>NC_064640.1:1062403216-1063150716 GCF_023864345.2 Schistocerca serialis cubense | reverse complement strand
GGGAGATATGATACTGCGTGAAGTGTTTGACAGAGCACTGAAAGACCTGAGTCGAAACAAGGCCCCCGGCGTAGACAATATTCCATTGGAGCTACTGATGGCCATGGGAGAGCCAGTCCTGACAAAACTCTACCATCTGGTGAGCAAGATGTATGAAACAGGCGAAATACCCTCAGACTTCAAGAAGAAATTAATAATTCCAATCCCAAAGAACGCAGGTCTTGACAGATGTGGAAATTACCGAAATATCAGCTTAATAGTCACAGCGGCAAAATACTAAAACGAATTCTTTACAGACGAATGAAAAAAACTAGTAGAAGCCAACCTCGGGAAAGATCAGTTTGGATTCCGTAGAAACACTGGAACACGTGAGGCAATACTGACCTTACGACTTATCTTAGAAGAAAGATTAAGGAAAGGCAAACCTACGTTTCTAGCAGTTGTAGACTTAGAGAAAGCTTTTGACAATGTTGACTGGAATACTCTCTTTCAAATTCTAAAGGTGGCAGGGGTAAAATACAGGGAGCGAAAGGCTATTTACAATTTGTACAGAAACCAGATGGCAGTTATAAGAGTCGAGGGACATGAAAGGGAAGCAGTGGTTGGGAAGGGAGTGAGACAGGGTTGTAGCCTCTCCCCGATGTTGTTCAATCTGTATACTGAGCAAGTAGTAAAGGAAACAAAAGAGAAATTCGGAGTAGGTATTAAAATTCATGGAGAAGAAATAGAATTACAATGTCATCGGCGAACCTCAAAGTTTTTGTCAGAGACAGCAAAGGACTTGGAAGAGCAGTTGAATGGAACGGACAGTGTCTAGAAAGGAGGATGTAAGATGAACATCAACAAAAGCAAAACAAGGATAATGGAATGTAGTCTAAGTCGGGTGATGCTGAGGGAATGAGATTAGGAAATGAGGCACTTTAAGTAGTAAAGGGGTTTTGCTATTTGGGGAGCAAAATAACTGATGATGGTCGAAGTAGAGAGGATATAAAATGTAGGCTGGCAATGGCAAGGAAAGCGTTTCTGAAGAAGAGCAATTTGTTAACATCCAGTATTGATTTAAGTGTCAGGAAGTCATTTCTGAAAGTATTCGTATGGAGTGTAGCCATGTATGGAAGTGAAACATGGACGATAAATAGTTTGGACAAGAAGAGAATAGAAGCTTTCGAAATGTGGTGCTACAGAAGAATGCTGAAGATTAGATGGGTAGATCACATAACTAATGAGGAAGTTTTGAATAGGATTGGGGAGAAGAGAAGTTTGTGGCACAACTTGTCCTACCAACCGATCCCTTCTTCTGGTCATGTTATGAGGCATCAAGGGATCACAAATTTAGTATTGGAGGGCAGCGTGGAGGGTAAAAATCGTAGAGGGAGACCAAGAGATGAATACATTAAGCAGATTCAGAAGGATGTAGGTTGCAGTAGGTACTGGGTGATGAAAAAGCTTGCACAGGATAGAGTAGCATGGAGAGCTGCATCAAACCAGTCTCAAGACTGAAGACCACAACAACAACAACAACAACAACAACAACAACAACAACATAATCTAATATAATGAATTGGTTTAATTTACATAGTACAGTATAATTAATTTAATTAATTCATAAAAGAACTCTGGCTGGTGCACCGAATGCACCCACTTGCTACACCTGTTCTTTTATGAATTATGGAATCCCTATAGAAAATCCTTACAACAGCTTGGCCAGTGGCAGCTTTGACAGTATGTAATTTAAGGAACTTAGATCATAAGTCTACTGTAACTATAATTTAACATATACCATCTATTCCTCTCGGTAACAGCCAAAACGTGTTAGTTGACGAAATGTCAGCTAACGTCCTAGGTATAAATGGAAAATGAGTACCAGCCTAGTGCCTAATGCATAGTTGGTTTGTTGGCATAGCTTACATGTACTTAATTTCTTTCTGAACATTCGATTAGTGCTTTTACAATAATGATATCTCCTTACGTGAGATATACATTTCTTACTACCAAAATGATTGTAAGTTCAGTAAATATACGAAATGAGTTCACATCTTTAATCCAAAGAGATACACACTCTGCATCGTTCTAAACCGTATCTGCATGTATTAAACAAGATACCTCTGTGTAGAACCCACTGGTCTTTCCATCTATTTACATTATCACCGTTAGGCAGTTTCTTTCTTTACCATTTAACCACCTATCTTCCAGTTGTATACACACCAGATTCCTCTGCAGATGAACTAATTCTCGTTCTCTTTCTTAATTCGTCTGCAGCTACACTCCACAGAAGCCATTAATGATAGGAATAGAACAGCAGAGAGCAAAGTTTTTGGGTAAGGCCCTACACCCACGTCGTGGGAGGAGAGACAATGACACTAACTCTGTTTTATTTTTGTCGTCATGAGGGAGTTTCCAGGAAGGACTGAGAGACGGCAATGACGAACTGAAATTTTCACTCATTGTGAAAGTCTCTGCTGCGGATGAGGAAAGATAAAAGGGACAATAAAATGAGGCGCAGGTAGATAAATGAGGTTTCTGAAGCTGCTGGAATACACACATGGCATTAAAATCTACCGTAGACAAAAAAAATGGTTCGAATGACTGAGCACTATGGGACTTAACATCTGAGGTCATCAGTCCCCTAGAACGTAGAACTACTTAAACCTAACTAACCTAAGGACATCACACACATCCATGCCCGTGGCAGGATTCGAACCTGCGCCCGTAGTGGTCGCGCGGTTCCAGACTGAAGCGCCTAGAACCGCTCGGTCACCAACGGCCGGCAATCAACCGCAGTCATTGATGATGAATCGACTAGCTGGAAATAACACAAAGCTTAAATTCAGTCGATCAAGAAAGCTAGGACCGTTCTTTAAACTCCAAAGAGCGGATCAACGGTTGTTAGCATTCCACATAGACTATAAATCAACGGCACTTAGTTCCAATACGATTAGCGTGGATGCATCATTGGCCAAGACTAATCTGGCTGCAAATCGCGCTCTGGAGTAGCATGTGGCGACTAAGCGCCTAAGACCCATCGTGGTTTAATAACAACATTCAGAAAATGCTCAGGATTAGAAAAAGAAGGCGGAAATATCGACAGGCAACATTAGCAATTCGTGCATGTAGAAAAAGGTCGAGCCACGAAGCATACAACAAATGAAACGAGCACGTAACCACAAAGCGAGTCGACGCTTTCTTTCCAGACTGATTTTTTAAACGAAAATTAAAATTTCATTCATTCAGGAGAATTGTATAGACATACCATCGTTTGAGCGTCGCACAGACTCCCGTGTAGGGGATAGTGAAACATACGTCCTGAAAGAGTTGAAAACAAGCCGCCCGGACCGGGTAGAAACAATTTATTTTTATAGCAAGGACTGTTCGGCATTTGACATTTGCTTAGCTTGAATTTATTGCGAAACCCTCCCTTATCTGGGATCAAAACTCGAATGGCTCATGTGTATAATGTGAGTAAATGAAATGAGCCGCAAAATTACTGGTCAATACACTTAATATCAGTTTCCTGTAGAATTCTTGAGGATATTCGCAGTTTGAATGTAATAAATTTCTTTGAGTCAGAAAAGCTACTTCTCGCGAACCAGCACCGATTTAGGAAGCAACGATCGTGCAGAACACGGCTTACTGGTTTCTCACACGATTTCCTGCATGGGTGAAGGCAAACACACACAATCCATATTCCTAGATTTTCGGAAGCCATTTAGTACTGTGTCCACTGCAGAATGATATAGTCCGAGCATACGGATTATAATCTCACATACGTGAGAGGCTCAAGGACATCTTTAGTAATAGAACACAGTGAGTTGTCCTCAACGGCAGGTATTCATCAGAGGGAGTGTGTCGTCAGGAGTGTGTCCTGGAAGTCTGACAGGAGCGTTATCGTTCTTTATATATGTAAATGATCTGGTGGACAGGGTGGGCAGAAATCTGCGGCTGTTTGCTTGTGATGCTGTGGTGTACATGAAGGTGCCATCGTTAGGCGACTATAGGAGGATACAAAGTGAATTGGACACAACGAAGCAGCATGTTCTAAAAGTTGAAAAATGTTAGTTAATGCGGATGAGAAGGAAAAACAATCTTGTAACGTTCGAATACAGCATGAGTGGTGTGCACGTCGATAAACTATGTAGGGGTGACGTCACCAATCTATTCGAAATGAAACGAGTACGTAAGGGCCGTGGTAGCGAAGGCGAATGGATGACTCCGAGTTACTGGGAGAATTTTAGGAAAATGTAACTCATTTTTCAAGGAATACGTCAGTACTGCTCAACTGCGTGCGATCCCCAACAGGTTCGATTAATGGAAGAAAAAAAGCAGCTCTGACGTGTGGCGCTTAGAATTGTTTTCGATAGCTGTGATGATCATGCAGGTGTTACGGAGTTGCTTTGGGAACTCAAAGAAAGTAGTCTTCCCTCAAAGGATTCCCATTTGTCACGAAGCACCACTGAGAAGTTTTAAAGAACGGGAATTTGAAGCTGACTGCAGAACGATTCTACTGCCGCCACATACATTACGATTCATCTACATCTACATCTATACTCCGCGAGCCACCTTACGGTGTGTGGCGGAGGGTACTTATTGTACCACTATCTGATCCCCCCTTCCCTGTTCCATTCACGAATTGTGCGTGGGAAGAACGACTGCTTGTAAGTCTCCGTATTTGCTCTAATTTCTCGGATCTTTTCGTTGTGATCATTACGCGAGATATATGTGGGCGGTAGTAATATGTTGCCCATCTCTTCCCGGAATGTGCTCTCTCGTAATTTCGATAATAAACCTCTCCGTATTGCGTAACGCCTTTCTTTAAGTGTCCGCCACTGGAGCTTGTTCAGCATCTCCGTAACGCTCCCGCGCTGACTAAATGTCCCCATGACGAATCGCGCTGCTTTTCGCTGGATCATGTCTATCTCTTCTATTAATCCAACCTGGTAAGGGTCCCATACTGATGAGCAATACTCAAGAATCGGACGAACAAGCGTTTTGTAAGCTACTTCTTTCGTCGATGAGTCACATTTTCTTAGAATTCTTCCTATGAATCTCAACCTGGCGCCTGCTTTTCCCACTATTTGTTTTATGTGATCATTCCACTTCAGATCGCTCCGGATAGTAACTCCTAAGTATTTTACGGTCGTTACCGCTTCCAATGATTTACCACCTATGGCATAATCGTACTGGAATGGATTTCTGCCCCTATGTATGCGCATTATATTACATTTATCTACGTTTAGGGAAAGCTGCCAGCTGTCGCATCATGCATTAATCCTCTGCAGGTCCTCCTGGAGTACGTACGAGTCTTCTGATGTTGCTACTTTCTTGTAGACAACCGTGTCATCTGCAAATAGCCTCACGGAGCTACCGATGTTGTCAACTAAGTCATTTATGTATATTGTAAACAATAAAGGTCCTATCACGCTTCCCTGCGGTACTCCCGAAATTACCTCTACATCTGCAGATTTTGAACCGTTAAGAATGACATGTGTTCTTTCTTCTAGGAAATCCTGAATCCAATCACAAACCTGGTCCGATATTCCGTAAGCTCGTATTTTTTTCACTAAACGTAAGTGCGGAACCGTATCAAATGCCTTCCTGAATTCCAGGAATACGACATCAATCTGCTTGCCAGTGTCTACGGCACTGTGAATTTCTTGGGCAAATAGGGCGAGCTGAGTTTCACATGATCTCTGTTTGCGGAATCCATGTTGGTTATGATGAAGGAGATTTGTATTATCTAAGAACGTCATAATACGAGAACACAAAACATGTTCCACTATTCTACAACAGATTGACGTAAGCGAAATAGGCCTATAATTATTCGCATCTGATTTATGACCCTTCTTGAAAATGGGAACGACCTGCGCTTTCTTCCAGTCGCTAGGTACTTTACGTTCTTCCAGCGATCTACGATAAATTGCTGATAGAAAGGGGGCAAGTTCTTTAGCATAATCACTGTAGAATCTTAAGGGTATCTCGTCTGGTCCGGATGCTTTTCCGCTACTAAGTGATAGCAGTTGTTTTTCAATTCCGATATCGTTTATTTCAATATTTTCCATTTTGGCGTCCGTGCGACGGCTGAAGTCAGGGACCGTGTTACGATTTTCCGCAGTGAAACAGTTTCGGAACACTGAATTCAGTATTTCTGCCTTTCTTCGGTCGTCCTCTGTTTCGGTGCCATCGTGGTCAACGAGTGACTGAATAGGGGATTTAGATCCGCTTACCGATTTTACATATGACCAAAACTTTTTAGGGTTCTTGTTTAGATTGTTTGCCAATGTTTTATGTTCGAATTCGTTGAATTCTTCTCTCATAGCTCTCTTTACGCTCTTTTTCACTTCGTTCAGCTTTTCCTTATCAGCTATGATTCGACTACTCTTAAACCTATGATGAAGCTTTCTTTGTTTCCGTAGTACCTTTCGTACATGATTGTTATACCACGGTGGATCTCTCCCCTCGCTCTGGACCTTAGTCGGTACGAACTTATCTACGATTACGGTCACAATGGCAACATAAGAGAAACTAGTGGCCCCACGGATGCATATAGACAGTCGTTTCTTCCTCGTTCCATTTAAGAGTGGAAAAAGGAAGGAAATTACGACTAGTAGTACAAGGTACCCTCCACCGTGCGCCATACAGTGACTTGTGGCTGTAGCTGGAGATGTAGACGTACTGTTACTTCTATTTTTATACTTTACTACTGAACATGCAATGAACACCTTGCAGAGCGTTGACTGAAATGTCGTGAGACGTTGACATTGAGCTGCCAGATACTGAAAATTTACAGTTCATGAGACGAAAAATACAAATATATACATTTCAATACAATTGTACACCCACACACGTCAGCTTCACCCAGAGGGAAGTATTTTATAAACAACAATTTATGTACAACACCATACGTTTTATTGTGAAAAGTAGTCCTAGTCTCTTCGAAATTATAAGTTATTACTACAACATTGCGTTATTTACGTATTTTCAAAAAACACTGCTGCTCATGAAACTGTCAGTGAAAGGCGTTTTAAACACATCTGAAATGCATAATCCTCAAATTAAATATAAGGAATTCAGTTCAGAGATTTCACATAAAAAGTGTAGACTCATTACTTTTCGGCAAATCCTCGAAATTCAGAAATGGAAAGTGCAAATGTGACAGGCAACTTCCAGGTTTCGGTACATTGTTCTAGGGAACCACACAGTTTTCTCCTCAGCATTACATTGCTCCACTCGCATTACCGAAACTGGTTCCGCATAAACAAGGAAAAAAACTGGGGAGGCAATGAATTTATCTTGCTTGTTAACTTTTGAGATTTCACCCGCACCTTTGTTACCGTGTGAATTATCTTAGTGGTCTCTTCAACTCATCGCACCTCTTGCATTTCTTTGCCACCTTCTCAGTATAGCCCAGCGCATAGTCCAGTATGTTAGAGTTCATTAATTTTCAAACAACAGGCATTGGAACAATCTCCTGAAACGTAAGTGCTACGATAGTGATTTTTCATCGCAGGTACAGGCAGCATTGAGGTAGAGTCATTACCTTTACCTCTCAAGCAAGATTTCCGTGAAGCTCTGGCTTACAGAATCTATTCTCTATGTTAACGAAGTAGCAGGTATTAGAAACATGGTATAAAAGTCACCTTACACTAATTGCTGATATACTTTCTCATAAAGAAAATTTCATTTTCAACTATCTAGTACTGTCAAATTGCAATAGTGAAGTAAACCATCCGCTTCAAATTCACACCCTTCCAAGAAGGATTCTTGTACCATTTCTTACCACTATTGGCAAGTGGACGTGTAATAAAACTTTCATAATTAGAGTAGGTTAATTTTATTTTTAAGGATATCTTTCCGATACTCCTTGCTCTCATTATGAAGCGCTATAGAGTATCAGCAGTAATACATTTTTTTCCTAGGATTTTAGTTACACTGAAATCTAATCAGTTATAGCACTCATCTGATTAAACATCCATGATTTAACTCATTAGAAACTGTAACGCTCTGTGGTGCATGGGTACTTTGCTCGCCCTCCCATCTAACCATCAATTTTCCGGTTCAATAACTGTATAGTCCCTGGAGATACTGACAGGCTTCAGATAGTTTATATAATGATGCGACACAATTTTGGGAACCAGGTTTTAAATTGTAGGACTTTTCCAGGGGCAGATGTGGACTCAGACCACAATCTATTGGTTATGAACTGTAGATTAAAACTGAAGAAACTACGAAAAGGTGGGAATTTAAGGAGATGGGACCTGGATAAACTGACTAAACCAGAGGTAGTACAGGGTTTCAAGGGGAGCAGAAGGGAACAATTGATAGGAATGGGGGAAGGAAATACAGTAGAAGAAGAATGGGCAGCTTTGAGGGATGAAATAGTGAAGGCAGCAGAGGATCAAATAGGTAAATAGACGAGGGCTAGCAGAAACCCTTGGGTAACAGAAGAAACGATTAATTTAATTGATTAAAGAAGAAAATACAAAAATGCAGTAAATGAAGCAGGCAAAAAGGAATACAAACGTCTCAAAAATGAGATCGACAGGAAGTGCAAAATGGCTAAGGAGGCTTGGCTACAGGACAAATGTAAGGATATAAAGGCTTATCTCACTAGGGGGTTAGATAGATACTGCATAAAGGAAAATTAAAGAGTCTTTTGGAGAAAAGAGAACCCCTTGTATCAGTATCAAGAGCTCAGATGGAAACCCAGTTCTAAGCAAAGAAGGGAAAGCAGAAAGGTGGAAGGAGTATATAAAGGGACTATACAAGGGCGATGTACTTGAGGTCAATGTTATAGAAAGGGAAGAGAATGTAGATGAAGATGAAATGGGAGACACGATACTGCGTGAAGAGTTTGACAGAGCACTGAAAGACCTGAGTCGAAACAAGGCCCCAGGAGTAGACAACATTCCATTAGACCTACTGACGGCCTTGGGAGAGCCAGTCCTAACAAAACTCTACCATCTGGTGTGCAAAATGTATGATCCAGGCTAAATACCCTCAGACTTCAAGAAGAATACAATAATTCCAATTCCAAAGAAAGCACGCGTTGACAGATGTGAAAATTACCGAACTATCAGTTTACTATCGCACGGCTGCAAAATACTAACGCGAATTCTTTACAGACGAATGGAAAAACTGGTAGAAGCCGACCTCCGGGAAGATCAGTTTGTATTGCCTCACGTGTTCCCATATTTCCACGGAATCCAGACCCTATGACTTATCATAGAAACTAGACTAAGAAAAGGCAAACCTACGTTTCTAGCATTTGTCGACTTGGAGAAAGCTTTCGACAGTGTTGACTGCAATACTCTCTTTGAAATTCTGAAGGTGGTAGGGGTAAAATACAGAGAGCGAATGGCTATTTGCAATTCGTACAGAAACCAGATGGCAGTTATAAGAGTCGACGGGCACGAAAGGGAAGCAGTGGTTGGGAAGGGAGTGGGACATGGTTGTAGCCTCTCCCCGATGTTATTCAATCTGTATATTGAGCAAGCAGTAAAGGAAACAAAAGAAAAGTTCGGAAAAGGAATTAAAATCCATGGAGAAGAACTAAAAACTTTGAGGTTCACCGATGACATTGTAACTGTCCGAGACAGCAAAGGACTTGGAAGAGCAGTTGAACGGAATGGACAGTGTCTTGAAGGGAGGATATAAAATGAAAATCAACAAAGCAAAACGAGGATAATGGAATGTAGTCAAATTAAGTCGGGTGATGCTGAGGGAATTAGATTAGGAAATGAGACACTTAAAGTAATAAAGAGTTTTGCTATTTGGCGAGCAAAAATACTGAAGATGGTCGAAGTAGAGGGGACATAAAATGTAGACTGGCAATGGCAAGGAAAGCGTTTCTGAAGAAGAGAAATCTTCTAACATTGAGTATAGATTTGTGTGTCAGGAAGTCGTTTCTGAAAGTATTCGTATGGAGTGTAGCCATGTATGGAAGTGAAACATGGACGAGAACCAGTTTGGACAAGAAGAGAATAGAAGCTTTCGAAATGAGGTGCTACAGACGAATGCTGAAGATTAGATGGGTAGATCACGTAACTAACGAGGAGGTATTGAATAGAATTGGGGAGAAGAGGAGTTTATGGCACAACTTGACAAGAAGAAGGGACCCGTTGGTAGGACATGTTCTGAGGCATCAAGGGATCACAAATTTAGCATTGGAGGGCAGCGTGGAGAGTAAAAATCGTAGAAGGAGACGAAGAGATGAATACACTACGCAGATTCAGAAGGATATAGGTTGCATTAAAAACTGGGAGATGATGAAGCTTGCACAGGATAGAGTAGCATGGAGAGCTGCATCTAACCAGTCTCAGGACTGAAGACGACAACAACAACAACAACAACAACAACAACAACAACAACAACGGAGGGTACAGTAACAGAATTATCGATCTGTGTTTCTTGTTCTCTCAACCCCATAGTCTAGCTAGTTGTACATTACAAAATTCCCTTGTCAGCATAATTCACCGTTCCTGCACAATCACAGTTCTCACGCTAACGTGTACTTATCATTTAATATCTTACTTCCGACTCACGCAATCATTCAGATTAGTAAACTAATTAGTTATTATGCTTATTACGACTGTCAATAATTATTATTAAAGTTTTGTTTCCAAAATATGTTTAAACTACTTGCTAATTTCGTAGTCCATAAGAGGCTGACTCCTTTCGGCGACATTCGTAACCACTTGCATCTAGCTACTGCATCAGAGTGTATCTGTCATACGGTAACCATGACTCATGTTCTGAAGCTTTCTTCTTGCTACCGTTACGTACTTAACAAGGGTGCGGTACAAAGCACTAAGTCTCATGGCCATTCTTGTTTTCTTTTTATTTTAATTTTTTAGATATAACTGCTCTTATAGAGCATGGTGATTCAGTTAATTGCGTAACTGGCGAAAATAACAGAATACAGGTGGCGATCCCTTCAATGTAAATAATGCCGTTCCTAGAGAATTTACATACGAAGTTTACGCTGAAGCAGTCAGGGTTAGTAAAAAATTGGCATCAGAATGAAAAAGTTACAGAGTGAATCCATTTTATTTTCATTATGCCAGTATTGCATAATCACGATACATCATCACCACCACCACCACCACCACCACCACCACCACCACCACCACCACCACCACCACCACCACCACCACCACCACCACCAAAGACTGATTATGCCTTTCAGCGTTCAGTCCGGAGCATAGTTCCCCTTATAAAATACCTCCATGATCCCCTATTCGGTGCTAACATTGATGCCTCTTCTGATGTTAAGCCTATTACTTCAAAATCATTCTTAACCCAATCCAGCTATCTTCTCCTTGGTCTACCCCGACTCCTCCTACCCTCTACTGCTGAACCCGTGAGTCTCTTGGGTAACCTTGCTTCTCCCATGCGTGTAACATGACCCCACCATCTAAGCCTGTTCACCCTGACTGCAACATCTAATGAGTTCATTCCCAGTTTTTCTTTGATTTCCTCATTGTGGACACCCTCCAGCCATGTTCCCATCTACTAGTACCTGCAATCATCCTAGCTACTTTCATATCCGTAACCTCAACCTTATTGATAAGGTAACCTGAATCCACCCAGCTTTCGCTCCTATAGAATAAAGTTAGTCGAAAGATTGAACGGTACACAGGTAAATTAGTCTTGGTACTGACTTCCTTCTTGCAGAATAGAGTAGATCGTAGCTGAGCGCTCACTGCATTAGCTTTGCTACACCTCGCTTCCAGTTCTTTCACTATGTTGCCATCCTGTGAGAATATGCATCCTAAGTACTTTAAACTGTCCACCTGTTCTAACTTTGTTCCTCCTATTTGGCACTCAATCCGTTTATCTCTCTTTCCCACTGTCATTACTTTCGTTTTTGAGATGTTAATCTTCATACCATAGTCCTTACATTTCTGATCTAGCTCTGAAATATTAGTTTGCAAACTTTCAATCGAATCTGCCATCATAAATAAGTCATCCGCATACACGAGACTGCTTATTTTGTGTTCGCATATCTTAATCTCACTCAGCCAGTCTATTGTTTTCAACTTATGATCCATAAATAAGACGAACAACAGTGGAGACAGTTTGCAGCCTTGTCTTACCCCTGAAACTACTCTGAACCCTGAACTCAATTTACCGTCAACTAATTGCTTGCAAAAGTTTGCCTACTATTCCATAAAGGTCTTCACATAGATAGTCAGGCAGCAGTTAATCTCGTAGAACAGACAATAATTTCCTTCTAGGAGCCCGGTCATATGCCTTTTCTAGATCTATAAAGCATAGATACAATTCCCTGTTCCACTCATAACACTTCTCCATTATTTGCCGTAAGCTAAAGATCTGGTCCTGACAACCTCTAAGAGGCCTAAACCCACACTGATTTTCATCCAATTTGTCCTCAACTAATACTCGCCCTTTCCTTTCAACAATACCCGAGAAGATTTTACCCACAAAGCTGTAACAACTACAGAGGTATCTCTTTAATCAATCTTTTCTGTTTCCATGTTTAAAGATTGATGTGATTACTGCTTTCGTCCAGTCTGATGGAACCTGTCCCGACTCCCAGGCCATTTCAGTTATCCTGTGTAGCCATTTACGACCTGACATTCCACTGTATTTGATGAGTTCCGACTTAATTTCATCCACCCCAGCCGCTTTGTTGTCCTGCAATCTATTGACCATTTTCTCCACTTCCTCAAATGTGATCCTATTTCCATCATCATTCCTAACTCATCGTACATCGAAATCTGAAACATTACTCATCATATTTTCACCTACATTGAGCAACTCTTCAAAATATTCCCTCCATCCGCCCAAGGCATCAACAGGATTCACCAGCAGTTTTCCTGATCTATCCTTAATACTTGTCATTTCCTTCTTACCTCCCTTTCAAAGACTGCTAATTACACTCTAGAATGGTTTTCCAGCAGCTTGACCCAAAGTCTCCAACCTGTTTCCAAAGTCTTCCCAAGATTCTTCTTGGATGCTGCAATTATCTGTTTGGCTTTGTTTCTTTCTTCAATATAACTTTCTCTGTCTACCTGAGTTCTAGTATGTAGCCATTTTTGATACGCCTTCCTTTTCCTTTTACAGGCTGCCTTGACTGTGTCATTCCACCAAGCTGCTTGCTTCATCCTACCTTTACACACTACTGTTCCAAGACATTCTTTAGCCACTTCTAGTACTGTATCCCTGTACCTTGTCCATTCCTTTTCCAATGACTGTAATTGCCTACATTCACCTAACTGGTACCTTTCTGAGATCACTTATATACTTGTACCTGATTTCCTTATCATGAAGTTTCTCCACTTTTATCCTCCTACATATGGACCTGACCTGCTGTACTTTCGGCCTCAATACCAATTCCACTGCAGATTAAATAGTGATCAGTGTCGTCAAAGAATCCCCTGAATACACGTTTTTTTTTTTTTTTTTTTTTTTTTTTTGTTTGTGGTTTTAGGGCGCAAAACTTCTATGGTCATTAGCGCCCAGCCCGTGACGTAGAAAACAGGAAAAAAACGAAATTTAAAATCAGCAGCAATGGAAACAAAGTCAGAAAATTTGAGAAACTAAAGGCAGAAGGAATGCTTAAAAGTCCACTATAGAAAGGGGTTGGTTGTCCCCCAAAAAAAAACTTCAAATGACTGACGTCATTTCACTGTCTCTAATAAACTGTAGAACGCGGTCAGCTGAGCGCGTGTCATCTGCTAAAATCGACGATAGATCAGGCGATAGCTGTAGACGGGAGCGTAACGGATTAAAATAGGGGCATTCAATTAAAAGGTGTCTGACCGTCCACAGCTGAGAGCAGTGGGGACAGAGTGGGGGAGGATCACCGCTTAAAAGATGTCGATGACTAAAAAGACAGTGCCCTATCCGGAGTCGGGCTAAAATTACCTCCTCCCGACGACGCGTTCGGGAGGAAGAGGTCCAAGCGCAAGGAACGGCTTTCACTTCCCGCAATTTATTGTGGGGAAGTGTTGACCAATGCGCATGCCATAAATGAGTGACTTGGCGACATAAACCGCTCCGTAGATCGGTAAACGGAAGAGACTGAAGAGCTGGCCGAGGAAGAGAGACTGCAGCCTTGGCTGCTATATCGGCCGCCTCATTTCCACAGATACCAGCGTGTCCCGGGAGCCAGAGGAACGCCACTGAGACGCCCCCCAGGTGGAGCAAGCGCAGACAGTCCTGAATCCGGTGGACCAGAGGGTGCACAGGGTAAAGAGCTTTGAGACTGAGGAGAGAGCTGAGAGAATCTGAGCAGATTACGTACTGTATCCGCTGATGGCGGCGGATGTAGTGGACAGCCTGGAGAACAGCGTAAAGCTCCGCAGTATAAACCGAACACTGGTCGGGAAGCCGAAAGTGATTTGGGGTGTCGCCAACAATATAGGCACTCCCTACACCTAACGATGTTTTCGAGCCATCGGTGTAAATAAATGTGGCTTCCGTCATTTGTGCACATAGAGCAGCAAATGCCCGATGGTAAACAAGTGTAGGGGTACCATCCTTGGGAAATTGACATAGGTCTCTGAGCAAGTCGATCCGGGGACGGAGCCAAGGCGGTGCTGTACCCCAAGTTGTCAAGAAGGTTTTAGAAAAGCGGAAGGAAAGAGAATGGAGCAGTTGACGGAAGCGGACTCCCGGGGGTAGGAGGGAGGAGGAGCGGCCTGCATACTCGACATCAAAGGAGGCGTCGAAAAAAAGGTTATAGGCTGGATTAGCAGGCATGGAAGACAGATGGCTAGCATAACGACTCAGAAGGACTGCCCGCCGATTGGACAGTGGAGGTTCAGCAGTCTCAGCATAAAGGCTTTCCACAGGGCTGGTGTAAAAAGCTCCAGACACTAAACGTAATCCACGGTGGTGGATAGAGTCGAGACGCCGAAGAATAGACGGCCGAGCAGAGGAGTAGACTATGCTTCCATAATCCAATTTCGAGCGCACTAAGGCGCGATAGAGGCGGAGAAGGACCACCCGGTCCGCTCCCCAAGAGGTACCATTCAGGACACGGAGGGTGTTAAGGGAACGCAGACAGCGAGCCGAAAGATAGGAAACGTGGGAGGACCAGCACAGTTTTCTGTCAAACGTAAGACCCAAGAATTTTGCGACGTCGGAAAACGGAAGGTTGACAGGACCTAGATGTAAGGAGGGCGGAAGAAACTCCTTACGTCGCCAAAAATTTACACAAACGGTCTTACTGGGTGAGAAACGGAAGCCGGTTTCGATGCTCCACGAGTGGAGGCGATCGAGACATCCTTGAAGACGTCTTTCAAGAAGGCTGGTCCGTTGAGAGCTGTAGTAGATCGCAAAATCGTCCACAAAGAGGGAGCCCGAGACATCAGGAAGGAGACAATCCATAATTGGATTAATGGCGATGGCAAACAGTACAACACTCAGCACGGAGCCCTGGGGTACCCCGTTTTCTTGGGAGATAGTACGGGAGAGAGTAGTGTTCACCCGCACCCTAAATGTGCGCTCTGCCATAAATTCGCGAAGAAAAAGGGGCAGCCGGCCTCTAAAGCCCCAAGAGAACAGTGTGCGGAGGATACCTGTCCTCCAACAGGTATCGTACGCTCTCTCCAGATCAAAAAATATTGCTACCGTTTGGCGTTTCCGGAGAAAATTGTTCATGATATAAGTGGAGAGAGCAACAAGATGGTCAACAGCAGAACGATGCTTTCGGAATCCGCATTGGGCTGGTGTTAAAAGACTGCGGGACTCCAGCCACCAAGCTAAACGGTAATTCACCATACGCTCCAAAACCTTACAGACACTACTCGTGAGAGAAATGGGGCGATAGCTAGAGGGGAGATGTTTGTCCTTTCCAGGTTTCGGAACGGGAACGACGATAGCTTCCCGCCATCGCCTGGGAAAGGTACTGTCGGTCCAAATTCGATTATAAAGGCGAAGGAGGTAACGCAGGCTATGGGTTGATAAATGCAGCAACATTTGGACATGGATACCATCCGGTCCTGGGGCGCAGGAGCGAGAAGAGAGGGCATGTTGGAGTTCGCGCATGGAGAAAACAGTATTGTAGCTTTCGCGATTTTGAGAGGAGAAAGCAAGATGTCGCACTTCCGCTGCACGTTTCTTCGGGAGAAACGCTGGCGGGTAATTTGAAGAGCTCGAAATCTCAGCAAAGTGCTGACCCAATGAGTTAGAAATTGCGACGGGGTCCACTAAGGTATCATGCGCGACAGTGAGCCCAGAGACCGGGGAGAAACTAGGCGCGCCTGAGAACCGTCGAAGCCGACTCCAAACTTCCGAGGAGGGAGTGAAGTTGTTAAATGAGCTAGTAAAGAATTTCCAGCTTGCCTTCTTGCTATCGCGGATGACGCGACGGCATCGCGCACGGAGCTGCTTATATCGGATACAGTTGGACAAAGTTGGATGGTGACGGAAAATGCGAAGAGCACGTCGCCGCTCACGTATTGCGTCACGGCATGCCTCGTTCCACCAAGGAACTGGAGGGCGCCGGGGCAATTCGGAGGTGCGTGGTATTGAACGTTCCGCAGCTGTGAGAATAACGTCGGTAAAATGTGTGACCTCATCGTCGACGCTGGGAAAGCGACGGTCATCGAATGTCGCTAGAGACGAAAAAAGTGTCCAATCGGCTTGGGCAAACTTCCAGCGTCGCGAGCGCATATATGGCAGTTGAGGCTGCAGTCGAAGAACACATGGAAAGTGGTCACTCGAGTGTGTATCATCAAGGGCGAACCATTCGAAGCGCCGAGCTAGCGGAACAGTACCGACCGCAAGGTCCAAATGGGATAAATTTGCCGTGGAGGCAGACAAAAATGTGGGGACCCCAGTGTTGAGGCAGACTAGATCCGCTTGGTGGATGACGTCTAGCAATAGTGAGCCACGTGGACAAGGATGTGGAGATCCCCAAAGCGGGTGGTGGGCATTGAGGTCCCCAACCAGCAAGTAGGGGGGTGGAAGCTGATCAAGAAGATGAAGGAGATCAGCTCGTTCCATTTGTGTAGACGATGGAATGTATACCGTACAAAGAGAGAACGTGTATCCAGAAGGGGAAAGGCGGACGGCGACAGCTTGGAAGGAAGTGTTTAAGGGGATTGGGTGATAATGGAGAGTATCATGGAGCAGAATCATGAGTCCTCCATGGGCTGGAGTGCCTTCAACAGAGGGGAGGTCATATCGGACGGACTGAAAATGAGGGAGAACAAAGCGGTCATGGGGACGCAGCTTTGTTTCCTGAAGACAGAAGATGACCGGCGAGTAGGATCGTAAGAGGATCGACAATTCCTCCCGATTGGCGCGAATGCCGCGGATATTCCAGTGGATAATGGACATAGGGTGAACAGAAAATGGAGGAACGTCACCAAGGGTGCTGTCAACTCAACGACTGCTCAGAGCTTGCGACCGACAGGATGGAATGGCATTCAGTCGAAGGCAGAAGATCCTGATCCATAGGTTGGTCAGGAGCAGCTCCTGCCACCAACGATCGGCCAGTTGACCGGCCACCAACAGTGCGCCTCGGCGACACAGAAGATGGCCGAGGGCGATTTCCGCCAGGTGGTGCTGTAGATGGGACACGCCGTGGCGGAGAAGGAGAGGAACTGTGTTTCTTCGTAGCCTTCTTGGAGGTATGTTTAGATGAAGGAGGAACCGATGGTTGTGAAGTTGCAGTACGTAAAAACTCTTCACGAGAATGCTCTTTTTTTGAAGACTTGGCGTCTGACTTTTGGGCTCGAGATTTAGCAGAACTCGACGAAGGGTGAGCCATAGAGTGGGCAGGCGAAAGAGGTGAGGTTGAACGGGCGATCTTTGCGCTGGCCGATCTGACGACCGTGGTACTAAATGTGAGGTCGCAAGTCTGCGTGGCCGCCTCCTTTGTTGGCCGAGGAGAAGCAAGGACAGCGCTGTATTTTCCTTTCTGAGGCACGGTGGGCTGTCGACTGGCGAGTAACTTTCGAGCAGCAAAGGTCGACACCTTTTCCTTCACTCTTATTTCCTGGATCAGCTTTTCGTCCTTAAAAACAGGGCAATCTCGAGAGGAAGCAGCGTGGTCACCCATACAGTTGATGCAGCGAGGGGATGGAGGTGGACAAGCACCCTCATGGGCATCCCTGCCACACGTAACACATTTGGCCGGATTGGAACAGGACTGGCTGGTGTGATTGAACCGCTGACATCGATAGCAACGCGTAGGGTTCGGGACATAAGGGCGAACGGAAATTATCTCATAGCCTGCTTTGATTTTTGATGGGAGTTGAACTTTGTCAAATGTCAAGAAGACAGTGCGGGTTGGAATGATGTTCGAGTCAACCCTTTTCGTAACCCGATGAACAGCGGTGACGCCCTGGTCAGACAGGTAGTGCTGAATTTCTTCGTCAGACAATCCATCGAGGGAGCGTGTATAAACGACTCCACGCGAGGAATTTAAGGTACGGTGCGGTTCCACCCGGACAGGGAAGGTGTGGAGCAGAGAAGTACGCAGCAATTTTTGAGCCTGGAGGGCACTGTGTGTTTCCAACAACAGGGTGCCATTCCGTAGTCTGGAACAAGACTTTACAGGACCCGCAATTGCGTCGACACCTTTCTGAATAATGAAAGGGTTGACCGTGGAAAAGTCGTGACCTTCGTCAGACCGAGAAACAACAAGGAACTGTGGCAACGATGGAAGAACCGTCTGTGGCTGAGACTCAGTGAACTTACGTTTGTGAGCAGACATAGTGGAAGGTGAGGAAACCATTGCGGAAGAATCCCCCATGATTACCGGCGTCTCCGATGGCGCGCTCCTCCCTTGTGGGGGCCCTCACCGAGGGCACACCCGCCTTAGGTGATTGTTCACACCTCAGGTCACACCTCCCGACAAACGGACGGAGGGACCAATCGGCACTTTCGGAAGGTATCAGCTCGGGTAATCACCCCTCCCTGGGCCTGGCCTTTACCAGGGGGTACGTACGTGTCCTACCTGTCTACCCGGGGCGGGGAATTACGCGTTACCCCGTCACCGGCTACGCATGGAAGTGCGTGGGTCGGCCTTCAGACACGCACAGGGAGGAAGAAAGAGAAAGGGAAAGGAAAGAAGAGGGGGTCTCAAACGCCGCAGCGGAGAAAAGGGTAAAGAGAAGAGGTAAGGAATGGAGAAGGACAAAGGAAGGAAGAAGACATACAAGCAAGGAAGAAGAAGAATGCGGTACATTGACAAGCGTCCGTCTCCGGACGTAGGCGCAAACCATACTCCCAGAGGGGGAGAAAGTGAAGGAAAGAGCCAGAGGTGAGGGGGGGGGGTGAAGACAGGGGATGGGGAAGGATGCGGAAAGGGAAGGTATGCAGCCCGGAAAGGAAGGAAGGCCACATTAGCTCGGAGCCCCGTGCTCGCTACGCACGTATCCACAAAAGAGTTGTGGATCCCCTGGGGGGCTGAATACACGTGTCCCCCTCACAGCCTTCCTGAATTACTGATCTGTTATTGTATAGTCAATGACAGATGTGGTTCCCCTGCCTTCCCAAGTATACCGGTGAATGTTCTTATGTTTAAAAAATGAGTTTGTGATTACTAAGCCCATACTGGCACAGAAATCCAAGAGTTGTTTCACGTTCCTGTTGGCCTCCATATCCTCTCCAAATTTACTCATAACCTTTTCATACCCTTCTGTTCGATTTCCAATCGTGGCATTAAATTCACCCATGAGCAGAACACTGTCCTTTTCCTTAACTGCCGGCCGCGGCGGTCTAGGCGCTGAGTCAGAAACCGCGCGACTGCTACGGTCGCAGGTTCGAATCCTGCCTCGGGCATGGATGTTTGTGATGTCCTTAGGTTAGTTGGGTTTCAGTAGTTCCAAGTTCTAGGGGACTGATGACCACAGATGTTAAGTCCCATAGTGCTCTGAGCCATCCATCTGTCCTTTACTCTAACAACTATGTCACTAAGTGCGTCATAACTATCCGTCTTATCTTGATCTGTCCCTTCACAATGCGAATGTACTGACAATCCGAATTTTCTTGTTAGACACTGTCAAATCTATCCACATCATTCGTTCGTTTACGTGTCTTACTGCAACTACGCTGGATTCCATTTCTTTCCTGATGTAAAGCCCTACACCTCATTGTGCTATTTCTGCTTTGACTCCTGACAGGTAAACCTTGTATTCTCCCACTTCCTCTTCTTTCTCACCCCCTTACCCGAATGTCACTAACAGCTAAAACGTCCAACCCCATCTTACTTGCAGCGTCTGCCAACTCTACCTTCTTCCCAGAGTAGCCCCCATTGATATTAATAGCTCCCCATCTCGTTACCATTCGTTTGCCGAGTCATATCAGGAGTCCCTGGTTTATCAATTGGAGGTGGGGCTCCGTCACCTCTAAAGGTTCGAGGCATTTTGCTCTGATTGTTTCCAGCATCATATTTAAAGTACCAGGGAAGCAGGTTGCTAGCCTTACTTGCCCCGGGTCCCATTGGGCTTTACCACTAACGGTTGAGGGACTAACCGGTGGAGTTGGTAGTCTTTGTCGTCTGAGCACAAAGGTGACCACGACGCAGCATATGTCCGAGATGCCCAGCCTTATTCCAAAGTAACTGGTATTCTGACTGTCAGGACCACTTACTTGGCCACTCATACGTTGCCCGTGGTTTATGAACTAGGACATGACAACAGGAACCCACACCATAAACCACAATCACGATACATCCACGATACAACCACGATACATGTAATCATAAATTACTCAAAGACATTAATTGGTAGAATGTAAGCGACATCTTGGTAGTGTATCAAAGCTATTAATCACGTGGACGAATACACAGGATGCACATTCAGTAACAAAAAGTGTCTGGCCAATAATACTATCACCGTTATAGTTAAATTCCAATTTAAGTGAATCATATCAACAAGAAGTGGCTCTGTACAATTACCAACACTTTTCTGTATTCTAATCTGCTACGAAACTTCTGGGAAGATTGCTACAGAAATTTTCGAACATAATTTTTCATAACTCGGCACAACAGTGCTATTTAGAATCTTCTACTTGCCTGGGGTGACATGAAACAACTATCATTAAAGATTACGGTTTCTTTATATAGCATCCACTTGTTGTCCTGCAGGACGACAGCAGATATTTTTATGAAAATTTTGCACTTGATGTTTTGCCTATCAACTGCAGTAAAGCATTTTGCCTTTATGTAGTCAAAAGACAATACCGTCACTTGTACCGACTCTCTTATGCGTTTGTTACAAGCATTCAGCTTAATATTTGCGAAATGCAATTTCTAATGGGAATAGCTGTAATTAAGGCTATCTTCACTTCTAGTCTTCGTTTGTGGAATGATTATAACAAATTTTGAAGTACGGTACGTTTTCACATGAAAGGAAAATTGGAGCTATTGTTGCTTTTAATCAGAAATTGCTATGTATTTGAAATGTATGTATGACTGATTGCTTTCTGATCACATAAAGTTATGAGCAAAAATATTAAGTTTGATGACTTTACCTCACACCATTCCTAAGCCGTGACGTCAGCTCCTATATGATGATGTAGGCGTATAGCATTCTCAAAGGAAGCACATCAGGTAAGTGATATGAAACATGTGGTTACCACATAAAAATGAAGTTTCTGAATGAACAGTTTCTGATATCCAGTGCCTACTTGATTACATGTAAAGATGGAATAGATACATTGCAGAAGCCACGGCACACGCAACAATGAAAGACAGTTGACGATCGCTAAGCTCATATCCGCGGAAACGCATCCCTTCACTCGCTTTAAGATGACGGAGCGTGTCCGAAGTGATCATGTCGCTGAGGCCGAGGTAAAGAGGAGGCCGCACTACGTGCCGTGGCTCGACTACGGAGAGGTAAGTGATGTCTTGCACACGGTTTCAGTAAGATACGTCTGAGTGGAAAGCGCACAGTTTAGAAGCTACAGAATTCGGATGCTGTCCACCGCTCCGCTTTCATAAAACGCCTTTAATATGGGCTCAGGGACTTTCGAACTTACATACAGCGATATTACTTATAATGAGAGACAAGCAAAGATGCTTTGCTGGATTCTTTGCTGGAAATGAGGGTCGATATTGTATGGTTTTGTGTGCTACGCAGTTCGTAAATACACTACTGGCTATTAAAATTGCTACACCACGAAGATGACGTGCTATACAGGCGCTAAATTTAACCGACAGGAAGAAGATTCTGTGATATGCAAATTATTAGCTTTTCACAGCATTCATACAACGTTGCCGCCGGAGGCGACACCTACAACGTGCTGACAGGAGGAAAGTTTCCATCCGATTTCTCATACACAAACAGCAGCTGACAGGCGTTGCCTGGTGATACATTGTTGTGATGCCTTCTGTGAGGAGGAGAAATGCGTACCATCACGTTTCCGACTTTGATAAATGTCAGACTGTAGCCTATAGCGATTGCGGTTTATCGTATCGCGACATTGCTGCTCGGTTGGTCGAGAGCCAATGGCTGTTAGCAGAAAATGGAATCGGTGGGATCAAGAGTGTAATAAGGAACGCCGCGCTGGATCCCAACGGCCTCGTACCACTAGCAGTCGACATGACAGGCATCTTACACGCATGACTGTAACTGATGGTGCAGCCACATCTCGATCCCAGAGTCAACAGATGGGGACGTTTGCAAGACGACAACCTTCTGCACGAACAGTTCGACGACGTTTGAAGTAGCATAGACTATCAGCTCGGAGACCATGGCTGCGGTTACCCCTGATGCTGCATCACAGACAGGAGCGCCTGCGATGGTGTACTCAACGACGAACCTGGGTGAATCCAGGTTCTGTTTACAGCACCATGATGACCGCATCCGTGTTTGGCGACATCGCGGTGAACGCACATTGGAAGCGTGTATTCGTCAACGCCATACTGGCGTATCACCCGGCGTGATGGTATGGGGTGCCATTGGATACACGTCTCGGTCTCCTCTTGTTCGCATTGACGGCACTTTGGACAGTGGACGTTACATTTCAGATGTGTTACGACCCGTGGCTCTACCCTTCATTCGATCCCTGCGAAACCCTACATTTCAGCAGGATGATGCACGACCGGATGTTGCAGGTCCTGTACGGGCCTTTCTAGATACAGAAAATGTTCGACTGCTGCCCTGGCCAGCACATACATCAGATCTCTCACCAATTGAAAACGTCTGGTCAATGGTGGCCGAGCTACTGGCTCGTCACAATACGCCAGTCACTACTCTTGGTGAATTGTGGTATCATGTTGAAGCTGCATGGGCAGCTGTACCTGTACACGCCATCCCAGCTCTGTTTCACTCAATGCCCAGGCGTATCAAGGCCGTTGTTACGGCCAGAGGTGGTTGTTCTGGGTACTGATTTCTCAGGATCTATGCACCCAAATTGCGTGAAAATGTGATCACATGTCAGTTCTAGTATAATATATTTGTCCAATGAATACCCGTTTATCATCTGCAGTTCTTCTTCGTGTAGCAACTTTAATGGCCAGCAGTGTAGATGAAATGAAAAGAGGTGACTGAATACGCCTTGGTTACATTTACAGGCAATTTTAGAACACAGAACGATAGGTTATTTCGCGGTCGAATGGATGGATCTGACAAAATCGAAAGAAATGCGAAAACTGATTAGCGCATAGGTATAAACTAACTTAATATACACCGAAATGCGGTGAAAATGAGAACGTACTTTATCTTCTGGTCCGCAGGGAGGAGTTTGTACATGGGGTCAAGTATGCGGCAACAAGAGGAATGTAGGGAAACGATGACATCGAAGCGAGCGGATTAAGGAAGGTAGCTAATTTTTTCACGTTGAGTTCGTATTATAGAGTATGTCTACTGAGGTAGCAGTGATACACCCGAGTTCAATACTGTATTTGATGCTTTTCAGGAGGACAGAGAATCATTCACGTCTAAACTTACATCTGTGTTGAAGGATAACCGAGTGTACGGGATGATCGATTGAGATAGAGCTGCAACTAGGTACGATTCAAACGTTGACTCATTTATTCTAGAGAAGGACTAGTTGCTGAAGGTCGATTTTTTCCAGTATTCTATTTGGATGCTTTAGTCACGTGATATAGCCTGCGTTCTAGTCGTATGCAGGTACGTGTTCCGTATGTGGTTTAAAGCACTGTCTACTTGCGATCGTTGACGGTGAACCCGTCTGTCATTAGAGGACTTCCATCTCATGTGTGATGAAAGTTGACACATTCCTCTAAACGCAATTTGATTTACGCGTTCCCCACCCTGTCGCATGCTTGGTGTAAAATCGAGACTTCAGCGTCATTACTAAGATGTGGGTATTTTTGAGGGGCTGTATTCATTGTGTACACACTTACTCGAGAGATGGGTGTTTACAGAGTTGGTGACGGGATGACTTAATTTTCACATGTTGGACGCTGCTGTTAAGCGTATCTGTTTGCCTGTAGGATGTATCGGCTACTAATAATTATACTATTACTCCATCAGGACTACATCAAAATTATAATTTCTGACTCGTCATTGTATGTGATCATTGGGCACTAGACGTGTCCGCAGGGCCATATTGGACTCTTATTAGAGAGGAAAAGTTTTACGATTGGGGGGGAGAGATCCTTCTCCCCGCTTCCCTTACGCTGAGCATTATGTCTGACAGGACGGAAAAGTAAGCGATCTAAGGTTATCGCCCGTTTTTAAGTGCTAAACGTTCTCGTCTTAGGAGTGTGTGTGTGTGTGTTTATGTTCTCTCCCCCTCTCCCACCGGAACCTTCGATGCACCAATCATGGACTCTAGAACAATATTTTACACATGATAGATTGGATGACTTACGTAAAAATGCGTCTAACTACGTTGTGTATAAATAGCTCTCCGTTCTTGTTCTTAACTGTATGCTATTAAATTAAGGCACTTTGAGATCTGTTACTATAGATCGATGTGGTGTACTAAGCTCCAAGACTTTGTTACATTTCGAGAAATGTGGTGCACTTGGAGGGTTTAGGACTAGGAAAGCTCTATTCAGTCAAGAGAGGTGGAGTGTAGCTGTATTCGTCTGCTCGGCTGAGGAATAATTGGGTAGCGATGTTGCGGGGTAGGTTGGTCAATGCCGAGGTGAGAATGGTCTTTTAACGTAAGAGGGCGAGATAGCTCTGTGACCGCCATACGCAGAGAAATTGATCGAGTTCTATGTGCGAGGTCTTAGTATACCAGACAACGCTATAGATATTTCTTTGATCGTTTTTTGTGTGTTCGAGAATTAAGTGTGAATGGACGTGCTGAGCAGTCATCTATGAATGTTCACAATGATACTTGCAAAGCAGAGGATGTATGGTTTAGCTATGATACTGAAATTAGGAAAACTAGCTATAACATGATAGGCCAGTGTTGGACTTGTCGCAAAAAATTTTACAGTATCAGCTGTGATGGATAATATTACAGAAGATCGGTGGTGTCTTATCCACCGCATCAGTGCATTGGTTACGACATAATGATTGTCCCCCAACTCAAACAAGCATTTTCAGTCAAATTTTGGTTGATGGACCGCAACTTCCGGGGTTGCTAGCACCGAAAACGGGTCATTTTTGCACACAAGTTCGGGATCACCATTACTAGAAATGGAACACAGAGTTATAAACTATTCGGTCACTGCGACATACGAGTTTAAATGTAGAGGTGGTCAATCATTTTCGAGGGAAGTCGCCACAACGCCACCAGGCTCTTTTAGTTTCCTTGTGTTGTGGCTGTCCTTTATTTGAAATCATATTCATACAGTCGACAGAATAACATTGAATGATTTACAAGCTGCAAGGTATAGTTTCCTGTGAGAGGCCGTGCTTCAGTCCGTGTTAATGTCTGTTTAGAATCAGACACTGACTTCGAAGTCGCGGCAGAAGGACGAAATGCTCGGCAGTGTGCAAAAGCGTGTTAGAAAACATTGTTTGAACAAGGGTCAGAGGTAGCTTCTCATTCGCTTAGAGTATGGGTGGTCAAACTTTAAAGTGGTCTGTGCAGCGTCTGTATATTTAATATGATCTTGTTCATATAGGCAGCTGCAGTTTGACTTGGTGAGCTGTTTGAGGTGTCAGGAATTCTTGGATGGTCGCACTCTGAGTTATTCGGGGAGAGTATTGTGAATTCCGTTTGTCCCCGCTGGAGGTGGATCGCATTGGTGCCTTCGTGATTTTTTCACTGTTTGATGGTAGGGGATAAAGATGATAGGGCGTTGAGGATCTGTTGTATCTAGTTTGTGACGTACAACATTGCGCTCATTTCTGGCGAATGGTCAAAAGAAGGTCCTGTTGCAGTAACTGAGGTCGTCCTGTTTCTATACAGGCTGCAGAAGGTAATAGACATGTCTTTCTCCGACTAAAATTGCAGAGATCTAATGGGTGAAGATAAATGCATACTCATCTACGCTTAGAAAGGGAGAATGATTTTTTAATATTATGAAGTGAGTTTTGGCTGGAGTGAATATGGTTTTATATATGCGAGTGATTAAGATTTGCGAGTGGAAATTGTCAGCGAAGGGTGAATGACGTCAGGTTCGCTGGCTGGGGGAGACACTTTTCACATGTCCTGTTGGCGATGCGAGTGGGGGGGGGGAGGGAGGGAGGGAGGGAGGGATAGAGATCTGCGGTATTCAGGAATCCATTTGTGCACTGTATGTCGTTAGACAATAGCTGGAGAGCAGTTATAGAAAGAGAGCCCACTTCAGCATTCTGGTCCCAGGGCTGAGTGGACGGCTGTTTAGATTGACAGTTATGTTGCTTTGACATGCCGCCGCCACCGGCTCTCGGACGCTCGCTTTGTAAGGCGCTATGTGATTAGTTTGAGCATTTAGTACTTGTCTTGGTCGTTATTGGATTAAGAACTGTAATATTGAAGTTCATGTCCTCAGCGGGACCACTGTGTGATTGAGTGAGAGTGTGTGTATTTGAAGATATGTTTCGCGACTGGTGATGTTAAATTGATGGCGAAATTTAGCTACCACTGTAAAAAATAGCTGTCTGCTGCTGAAAGAAGGAAAGAAAGGGGTGACCTTGCCCCCAGACCTGATGGATGAGTTATTCAACAACTATCACTTGCTCTTGACTAATGATGTTCGGATATAGGAGTCTCTAAACGGCGCGCGAGATTTTTTTATGTGGAAATTTATGCAATCTATAGATAGTGATATTCGACCGCTAGTAACAACAGTTAAGAGCGGAAAAATAGGTCGAAATCGAGTGCTGGCAGAATGTTGGGGCAATGGTAATAATACTTAATTCAAGGTGGAGGTGGTAAATGTGGATCAGGCTTTGAATACTGGTGTGAGTGTCGTATGTGCTTGATGCTCTGTATAAAAGTTTGACTCATTAATTGCGTTTGGTATTTCTGGGGGTGTGTAAAGTTTATTTTACTGTTGAAAGTGCGAGAAAGACGAGTTGATTGGTGTTTAGATAGAGGCTACGTTTGTACGTAATTCGAAAAGAGGGGATGAGAATGGTAAATTGATTGATGAACATGGTCAAGATAGTGTTGAGGACGTCTGCGTATGTTGATGGTGGGACGGGTGTGCGGTGAGGTGCTGTGGGAGGTGTAAATTAGATCTCATTAAAAAAATGTTGTAAAGTAAGAATAATATTGAGAAGGTTTTAGATGGCTGGTCACGCGACGAGGCGAGATGAGGGATGTGTAGTTACATTTAGTTAAAGGGTCGTGTAATGTCGTGTGAGGAGCAATGCGCAGTGTGCTACAGTGTCATAGGAGGTAAAGACATGCGCTGCTATGATGTGTCTAGCGTATGGAGACTGCGCTTTCGAATTATGCTACGTTGATATTAAGTTGTCTTTCACCCGAGTTCGGTGGTCGCGGCTCGGGATTGAGACGGATCGTGGTCCTGGACAGACGTATGTGTGTTCTTTGACTGATGACGAGCGCGTTTACCGCGCCAAGTCACGCTTGCGGAAGCCGAACAGGGGCTGTGTGAGGTCTGAAATCAGACGGATGGGTGACTTCACGATCCTGTGGGCAGGGTGCGGAGTGGGGGGGTAGCTGAGCACGTCTGCTGAGTTATTTTGCGAGCGGATCTACAGGCTCTGCTATGCGTTATTTGGATAGTTTACGAGTACTGAGCGTATCTACACATCTGTGTGAAGAATTATTTAGCAGCAGTTTGCTATTGTATGTACTGAAATTATGATTGGGTGCGTGTCTGTGGGCTGTGCAACATGGCCCAGGGCACATCTGGGTGGGTCTTTAGTGATAGCGTGATAGATATACTGTATGGTTGAATAAGTTGTTCGAAAAAATTGAGTGTTCTCAATGATTACACACACCTGCAGCGCAAATCAGAGTGATTGGTTTTCCATCACGATCTCGGTTGCTTGGGAGTAGTAAATGTTTTCCCGGCCGCGTTAATCATGTGTGTCAACGAGCTATGGGCTCTTCTGACAATAGACCTGAAGGCAGGTCAAGACCTGAGACGCCGGCGGTAAACATGAGAAGAACAACGCAGCTTTCACATGTCAGAGGAGAGTGCCCTTTCGGGTCGGCTGTCACGAGCGAGCGCGGAAGCTGAACTTAGATTACGCTCCAAGCCAGGCCGCGCGCGCGTGCGGTCGGCGGGAGGAGGGATTCCAGAGCCTCCATCCAAGACGTATAGGTGATATGAATTTTCTCGGGTGTTAGGCGCGAATGCGACTGTGACGAAGTCATGTTTGGGGGCGGCCGAGCGGAGACTTTTGGTCTGTTTGGTCCAACCATCCAACCCATCAGTCCCTTGTTTCAAATGTGGTCCATTCCGATAGTGTGATATCTCAAAAAAGTCAGAACGATGAAAGGGAAAAGGCTAAAAATGTAAAAGGGCAGTCATGTTGGCAATGGTAAAATCAAAATGAGGCAAGCCTGCAAGAGAGCGAACCCAACGCTACGCTGAAGCAGCAGAGGCAAGACCACC
Source organism: Schistocerca serialis cubense (assembly GCF_023864345.2). Lineage (NCBI taxonomy): Eukaryota > Metazoa > Arthropoda > Insecta > Orthoptera > Acrididae > Schistocerca > Schistocerca serialis. Next base: position 1,063,121,849 of record NC_064640.1, on the reverse strand, counting down.
TGCGACTTAAAAGGTGCAACCGCTAGAATGTAGAAGTGTGTATGGGAAAAGGAGACTTTTTATCATTTTTTTTTTTTAGGATTGGCTATAATAAAAGGGGAAGAAAACAGGATCTCAGCCAGAGAGGGGAGTCGGGAATCTCCAAACACGGCGTACAGTGGGAGATACCCCAACACTCACCGCCCTGCCCCAACACCAGAGAGATTAAAAACCTTGAAACTGAGAATACAAACCACTTTCCTTGAGGAAGCCGAGAACCAGGTCGACCATCTGGGAATCGCCAGCCAACATTAAAGGTGAAGTGTGGGGGAGCCTGTACTTAGCACGCGGAACCAAAAGAATGGGGCATTCAACCATAATGTGGGCTACTGACTGGAAGAATCCACAACCACAAAGTGGGGGTGGCTCATCACACAAAAGAAAACCATGGGTCAGCCTGGTATGGCCAATGTGGAGATGACACAGTGTTGTCGAGTGCATTCGGGAGAGGCCAAAGGAAGAACGCCACGGGCCTGGTGTCACCTTAATCGCACGAAGTTTATTAGACAGGGGAGTAGCCTCCCAAGAATTGGCCCACGACTGTGCGAAGTGGGATTTGATGTGAAGCCGTAAATCCGCTGCAGGAGGGCTTACAGATAACGGGGGTAAGTGACTACTCCCCCAGCCTGACGATCAGCGAGCTCATTACCCAGGATACCCACATGGCCAGGGACCCAAAGGAAGTCAATGGAACTAGCAGCACAGTGAATATCAGCGAGATGGTCATGGATGACAGAGATCAAGGGATGGCGTGAAAAACATCGGTCAATAGCCAGAAGGCCACTCATTGAGTCCGTACATAACAAAACATCGTTGTGTTGGGACTGTCTAATAAAGGTAAGGGCCTGGGAAATTGCCATCAATTCCGCAGTAAACACCCCACACATGGGTGGCAGCAGATGATTTTCCGTTCCAACAGAGGACTTGAAGGCATACCCAACATGATCAGCAGATTTAGAGCCATCAGTGCAAAAAACAACAGCATCCCGAAACTCCCATAAAATTCAGCGGAAAAAGGGGGAGGAACACCATAGGTGGGGGGGGGGGGGATGGAATCTTTCGGGCCTCGGCGGAGATCCATCTGAATTCGAGGCCGAGGAACTAACCGAGGGGGGGCGGAGGGTAGGGAACAAGGAACACAGGACTAAGAAGGAAGCTGAAAATCACGGCAAAGAGACTCAAGGCGCAGCCCAACCGATAAACCTGCCTGAGGGCGGGAATCAGGTGGGCGACATCCATAGAATAGGAAGGATGAGTGGGAGAAGAACAGACAGCGAGTGCATAAGACACCAGAAACTGGGACCGCCGAGTAGAAGGGGGGGGGGGGGGGGTGATCCCAGCTTCAACCAGGAGACTATCAACAGTGCTAGCAGTGCTAGTAGGGAAGGCACCAGTGGCCAAACGGATACTGTTGTGTCACCGCCAGACACCACACTTGCTAGTTAGTAGCCTTTAAATCGGCCGCGGTCCGTTAGTATACGTCGCCACTAACAGAGATTGCAGACCGAGCGACGCCACACGGCAGGTCTAGAGAGACTTCCTAGCACTCGCCCCAGTTGTACAACCGACTTTGCTAACGATGGTTCACTGACAAAATAGACTCTCATTTGCTGAGACGATAGTTAGCATAGCCTTCAGCTACGTCAATTGCTACGACCTAGCAAGGCGCCATGTTCAGTTACTATTGATATTGTAAATAATGTACAGTCCAAGAGCGACGTTCACCATATATGGATTAAAGTTAAGTATTCCACCAGCTACGTCCGTATTTTTGCTGAAGTCTAATTTCCTTGACCTGTTCCAGACCTCACGCCAGCCTGCGTGAGCTAAAACGCATGCCTTTCGGCTTCCTCTAATATCACTGTGTTGGCTCTCCTGCCAACCCACAACAGATACCACGATGGTGGACTGGATCCAGCACGTGCAGAGTGGAAGGAGCAGCCAAACTATAAACTTGACAACCATAGTCCAAGCGAGACAGAACTAGAGCATGATAAAGACGGAGGAGGGAGCGGCCCGCAACCCAAGAGGAGTGGGCAAGGAAGCGAAGGACATTGAGTTTAAGGAAGCATCCTACCTTCAGAAGTCTGATATGGGGCAGCCAAGTGAGCTTGTTGTCGGAAAGAAGACCTAGGAAACGAAACTGTGGGACCACAGGCAATCGTTGTGCATCGAGATAGAGCTCTGGCTCAGAGTGGATCGTAGTACGGCGACAGAAGTGGACTACCCGCGATTTTAAAGGAGAGAATTGAAACCCGTGTGGGAGGGTCCATGCAGAGGCACGCTGTATAGCTCCCTGGACCTGCCGTTCTGCAGAGGCCATCGATGAGGAACCAACCCAAATGCAGAAATCACCCACATACAGGGCAGGGGCGACTGAAGGACCAACAGAGGCCCCAAGTCCATCGATAGCAATGAGGAAAAGAAGTACACTCAAGACAGAACCCTGTGGGATGCCCGTCTCCTGGGTCTGTGGAGAACTAAAAGCAGTACCAACTAACTCTGAATGACAGATGGATCAGAAACTGGCGGATAAAAATCGGGATGGGCCCCGAAAACCCCACTGATGAAGGGTAAGTAAGATGTGATGGCGCCAGGCCGTGTCATAGGCCTTGCGAAGGTCAAAAACAATGCAACCAGATGGCGGCGCTGGGAAAAAGCCTGCCGACTGCGGATTCCAAGCGAAGTAAATGATCGATTGGAGACCGTCCCTCTCGAAAGCCACACTAGTAAGAGGACAATAAATCCCGAGATTCGAGGACTCAATTGAGCCGACGGGCTACCATCCGTTCAAGTAACTTACAAACAACATTGGTCAAACTAATGGGCCGATAGCTGTCAACAGATAGGGGGTTCTTACCAGGCTTAAGGCAGGAACCACAATGCTATCCCTCCACTGAGAAGGGAAGTCACCCTGGAGCCAGATACGGTTAAACACCTGAAGAAGATGTTGCTGTTGTGGAGCACTGAGATGTTGAAGCAGGTGGTTATGAATTGAATCTGGGCCAGGGGCCGTATCACGAGAAGAAGATAGAGCAGAAAGAAATTCCCATTCAGTAAAAGGTTCGTTGTAAGATTCTGACTCACAAGGGGTGAAACAGCGGGCTGAAGCTTCCACCTTATGTTTTTGGTGGAGGAAAGCAGCTGGATAGGAGGCTGACGCTGATGCCACTGCAAAATGGGTCGCAAATGTTCTGCAAGAAATGTTCTGTGGCGAACAGTCGGCATCGACAGGTTTGAACGTGCCCAGGAAAACAACTTTCGCGCCAGAAGTGTGGCAGGGTGTTCTTTGTGAAATGGCTGACGGTTGTGTGATTCAGCTACAATGCAAACAATTTTGGCGGGAAACGTGCGGAGGCGACGAATACGCGTGGTGAACGGACAATGGACCGCTGTGACGTCAAACTTGGCAAGCTCCAGCGTGTCCAGCGAAATCATGTTTACGATGTGGGAGCGATAGCCAGTCCAGCGGCTAGCGCGGGCCGCTGAAGCACGCCGGCAGTCCACCGCGAGCGGCCGCCTCACGTGACAGGCGTCGGCAGTGGGTCCGCGCGCTGACTGGCGGGGCCAGGGGGTGGCGACGATTTGATCTAATTCAGTTGGAGCGCGGATGTCGTGGCGACTGCACTGCGATATCAAAGAGGTGTACTGGTATGCCGCTGTCATTCATTCGTGTCTGGTCAGCATTTCCAGCAGATAGCAACTGCGATGACCTTGTTTCCCTCGATCAGATCCTGTGTTGTGCAAGATTATTCAAATTGAGGACAAATTAGCAGGTAGGCCGGCTCTTGCGTTGTTCGGCACTCGCAGTGTATATCTCCATCAGCTGGAAGAACGCCCCATTTTCGCATGTTGGTCTCGCAAAGAGGAACGCCCACCCTAAGACGATTGAGCGATCTCCAAATAGGGTAGGGCAAGTTATCAATTACTAGAGGGAACACCAGAATCTCTTTCTGAATTTCAGTTGATGAACTTCAGTTGATGGACTACAGCCTGCTGACCATGCAGTGGGTGTCAGGGATCATAAGTTTGCTTAGCCCACTCTACATAAGTAGCAACAGCCCTTCTAATAGTGAGGGGAGCTGTTTCAACAATCGGGTAGATTTTATCGACTGGAGTTGGCTTCATACCTGGAATCCTGGAAAGATTCTCATTGATTGCAATACCAACATGTTTGGTGTGAGTGATGCACTCCACACAGATGAAGCATACTCTGCTGTGGACACACAGAAAACAAGAGGCTAAATTCTCAGGATGGGACAACTTGCTCCCCAGGTGGTGGATGTGAGCTTCCTGAAGATGTTATTCTGTGAACTAACTTTCAGCCTGGTGTTAATGGCAATGGGATGTCAAGTCATATATCCCTCCCACAAGGCGGTGCTTAAAGTGCTGGGTGTTTGGCCATATGTCTTCCCAGACTGTGGACGCCCATCACATCCCAATACCCCATATGTCCTGCCTCCCATCTCTGTCAACTGCAGGGAACATCATTCACCTTGCTCGCCAGACTGCAGGATTCTCCAGAAAGAGAGGAAAATCATAGACTAAAAGACCCTGGACCAACTGACCTACACTGAGGCTAAGAGGAAATTTGAGCGCCTACATCCTGTGGCTATGACCACCTTATATGCTGCCACTTCGGGAACAGTTGTCGTCCCATCAGGTCTTCTGTGGCCTCTCAGAACTGGGAGACTACAAATGCTCCCGCGATGGTGGAGTGCACTTCCCTTCCTGTTGATACCGCACCACCTACTTTGGTAGCAACACCCTCCCAGCCATCGGAGATTTCTGTCCGCAATTCTGAGATGGAGAGGCCTAAGTCTTCCTTGGCTCCTCTCGCTAGGAAGGGGTCCCTAGGGTCATTCCCTTCCCAGGTTTCTTCAAGTGGGAAAATGACACCCGCCAGAGGCTGAAGAACCAAAAGCAGCTGGTTTTTGGACATCACGGTCATCCTTAGTCCCGGAGACTTAGCCAGTGAAGTCCTCCAAGCCACGGAAACCCAAGTAACAGCGCGAGAAATCGAAAAAGAAGACCCCTAAGACCAAGGAGATTGCGGTGCCACCCACACAACCGCAACCTACAAGCTCTGAGGGTCAGCGAGATCCAGGTCCTCAGTGGACCCCAGAATGTCCACCCCATCCTCAGCCACAGACACAATGGATATAGATTGCTCAGGCAAAAAGTCTGTGGCAGTATGTGACCCTGAGGTGTAAACTGCCTCACTGAATGTTCCATGTCTTCCCAGTGCAACTGAAGTGTATTTTTTCCACCGCCTGGCTGAGCTACAGCAGCTATTGAGCTTTACACCTGCTTTCTGCATTGCCCTCCAAAACACCTGTTTCCTGGCAATGTTGACCCCTGCACTCTGTGGCTATAAGGAATATTACAGGTACCGTAGCGACTATAATCTAGTGTCAGGTGTTGAAAGGACACAGTTTCATTACAGACTGTGTTTATGTCCTAAACTCAAACACCTCCCGAAGCTGTGGCTACAAGAATACGGATGGAGGAAATAACTGTGTGCAATGAACATCTTTCTCCAGATGGTGCAATACCCCTGAATGTATTAGTTGCACTGATTGATCAACTCCCTAAACGTTTCCTACTCTTGAGAGATTTTAATACCCATAATCCATTGTGGGATGGCACCATGCTTACTGGCTGAAGCAGAAATGTCGAAACTTTACTGTCTCAGTTCGACCTCTGCCTCTTAAATACTTAGGCCGCCCCACATTCCACTGTGGCACAAGGTACATATTCGGCCATTGATCTCTCGGTGTGCAGTCATGGCCTTCTCCCACTGAAGAGCACATGACGACCTGTGTGGTTGTGACCACTTCCCCGTCTTGTTGTCACTGGCCGGTCGTCAGGCACATGGGCGCCTGCCCCGATGGGCTTTAAACAGTGACAGCAGAGGTGAAAGCTTCCCACTCCAACTTGTTCAATCTCCCCCATATGTGATCATCGATGAGATGGTTGAGCAGGTGACTACCACAATCGTTTCTGCGGCATAAAACGCGATTCCTTGCTCTTTACGGTGTCCACAGCGAAAGGCAGTCCCTTGGTAGTCGCTAAAGCAATTAAGGAGCGCCGGCGACCTCTGCAGCGGCATAAGCGGCACCCTTCCCCAGAGCGCCTCATAGCCTTTAAATGGCTCCATGCCCACGTTCGCCAGCTAATCAAACGACGGAAGCAGGAGTGTTGGTCGAGACACATCTCGACCATTGGTTGCCATACAACACCTTCTCAAGTCTGGGGGGAAGACAAAACTTGTTTTTGGGAACCAGACGCCAACAAGATGTTCCTGGTGTTAACATAAATGGCATGTTATCTGCCGACGCAATCGCGATTGCCGAGTAATTTGCTGAGCACTATGCTCGAGTCGGCGAAAGTCTGGGGGGTAATTCTCCTACACACTCTCAAATGGCGGCTGGAAGTGAAAGTCGTCTAGTTCACTATACGCCACAGTGAATCCTGTAACGCCCCATTTACAGATTGGGAGCTCCGCAGTGCCTTTGCACATTGCCTCAACACAGCTCCTGGGCCTGATCGGATCCGCAGCCAGGTGATTAAACATCTCTCATCTGACTACAAGCGACATCATCTCATCTGAAACCAGATCTGGTGCGATGGCATCTTTCCATCACAATGACGGGAGAGTACCATCATTCCAGAGCTCAAACCCGGTAAAAACCACTTGATGTGCATAGCTATCGGCCCATCAGCCTTACCAACGATGTTTGTAAGCTGCAAGAACGTATGGTGTGTCAGCAGTTGTGTTAGAGCCAGTGGACCACGTGATTGCTGGTCCCATGTTAGGGCGGCTTCCACCATGGTCGCTCTACCACTGATAATCTTGTGTCCCTCGAGTTTGCCATCCAAACTGCCTTTCGCAGACGCCCGCACCTGGTTGGTGTCTTTTTCGATTTACGAAAAGCTTATGACACGACCTGGCGAAATCATATCCTTGCCACATTATACGAGTGAGCTTTCAGAGGCCCACTCCCGATTTTTATCCAAAATTTCCTGTCACTTTGAACCTTCCATGTCCAAATTGGTGCCTCTCATAGTCCTCCTCCCCCTCCCCCCACCCCAATATCCAGGAGAATGGGGTCCCACAGGGCTCTGTATTGAGTGTATACTTTTAGTAGTCAATGGTCTAGCAGCAGCTGTACGGCCGTCTGTCTCATCTTCTCTGTATGCAGACGACCTCCGTTTCATACTGCTCCTCTGCTCTTTGTGGATGGCTCCCTGTAGGCGCCGCTCTACCCCACCATTACTAGTCATGGTTTCCAGTTTTCGGCCGCAATGACGTGTGTCATGCACTTCTGTTGGCGTTGTACTGTTCTCCGGAACCAGAACTTTACCTTAATGACGACCCACTCACTGTAGTGGAGAAATACCGAATATTAGGGCTGGTTTTCGACGCCTGATTCGCTTACGCTCACGACGGTGAGGAATCCAAGTCAGAGTGCTGGCAGCACCTGAATGCCCTATGCTGCCAAAGCAACACCAACTGGGATGTAGATTTCTCTACACTTCTGCATCTCTGCAGAACCCTTGTTCAATCCCGCTATGACTATGGAAGTCTGGCTTATGGCTGGGCGGCGCCCTCAGTGTTGCGTTTACTGGACCCAGTGCACGACTGTGGCGTTCGCCTAGCGACAGGACCTTATAGAATGAGTCCGGTGACCAGCGTCCTGATGGGGGCTGGAGTCCCTCCATTGCAGGTTAGGCGTGCCAAACTGCTGGCCAGTTAAGTTGCACACGTTCGTAGTTCTCCTGTGAATCCGAATTACCGTCTTCTTTTCGCACCGACAGTAGTTCATCTCCCACATAGGCGGCCAATTACAGTTCGTCCGGTCCCTTGTTTATGAACTGGAATCCTTTCCTTGACCACCTACACTTGAGGTCCACTCTTGTCCACCTCCATGGTGTACACCTAGGCCGCAGCTCTGCCTGGATCTTTCACTTGGCCCTAAGGATGCAGTTAACCCCCGTCTCTCCAATGCCACTTCACTTCATCTCTGTTCTTGACATATACCAAGGCCAGGAAGTGGTTTACACTGACAGCTTGATGGCTGGCGATCCTGTCGACTTTACGTATGTCCATGGAGGACATATTCAACAGCATACCTTGCCTGATGGCTGCAGTGTTTTCCCTGTCGAGCTGGTGGCTATACCTCGTGCTCTTGAGCACATCCGTTCATGCCCTGGGGAGTCGTTTCTTCTGTGTATTGACTCCTTGAGCAGCCTACAAGCTATCGAGCAGTGTTAGTCTCGTCATTCGCTGGCAGCGACCATCCAGGAGTGCATATATGCCTTGGAACGGTCCAGTCGTTCAGTGGTGTTTGTCTGTACCGCAGGTCACGTCAAAATCCCAGGCAACGAACTTGCCGACAGGCTGGCCGAACAGTGTACACGGAAACCGCTTATGGAGATCGGCTTCTCTGCAACTGACCTGCGTTCATTACTACGCCGCAAGGTTTTGCGGCTTTGGGAGACGGAATGGCATAACCTCAGTACGCACAATAAACTGCGTACCATTAAGGAGACTACGAATGTTTGGAAGACCTCCACGCGGGCCTCATGCAGTGACTTTGCTTTTCTGTTGTCTCCGCATTGGCCACTCTTGGGTGACACACGGCTACCTCCTGCATCGTGATGACCCACTTCAGTGTGTGTGGCGGCCGGCTGACAGTGGCCCATATCATGGTGGGCTGTCTTTCTGTGGCTTCCATGCAATGGACTCTTCAGTTACCGGATTCGTTGCCATTAATTTTAGCTGACAACGCCTCATCGGCTAATTTAGTCGTAAGTTTTATACGTGATGGTGGGTTTTATCGTTCTGTGTAAGTTTTCACGCATGTCTTTTTTCTCTTTGTGTTCTCCACTCTAATGCTTTTACGTTGGATGTTTTAATATGTCGCAGAGTGGCTGGCTTTTCCTTCTTATTCTCGTGGTCGGCCAGCCACGGTTATCTGCTCTCTTGTTTTCATCCCTTCGACCTGTTTCTTACTTGTCTCTGTGGTTTTCTTTTCCTGTCTTCTTCATAGTAGTAGAAATGAAAAACCAGAACGACAGGAGGACAACCAACACTGTTATTGTGCTGTGCGTCTTCTTTCTTTCTTCTTTCCCTTATGTAATTATTTTACTGCGAACAAGGGACCAATGACCTCGCAGTTTGGTCCCTTCCCCCCTCCTTTAAACCAACCAGCCAACATCCTTTACTACGACAGGACTGAAGAGTACTGACTTCAAAATATATTCATATGTCATCTGCGTACTATAATATAGTGTCACTGGCAAAGAGGACATGAAGGCCTGCAGTGTAGATACTGGATAAAAAGGGAGCCAGGACTGATCCGTTCAGGGAGTTTTCTGCTATTTCTTGGGTCCCAGCGTAATTGCGTGTTGGAAAGTAATTGCCTTTTTTTTTCAGGAAACGTACAACGTTACGCATGAGTAGTTCTGGAATGTGGAGTTTATTCAGTTTTTTTTCCCAAAGGTTGACAAGACATATGTTATAATGAAATCTACGAACGAAACTATCATATTATTAGACAGAGGGAAATGAAGCTATTACCAGAAAAACCACTTTGATTTTGAAAAAGAAAAACTGAAACCCTTTTACTGTTAAATATCGATACACAACTAATTTTCACACCGCCATTCTAAGCGCCGTACTAATCCTGTCCATTACCTTCGTCGAACACAGTAGTGTGATGAAAGGCCGACGTGACTCGCCCTTATCAGATCATTTTCCCGACTTGTGGATGGGGACACACTACCTGTTTGCAGCTAGTGGATCTTGATCTTTTGTGTCCATAAACTATTGCAAAACTCGAGCAGCAGCGATTTTCCCATGTGTGGGATGTGTCGTAGCCTGGGTAGTCAATATAATCCGGATGAGGAGCAGTACCCTTCCCTTGGGAGAGCGCAGTCTGGGGTTCTTACAGCGAAAAGGTTTGTGCAACGACAATTCTCCACTCTTCATTCCACCTCGTCTCCTGTCCATTTAGTCACATACAGCTATCAGACACAACAGCGATTCTTTAAGTCGGATGTCTGTTGTGTGACCGGTTTCAATGTTCTGTGTTACATTCCAGATCCAGGTCAATGCAGTTTCTTCGCCGACTGGAGTGCAGAAATTGTCACGATTTTCGGTTTTTGTGCGTGATTATGTTCTTGGCTGCAGCTTGTGCTTTCATAAGGGAAGAGCGCGTTTAACATTTGAGATATTTTAGTTTTTTATTAATGCCTTCTTGCGTTCCTTGAGGAGTGCGTCACATTCTGAATCCCACAATCAGGATGATGGGCTAGTAGTTGTCCCTCTTCAGGTGTTGAGACTACCGCTGCTTCATCGATAAGCGACACCAAGTCTCTTTCATGATTCCCAGTATAGGTGATATTCGAAGTACTACTGGACGAAAAACTGGAAACTGCGCGGTTGAGAAAGTGAACTGTAACTTAATCACACGGAAATTTAACACATTCTCCCTAGATTATGCGTTTATCATAATTTGATTAGGCAATGGATCTGAACCCAAAGTATCCGCTATCACTTCCCATGTTGTTCTGGTACACAGTGCAGTTAATGCTATGCTGAAGTCCACTGCTGTCCGAGCTTCACTTGGTCGGATTTTCCACGTAGGTCAGACGTCACTTAGTACTGCAATGTTTTCCCAATCTAGTACATCAGGTAGCATTTTCCCCACTCTGCAGCCCCACAGTGCCCGGTGGCCGTTGCAGTACCTATATAGGAACAGAAGGGGTTTTCCGAGCGAGACATGATTGTTGTTAACTGCTGTCTGGAAAGTCTTATTCGGTACGTTGTATACCGAGATCAAATTCAGAGGTAGGTCGTTTATCGGCAGACGGATACCCACCGTTTGCAATGGGTTATGCTGAGTGCCGTAATGACAACGAAAAAGTGACTGTCTTGTTTTATTAACCACGCTGCACCGTCGTAGCCATCATTTCTATCTTCTCTAATGACAGAGTACCTCTGGCGTGCTAACAGTTCTTTCGGTTTTAACCGTGTTTCGGTGATGGTACAAATGTCTACTTGAATTTCGAGCAGAAAATGTCGAAGGCTATGTTTGTTTGCTTGAGCGATCTTGCGAGACGAAATTTACATACCGTCTCTTGTACACTGGCCCACTCGTGTACTTCAAAAACTACAACAACCATCCTGTCAATCAATACCAAAAAAATGAGTATTAAAATTATTCGTGTAGCTGCAATTTTTTGTTATGTGATAGCACGCTGTAAAAGATTATCGCTTACACCCAGTGTATTGTTGTATACAATGGTGGTTCGATCAGTTTGGCAAAGAACACAATAAAAATATTTTTTCGTAAACAATTCACCTTGCATCTCGACATAGTCTCCTTTGAGGGATGTGCACTTGGTCCGACGATCCTCCAGTCAATTGATCTCAACAGAAAAATAGATTGTCAAAATGTGCAAAATACTCGTTGACTGCAACTGTCACTTCATTTGATGAAAGTTTCTTCCTAGCAAGCCAGAGTTTGAAGTTTGGGAACAGGAGGAAGTTACTTTGGGCTAAGTCTGGTGAAGAGGGTTGGTGACGAAAACCAGTTGGAAGCCCAATTCATGCACTTCCACTATTGTTAGCACCGATACTTGGGAATGGTGCACTAGCCTGGTAAAACAACACTTTTTGCCTGCCAGCCTTGATCTATATTCAGCCAACAGAAGTTTGAAGCGATCCAGCAATGAACCGTAATAGGGTCCAGCCTTGATTGTGTCTTTTACGAAGTAATCTATGAAGATTATTCCTTGGGATTCACAAAAAACCGTGGCAAACGCCTTAGTCTCTTTCCATTGTTTCGACGGCTGTTTCGACTCTGGAGTATAATTATTGATCAAACCAGAAACGATCAGATCGTCACAAGTCGGCGTAAAAAGTCTAGCGGATTCCGATGAAACATCGCCAGACATAATGTTGAAATGTTTTGCCGGATGTGCTTTTGGTGAACAATGAGAAATCGAGCCACCCATCTCTTACAGTTTCTTCGCAGTCAACTCTCAGTGCAGAATACTATCCTTTCGTTCAGTTCAGATAAGACTCAATCAGTAAATTTTATTCGACAGCCTTGCATTACCGTATCGTGGATATTTGTTAGTGGTTTACTCTGTGGTGACATCAGTTTGACGATAGACCGCACTTTGTCTTCGGTGCTTGTCCGACCGCATTTAAATTCATTAATCCAAAAGTAGATCCTTTCAAATGATAGTGCAGAATCCGTCTGAACTTCATACAGCTATTTTTATTTGAATGGTAGGACTGAGGTACAAATCGAAAAAGGTTTGGTAACAACACGACATCTGGTTTTACCCGTTTTCAGTTACAGTCGACACACTGTAATTCAGGTGGCTCTCAGTAATAAACCGTACACTATACATTATTTAAATTCTTTGTACGGTTCTTGGAATAATAAAGCGTATCAACAGTGAAGGTGCAACAAAAATTTTCCATTCTTTATACTGTTTGCTAGATCACAGTTTTCGTTGTCCATTTGCTCGAAGGATTTATATTTTTATCACAGTCAGATTACGTAATCTGAATAATCTTATCAGGGGAGCGGCCCTACTCATCACAGATTCCGTCCATATTTATGGTATACACAGTGCTTAACCAATGAAACACAGGAAGAGGAGCTCCCTATGGTCAAGCGCTTGGAAAAAATTGAGTTTTTCGGTAGGTCGGCCGATGCATGGGCCGTCTGTCAGCGTAGGTTCCATGCAACGATTGGCACGGCGGAAGGGATACACAACGGTAAATAGAGGGTCGCAGGGTCGAGTCTGTGTGAGAACTATTACTTTATTTTCAATGTTTACGTTACTGGCACTGCAAAACAACCGGGATAATGGTCAGTGTATCATGTTTATTAATATATTCATGAAAAGCAGACCAAGGAGAAGTTGACACAGTTATCTCTTGAAAGTAATTTGCAGTAATTAATGTTTACAGGACTAAGACTGCATTAGTTTCATTCTGGCATTTAACAGCGCTCAGCAACTGCACGTGAGCACTATGTTCCCAGTGAGCTAAAATCGGATAATCCAGAATGAAAAAGAAATCTTAGACCGAGAAGACTACATCGAAACATTTCATTCAACGTCAACGGCGCTTATGACGTCAGTTGTTTCTGCACCCTCAAACAAATCCAAATACAAAATTCCAAATCACCAACTATCCTCATCAAAATTTGGCGAATTACTGGGTAACACTTTGCGATTCATCGCACAGTTTGCTAACAAAGTTCGAGTGTCAATGGAAAATTTTAGGCAATCACGTAGCCGAAGTTGTAAAAATGTGGCGTGTAGGACAAGTGCAAGATACCGAGATAATTACGGCTTTCCTCTTTTCACGTTGAATACCACCACAGCAGGTGTAAATTAGCTATAAAATAATGAAAGTATGTGAATTGCATATACCTTCCTGGACATTTATTTCCAGTTCTTAAGTTTCCTTTGCCCTTCCTTTTATACCGTTACCAAAATATTAATACTCGTAAATCTAATGCATTGAGATGTTTTCGGTCTATCTGCAAAATAAAAAATAATGAAGCTGCACAGGGATTCGAGACGACAACCTTCGAACCGCCGTTCTGTATTACATCTGCTGCCTCGTAAGTGAGCTAACATTAATGGTTAATTGACCCCGACCAGCGCCAGAATTATTTTTTTTTCTAAACACAAGACCATATTTATTCTGAAGCAACGAATGTTCAGAGAGTTATAGTAATGTATCTTATACATCAGAATCATGTGAAACAACATGATAAAAAAATTGAAAAAAGGATGACTTCGAAGGTATATTTGTATTTTCAGCTGTTCTCAATGTTTAGTTTGATAAGAACCGAAATGGTTACATGTGTTTTAGGGTGCTGGGAGAGTTTTTACTTTTGAAGATGTATGAAAGAATTTGAATAAAATTTTAATTCAGAAGAGGAATGAAGTGCAACACCGCATTCGAAATATTGATTGTGAATCCCCTATGAAACACTTATACCACTCTCTTGTCCTACTCAAAGAGGGTCCAGAAGACATTGAAGACGAAGACCGTCCTGGACTACCTAGCACCTAAATTAGACATGCGGAAGAACCAAAGAAAAAAGTTCTGGAAAACCGTTGAATTACCATTGGAGAGGATTCTGACGAGATCGGCAAAGCCTTCGACTCATATCAAGCAATTTTTTTCATATATCTTGGGCATGAAACGTCTAGCAGCAAAGTTTTTCCAAAATAGTTGAACGTCGGCCAAAAGCAACGCCGCTTAGGCATAGCTCCGGAATTGGTGAATGAAGTCAACGATACAGAACTTCTAAAAAAAGGTTTAGCAGGTGACGAAAGATGGGTATAGGAGACAAACCATGCCAATGCACACTGTAGGAAGAGCAAACATCGAAAAAACTTCGACAATCACGGTCAATAAGGAATACGTGAATTTTTGGCAAAACCATTTTTTTTTTGTTGCCTCAGCCAACGTTTTCGCCTGGCAGTGCTCTGTCCTCCTAGACTTCTTTCCATTCCCAAGGCTCAATAGAATCATAAAATGACATTTTGCTACCACTGATGAGATAAAGAGGCTGAACGGTATAACGAAAAGTGAGTTGCAGAACTGCTACCAAGACTGGAAAAAGGTCTGGCGGGTGTGTGTTCTGAAGGGGAGTACACTGAAGGGCACAAGGTTGTGTTGATGAATGACTATTTAAGGAAACCAAAAATTACGGTTACCTTTGGACAACACGTCGTATAAGCGAATAGTACGATGTTTCGCGTCTGCGAGATGATGTGTAATTTCTGGTTATGTCGATCACTTCGGTTGGTGGCCCCATGGTATAACATTAGTACCGACTGCACCACAGTTCACGATGTCTACAAATAGGGGGAGGGGGGGGCGAGAGGGATATGCTCACAGCACTTGGGAAAACACAACAGGAAAAGTACAGGTTGTAGTCATAGTTTTTAAAATGCACGTCAGTGTACTTATATCTGGGTACAGCCATGTTGCTCGCTCCCTCTGCTCCGTCTGCCTCCCCCCCTCCCCTCCTCCAGATAACGACAGCAGGCTCGTTGGGGCCTGTGTATGATAGCACCTGCACGATGTCTTTGGATGGTCCCCAAGGATCTCGTGAGACCGTTCTGATGGAATAAAGAGTTGATCTCACTACCTTCCATTACTATTATTATTACTCTAGAAGCAGTGCATAGCGGACTACGCTACGCCTGATACTAGTATTGATGGCTTTTGCACCATCAAATGCCAGCAAAAGGTCCGTTTTTGGATAGCAGTGTCCAGTGCATTGTTAGTGGATGCAGACACCTTTTACAGTGCGCAGAGTATCTCTGTCTTAATTCTTCGTAGTCTTTGGTCCGTCACATTAACTGTATTTCAGTGCAGATGCACACTTTGTCGTCACTTCTGCTGCACAGACATAGAAAAACGGTGCTGGAAGTGGCACACGACATTGGGGGGCCTCTGTGTAGCTGTGATCAGGTGCCCATCAGGGGCTCAGCATTTGTTTGCTGAGTATGGGCTTAGCGACCTCCAGGATTCCTGAGCAGGGGACTGGTAAGCGCCGCCAGTCCCGTCACCATGAGCTCTGGGTGTGCTTCAGCGACCACTGTTTACCGCAGCAGTGGAATGGTACGTGTCACAGGCAGTAGGGGTCTTGACTTGACCGTCCAGATCACGAGGATGGTAAAAACCTTTATAAAACGTCCCTCAATCTCAGGGTGTGCTACACAGTGATGAGATTCATGGCTCTTATCGTGGAACAGTCATTAGTGAGAAACCTCTGGGGAACGTATTGCTTACCTAGACATAAAGAGGTCTAGATGGACTTTTATTTCCCTGGCTGCTCATCGGACCAGCATTGGATCCTTCAAAATCTTCTCTTCCTCCTTCCAGCAGGAAGGGTGGGCCGCTGGTAGGTACCAATGCCCAAACAAGAGGGCTCATGTAGCCAGTCTTCCAGACTTGGGATTTACACATACTCTATCAGTGTTGAGTAACAGAACGAATGCTGATCAGTATGTGTTTATGAACGAAAAGAAAGGACCTTAGAAAAATTTTGTATGTAAAAAGGTGAAAAAGGGCTAGAGGAGATTGCTGAAAGCTTAGCCCCCACGTGCTGTTTGACATGCCATGTCTTTGGTTAGACCGCCTCAGGTTGTAAGGTAGCAGCCACTTGGGGCAAATATGATGGTGTGTAAACTGCTTTGATGATTGCCCTGTCTGGAACAGGGACTGCAGTGTCTTTCTTGAAGAAAGGAAGATACAGGAAGGAATTGTTGGATAGTGGAGTGCTCAGTGTGGAACTGTAATGAGTTCAGGACATGTGAAAGAATTGAGACTTCTAGGACAGGAACCCCGTCTGTGCATCTATTATAAACAGATTTTAAAGCCACTGACACCTATGTGCTATGTGACTATACTCTTCACTGAAAGGGTGACCTGACTGGGGAGAGCCAAGGGAGATGTTTTTGTGTTAGTCAGTAACATGCAGCACTCCTTTGCTCTCACCCTGGCTACCAACCTACAAGCAATTGCTGTCGAAACGTCATGGGTGGCGACGTATCACGCTGAACTGTTCAGCCAGCTAGTTGTGTCTGAACATTGTGACAGCATTCAGGAATGGGGGGCCATAACACCCAAGTGATCCATCGTGCCACTGACATACCCATTCTAAAGTCCTCATGTCACCTTGTGACGTGACATCTACCTTTGTGGATGGACGAGAGCCGTGCAGCCATCTGAAATAGCCGATTTAAAAGCTATCCTATGGTAGACAACCTCATAGCCTCTCCAGCACAAGAGCCAAAAACCTGATGCATGATTACCGAGATAATGAAAAATTCATGGCGAGCGTTCCTGGACTCCATCAACCATTTCACTTGTTCTATAAGAGTTTGTGTTTGCCGTAAATCCTCTCAATGGCTTCCCAGTCATTCACCAATGGCAGCAGTGCTGAAATGCTGATATCTCCAAACTTTGCATGCAGACATCACTCAGATACTCGCGGAGAATTTTACGCACACTACTGCAAATGCCAGCCACGATCTGGCGTTTCGATACCGTGTGACTGCAGCGAGACTAAAACTGGACTTTAGATCCAACGATTCCGAGACTTAAAACAACCCTTTCTCCATGTGGGAAATGGAATAAGACCTGTCAAACTCGTGATACAGCACCTGGCCATGACCAGATCCGTAACTGACGCTGTTGGTAAATGTTTAAGCAAGCAAAGAAAATCCTCTTCGTATGTTTTACTCTTATACAGCAGAAAGGTAACTTCTCCATCTCGTGGAGAGGCGCTTTCGACACCTCTCCTCAAACCAGGAAAGGACCGTACCTGTCCCAGTAGTTATCGGAATATCGTCTTAATGAGCTGTGTAGGGAAGACTCTTGAGTGAATGGTTAGCTGTCGTCCGATCTGGTTGTTAGAGACCAGGCAACTCCTTAGCTGCTCTGTGTGGATTCCGAATATTTTGATCCATTGTCAACAGCCTGCCCCTGTGAGAGGGTGGCTATTCAGCAGTCTTTCCTATACAACCATCACTGTATCGGTATACTCTTTGAAATCAGTAAGACGTACGATACTACTTGGAGACACTATTCTCGGGGGACTGCATCAATAGGTCTTTCGGGGCCATCTCAGTATCTTCATACAGTCTTTCCTTTCCTAGCGGTTTTTTAGGATCCGAGATGGTGACTCGCCGTCAGATGGTTTTGAGCAAGAGATCTGAGTCCCTCAGGGCAGTGTTTAAAGAGTTAAGCTCTTTGCTGTAGTCATAAGCAGTATCACATCTGGGGTAAGGATTCCTGTACAGTGTTCCTTATTTGCGGACAATGTTGCTGTTTTCTGTTTCTCCTCCAGTGTTGCAGCAGCGAGCCACCAGTAACAACTGACAGTGTGGAGGTGAGTTTTCTGCAGATAAGTTCACGAGTGTGATGTTTTTAAATTTCCTGCCTTGCATATTACAGACACCATGCTAAATTTTAAAGACTCAGTGAGGTTTCTGGGAATCTGTTTTTGACTTCAAATTGTAGTAATTGCCACACCCGAGAGACCTGAAAGCTAGAGCCCTGAAGGTACTGAAAATCTTAAAGTGCCTTAGCCAGAGGTCTTGGGGAGTGGACAGAGTGTGTGTCCTCCAGTTTCAAGCATTTGTGCCTGGACTATTGCTGCACCGTTTATGGATTGGTGAGGCCTTATTTGTAGATCCTTGATGGTGTCCACTATAAAAGGCTACAGCTGGCCACAGATGCTTATAGGACCAGTGCAATACCCAGACTTTGGGGTGATGCGGGGAACTGCCACTTACCATCTGGTGGCAGCTTCTCGTGGTGCATCAGGCATGTAATTTCGTTGCAACTGACTTCACCCACACGCCATACTGTTGCCAGTCTGCCTCTGGAACGTCCTTTTTCCAACAGTCCTCGAGCCACAATGCCGTTTGGGATCCACTTGCTCCACGCCAAGTGACTGGAGCACACATTGCAAGTACAACCCAAAATCCAGGGTTTTAACCGTCTGGCAACCAGGTTACTGGACAGGCCCAGAGTGATTTTAGATTTCTGATGACAAGAGAGATTGGTCTCCTGCTTTCGTTTCTGATGTTTTCTGACATTTTATCTGAGCATCACGACTATGAAGCTGTTATTTATGGATTGGTGAAACGGGATTCTCTTGGTTGTTCTGTTTTCCTGGATTGTGTTCTCATGGTAAGGCTGTCTCAAGCCTGTTTAAATTGTTTGTGTGTTCCGATTCTCTTAGTCCCTTTCATTCGCTGAAACGTTTGTACCCAGCAGATAAAGTAGTCTAGTCTATCCAAAGTGCACTCCTACATCTACAACGACTGGGGAAGGTGGTGTTATTCTGCTGGGTACCAGCACGTGAGAATTGTGGGGAATGAACGGCGGATCTAGTAGCCAATGAGGCGTAGCTTGATTAGGTATTTCAGTGTGCCATCCCTCTATATGGTGTCTCCTCGCTGTCAAGCTAGAGAGTCTTGGTCACTTCCAACCATTCACACTCCAAATGATGCAACAATAACCTCTGTGTAGTAAATCCCACAACACGGCTCTGGCGTACCTCCTTCCAGCCACATTGAGGTAGTGAGGTCCTTGTCACCAGTCTTTGAATGGGCCACAGCCCTATGAAATATGGCATCTTGCTCCAGCGAGATAACCCTCCAACGTGTGGCGCTTGTGGCGTACACATCACTGTGCGCCACATTTTATTGGACTACGTTTGATTTTCAGACCAGGTCGCAGCTGATTTGCTGACGCATTTGCAGTCTATTTTACGTAATAATCAAATGAATGTGGGAAGTTTTAAAGATTGTGATTCGTCCAACGTTTTTACCGCGATTTTAGGTAGGTGGTTTTAATATGTTCACAGGGTGACGGGCTCGCCCATATTTTAAGTAAGTGGGCAATCAGTGACATACACTCCTGGAAATGGAAAAAAGAACACATTGACACCGGTGTGTCAGACCCACCATACTTGCTCCGGACACTGCGAGAGGGCTGCACAAGCAATGATCACACGCACGGCACAGCGGACACACCAGGAACCGCGGTGTTGGCCGTCGAATGGCGCTTGCTGCGCAGCATTTGTGCACCGCCGCCGTCAGTGTCAGCCAGTTTGCCGTGGCATACGGAGCTCCATCGCAGTCTTTAACACTGGTAGCATGCTGCGACAGCGTGGACGTGAACCGTATGTGCAGTTGACGGACTTTGAGCGAGGGCGTATAGTGGGCATGCGGGAGGCCGGGTGGACGTACCGCCGAATTGCTCAACACGTGGGGCGTGAGGTCTCCACAGTACATCGATGTTGTCGCCAGTGGTCGGCGGAAGGTGCACGTGCCCGTCGACCTGGGACCGGACCGCAGCGACGCACGGATGCACGCCAAGACCGTAGGATCCTACGCAGTGCCGTAGGGGACCGCACCGCCACTTCCCAGCAAATTAGGGACACTGTTGCTCCTGGGGTATCGGCGAGGACCATTCGCAACCGTCTCCATGAAGCTGGGCTACGGTCCCGCACACCGTTAGGCCGTCTTCCGCTCACGCCCCAACATCGTGCAGCCCGCCTCCAGTGGTGTCGCGACAGGCGTGAATGGAGGGACGAATGGAGACGTGTCGTCTTCAGCGATGAGAGTCGCTTCTGCCTTGGTGCCAATGATGGTCGTATGCGTGTTTGGCGCCGTGCAGGTGAGCACCACAATCAGGACTGCATACGACCGAGGCACACAGGGCCAACACCCGGCATCATGGTGTGGGGAGCGATCTCCTACACTGGCCGTACACTACTGGTGATCGTCGAGGGGACACTGAATAGTGCACGGTACATCCAAACCGTCATCGAACCCATCGTTCTACCATTCCTAGACCGGCAAGGGAACTTGCTGTTCCAACAGGACAATGCACGTCCGCATGTATCCCGTGCCACCCAACGTGCTCTAGAAGGTGTAAGTCAACTACCCTGGCCAGCAAGATCTCCAGATCTGTCCCCCATTGAGCATGTTTGGGACTGGATGAAGCGTCGTCTCACGCAGTCTGCACGTCCAGCACGAACGCTGGTCCAACTGAGGCGCCAGGTGGAAATGGCATGGCAAGCCGTTCCACAGGACTACATCCAGCATCTCTACGATCGTCTCCATGGGAGAATAGCAGCCTGCATTGCTGCGAAAGGTGGATATACACTGTACTAGTGCCGTTATTGTGCATGCTCTGTTGCCTGTGTCTATGTGCCTGTGGTTCTGTCAGTGTGATCATGTGATGTATCTGACCCCAGGAATGTGTCAATAAAGTTTCCCCTTCCTGGGACAATGAATTCACGGTGTTCTTATTTCAATTTCCAGGAGTGTATTTTCCTCTGCTTTCCGTTTAGCTCTCATCTCGTTTTAAGCGTGTTTTAGTCTCCTGTATAGCACCTATTATCTCCGGTTGTCCTAGCGTGTACGATCGCGTCTTAATAATTTTTCCACGTTCGTTTGCTTTAATGTGTGTAAGGGTACTGTGCTGATAACCTCTTCTGTGCTGATAACCTCTTGCGAGTCCGTAAGCTGTAACACAAACACACACACACACAGACACACACAGACAGACAGACACACAGACAGACAGACACACACACAGACACACACAGACAGACAGACACACAGACAGACAGACACACAGACAGACAGACACACAGACAGACACACACACACACAAAAACACACACACACACACACACACACACACACACAAAACACACACACAAAACACACACACACACACACACAAAAACACACACACACACACACACAAAAACACACACACAAAAACACACACACAAAAACACACACACACAAAAACACACACACAAAAACACACACACAAAAACACACACACAAAAACACACACAAAAACACACACACACACACACAAAAACACACACACACACACAAAAACACACACACACACACAAAAACACACACACACACACACACAAAAACACACACACACACACACACAAAAACACACACACACACACACAAAAACACACACACACACACAAAAACACACACACACACACACAAAAACACACACACACACACAAAAACACACACACACACACAAAAACACACACACACACACAAAAACACACACACACACACACACACAAAAACACACACACACAAAAACACACACACACACACACAAAAACACACACACACACACACAAAAACACACACACACACACACACACACACACACACACACACACACACACACACACACACGAGCGCGCGCGCGCGCGCGCGCGCGCGCTCAGTTGCCATCATGCATAAAACCATGGATGTGAATACTAGTCTGCCATAAGTTGATATAAGCAAAGGATTGTAGTTTTTGGTTATGCATAAGAGTTGCTTCGATGAAACGAGTTACTCCAGTCAGACTTGCTAGCAGCATCATCAATAGTGCCAATAGAATCAGCAGATATTAAAACGTAATGGAAATACTCGTTTGTAAGGTGCTAGCAAGTGGTAAATTTGAGTCCAGTAGTCTTATAGGTATGTACTTTTGTTCCGCTTCCACCCCCTCCCCCAACCCCCCATAGTTCTGTGTGTTAGTTGCACTCTGATGCTTAATCACTTAGTTTTCTTCACCAATTGCACATGTGACTATCATCTGCAGACTTGGAGAAGCACCTGCAACAATAACAACTTTGACCTCAAATGCATTCATTGCTGCAGTGCTGTTCATCTACAATGTACGTTGGTTGGTTGTTTGGGGGAAGAGACCAAACAGCGAGTTTATCGGTCTCATAGGGTTAGGGAAGGATGGGGAAGGAAGTCGGCCGTGCCCTTTCAAAGGAACCATCCCGGCATTTGCCTGGAGCGATTTAGGGAAATCACGGAAAACCTAAATCAGGATGGTCGGACGCGGGATTGAACCGTCGTCCTTCCGAATGCGAGTCCAGTGTGCATCTACACTGTATTCAATGTGCACTTCACCCCCCCCCCTCCCCCAAGGGGCCTCAATGCTCCTTGGCCGGTTTGTGCTTGGCTACTACGGTGCCCCCAGCCATTGCAGCATCTTTCCCCTTCTGTGCTACATGTCCATCCTTTTGCTACTCCTTCTCATACTCCCTTGTGGGATGTTTTTGGGAGTGTGCTCCGATGTCCACTACTGAAAATGCAGAACAGTCTCTCCACTGCTTTTTGTTCCTTTTTGCTTTCTTCATTCCCCATCTCATACCATTCCTCTGCTTCGACATTTGAGATTCGCCTCTTTTCTTCCTCCCAGTGCCCTGTTTAAGGCCATCCCATGCGTCTGACGCGTAACAGGTGACTTGATAAAGTGTAATTTCCATGCCTTGGCCCCCCTGCGAGTCTGGGGATTAGAATAGCCCGAGGTATTCCTGCCTGTCGTAAGAGAAGACCTTTCGGCCTCTAAGTGATGGTCCCCGGTGGGGTTTCACCTCCATTTTTTAAAAATTTTCCCGAAGAGCGAACCACTTGGGGAAAGACGCCTTACATGGTGATTGAGTCAATCATGCATTGACATCTTTAGTCCACATTCTCGTCGTCGCATTGCAGTCCCGACCATTCTCCATCTATTGGGCAAGGAAACCTTCCTGGGTGCGTTTTCCACCATGCACTATGCAGTGTCACTTTCTGTGCTGATGCTGACAACGGACTTCTTTGCACCTCATATCCACCATAGTAGCTAGTCCATTGTGGTGGGGCCGCCATGTACCCTGTTGGTTGTAGCCCCTGACAACACAGGGATCGCTCTGCTGATGCCTGTGCCGTTAATTCCCCATGTATGCCGAGGAGTAGATGTCTGTCACCCTGGGTCATCGAGCTATCCTGCCAGGTGGCCTCTGCTGTGGCTGGGTGGCGCCCATGGGAAGGGCCTCTGGTTGGAGTGGGGGGGGAGGGCATCAGGGCAGATTGCATGAAGCTTAGTACGACATCTCTTGCTGGTGCTCCGCCGCCAGCACTCTCTAAGCGGACGAAGTAACGTTAATACCAAGAAATATGACTCCAAGGCGTTCCTCTTCCTGTCCACACTATGGGAGGCTAAGGATGGCAGTGAAGCTTATTCATCCTGGTATCTCATATGTACAAGAGTTGATGGGGAATCTTTAGTGTGCATGAAGCCTCAGTTTTATGTGGAGCATTTGGAGAACAAGTATGGGGAGGCGAAGGGCTTGTCCAAAATGCGCTTTGGGTCAGTTTTGACAAAAACACCACCCTCTGCCCAGTCACAGGCATTACTTGCTTGTGGCAAGATGGGGACTGTTTGTTACCATGATGCCTCATGAGAGCTTAGATGTGGTTCTGGTTATTATATCCCATAGGATCTTCTGCAGTCTGATGATGAGCTGCACCCAAATTTAGAGGGTGATGTGTTCATTTCGTCCAGCACGTCCATCGGGGTCCGAGGGATAACCAGGTTGCCACCAGTGCCTTCATCTTGGCCTTCCCATCTGTCAACTGTGGAGAGCATCATTCACCTTGCTCGCCAGACTGCAGGATTTTACAGAAAGACAGGAAAATCATGAACTAAAAGACCCTGGAACAACTGACCTACACTGAGGCTAAAAGGAAATTTGAGCACCTACATCCTGTGGCTATGACCACCTCATATGCCGCCACTTCGATAACAGTTATTGCCCCATCAGGTCCTCTAATTCCTGTCGCCTCTCAGAACAGAGAGCGCACCTGCCCCCTTGATGGTGGGGGGCACTTCCCTCCCTGTTGCTCCCGCACCACCTACATCAGGAGCAACAACCCCCAATCATCGGGGATTTCAGTCCCCACTTCTCAGGCAGAGAAGCCTAAGGATTTTTTGGCTCTTCTCATTAGGAAGGATGTCCCTTGGGTGACTCCTATCCCAGGTTTCTGCTAGTGGGGAAGATGACACCTGCCAGAGGCTGAAGATCCCAACAGCCGCTGGATGTAGGGATTCATGCTCATCATCAGTCCTGGAGACTGATTCAGTGAAGTTCTCCCAGCCAGGGAAACCCAAAGAACAGTGCGAGAAATCGAAAAAGAAGTCCCCAAGAAGAAGAAACTTGTCGGTAGCAGTGGTGTGGGTGTCACCTCAAGCTCTGTGGCTAAGGGTGGGGTGGAGATTCTGGCGTCTGCTGCGGACCTGGATCTCGCCGGACCCTTAGACACAATGGATATAGATTGCTCAGGCAAACATTTGGTGGCAGCAGGTCACCCTGAGGGATAAACTGCCTCATTGAATGTTTCATGCCTTCCCAGTCACACGATGACGACATCCTTCAGTGGAATTGCGGTGGTTCCTTCCACTGCCTGGCTGAGCTACGGAAAGTGTTAAGCTTTACACCTGATTCCTGCATTGCTCCCGGGAACATTGTTCCCTGTAATGCAGACTCCTTCCCTCTGCATCTGTAAGGGATATTACAGGAACTATAGCTACTAAAATAGGTCAGCTGGAGTTTGCGTTTATGTCCTATACTCAGTCTGCAGTGAACCTGTGCCTCTTCAAACCCCTCTTGAAGCCGCGGCTGTCAGAATATGGATGATGCTGGAAATAACTGTGTGCAATGTATGTCTTCCTCCAGATGGTGTAGTACCCCTGAATGTATTTGCTGCTCCGATTGATCAACTCCCTAAACCTTTCCTACTCATGGGAGATTTTAACGCCAATAACTCCTTGTGGGGTGGCGCCATCCTTACTGGCCGAGGCAGATGTGTCTAAACTTTAATGTCTCAGTTCGACCTCTGCCTTTTGAGTACTAGGCCACCACGCAGTGTAGCTCTACATAATTACTCGACCATTGATTTATCAGTTTGCAGCCCAGGACTTCTCCCATCTATCCACTGGAGAGCACATGACAACCTGTGTGGTAGTGACCACTTCCCCATCTTGTCGCTGCCCCAGCGTCAGGTCCACTGATGCCTTCCCAGATGGGCAGACAAGGAGAACTGGGAAACTTTCACCTCTGCTCTCACCATTGACTCTCCCCCACATGGTAACATAGATGTTACTACCACAATCGTTTCTGGTGTAGAAAACGCGATCTCTCGCTCTTTAGAGTGCCCCCAGCGAAAGAGTCCTTGCAGATCGCCAGATGTCACTGAGGTAACTACTGAGCGTTGGAAAGCTCTATAGTGGCGTCAGCTGTTCCGTAGAGCATCTGATAGCCTTTAAGTGGCTCCATGTCCGTGTACACCAGCTTATGAAAAGACGGAAACAGAAGTGTTGGGAGAGGTACGTGTTTACCATTGAGTGCCATAGTCACCTTCCCAAGTCTGGACGGAGATGTCAGAGACCTAACCCCCAGCCTTTCGCACTCTCAAACAGCGGCTGGAAGGGAAAGTCCTCTCATTCACTGCACACCACAGTGAATCCTATAACGCCCCATTTACAGAGTGGGAGCTCCCAAATGCCCTTACACATTGCCCCGACACAGCTCTTGGGCCCGATCGGATCCACAGCCAGATGATTAAACATCTCTCATCTGGCTACAAGCAGCATCATCTCGTCATCTTCAACCCGTTCTGTTGCAATGGCATCCTTCCATCGCAGTGGCGGGAAAGTACTAACGATCTGGTGCTCAAACCTAGTAAAAACCCGCTGGATATTGATCGCTATCGGCCCATCAGCCTTACCAACGATGTTTGTAAGCTGCTGGAATGTATGGTGTGTCGACGGTTGGTTTGGGTCCTGGAATCACGTGGCCAATTGGCTCCATGTCAGGGCGGCTTCTGCCAGGGGTGCTCTACCACTGATAATCTTGTCTCTCTCTCGAGTATGCCATGTGAACAGCCTCTTCCAGACGCCTACGCCTTGTTGCCATCTTTTTTGACCAATGCAAAGCGTATGCAACCACCTGGCGGCATCATATGCTTACCACATCATACGGGTGGGGTCTCCGAGGCCCTCCTGTCGCTCAGTACTTTCGTGTCCAAGTTGTTGCCTCCCATAGTCCCCCCCCCATAACCAGGAGAGCAGGATCCCGCAGGGCGCTGTATTGGGTGTATCAGTATTTTTAGTGGCCATTAATGGTCTAGCAGCAGCTGTAGGGCCGCCTGTCTCACCCTCTCTGTATGCAGACGACTTCTTTATTTCGTACTGCTCCATCAGTTATGGTGTTGTTGAGCGCAGTTATGGGCTCTTGACCATATCTTTTAGTTTTCGGCAACTAAGTCGTGTGTCATGCACTTCTGTCAACGTTGTACTGTTTATCAGGAACCACAACCTTACCTTCATGACGATCCATTCACTGAAGTGAAGACGTATCGATTCTTAGGACTGGTTTTCGACGCCCAATTGACTTGGCTACTTCACCTTCGTCAGCTTAAGCGGAAGTGCTGGTAGCATCTCAAAGCCTTGCGCTGCCTGAGCAACACCAACTGGGGTGCAGATGGCTCGACTCAGCTGCAGCTCTACAAGGCCCTTGTTCAATCCCACCTTGATTAGTCAAGTGTGGTTTATAGTTCAGAGGCGCCCTCAGCATTGAGTGTACTCGACCCACTGCGCCACTGTGGCATTCGCCTAGCGATGGAGCTTTTAGTCCGGTGACCAGTGCCCTGGTGGAGACCAGAGTCCCTCAGTTCCAGATCCGACGTGCACACCTGCTCGCCACTTTCGTTGCACTCATTCTTAGTTCTCCTGAGCATTCGAATTATCATCTCCTTTTTCCATCGGCGGCAGTTCATCTCCCGCATCGGTGGCCCAGGTCAGGGCTAACGACTGCATTTCGTGTGGGTTCCCCTCTGAACTGGAGTCCTTCCCTTTACCACCTCCCATCCAGGTCCATCCGCATACACCACCTCCATGGTGTACACACAGACCGCTGATTCGTCTGGATCTTATGCATGACCCTAAGGACTCAGTTACTCCTGCCGCTCTCTGATGTCACTTCCTCTCGATTCTTGTCGTGTTCTGGGGCTTTTTAGTGGTTTACACCGAAGCCTCGATGACTTTTTTTTTGTGGTTTTAGGGCGCAAAACTTCTATGGTCATTAGCGCCCAGCCCGTGACGTTGAAAACAGGAAAAAAACGAAATTTAAAATCAGCAGCAATGGGAACAAAGTCATAAAATTTGAGAAACTAAAGGCAGAAGGAATGCTTAAAAATCCACTATAGAAAGGGGTTGGTTGTCCCCCCCCCCAAAAAAAGCTTCAAATGACTGACGTCATTTCACTGTCACTAATAAACCGTAGAACGCGGTCAGCTGAGCGCGTGTCATCTGCTAAAAGCGACGATAGATCAGGCGATAGCTGTAGACGGGAGCGTAACTAATTAAAATAGGGGCATTCAATTAAAAGGTGTCTGACCGTCCACAGCTGAGAGCTGTGGGGACAGAGTGGGGGAGGATCACCGCTTAAAAGATGTCGATGACTAAAACGACAGTGCCCTATCCGGAGTCGAGCTAAAATTACCTCCTCCCGACGACGCGTTCGGGAGGAAGAGGTCCAAGCGCAAGGAAGGGCTTTCACTTCCCGCAATTTATTGTGGGGAAGTGTTGACCAATGCGCATGCCATAAACGAGCAACTGCCTCGATGACTGATGGTCATGTTGGCTTCTACGTCCACAGAGCCCATAATGAATAGCATTCATTGCCTGATGGCTGCAGTGTATTTGCTGCAGACCTGGTGACCATCTCCTGTGCACTTCAGTATATCCGGTGAAG
Source organism: Schistocerca serialis cubense (assembly GCF_023864345.2). Taxonomy (NCBI): domain Eukaryota; kingdom Metazoa; phylum Arthropoda; class Insecta; order Orthoptera; family Acrididae; genus Schistocerca; species Schistocerca serialis. Next base: position 1,063,093,596 of record NC_064640.1, on the reverse strand, counting down.
CCACAGGTATTGTTTATTTCGTGTACTGACTCCTTGAGCAGCCTACAAGCTATCGACCAGTGCTACCCTCGCCATCCTTTGGTAGCGTCCATCCAGGAATCCATCTATGCCGTGGAACAGTGACGTCGTTTAGTGGTGTTTGTGTGGACCCAAGGACATGTCGGCATCCCAGGCAACGAATTTACCGACAAGCTGGCCAAACAGGTTATGTGGAAACCACTTCTGGAGATGGCATCTCTGAACCTGACCCACATTCTGACTTACCCCATTCCGTCTCCCAAAGCCTAAAAACCCTACAACATAACAGTACACACAATCAATTGTGTGGCATTAAGGAGATTCTGAAAGTGTGGAAGTCTTCCATGTGGGCCTCTCACAAGGAATCGGTTGTCTGCCGGCTCCGTATTTTACACGCTAGGCCGACCCAGGGTTAACTTCTGTGCCGTGAATACCCGCCTTAGTGTCGGCGCTTCACCCTGTTGACAGTGGCCCGTATTCTGGTGCACTGTCCCACTTTGACTGTCCAGCGATGAAATCTTGGGATACTGGACTCTTTGCCACTAATTTTATCTCATAACGCCTCATCAGCTGATGTAGTTTTACGTTTTGTGAGGGTGAGTTTTATTGTCTGATGTAAGTTATTGCACATGTCCTTTGTCCCTCTGTGCCCACCCTAGTGTTTCTAGGGTTGAGGTTTTAAGGTTTTGCAGAGAGGCTGGCTTTTTTATTCTCATGGTCAAGTAGCCATGGTAAACTGCTATGTTGTTTTAATCTCTTCATCCCGTTTTTTGCGTGTGGTTTTCTTGCCCTCTTTTGTCCATTTACATGTTTGTTGCCATTCATCGTTCTTGTGCTTCTTCCTTTCATTCCGTATTGAGTTATCTGACTCTTGTTTTGTTCTCACACATGTGGCTTTGTTTTATTCAGAACTATCGTCTGATGACCTCGAGTTCGGTCCCTTTCCCCCTCTTCCAATCCAACCAAACACGCCTTGGCAGACAGGTAGAGCTCGAATGTACCTACTGGTACAAGCCAGGCCCAGGGAGGGGTTGTCGCCCGAGCTGATACCTTCCCATACTGCCGATTGGTCCCTCTGTCAGGTGTTTGAATCCCTCAGACGGGTGCACACCTCACGAAGACCCTCCCAGTCGCACCACGGTTCCTCATGGTTGCACTTAGAGAAAATGGTCAATGCTTTGCTATGGTAAATCCGTTTGTTATTCAGAAAGGTGTTGATGCAACTGATGGCCCTGTGAAATCCTGCTGTCGTTTACTCGATGACACTACTTTTGAAGACTACTTCTGATTCTCGAGCACAACAACCGCTTGGAACTTCGGTCCTCCACGGCTATCCTGTTCAAGTCCAGACCCTTCAAACACTGAACTCTTCCTGTGATGTTACTTACACTAGGCTGCTTAGAACAGAAATCATGCCTTCATCAAAGAGGTACGTTTCGATTTGAGTCCATAGATGATGAAAAAGGCAAATGCATCATTTGTTTTCACACGCATTCTTTTTCTGACTTTTGATATTGTGGTGTTTCCATCGAAGATCAAAGCAGGCTGTACAACTGTCGCAGTCCGACCGTACATTCCAAACCTGATGCGCTACTACCAGTGTTATCATTATGACCACATTCAAATGTCCTGCGACACCTGACTGAATACTGACGGCTCCAAGACCACCTTTGGAGTCAAGAGTGCCTGTATGATTGACTACACTCGTATTTGGTATGGAAGCCGAAATCTGTGTTCGGTTTCTACTGCAGAGCTTTATGCTGTTCTCCAGTCTGCGCACTACATCCATCGCCATCAGCGGATACAATAAATTACATGCTCTGATTCACTCAGCTCTCTTCTCAACCTCCAGGCTCTTTATCCTGTCCACCCACTGGTCCATCGGATACAGGTCTGCATCCACATGCTCCACTTGGGGGAGCATCTCTGTGTCATTCTTTATCACGTATACTAGCATGGCCTGTGATCCAATGTGGCAGCCGATACAGTGACAAAAGCTGCTGTCTCTTTTCTTTGGATCGCTGTTCGCATGGTTCTCATTGCTGAGCTACAGAGTGTGCCATAAAAGAGCAATACAATGAGATAAGAAAAACCGATCGGTCTGAAATTCAGGATAATAAAATTACCTCCTTCCAACGACGAGGCCGGGAGGAAGAGGGTATTAACTAGATTCCGGATTGTGCACTGTCTTTTTAGGTCTTTTTAGTCCTCCCCGCTTAGCCCCACTGCTCTCAATCGTGGATGGTGAGACCTTTTACTTCAGAGCCCCTATTTTAATCCGCTATGCACCCGTTTACAGCTGCCGCCTGATATATTTACCCCTTTAGCAGATGTCGCGTGCTCAGCCTATCGCGTTCTTGAGTTTATAAGTGTTAGTGAGATGCCATAGGTCATTTGAAGCTCTTCGGGGAAAACAAACCCTCTTCAATAGCAGTGTTGTAGGATTTCCTTCCATATTTTGTTTCCCTCCTCCTCGCGTTTACCTCCTATAGCTGCTGACTTAAATTCTGTTTTTACCCTTCACTAAGCCACAGGATGGGCTTACAACATAATGGTTTGCGCCTTAAAACCATAATTAAAAAAACCTACCAAATGTTTAAATTGGGGTAGTACTGTTCACGACAGCGATTGTCTGCTGCGTCCTCCCCACTTTATCAATTGCAATGGTGACCACGCAGCCTCCTCTGGATTGTCCTGTGTATCTCGACGAGCCGGCTGTCTGGGAGATCTGGGACTTAACTGCTAAGGTCCTCAGTCTCTAGACACAAACACAAAAACACACACACACAAAAACAAACACACACAAAAACACACACACACAAAAACAAACACAAAAACACACACACACAAAAACAAACACAAAAACACACACACACAAAAACACACACACACAAAAACACACACACACAAAAACACACACACACAAAAACAAACACAAAAACACACACACACACACACAACCACACACAAAAACACACACACACACACACAACCACACACAAAAACACACACACACACACACAACCACACACACAAACACACACACACACACACAACCACACACACAAACACACACACACACACACAACCACACACACAAACACACACACACACACACAACCACACACACAAACACACACACACACACAAAAACAAACACAAAAACACACACAACCACACACACACAACCACACACACACAACCACACACACAACCACACACACACACACAAAAACAAACACAAAAACACACACAACCACACACACAAACACACACACACACACAAAAACAAACACAAAAACACACACAACCACACACAACCACACACAACCACACACACACAACCACACACACACAACCACACACACACAACCACACACACACAACCACACACACACAACCACACACACAAAAACACACACACACAACCACACACACAACCACACACACACAACCACACACACAAAAACACACACACACAACCACACACAACCACACACAACCACACACAACCACACACAACCACACACAAACCACACACAAACACACACAAACACACAACCACACAACCACACACACACAACCACAACCACACACACACAACCACACACACACAACCACACACACACAACCACACACACACAACCACACACACACAACCACACACACACAACCACACACACACAACCACACACACACAACCACACAACCACACACACAACCACACACACACAACCACACAACCACACACACAACCACACAACCACACACACAACCACACAACCACACACACAACCACACAACCACACACACAACCACACAACCACACAACCACACAACCACACAACCACACAACCACACAACCACACAACCACACAACCACACAACCACACAACCACACAACCACACAACCACACAACCACACAACCACACACACACAACCACACACACACAACCACACACACACAACCACACACACACAACCACACACACACAACCACACACACACAACCACACACACACAACCACACACACACAACCACACACACACAACCACACACACACAACCACACACACACAACCACACACACACAACCACACACACACAACCACACACACACAACCACACACACACAACCACACACACACAACCACACACACACAACCACACACACACAACCACACACACACAACCACACACACACAACCACACACACACAACCACACACACACAACCACACACACACAACCACACACACACAACCACACACACACAACCACACACACACAACCACACACACACAACCACACACACACAACCACACACACACAACCACACACACACAACCACACACACACAACCACACACACACAACCACACACACACAACCACACACACACAACCACACACACACAACCACACACACACAACCACACACACACAACCACACACACACAACCACACACACACAACCACACACACACAACCACACACACACAACCACACACACACAACCACACACACACAACCACACACACACAACCACACACACACAACCACACACACACAACCACACACACACAACCACACACACACAACCACACACACACAACCACACACACACAACCACACACACACAACCACACACACACAACCACACACACACAACCACACACACACAACCACACACACACAACCACACACACACAACCACACACACACAACCACACACACAACCACACACACAACCACACACACAACCACACACACAACCACACACACAACCACACACACAACCACACACACAACCACACACACAACCACACACACAACCACACACACAACCACACACACAACCACACACACAACCTCCACCGCAAGCAGCCGCACAGTCTATGACTGCAGCGCCCTTACACCGCTCAGCTAATCCCGAGCTACGACGATTCCAAATTTATATAACAATGACCCTTTGTGCCGAAACTGTCGTTTATTTGGTGTTTGTTACAATAGCTGCAATATTAGACAGGCATATTTCGTTTTATCTAGCAGACCGTGACGAACACATAATCAGATTGTAACGGCTTTTCCAGTATTAGACAAAGAATTTCATTTTTCATGTAGCAAAACATTTGATGATCTTTGATGAGGTAATATATTCTTTCCCAGAAAGAAAAGCACGTAATGTAAATCTGTAACGAAGTTAGAGAGAAAAAAATGCTAGGTTTAAGGACTGAAGAATTGTGTACTGTCTTGCTTGTCTTCTTCTGATTTCATGTATCCTATATTTAATTTTATGTCACACAAAAAAGCAAGTTATTAGCTATAGGCAATAATGAATGCAAAATTTCTGAAGCGTTCTTGTTCTCCCGGTTACAAATTATCCCATCTAATGTTGATTGCGAGTTTTTTCTGATGCACGAAGCAGTCTCAGTTATGGTGGGAAAGATGATAATCTTCACGTGACCGACGTTTACGTTTAGTGATTTTGCTGTTTTCTCTTTATTGCCATCACGTCAAGCGGAATCAAAATGGATTTCTGTGGCCGGGAGCTATCAAGTGAATTAAAATACATTGACATGAGTACGGAATACTAAAATATGTTATTAGTTTCAGATTTTATTTCCACCTTTCTGACAGTCAAACATTAATCGCCTTACAGAACAATGAAGTTATTTTAGTTTATTTGCTAAAGAGATTTGGCTTTTATTAATCTTTTCCGCTGAGGCAGTCAATTTATTTTAAACTAATTGTTTAGTTCCAGACCACTGGCTGGTTTCAACTGTTCACTGCATGTCGAAAGTGCATGTTTTCATCTTTTAACACGTATGAAATTATGTCATAATGAAGAACCAAACCTGAAATAATACATTACTGGTACTCCAAGAAAATTTACAACCGAATCTGGACATACGAATGTGCACTTCAAGCCGAATTACGCGTTTTAGTGTGGTTCACGAAATTCCGATGCTCTTTGCGTATCCTCTGATGTCTTCTTTCTTTTATGACAATGTAAGATCTTTTAATGTCTTACACCTACGAACATACAAGCTTCCAGAATCCTAGTAGCTGCGCAAGCGCGGTGACGCCTGTTATCTGGCGCTCTCTGGCAACTACTGAGACTAACCTATTTCTAACAGGTCACGGGAAAATATTGCGAATGGTTATTTGAAAAGCGTTAGTTTCAAAGTAAATTTCCTTTTATGTAAAATGAACTACGTGCGAGAACGTACGATGAATTTCTTAAAGCACAGAGCGTTTGACTCATTTAAAAATCAAGTCTTTGAGGACGAACATTTCGAATAATTTCGAGCTCAGAAGATCAGACAGTCTTGTCCTTATTAAAAATTTTACTGGCACATTTGTGGGATGTGTCTTAAAGTGAAACACGCGCAAAAAATTACATGTGAAAGCTTAGCTTCTCTTGCAGCTTATTAACCTTAGAGACCAAGATTATATGTGAAAATCTGCTCTTGTAGTAACAAGATGTAAATTAGTTTAAACCATGAACATTTCCTATCTGTGTGTATGCGCTACTTAACAGTTATATTGCTACCACGTGTCCTATGCTCGAATATCCGCTGTGATCGGCTGGCGAGATCACGTGACTTGAGCTATGACTGGCTACAAAAGCACATTGCAATCTTTATTTCATGTGGAATTTAAATTTACACTTTCATAATTCGAAAATATACAGCGTCCATGTTTCCAAATTTTTTTCTTTACCGAGTTTTTTCTGAAGGACCGAGAAGTACTACGCCGGCGCATAAAATCATTACCATCCAGAGGATTTATAAGTTTTACAGTTCGGAGGAAAAGTATCCTGTCACTTAACAAGGACAAAGTGCATTTTCACCTGGGAGAAAGTGTAATTTTAACCAAGAAATACAAAAATGGTTTTTTGTCCTCGTATACACCCTGTATTAACTCCTGTCAGCTTAACGTCCGGGAATTCAATTATAAATAGAACAATATTCACCAGAGACCAATTTGTGCTTATGTAATGTGCTGTGTCAAATAATGCACCTTTTATACGAATCAGTCCACATAGCAACCATCGTAGACAATTTTTTATTAATAACTTAGTAACAGAAGGTCTTCTACGGTTTCGGACTGCAAGAAGCCTCTTCTTTGACATGCATACTTACAGTAGAAATATTTGAGAGAACATCTGAAATGCGGACTTCTCGATAATTTGCACCTAGATGAATTAATTCTTAGCCTATTTCTTTGGAAATATCGTCTGAAACGCCTCTCACCTCTAAAAGGTGTCACCCTTTAGCACACATTGCAGCAAACTTCGCTGTTTTTATTACAACCTACATTCCTGAAGGAGATGTCGGTGTGGGATTCCATACAACTGTATTTCTTTAAATGAGTGTGTTCGCGACAGGAAACAAACGATCAGTTTAAGCGTGACATGGTGTAGAATTTCTATTTTAATTTACTACAAATATTTATCCCTTACTTCGCTTTTTGGACTCTCCCGTTTCCTCTACGTTTATGCATTTGTATCAGTTTTACTTGTTACTGCAAATACTTCCTCACTCTGCACGTTTACAAATACACCACGAATGAGAAGCCTGTGCTGGATGTAGTTGCGCAGGGATGAAGGTACGTTTAACATTTCTGGAGTCAAACATTACCTAGGGCTCGGCCATGGCCTCTACGCTCGGCCACTGTTGACTGGTGCGGGCAGACTGTCCACATAGGCTGTGCTCAGCACACGTCGCATTTTGTGCTCGACTACTGTCATGCAGGACTAGCCCGCCCCAAACATCAACAGTTCTAATATGTACCTATCTGTCAAACGCATGGTCAACTTTTCTTTTAAACACGAGCCACAGTACTTCACGTTTTTCTACGAGATACCGCTTAGTATTCCACAGGAAAAGAACTGGGATTTGGCTCGGGTGTTCGAACTAACAAGGCCTGAATAAGCCGTGATAAAGCTGTGGGTAAAGAAATGGCTAATGCAATGGACCAAATGCACCTTCGCTTTGTTACTTACGGAGCTGAGACCCGAGGATTTTCGGAATTATTTAAGAATGGATGAAAAATGCTTTTCAGAGCTCCTGAACGTCGTCATACGATAGCTGAATACGATTTCTAGCCACTGGCGGAATTTACGAGGACCTCAGATTCAGCGCAATTAATCCTCAAAATAATCTAAAAGGATTCATGAAATCTGCAAGGTGATTAATAGTTGCTTGAGGAAATACTCGTGATAAAGCAGAAGCGAAACGAAAATTAAAATATATTTATGTAAACCTTATGAATTTATGTTCGAATGTAATAATATCCCCTGTAAGTTCAAGAAATTCATTTCAGATTAGAAGGACGACTGCAAATGGCGGCGGCGCGTATTATGTAATAAATTCAGCAACATATTCATAAGAAATGCAGCACTTAACAGTTGTTAGAACTTGAGAAAATCTCTTCACTTTGCTCTTCATAGCAGGAGGGGCGACGATAGGTTGAATTTTTGTAACACTTCTAATAATGAACCAAGTGTGTCTATAATTCGGTTTTTAGTTTTTATTTTCGCTACGTATCGGAAATTAAATAAAAATCCAATCAGTCTGTATTTAAGATTATCAGACTTCCTTTCCGATGAGTATTTGAAATAAAATCGAGAAACAGACCGATGACTAACAGTTATTCACAAAAATGTGCATTTTAATTTCTTCGTTTGCCACATGAAACTACTACAGATTCGTTAAAAATGAAAGAAGCACTTCACTTTGTGTGGCGGCTTGCACGACAGACTACACGATTTGCACGGCGAATGGGGTCGCGGGCAGGCGGGTGCGACTGTCTGCCAGTCTTAGCCAACCAACCCACCGCAAAGAAAAATCTCTTCAGACCAACAAGCCTACAGGCGTACTGTTAGTCGGTCGGTCAACAAGCTACACGCGCACAATTTATCGGTCGGTCGGTAAACCGGCGCATGTGTAGCGTAGGGTAGGGTCCATTACTGACAGTGAGACACTGATAGTAACTGAATGAGAGAAAGAGCTCGAAAATCTAGATTTCGCAATAGCAGATTCCGATGTCTCATAACAGGCTTCTGACATCAGCGTTGAAGGATTTCAATACTATATGTAGTATACCGAAGCAACATTACGACAGATCACTGGCGACACACGCTGGGAAGTTACTGGCAATGCTTGAGGAAAGTTCGGTTGAGTGGCTGACCACGATTTCTCGCGGAGGTTTGCTTGTAACCTCAGAATCGTTCCTTCAAACTACTATGAAATTATCGAGTGAGGTAACGCAGTCGTTAGCACACTGGACTCGCATTTGGCAGGTTTACAGTGCAAACCTGCGTCCGGTCATTTAGGTATGGGATTTCCGTGATTTCCCTAAATTGCTTACTGCAAATGTCGGGATGGTTCCTGTGAAAGGGCACGGCCGACTTCCTAGTCCACCCTTCAACAGTCCGAGCTTGTGCTCCGTCTCTAATGGCTTCGCTGTCGACAGCACGTTAAACTCTAACCTCCACCTCCCAGCTATGAAATTTTTTTGTCCAGATCTATGGAACCACAATTTGTCCACGGAAATTGGTGTCACTAAGAACCTGTGCTCCATACTTTGGGAACAACTGTCCATTTTTCATCCGGAAGTAATTAAAATTTGCGCCAGACCGAAAACTATCCAGCTGCGCTGGTTATCATCGAAGGCCAGGCAAAGGGAACAGAGGCAGCTCAGCGTCGAGAAGCAGAAAATACGGATTTGTCATCGGTTTAGGGTCTCAATGAACAGTATTTGCGTGTACAAGGCTCCTACACACACAAACAAATTTATCGGATGACAGAATGACCAAATTGGTCGCAGCCTACACACGTCCGAACCGATTGTACTCGGCGATTATAGTGCCGCTCTGTTTTATCTTCAGTTAATTGCGTTTTTGTTCTACGAGATCTCGCCTGGTTTTTCAGAAAAATAATAACGCGGTTTGCTTTGGCTGTTTTAAAAGTGAGAAGGGAAAAAAAAAACAGAGAAAGCTGTGGGCAAAGAAGTGGCCAATGCAAGGGAAGAAATTCACCCACGTACAGGCTGGGAGCTTATAATTTTCCAGATTATTTAAGAAGGGGTGAATCATACATTTCAGGGCTGCTGGACATTCTTAAAGGAGAAATAATGCAGTCCTGAGAGAGGTGCTAAACTCCGAGGAGATACTGTTAGTTGTATTACGATTTCTCGCCACTGGCGGCAGACCTAAGATTCAGTACTGTCATACCGCTGCAATTATTACCTAAAATTATTCCTGAAACGTGCAACGTGATCTATAGTTGACAGAGGTAATAAATCATGATAAAATAAATAAAACAAAACGTTATTAATTTATTTACGGATGCTATACAAAGGATGATCTGCAAATTTCAGAAACTCATATCATATTTGAACAAGAAAGACTACACATGACGGTGGTGCGCATCTAGTAAATACAATGGATACGTAAGAAATGAAACATTTTGCGACTGTTACAATTGTTCGGTTGGGTTGTTTGGGGGAAGAGACCAAACAGCGAGGTGTTTTTTTTTGTTGGGTTTAAGGGCGCTCAACTGCTGAGGTCATTAGCGCCCAGTCACTGTTGTTAGAGCACATGGAACCTGCTAAAACTCAAGGGGATGGGGGACACCAGAAGGACCTGACAAAGATGCAGATAAAATAAGTAAAAAGGTTAAATGTCTTTGGACAAGCCAGTTAAAGTTATAAAACGCAGAATACGAGCAGCTGCTCGAGCGTCATCAGCTAAAACATCCGGTAAAGTAGATGACAGGGACAGGACAACACGAAAGTGACTAAAACGGGGACAACAATAAAACATGGTGCACTGTTAATGCCTGACCACAAGGGCACTGCGGGGCTGGGTCACCGGAGAGCAGGTAGCGGTGGCTAAACCGGCAATGCCCAATCCGCAACCTGGTCAGAAGGACCTCCTCGCGCCGAGATGGTCGGGAGGAGGATGTCCAAGCAGTTGGGAGCGGTTTTACTGCCCAGAGCTTGTTTCCTTGGAGGGATGACCGAGCATCCCACCACAACGACACAAGCCTCTTACATACATCCCCACGAACGTCAGATGACGGGACACAATGGGAGGCTGGCCGAGGCAGGAGAACTGCAGCCTTGGCTGCAGCATCCGCAGCCTCATTCCCAGGCACTCCTACATGTCCGGGAACCCACAGAAAGCTGACAGAACCACCATTATCAGCGAAAGAATGGAGGGACTGCTGTATCCGTTGAATCAAGGGATGGACCGGATAGGGAGCTCCAAGGCTCTGAAGAGCACTGAGTGAGTCAGAGCAGAGTACGTACGATGCATGGCGGTGGCGGCGGGCATACTGAACGGCCTGATGGAGAGCAAAAAGCTCGGCCGAAAAGCTGGAACATTGGTCGAGGAGCCGGTATTTAAAGGTGGCGGCCCCGACGACAAAGGCACAGCCGACACCATCGTCAGTTTTGGAGCCTTCGGTGTAAATAAAGGTGTGACCGGCAAGGCGAGCACGAAGTTCGACAAACCGTGAGCAATACACTGCAGCCGGAGTACCCTCCTTCGGGAGTGAGCTGAGGTTGAGATATATATGAACCGGAGCCTGGAGCCAAGGTGGTGTTGGGCTTTCACCCTCTCTGAAGGTGGTAGGGAGGGCAAAATCCAATTGTCGAATTAGGCGATGGAAGCGGACTCCGGGGGGCGGCAGGGCAGACACATACAACCTGTACTGACGGTCGAGAGAATCGGCGAAGATGGACTGGTAAGATGGGTGGTCGGGCATAGACAACAGCCGGCAGGCATACCGACACAGCAGTACGTCGCGCCTGTAGGTCAATGGTAAATCTGCAGCTTCAGCATAAAGACTCTCGACTGGACCAGTGTAGAAGGCTCCGGTCACAAGACGTATCCCCCGATGGTGGATGGAGTTGAGCCGGCGTAAGAGGGATGGCCGAGCGAACGAGTAGACAAAGCTCCCATAATCCAGCTTCGATCGGACTATGGACCGATACAAGCGAAGCAGGACAGTGCGATCCGCTCCCCAAGATGAACCGCTAAGGACTCTGAGGACATTAAGGGAACGTGTACAACGGGCCGCCAAGTAAGAGACATGTGGAGACCAACAGTTTCCTGTCCAACGTGAGCCCTAGAAACTTAGTTGTGTCCACGAATGGGAGAACAACGGGACCGAGATGTAAGGATGGCGGAAGGAACGCTTTATATCGCCAAAAGTTGATACAAACCGTCTTCTCCTCAGAGCACTGGAAGCCATTTGCCACGCTCCATGAGTAGAGGCTGTCTAGACAACGCTGAAGGCAGCGCTCCAGGAGGCATGTTCTCTGGGCACTGCAGTAGATCGCGAAGTCATCGACAAAGAGAGAGCCTGAGACATTAGGTGGAATGCAATCCATTATTGGATTGATCGCGATGGCAAGAAGGGCTACGCTCAAGACGGAGCCCTGAGGCACTTCGTTCTCCTGGAGGAAGACGTCGGACAATACGGAACCCACACGTACCCTAAACTTTCGATCCGTTAAAAAGGAATCAATAAAAAGGGGCAGGCGACCGCCTAGGCCCCACCTGTGCATAGTGCGGAGGATACCTCCTCTCCAACAGGTACCATAAGCCTTCTCCAAGTCGAAGAACACGGCCACCGTTTGGCGCCTTTGCAAAAAGTTGTTCATGATGAATGTCGACAAGGTCACAAGGTGGCCAACAGCGGGGCGGCGGCGACGAAAGCCGCATTGGACATTAGTAAGTAGTCGTCGAGATTCAAGAATCCAGACTAACCGAGCATTAACCATGCGCTCCATCACCTTACAGACACAGCTTGTAAGAGAAATGGGGCGGTAACTGGAAGGAAGGTGTCTATCCTTCCCGGGTTTGGGTATAGGAACAACAACGGCGTCACGCCAACGCCTGGGGACTTGACCTTCGGTCCAGACGCGATTGTAGGTACGAACAAGGAAGCTTTTGCCCGCCGGAGAAAGGTGTGCCAGCATCTGAACGTGAATGGCATCTGGCCCCGGAGCAGAGGATCGGGACAGTGCAAGCGCACGTTCGAGTTACCGCATAGTAAAGGGGGCATTATAAGTTTCCAGATTCAGCGAGTGGAAGGAAGGTCGCCGAGACTCTTCTGCCTCTTTCCTGGGAAGGAAGGCAGGGTGGTAATGGGCGGAGCTTGAAACCTCCGCGAAAAAGCGGCCAAAGGCGTTGGAGACAGCCACAGTATCAACAAGGACCTCATTACCTGAGGTCAGGCCAGGTACCGAGGAGTGGGCCTTAATGCCCGACAGCCGGCGCAGGCTACCCCAAACGACGGAAGAGGGAGTAAAACTGTTAAAGGAGCTGGTGAAAGAGGCCCAAGAAGCTTTTTTGCTGTCTTTGATGATTCTACGGCATTGCGCTCGGAGTCGTTTGTATTCAATACAATTCGCCAATGTAGGATGGCGGCGAAAGGTGCGTAAAGCACGTCGTCGAGCACGGATAGCGCCCCTACAAGCCTCGTTCCACCAGGGGACGGAAACGCGACGTGAAGAAGAAGTAGTACGAGGAATGGAACGTTCGGCGGCATTGATGATAACAGCCGTGAGGTATTCGACCTGACTGTCACAACTGGGAAAATCGTGGTCCGGAAAGGTCGCCAGGGAGGAGTAAAGTCCCCAGTCAGCTTTCAATATGTTCCAGCTTGAAGGACATGGGGATGGGGTGTGGTGCAGGAGACGAACGACACAGGGGAAGTGGTCGCTCGAATAGGTGTCAGAAAGGACATACCACTCGAACCGACGGGCAAGAGTGGTATAACAGATCGAGAGGTCCAAGTGGGAGTAGGTATGAGTAGAGTCCGAGAGGAAAGTCGGGGCGCCGGTATTGAGGCAGACAGGATTGAGATGGTTGAAGACTTCCGCCAAGAGTGAGCCTCTTTGACAGGATGCAGGAGAGCCCCAAAGGGGATGATGGGCATTGAAGTCGCCAAACAATAAGAACGGCGGGGGAAGCTGAACGATCAGGTGCATCATGTCAGCCCGACTAACAGCAGATGACGGTGGGGTGTTGATGGTACAAACTGAAAAAGTAAAAGCAGAACGAGTAATGCGGGCAGCTATTGCTTGGAGTGGGGTGGTCAATGGGATGGGATGGTAATAGATATCGTCCCGAACGAGCAACATGACCCCACCATGAGCTGGGATACCGTCCACAGGGGTGAGATCATACCGTTCCGAGGTATAGTGGGTAAAGGCAATATGGTCAGTCGGGCGCAACTTGGTTTCCTGGCGACCAAGGACAAGTGGACAGTGCAGGCGGAGGACCAGTCGTAATTCCTCCCGATTAGATCGAATACCTCTTATGTTCCAATGAAACAACGCCATCGCTAGTCAAAAAGTTGGGGAACGAGACGGGGGAAGAGCTGGTCACCTCGACGGCCACGGTGGGCCAGGTTGCGAGGGAACAACGCTACAACCGACGGGAGGCGGATCCGGTTCCATCGACTCGTCGCCAGCTGCGGCCACTGTCCCTGGTTGTGTAGAAGGGGCCGCATCATTTGCCGACGAAAGGCCGGCGGAGAGCCTGGCAGCAGAGCGTCCCGGTGAAACTGAGGACGGCCGGGAGCAGCGACTCGCGGATGAAGCGTCAGACGAAACGCGCCGGGGTGGAGAGGGGGATTAAGACTTCTTCTTGGAGGCCTTCTTGGAAGGCCGAGGAGGCACAGGGATGGTGGGCTGGACCCGAAGAAGGTCCTCACGCGCGGGGTCCGTTTTGGAACGCCGGACCTCGGAAATTGGGGTCCGGAACGTTTCCCTGATGGACGCCTGAGAAGAGGATCGCTTCTCAGGTGGCGTGGGGGGAGGAGGAGGAGGAGGAGGAGGAGGAGGAGGAGGAGGAGGAGGAGGAGGAGGAAGGGTGGCCCCTGGGGCAGAGGGGGTGGGGGCCACAGGGGAGGAGGATTTGGAAGGGAGGGATTTGGGATGCAGGGGCAGAGCCCCCTGATGGGCGGAGGAGGCGGAGGGGTGACATGATAGGGGTGAGGATACCGCGGAAGGAGTGGACACAACTGAGGCAAACGAAGTGGTCAATGGCATGGGATGAAGGCGGTCATACTTCTTTCTGGCCTCAGAATAAGAGAGCCGATCCAAAGTTCTTATTTCTTGTATCATCTTCTTCTGATAGGCGGGGCAGTCTGAGGATCTAGGCGACTGGACGCCAGGACAATTAATGCACCGAGGTGGTGGGGTGCATGTATGTTCCTCACGAAGAGGACGGCCACAATCGCCACAAAGGGGCTCAGCCTCACACCATGACGACATGTGCCCAAAGCGCAAACACCTAAAACAGCACATAGGAGGCGGGACATACGGTCGCACGTCACACCGGTAGCACATCACCTTTACCTTCTCCGGGAGAACGTCCCCCTCGAAGGCGAGGATGAAGGCCCCGGTGTCAATGCGACGGTCTTTGGGGCCGCGCTGGACTCGCCGGACGAAATGCATACATCGGTGCTCCAGGTTGGCCCTGAGCTCCTCATCAGATTGTAGCAGGAGGTCACGATGAAAAATAACCCCCTGCGTCCTATTTAGTGCCAGATGTGGGACAGTGGATACTGGGATGTCCCATAGGCGGTCGCACGCCTGGAGCGCCGCCGACTGTGTGGCGGAGGTGGCCTTTATAAGTACGGACCCTGAACGCATCTTGCTGAGAGCTTCGATTTCCCCGAAGATGTCCTCAATGTGCTGAACAAAGAACAAGGGCTTGGAGGTGGCGAATGTCCCCCTATCGGTTCGAGAACAGACCAAATAGCGGGGGAAGTACTTCGCCCCAAGCCGGCGGGCCTGTCCCTCCTCCCATGGAGTGGCCAAGGGGGAAAGGGCAGGAGAACCAAGACTAGAAACGGTACCTTTTCTTTTGAAAGACTCTGCCGCAGAGCAACCTGATACGTGTTGACGTTTCATCTGCGAAACGTCCGCCCCGATACCACCCACTCCGATCAGGGGCTCTCCCCACGGGCGCCACCCAGCTGCAACAAGGGCCACCTGGCAGGATGACCAGTGCCGGGAGTCCTGATGCCCCAAGGAGACGGGCATCTACTCCTTGGCCGACGTGGGGAGGGTGCAGCTCAGGTATCGGCAGTACAATCCCTGTGTTGTCAGGGGGCTACAACCTAGAGGGTACATGACGACCCCACCACAACGGGCTGGCTACCATGCTGGATTTCTGGTGCCATGGAAAGTCCATAATGATCGCTGGGGCAGATGGAGATGCACTATGGGCGTAACTTGGACAACCCATCAGGCGTTTAGGCCCAATTTGAGGAATAGTGGGTATGGTTACAACGCCGGTACAATACTGAGTGCCAAGGTCTTAGTGCACTTAGGACCAGTGGTACACCACGTAAGGTGTCCTTCCCCAAAAGGCTCGTACTTCTGTAGAATTTTGAAAAATGGAGGCCAAACCCCAAGGGGGACCATAACATGGAAGGCCGAAACGGTTGAAACTCCTTTTAGTCGCCTCGTACGACAAGCAGGAATACCTCGGGCCTATTCTTACCCCGGACCCGCAGGGGGGCAAACAGCGAGGTCATTGATCTCATCGGATTAAGGAAGGACGGGGAAGGAAGTCAGCCGTGCCCTTTCAAACGAACCATCCCGGAATATGCCTGGAGTGATTTAGATCTAAAAACATAAATAAAGAAGATCAACAGACAATCTCGTGTTGCACATAGAGAAACCATCATGGATTCGTGAAAAAATGAAATAAATGCTTCATTTCTTGCATCTCTATTGTTATACTCCTCACACGATGTGTCGCGAAAACATATGCAGTCTTTGAATTTCACTAAAAACTTTGTCCTTAAAGTTTCGTCCGCCTCGGACGTCGAAATGTATATTACAACAGTATTTAATTCCGAGAGCTTTGTCAGAACAGGAGTTTTACTCATGTGATTGGCACGATCGCGCTACACACGACAATTTCTTGGTTCGGTTGTCGACTGGTCGGACGCGCCCGACATCCCGACAATAAAAGTTCGTCGGTCGGTCAGTCAGTCAAAACACCGACACACTGCCAATTTGTCAGACGGTCAGTTGGTGGGGCGCCACAAGAGGCGCTGTTATTGAGTCACGTGATCTGCCTGACGGCTGCAACGGATGACACGAAAAGCTGAGGGTTATTCGTCTTACTAGATTTGCGAAGGTTAGATCGAAGTATTACGGCGTTGTTTTGTTCCATTGTTATTTGCACAGAGTTGGTGAGAGGAGTTTTGTTGTTGCTGTTATTTTGAGTTTTGTTGCTGCTGTTGTTTGGGGGAGAGTTTTTGTTGTTTGGAAGGGAGGAGAGTTTTTGGTGTTTGCGTGCGAGAGGGGACGACTCTTTGGTGTTTGCGAGAGGGGACGACTCTTTGGTGTTTGCGAGAGGGGACGACTTTTGCATCAAGTTAACAGCCATGGTAAGTGAACTTTGATATTTCTTGTAAATTGTATTTTGCAGGGACGTTAAGTTTTATGAAAGTGACAGTGTTCCTGTTTTAGTTGATGTTCTTGTAAACATGTTATGCAGGTAAAAATAAAAATGGCCGATATTAAGATATCTTTCACTCATTGAACCGGCCCTCTGATACAACTTGTCTAATAGCTTGCTCATTGTGAATATTTTTTTTTTTTACAGTAAACATCAGACATATTACATTATTATTTTGCCTCTTTCGACTCAATAGATGGTTGATTTTTGTCAGCAGTGGCTGCGATGTTTATTTTTGCATTAGAGGTTTTCCTTCCATCGTATGACTTCAGATTTCGTATCCATCCAACTCGAAAAGCCCTGGGTGAAGGGTGTTCGACCAATAACGGACGATTCTTTCCATTAATTTAGGAAGTTTTCTTGTTGGTATTTGGCAGTTGTTAGTGGTTGGTCGGTGTCGACATCAGTTTACCATTATTGGTTGGTAATATTTTTTGTACTATGTCTGGAGAGTTTTCGTTTGTGTTACTGTGGACTTCGTGTTAGATATGGTATGTGAAGGTTTACGTAATGGGTTTTTACGATTTCAATGTGTTTGTTTTCGTCATTATGGGCTTTCTTTTTTCTGCTATAATGACGAAGTGAAATGTGCGGTATCAGTTTTCAGAGATGTGTGTGAGTATCTGGTATCGAGGGTTTCGTTCAAGCAATACAGGTCAAGCGAAGTTACAATGCCACAGGTTTTGGTTTTGCGTATTTGCATTGTGCTTACTGTGCAGAACTTCGTGTGCTAAATTGTTTGGTTAATATTGGTCTGGAAAGGTGGTGTTATTCTCAGTCTTTTGTCCCCACCGAGAATTTCTAACAGTGCTATGCGTTTCGTCGTCTACTGAACTCACTGTGTTGTAACTCAGAGTTGCATCTATTCTGATTCCGTTGTAATGAGCAGTAAAACTATATTGGTGCATGACAATATGTTTACATCCTGTTACTTTAAGCACAAGGTTTGCAATTGTAGTTCAGGGATTATACGCTCTCGATTTCTATAACTTGCAAGTAATAGGTTGGAGTGAATGTAACGGTTGCTGCTCTACTAGATCGAAGATACGTTCTAGATGTTCAAGAAAACGGAGGATGGAAGCGACTGCCGATCTACTTCGATACACAGCTCTCAAGGGACTTGTTCGAAGAGTTCATAATGAGTAGAAAGATAGTGAAAATCAGAAATTTTTTCCTTTCATTGGAACTTTGAAGGAAGGATCTGTCTTAGGAAAAACGTGAACCTAAAAGGGGAAACTAAACATCTCACGATACACCAAATATTATTCTTAGAACCTTAGAATGTGCTAGAATGCCTCACATGAAGTGAAAGAAGCCCAGTACTTTGTTCTAATGTTGGAAGAGTCAAAAGAGTTTTCGAAAACAGATAATATAGTCATTCGGTACTATTTAGGTGGTAACTTATACGAAACGTTCCTAGTCTTCGAACCTGTAAAAACTTGGTCGCTACCAACCGTAATTTAAATCACATGATGGAGCAGCACCTATGAGTGATTTTTATGTACGTATTCAAGCTGTTTTAAGCAAAGAAATCCCAGAAGCCACGTACACACACTATCCTCATCTTTTAAAGGATGAGGCTGTTGCCTATTATGACCTTTCAAACTAACTCATACCCATCTTTATCCAGGCCTTACAAATATCGCCCATTCTGCTTGAAGTTCACAATCGTATGAGGAATTCTGTGACCTGGAATTCTCATGAGGTGTTTGCTTCCAATGTTAGATATTTTTTTAACTTGTTCATTCATGCTGGAAATATTTATCTTCTAATTCTTCGTTTTTAATCATATCTTCTTGTCCAGCCCTTGTCTTTCTTAGGAACCCCATCTCTGCTGTTCGAATTTTATTCTCATCTTTTTTGTCGTAAACTTTAGATTGTGTAGGATAACACCGGAACCACCGATACTTTATAGAATATCACGACTTTCTGTTTGTGCCTTGTAAGCCAGTGTTCTGCTAGCGGTGCCACAGAGTGCTGGAAATTTCTGTATTTTATTTTCTAAATCAGGGTCCAAATCAAAACTTACAACGCCTCCTAAATATGAACTGAGACTCTTGTTCTAAAACTGAATCATCCGAAACAGTTTTTGACCTGACTGGAGATTTTCCTCAGAATGCCATTTTTGTTTTGTTACTAGAAATTCTAGAGATGTATTTCCGTTCAGCTGGTATATTGATCTTTGTTAGCTGGTACACTGATCTTTGTAGATCAATCTGAAATACATTCAGATATTGCTCATTCGTTATGTTAATTCCTTTGTTTACTTTACATTTGCATTTGCGATAATGTCATTGTAGTATTAAAAAGGGTTGGTGATAGTCCACATCTAACGCCTTGGTTAATAATTACTTCTTCTAATAGATTCCAACCTGTGTTTATTGCAATGCATGTGCTATGGTAAAGACTTTTCACTGCCTCTGTTAGTTGGTAAGTATATCAATGTTCGGACATAATCCTCCATAGGCTATCACGGCTCACACGTTGAAAGGCCTTCTGAAGATCGATGAGGCCATATAGGTTTCTACATTAAATTCTGTGTTTTTTCTATGATGCCTTTAATTACGACCACAATGACTGTGCATAAACGACCTAAAACCATTATGTTCTTCAGAAATAATAGTTTCTATAATATTCTGCATGTCGTTATTGATCTGTCTATATAGTTGAAAGCCAGTGGTTCGAAGACTTATGCCGCGATAGCTGCTACAATCATTGTTTCCGTTTTCTGGAAAGAGATTACTTTTACTATACACAAATGGTCTGGTGATATTACATTTCGATCAACATTCATTTATTAATTGTAAAGTCTTATTTAGTGGTAACCTATGTTTAATTAGCTGTGCGTGTATTCCGTCTATTTTTTTCCTATATGTCATGGCTTTGAAAGCGTGTTTTAGTTCGTCCGTAGTAATTGCATCTACTGATTCATTGCACATACTTTCTCGAATGTCATTTACAGCCTTCAGTGTACATCACAGATCTGTATAATTTATCCATTGCTTATAATGTTTGGTGAGGCAGCGTCTTTTTCTACCTTGTTGAGGGCTTTCATGACCTCTTATGCACATTGCCGTCTGCCATGTACATGGTGTTCTAAGACGCTTATGAATGGGTCCCGTGACTGTTGGTGTGCTTTTCACAGTAATTGTTGGGCAGCATTCCGCTTTATTTCGTAAGTCTGCATAATTTCTGACGTTTTAATCTGTTGAAACTTCAGACAAGCTATGTGTTCTTCTTCAATCGCATCTTCAATATCTGTGTTCCAAATTGAGTAGTTTTCCCCATCTGTTTTCTTCTTTCTACCAACTGCTTCTAGGGCTTCTTCAATGATGCCGGTTTTGATATTCCATTCTATATCGGTGTAATAAAGCAAGCTTTCCTTGGAGTCAGTACTGATGAAGTTTCCTACTACTGTATTCCGACAGAAGATGTATTTTGAACAACTCTTGGTGTGGTTTCTTTAGGAGTTTGTCTCCTTCCATTTTGGCAGTAGCCTATCTTACTGCGTAGAGGGAAGTGGTCACTAACTATGTATTGTCCTCTATAAACATGTGTATCTTACATAAGATTCTACATTTCATCGTTGATCAGTGTGTAGTCAGTCACAGATATTAATCTTCGTGCACTCCATGTAAACTAGTTACTGTCTGTAAAATATGGTAGTAATTTCAGAATTGTTGGAGACAACTGTGCGTAGTTCATTTCCATTATTATCAAGGGTCTTTCCTGCAAATAAGCCTAACATTACTGGTATGGGTAGATTTCCAACTTTTGCATTTAAATCACCAGCGATGGTCTGTCTTGTTGATTTTTATTCACTTTGAGGATCATCCTTTCCTCCTCTGGGCTGTAGACAGCTTTTACTGTTAGATGATCTCTTGGAATTTGAAATCTGTCATTATTTGTGAGGCTGTATTCTCGAATCTGCCCTCTCCCTTTATCATTGACTGAAATTCCCACTCCAGCACTAGCTCGTTTTCTTTGTGTGACGCCACTGTAAGCTAACGTGCAGTCCGTCAGATCTTTTGTTCCTCTTAGTTTTTTCTTAGTTTCGGTTGTTATTGCAGTGTATACTTCCTGTCCTTGGGTACTTGGTTTAACTCGTTTTCTGTGTTGGTCAGTCTTCTAACGTTCCACATTGCCAAATACACACAATCTGCGCACGTTAAGTCACGTGATGGGGCTTCCACCTCTTGCTTGATTTTCTGTCGGGGTTGTCTGGCTTGGGAAGCTGGGTGCACAGCGCCTCTAGAGCCCTCCCTGCCCTATGTATGAACCGTAACTTAGTCTCGGTATGGTGACATGTAGACGGATCTAGTCGGCTATAGATATTTGACACTGCAGTACTGTTTTTAGGAGTGATTCGGCAGCGCATTTAATTTTGATTAAAGAATGAGAATAAAGACCTCTGAAAGAGACATTAAAAAGGGACACTAAATAGGTGTCAGTATGGTTCACGAATGGCTTTGAAGTTGACAGTTTAACTCTGCTGAACATTCAGGCAGAAAATTCGGAACGAGCTGCAGAAGCATCAACATTTAGTGCAGAATTTTTCATTTATGTCTGTTCACAAGTTTTCTAGAAATGTGTAAGTGAATACTAAATTCCATTCAGGGGCTCGACTGTTACATTGTTGCTATGAGATTCTTTTTAACCAAATGTGTGGGTCAGACTCAGGTTTCATTTATGAATTGAAAGGAAATTGTGGGTAGATGTGGCAACAAAGTAGGTGCTGATATTCCCACAGCTTCGTGTTCTTTTCAAGGGTTCAGAAGTTGCCAAAATATCTTGGGTAATATGTAGGTGAAATGGCGAATAAAAATGACCTTTCAAGATTTCGCTGTCAGTAGGGTGTGTGCGTGGATACTAGAAGGCACGGCAGGGATCACGAGGTGTGTCCACAGTAGCGAGCCCGGACAGCGCCTAGCAGCCCGGGACTGCCATTATGTTCTGTGTTGTAATTGCGTTTCCGAGCGAAAACAAGGTTGCTTGCGTCAATGTGAATTTTTATTACTGATTGGTGATTGAATACAGAGTTACGGCGTAATTATCGGCATGTTGAGGGATTTTTAGAGAAAGTTCTTAAGTTAAAAATAATGATTTGCTACGAGCCCTAGAAGCGGTGAGACAAAAAGAAATTAGACAAGTGTTCGAGACTTGCAGATTCGCTTCCAGTTGAAAATGCTCTTGTTGGTTGCAATTACGGAAGAGATTTGGAAAGAACTGTTGACTACTCGCTCTAAATGCAGGTAGAGTGATGCTGTTCCAATTCTAAATCCATCCACTGCTGATTCAGGCCGTAGTAATGAGCCTAATAATGAGAGAAATATTCGGGCACGAAAATGGAGCTATCGCAAGGAATTAGAAAATATTTTCCAGGAAAATAGAAGTAAATTAACGACTAAAGAAGAAATTGCTACTAGACAAAACGTTAACGACGAAAACACACTGCTGTGTGACTGTCAATGCGTGCCTGCACAAGTAAATAGAAATTATGAAAATAGAAACAAAGGATCTTCAGACAAAAGAATACAGGATATAGCACTGAGTTACAGAAATTAAAACATGTTCAAAAAGTGATTCAGGGCTCTTTATCAACAACTGTTTATGGAGGGACAGCATACTAACTGGTCACTTTAAGATATTCCATAGTATGCGAATTTACGTTGCCTACCTTATAAGGCGTTACCTTTTCTCTGATCTTTCCTGGAATGTTTCACAAGGGCACGCATTTTCTTCAGAATTAGAGTTATCGACAAGAAAAAAAATGTAATGATAATAAGTGAACTGAGAGGAGACAGAAACTGAAAAATGAAAGGTTATGTTATAACCTTCCAGAACAGCAAAGAAAACTTAATACAGTTGTGGTTTAAAATGACAATATAGGGGGTTTCTCCGTACCACAGATTTGGGGTCTAAGGCTGTGTGAGCCTCTTTTTAAATTCTTCATTCATCAAAACAATTATTATACATAATAACCCACCACCTAAAACAGTGGGTCCTAAGTACATACAATGTACTGATTACCAAGCAGCATTTACTATTCTTTTATCTACTAAATATTAACTACAGGATGGAAAGCTAGCTACTGTATGGGAAAGCCTACTATTCAACCTACTACTCTACCAAGCAACGTCCTGCAGCGTTAAAAGTGTGCCAGCAAAATACAAACCTCTTGGCCGTGTCCACTGAGCTAATCCCAGTGGGCGTGCCCTTTGCACTGGGCTGGCCTTAACTGGAAATTGCTGCAGGTCTTTCAAAATTATCCATAAAAACTATTTTCTACCAATGAATCTTAACTACTAGGCTCAAACAGTGTGCGGTGTCTAATTTGGCTAAGTTCACACCCACCCCCTAATCCAGGACGTGGCGGATTCCGAAGGTCACGGCGATCGTCCAGTCCGCGCCCCGGCGAAGTGGGATGGCTGTGGGATGTCGATTCATTGCTCGCCACTCTCTCTCCCTTCGGTATTCATGCAGGACCTTGGTGGATACCTCGATGCGAATGGGCACGACGTTGCGGACGTGTGTGTCTTGTTACGTTGTATCAGGATAATTCCTGTGCAGCGTTTGGTATTGAAAGGACGTTTGCATGGCGCATATTTCACGACAGTGTGTGCACAATTGTTGCAAGAGATTCGTACATAGAGTCATAATTTATCGTTGACCGGAAGTGTGTCAAACTTCTGTATGAATCGTTTGTAGCCAAGCCCCGATGCATGATCAGTAACCCAGTTGTGAACTGATACAGTCATGTCTTAGTACTGGTACCGCCAGTCCTCGTACCAGCTGCTTCTTTGATGTATTCAAGTGTCTTAATTTGAAACTCCTTTTCTGTTCCTGAAGTACAATATTCGTGTTCCACAGTCGTTTCGTCTTTAATCTGAAAGATATCCTCAGTGACTTTTCAGAAAAATACAGTCTTCATTTAAAGGAATGTTTATCAGCCATTTACTGGGTGCGTTTG
Source organism: Schistocerca serialis cubense (assembly GCF_023864345.2). Taxonomy (NCBI): domain Eukaryota; kingdom Metazoa; phylum Arthropoda; class Insecta; order Orthoptera; family Acrididae; genus Schistocerca; species Schistocerca serialis. The sequence continues at coordinate 1,063,069,101 of NC_064640.1, read as the reverse complement.
AGAACTGGATAGAGATTGATAGGTTATACTTAGCTGGTCGCTCTTGGGTTTCCAGACACACTGTAATCAGGCTACTCTCGCATTGTGTGCCACCCTTATACCTGCATTACACCATAAATTTGCCCAAGATCTTTTGTAAAGGTGATGTACGAAGCTGACAAATGAAATCCTTTGAAGTCCAATAAAATTCGTAAACGTTGGATTTGGCGGGAGCTATCCATCGTTCAGGAATGACCAGCAGACTATTGGAAGTGTTAGGGCTGTGAAAGTGCATTGCAGAATGATACCACATTGCCTGATCCTTGCATGTCCCTGCGGCAAGTGTACGCATACAGCAGAAACTATAAAAGGCGCAACTTTATTTTTATTTTTTTTTTAATTTCTTGGCTTTGGGAACGTGCACATACAGTCAACCAAACACAGGAAATATTACAGTTGGTTTCGACAGTTCATGGAAGACATTTGAATTCGTGTCCTGGTACGATGTAACACAGGATTGACAAGTATCGGATTCGACATAAAACAAGATTTACGATCAGTACACGAAAACGAGTGAACAGGACGAAAATCGAACACAAGACACACAGTGCTAGTATGCTATAAAAATTCTTCTGCTAACAGAAGAAATAACTCGCCATTGGTACAAATTTGGGATATAGCCAGTCAGTCCACAATAATGAGTAACAATGAAATGTTTTTTGTATGTTCTGCCAATTGTTTCAAAAGCTTCGGAAAGACAAATGTTTGTACAAGTCTATAAGTTCCGTCCACACAGAACAGAACAGCAGAACAATTAACAAGAACTGAAGTGTTATTACAGCCACACGCATTGATACACCTGTACACAGGCAAGTACACACAGAACGTACAGTGACATGATTTTTGAGACTGAGCATTCCATATCCTGCAGAGTAGCAGATACAGTCAATTGAGCTTTGGTCTTCTGGCATTCTCAGTACATTAAGCATTAATTAGCAACTGGGAGCTATATTATGGTGCTGGCACTGTTGTCTAATTCGTACGGCAGGTTGTATGTTGCTACAGCGTTCGATGTTAACCGACTTCGGAGGCTGACTGGGAACACATGATAAAGAGCCCGAAGATTACGTCTAAGGAGGTTGATGTGATACGTGCCAGAGGACATCGTAGAAGTCAGTGGTTGGATGACACTTCTCGAGTCGATGCAAGTGTTTAATTTTCAGCCATACTATAGTTGTGATACCCTGGAACACACTGAACTGTTGAATGAACTAACGTGTGGTGATCGCTTTTTATTTTCGGTGTCTGACCATTACTCTTACCAGTCCAAAGACAATCGATTCGTGAGCATGGGTACCATATCTTTAAGAGGGAGCTAATCATATATATACTAGCGCCATTAGCTGCATGCCTCGGTACTTGCTTTGCACGGCCGTCTACTTATTTAATTCCAGGTATCCAAGAGTGGCCTTTCATCGACACCCTCACGATGTTGCGACAGTTTTCTGCTCCCGAAACAACGTTTGCAACTGCTGCGACTGTGGGGTTGGTACGACAGTTATGATCGTTTCAAATCCGGGATGCAGGCTGCCTGCTGTCTACGTCTGTGTGGAAAGAACGGCTTCCAAAATGTTGGTAAGGAAGCTCCGGTGGGTTCTTTCTTACGTTTTTCACCTAGGTTAGAAAATGAAGGCACTACCTACAGCTACCCAGTAACTATCTACAGATGTTGGTAAGGAAGCTTTCTGCAGTTTCTTCCATACGTTTTTCGACTAGCGTAGAAAATAAAGGTGGTATGTACAGCAACGTATGAATTACTGGGGCTGTAGTAAATGACTTTGATGACCTTTTGCTAAGCTCTTCCATCCTTTTTTTTTTTTTTTTTTTTTTTTGTTTGTGGTTTTAGGGCGCAAAACTTCTATGGTCATTAGCGCCCAGCCCGTGACGTAGAAAACAGGAAAAAAACGAAATTTAAAATCAGCAGCAATGGAAACATAGTCAGAAAATTGGAGAAACGAAAGGCAGAAGGAATGCTTAAAAGTCCACTATAGAAAGGGGTTGGTTGTCCACAAAAAAAAAGCTTCGAATGACTGACGTCATTTCACTGTCACTAATAAACTGTAGAACGCGGTCAGCTGAGCGCGTGTCATCTGCTAAAATCGACGATAGATCAGGCGATAGCTGTAGACGGGAGCGTAACGGATTAAAATAGGGGCATTCAATTAAAAGGTGTCTGACCGTCCACAGCTGAGAGCAGTGGGGACAGAGTGGGGGAGGATCACCGCTTAAAAGATGTCGATGACTAAAAAGACAGTGCCCTATCCGGAGTCGAGCTAAAATTACCTCCTCCCGACGACGCGTTCGGGAGGAAGAGGTCCAAGCGCAAGGAACGGCTTTCACTTCCCGCAATTTATTGTGGGGAAGTGTTGACCAATGCGCATGCCATAAATGACTAACTTGGCGACATAAACCGCTCCGTAGATCGGTAAACGGAAGAGACTGAAGAGCTGGCCGAGGAAGAGAGACTGCAGCCTTGGCCGCTATATCGGCCGCCTCATTTCCACAGATACCAGCGTGTCCCGGGAGCCAGAGGAACGCCACTGAGACGCCCCCAATGTGGAGCAAGCGCAGACAGTCCTGAATCCGGTGGACCAGAGGGTGCACAGGGTAAAGAGCTTGCAGACTTAGGAGAGAGCTGAGAGAATCTGAGCAGATTACGTACTGTATCCGCTGATGGCGGCGAATGTAGTGGACAGCCTGGAGAACAGCGTAAAGCTCTGCAGTATAAACCGAACACTGGTCGGGAAGCCGAAAGTGATTTGGGGTGTCGCCAACAATATAGGCACTCCCTACACCTAACGATGTTTTCGAGCCATCGGTGTAAATAAATGTGGCATCCGTCATTTGTGCACATAGAGCAGCAAATGCCCGACGGTAAACAAGTGTAGGGGTACCATCTTTGGGAAATTGACATAGGTCTCTGAGCAAGTCGATCCGGGGACGGTGCCAAGGCGGTGCTGTACCCCAAGTTGTCAAGAAGGTTTTAGGAAAGCGGAAGGAAAGAGAATGGAGCAGTTGACGGAAGCGGACTCCCGGGGGTAGTAGGGAGGAGGAGCGGCCTGCATACCCGACATCAAAGGAGGCGTCGAAAAAAAGGTTATGGGCTGGATTAGCAGGCATGGAAGACAGATGGCTAGCATAACGACTCAGAAGGACTGCCCGCCGATTGGACAGCGGAGGTTCAGCAGTCTCAGCATAAAGGCTTTCCACAGGACTGGTGTAAAAAGCTCCAGACACTAAACGTAATCCACGGTGGTGGATAGAGTCGAGACGCCGAAGAATAGACGGCCGAGCAGAGGAGTAGACTATGCTTCCATAATCCAATTTCGAGCGCACTAAGGCGCGATAGAGGCGGAGAAGGACCACCCGGTCCGCTCCCCAAGAGGTACCATTCAGGACACGGAGGGTGTTAAGGGAACGCAGACAGCGAGCCGAAAGATAGGAAACGTGGGAGGACCAGCACAGTTTTCTGTCAAACATAAGACCCAAGAATTTAGCGACGTCGGAAAACGGAAGGTTGACAGGACCTAGATGTAAGGAGGGCGGAAGAAACTCCTTACGTCGCCAAAAATTAACACAAACGGTCTTACTGGGTGAGAAACGGAAGCCGGTTTCGATGCTCCACGAGTAGAGGCGATCGAGACATCCTTGAAGACGTCTTTCAAGAAGGCTGGTCCTTTGAGAACTGTAGTAGATCGCAAAATCGTCCACAAAGAGGGAGCCCGAGACATCAGGAAGGAGACAATCCATAATTGGATTAATGGCGATGGCAAACAGTACAACACTCAGCACGGAGCCCTGGGGTACCCCGTTTTCTTGGGAGAAAGTACGGGAGAGAGTAGTGGTCACCCGCACCCTAAATGTGCGCTCTGCCATAAATTCGCGAAGAAAAAGGGGCAGCCGGCCTCGAAAGCCCCAAGAGAACAGTGTGCGGAGGATGCCTGTCCTCCAACAGGTATCGTACGCTCTCTCCAGATCAAAAAATATTGCTACCGTTTGGCGTTTCCGGAGAAAATTGTTCATGATATAAGTGGAGAGAGCAACAAGATGGTCAACAGCAGAACGATGCTTTCGGAATCCGCATTGGGCTGGTGTTAAAAGACTGCGGGACTCCAGCCACCAAGCTAAACGGTAATTCACCATACGCTCCAAAACCTTACAGACACTACTCGTGAGAGAAATGGGGCGATAGCTAGAGGGGAGATGTTTGTCCTTTCCAGGTTTCGGAACGGGAACGACAATAGCTTCCCGCCATCGCCTGGGAAAGGTACTGTCGGTCCAAATTCGATTATAAAGGCGAAGGAGGTGACGCAGGCTATGGGTTGATAAATGCAGCAACATTTGGACATGGATACCATCCGGTCCTGGGGCGGAGGAGCGAGAAGTAGAGAGTGCATGTTGGAGTTCGCGCATGGAGAAAACAGTATTGTAGCTTTCGCGATTTTGAGAGGAGAAAGCAAGATGCCGCACTTCTGCTGCACGTTTCTTCGGGAGAAACGCTGGCGGGTAATTTGAAGAGCTCGAAATCTCAGCAAAGTGCTGACCCAATGAGTTAGAAATTGCGACGGGGTCCACTAAGGTACCATGCGCGACAGTGAGCCCAGAGACCGGGGAGAAACTAGGCGCGCCTGAGAACCGTCGAAGCCGACTCCAAACTTCCGAGGAGGGAGTGAAGTTGTTAAATGAGCTAGTAAAGAATTTCCAGCTTGCCTTCTTGCTATCGCGGATGACGCGACGGCATCGCGCACGGAGCTGCTTATATCGGAGACAGTTGGCCAAAGTTGGATGGTGACGGAAAATGCGAAGAGCACGTCGCCGCTCACGTATTGCGTCACGGCAGGCCTCGTTCCACCAAGGAACTGGAGGGCGCCGGGGCAATTCGGAGGTGCGTGGTATTGAACGTTCCGCAGCTGTGAGAATAACGTCGGTAAAATGTGTGACCTCATCGTCGACGCTGGGAAAGCGACGGTCATCGAATGTCGCTAGAGACGAAAAAAGTGTCCAGTCGGCTTGGGCAAACTTCCAGCGTCGCGAGCGCATATATGGCAGTTGAGGCTGCAGTCGAAGAACACATGGAAAGTGGTCACTCGAGTGTGTATCATCAAGGGCGAACCATTCGAAGCGCCGAGCTAGCGGAACAGTACCGACCGCAAGGTCCAAATGGAATAAATTTGCCGTGGAGGCAGACAAAAATGTAGGGACCCCAGTGTTGAGGCAGACTAGATCCGCTTGGTGGAAGACGTCTAGCAATAGTGAGCCACGTGGACAAGGATGTGGAGATCCCCAAAGCGGGTGGTGGGCATTGAAGTCCCCAACCAGCAAATAGGGGGGTGGAAGCTGATCAAGAAGATGAAGGAGATCAGCTCGTGCCATTGGTGTAGACGATGGAATGTATACCGTACAAAGAGAGAACGTGTAACCAGAAAGGGAAAGACGGACGGCGACAGCTTGGAAGGAAGTGTTTAAGGGGATTGGGTGATAATGGAGAGTATCATGGAGCAGAATCATGAGTCCTCCATGGGCTGGAGTGCCTTCAACTGAGGGGAGGTCATATCGGACGGACTGAAAATGAGGGAGAACAAAGCGGTCATGGGGACGCAGCTTTGTTTCCTGAAGACAGAAGATGACCGGCGAGTAGGATCGTAAGAGGATCGACAATTCCACCCGATTGGCGCGAATGCCGCGGATATTCCAGTGGATAATGGACATAGGGTGAACAGAAAATGGAGGAACGTCACCAAGGGTGCTGTCAACTCAACGACTGCTCAGAGCTTGCGACCGACAGCATGGAATGGCATTCAGTCGAAGGCAGAAGATCCTGATCCATAGGTTGGTCAGGAGCAGCTCCTGCCACCAACGATCGGCCAGTTGACCGGCCACCAACAGTGCGCCTCGGCGACACAGAAGATGGCCGAGGGCGATTTCCGCCAGGTGGTGCTGTAGATGGGACACGCCTTGGCGGAGAAGGAGAGGAACTGTGTTTCTTCGTAGCCTTCTTGGAGGTATGTTTAGATGAAGGAGGAACCGATGGTTGTGAAGTTGCAGTACGTAAAAACTCTTCACGAGAATGCTCTTTTTTTGTAGACTTGGCGTCTGACTTTTGGGCTCGAGATTTAGCAGAACCTGACGAAGGGTGAGCCATAGAGTGGGCAGGCGAAAGAGGTGAGGTTGAACGGGCGATCTTTGCGCTGGCCGATCTGACGACCGTGGTACTAAATGTGAGGTCGCAAGTCTGCGTGGCCGCCTCCTTTGTTGGCCGAGAAGAAGCAAGGACAGCGCTGTATTTTCCTTTCTGAGGCACGGTGGGCTGTCGACTGGCGAGTAACTTTCGAGCAGCAAAGGTCGACACCTTTTCCTTCACTCTTATTTCCTGGATCAGCTTTTCGTCCTTAAAAACAGGGCAATCTCGAGAGGAAGCAGCGTGGTCACCCATACAGTTGATGCAGCGAGGGGATGGAGGTGGACAAGCACCCTCATGGGCATCCCTGCCACACGTAACACATTTGGCCGGATTGGAACAGGACTGGCTGGTGTGATTAAACCGCTGACATCGATAGCAACGCGTAGGGTTTGGGACATAAGGGCGAACGGAAATTATCTCATAGCCTGCTTTGATTTTTGATGGGAGTTGAACTTTGTCAAAAGTCAAGAAGACAGTGCGGGTTGGAATGATGTTCGAGTCAACCCTTTTCATAACCCGATGAACAGCGGTGACGCCCTGGTCAGACAGGTAGTGCTGAATTTCTTCGTCAGACAATCCATCGAGGGAGCGTGTATAAACGACTCCACGCGAGGAATTTAAGGTACGGTGCGGTTCCACCCGGACAGGGAAGGTGTGGAGCAGAGAAGTACACAGCAATTTTTGAGCCTGGAGGGCACTGTGTGTTTCTAACAACAGGGTACCATTCCGTAATCTGGAACAAGACTTTACAGGACCCGCAATTGCGTCGACACCTTTCTGAATAATGAAAGGGTTGACCGTGGAAAAGTCGTGACCTTCGTCAGACCGAGAAACAACAAGGAACTGTGGCAACGATGGAAGAACCGTCTGTGGCTGAGACTCAGTGAACTTACGTTTGTGAGCAGACATAGTGGAAGGTGAGGAAACCATTGCGGAAGAATCCCCCATGATTACCGGCGTCTCCGATGGCGCGCTCCTCCCTTGTGGGGGCCCTCACCGAGGGCACACCCGCCTTAGGTGATTGTTCACACCTCAGGTCACACCTCCTGACATACGGACGGAGGGACCAATCGGCACTTTCGGAAGGTATCAGCTCGGGTAATCACCCCTCCCTGGGCCTGGCCTTTACCAGGGGGTACGTACGTGTCCTACCTGTCTACCCGGGGCGGGGAATTACGCGTTACCCCGTCACCGGCTACGCATGGAAGTGCGTGGGTCGGCCTTCAGACACGCACAGGGAGGAAGAAAGAGAAAGGGAAAGGAAAGAAGAGGGGGTCTCAAACGCCGCAGCGGAGAAAAGGGTAAAGAGAAGACGTAAGGAAAGGAGATGGACAAAGAAAGGAAGAAGACATACAAGCAACGAAGAAGAAGAATGCGGTACATTTACAAGCGTCCGTCTCCGGACGTAGGCGCAAACCATACTCCCAGAGGGGGAGAAAGTGAAGGAAAGAGCAAGAGGTGAGGGGGGGGTGAAGACAGGGGATGGGGAAGGATGCGGAAAGGGAAGGTATGCAGCCCGGAAAGGAAGGAAGGCCACATTAGCTCGGGGCCCCGTGCTCGCTACGCACGTATCCACAAAAGAGTTGTGGATCCCCTGGGGGGGCTCTTCCATCCTATATGTACCTTGGTGCAGGGATTGGATGTGCTAACCTTGGATGAGTTGCCACACGTTATTGAAGTACTTTGGTTGTTTGTGCAGTCTACAACATACTGGAGTCCGGCAGTAATATCTCATCGTTGCACTACATAATGAATATTCTTCCTCCTGAGACATTACTTTTATTTATAGACATAACCGATACCATGTATAATCTCAAATGTCTCATAGGCTAAAACTGTATCAGCTGTCTCATTACAAGAATTCATTTTGTATATGTTGTATGTCAGGGTAACATGTATAAAAAAGATTGTGTCACGATTGGTAGTAACAGTTAAAATGGCTCTTTTTGGAAATTATTTGAAATTACAAAATTTGTTGCATACTTAAAATTCGTATTTATTGCACAATCTAACACTAATTATTGATGTCAGGATTAATTTATGAAATGATATTTTAGTGGTGATTCTTCTTTTGTTTTGCCAACTCTTACTTTATGAAGTCTTTGGGATATTGTGGGTACCGCAGAGTATGTAAGGAGTGGTCGGCATGTCTGATGGAAACATGTATTTTCTTGACCTTGTAAGCGACAATGTCTTTATTGGTTTAACATGGGAGTGTGTGTGATTTAGAAGAATGGTATCAAATAAAAGGATGTTCATAGCAAAAAGAAACTTCAGTTATTTTCTTTTAACGAACCTAAGAAATCGAAATTTTCAGCTGCAAGAAAGTAGTTTTAGACAGGACAGCTATCTACAACAACGAGATAATCAAGGTAAGTAAAAAATTGCTCTTCTGTAATCTCACTGTTTTCCAAAATTGTACAAAGAATGGAAGCTAATGATGTGTGGGAGGGTGAGATTACAACTACCAGTCGTATCGTAATCTTTCACGCACGTGTTCTGCTTGGAGCTCACTTTACAAGGACATCGTGCTGTCAACGGACAGGTGATATCCCTGATGGGTTACTGTAAAGTGATTTGTCTGCACAAGATTTCTCGTTGCTAGTTAAACTGTTAGTAACTAGATATCTTTCAGGCAGTTTGTTATTGGCTGCGTTTGGATCCAGCGAGCGGGCTTAGTTATAGATGAAGCTGATAAAGCATTTTTCTTTAGGTTTTGTACTGACAAATTCAGATCATGTTTATGTCTAGTTGTGACAGGATTTAAGATAGTAGCTGTGGAGAGGTTCGGCGCGAGCCATTTATCCAGAAGGGAGTCTGAGGACCTGTTTGAAGTTCTCACTCAGTTCCCCGACTTTTTAGTGAATAAATCGTCGGTCACCAGTAGCATACTTTACAAGAAAGTGCTGACCAATGATGTTCCAGTTAGGCAACCCCCGTATCTGCTTTCACTGTGCAAGGCAGGCCTTACGACAGATAGGGGACCAATTGTTTGAGGAATGAGTCATTAGGCCATCTGCATCTCTTTCTGCCTCGTCGATGTTTCTAGTCCTGAAAGGGTGGTCTGGGTACCGCTTGCTCGTTTTTTATATGCGGTTGAATGTGAAGGTTATTTTGCAACCTGTTCCGTTACCGACTTACGCCATTGTATCACCAGGTTTACGAAGACAAAGATTTTTACGGTCTTCAGTCTGAACCAGGCATTTTATCAGATTCTTCCCACTGTAAAGGTTTAACAGAGTTCTATTGGGACTGCACAAAGGTGGAGCCGTCGTTTCCCGATTATTGGATAATATCTCGCGAGATCTGAAATTAAGTCCCTTTACGATTATCTGGACGATGGTGTCTACAGCGCTTTCTTCGAACACCAATATCTGGAGTAGGTCTTACTTCGTTTACGTGCTGGTGGCCTCATAATTAAGCTGTCTAAAGTAAGTCTACCACATAAGGCAGCTGAAAGGTTCAAATTCGATCAAGGACAGTCTAGATATTTGTGTGTGTTTTCTCCATCTCATAACAAGAAGATAATTGCTCGGTTTTATAGGCATGCTCAATTTTTCTTAAGGAAGTTCGTGCCCCATTTTGCTCAATTAGCCATTCCCTTGAATGACCTACGTAAGACAGGTGCGGAGTATCGCAACTGTCTGCCTATGATGCTGTGAAGACCGCTTTGGCTAACCCCATTTCTTACAGTGTGCTTTCCAGATATCTTTCATTGTGCAGACCAACGCATCTTATTCAGGTGTGACTGCTGTGCTTCTACGGGAGAAGTTTGGATTGAGCGTAAATCTAAGAAAGACAAAGGTAATCACAAGTAATAGAAATGAGAACAGGGAGAAAATATGAGGATCGATGGTCACGAAGTAGCTGAAGTTAAGGAATTGTGCTACGTAGGCAGCACAGTAACGACTGACGGACTGAGCAAGGACATCAAAAGCAGACTAGCACTGGCAAAAAGGGCATTCATGGCCAAGATAAATCTACTAATATCAAATATCGGCGTTAATTTGAAGAAGAAATTTCTGAGAATGTACGTCTCGAGTACAGCATTGCATGGTAGTGAAACATGGACTGGGGGAAACCGGAACAGAAGAGAATCGAAGCATTTGAGATGAACTACAGACGAATGTTGAAAATTAGGTTGACTGACAAGGTAAGGAATGAGGTTCTGTGCAGAGTCGGAGAGGAAAGGAATTTGTGGAAAACATTGTAAGGAGAAGGGACAGGATGACAGGACATCTGGTAAGAGGGAATGACTTCCATGGTACTAGTGGTATTATAGGAAGCTGTAGAGGTCGAAAACTGTAGAGGAAGACAGAATGGAATACATCCAGCAAATAATGGAGGACGTGGGTTGCAAGTGCTACTCTAGATGAAATCGTGGCGGGCTGCGGCAACCCAGTCAGGACACTGATCAAACACCACAGCGAAAAAACCAAAAAGCGACATCGGCTTGCCGTTTTCGCGGAGTAGCAAGGTGTGTCTCCGAGCTGTGGGCAGATAGGAACGGAGAGCGGTTAGCAGCAGATGTGTCTTTCCTACTATACTACGAAGTCTGGACTGTCTTCGGTCCAAGTTAGCACTGTGTAACGAGGGCCGGAGTGGTGTTCCTGCAGGGCCGTGTATCGCCGCAGCTGAGCTCTGGACGTGCAGTGCGACCTGGCCGCGCCTTCCCTGGGCAGCGGCTACTGCGTTCTGCCGGACGGCGTTTTGTCACCTCGACAGTTGCTGAAGGCCTGTTCTTTCGCGAAGCGGTCGTTGGCGTGTGCGACATGTTTCTGATACATTGTCCCACGTTTTAATCTCCGAGTTTCGCTTCTCTAGTGTGAACTCGTCCCACACCTGGCTCGGTCTGATTTTGAAGATCATCCTACTTAATTTCCTTTTGCGTTTATTGTACTTTGAGAAAATTTTCCTGTTCTCATCCAGCAAGTGTCAAACGCATACAAACTGACTACTGTAAAACATGAGATCATTTATCTACTGAGAGTAACTGACATTCCATATTTAAAATAATTGTGCCTAGTCAGACACCTACAGTCACGCAAAATCATGTTAAATCTTTTATACCACATAACAATTAGGCCTAATTGCCCCTAGGACGAATAGAAATTGGAAGAAATTTGGCTTACATATTTTCAAAATGTGTCCATAAGCTATAGGACAAAAGTGACCTGACGAATGACTGGGTTTGAAAATCTTTAACCCTAAAATGCGCAGCGTAATCGCTTTCCAGCTACATCACTGTACTTTCAAAGACCCCGTAACAGACCACGAATATCAAAGTTACACATCACAATGCCCAAGAACTTTGTGCAGTAACCACATCCCTCCGAGCTCGATACAGCAGCTAGAATGGGACACCAGCACAGAAGCTCGATATTCAGTTAATCAGAAGCTGCGAGATGTGCAGGCAGAACTGAACGACCAACCCTGAACTGGACTTCAAACCGATTACCAGTAATTTTGATGGAATGCTCACTACATTGCAACAGCCTCATCGGCTGCTAAGAATGACACACCTTTATTATTTACTGAAAATGGTAACAGTTTCTTGCACTAAGGAAATGTCAGTTTGATCACTATTACAAACTTTGCACAAAAGCTCATTTATCATTTACCTCTGGTAGCCTTCCACATATTTTAGGGATGATACACATCAGGGAAAGCAGAATTTGAAGGTTTGTACAGAATTATTTGAAAGCTAAATATGGACAATCACTGAAAGTAAGGAAATACTGGAAATCGCAAAACATCTGAGATGGGGTGCTCAGATGACGAACCCACAGCAGGAAGTGTAAGACCATTATTTGACGTGTGTTGATTACACACGATGGCACTGTGGTCCCGGTGTCAGATACACCCCATTGTAGGAAGTGGCTTTACAACCACCTCTAGCTACGAGAGGTTGCTGCTTAGCTACGTCAACTGGTAAATGGGAGGATTATTTTAATCTAACTATTGACAGACTTTCCATTCAATATAAATATTACTACAGTCCGATGACCTGGTCGATTTTGCATTAAGAATCTAGCTGCTTCCAGGAGAAACAATTTTGAGTTGCATTACTTCACGTAATTGACATAATATATACAATGCTATCATGATCTGCACATTACGATGTATAATATCGTGTTAGAAGTTTAACAACAAAACTAAGTTTTACGGTTACAAACTGTGTGACATTAGGCAGCGTAACTGACAGCACGGAAGTATCTTGACAACTAATCGAGTATGTGAGGATGGGAACACCCAGTGATTTTCTCGCTTATGAAGTTCGTTTGGAAAGTTTATGAAAGGTTTGAAACTAAATTTGACATACAATTATTATAACAGTAACTAATTTATAAAGTAATCAGACGACTGAAGCTGTTTTGTACATGGGAGTTCGAGTCTTTAAGGCTCAGAGGTTTACTGGTACATTTAGAACCCTTCCATGTTCAGGCACAGCATTTTCTCAAATAAATTAGAGATATATGGAAACATCACGTCGATATTTTGAATAGTCATGTTACTGCATTGGTAACAACGCATGCATAATATTAATTTACAATGAACTTATTTGTTGTGAACAGACAATTGTATGGAAATCGCGTAACATCAGTGGCCGTCAACTTTCAGTACAGACAGAAAAAAATCCTTATTTTCTACTATCCGCCCAATGTGTTTCGGAGCTACAGCTCCATCTCAACGACTATGGATACAACGGGCGTTTCATCTGCTTGGGTTTTTTAGACAACCGACATTTCTAGGTAAACAACACCCTCAAACAGGATACTTACAGTACACCACTTCTCTCCTCTTTCGACCATTCTAACTTATTACCTACGTCTGATGACACAACTTTCGTCTTCTACAATGGTGAGATACATTTTTTTTTTTTTTTTGTGGTTTAGGGCGCAAAACTTCTATGGTAATTAGCGCCCAGCCCGTGACGTAGAAAACAGGAAAAAAAAACGAAATTTAACATCAGCAGCAAGGCGAACAAAGTCATAAAATTTGAGAAACTAATGGCAGAAGGAATGCTTAAAAATCCACTATAGAAAGGGGTTGGTTGTCCCCAAAAAAAAATCAAATGACTGACGTCATTTCACTGTCACTAATAAACTGTAGAACGCGGTCAGCTGAGCGCGTGTCATCTGCTAAAATCGACGATAGATCAGGCGAGAGCTGTAGACGGGAGCGTAACGGATTAAAATAGGGGCATTCAATTAAAAGGTGTCTGACCGTCCACAGCTGAGAGCAGTGGGGACAGAGTGGGGGAGGATCACCGCTTAAAAGATGTCGATGACTAAAAAGACAGTGCCCTATCCGGAGTCGAGCTAAAATTGCCTCCTCCCGACGACGCGTTCGGGAGGAAGAGGTCCAAGCGCAAGGAAGGGCTTTCACTTCCCGCAATTTATTGTGGGGAAGTGTTGACCAATGCGCATGCCATAAATGAGTAACTTGGCGACATAAACCGCTCCGTAGATCGGTAAACGGAAGAGACTGAAGAGCTGGCCGAGGAAGAGAGACTGCAGCCTTGGCCGCTATATCGGCCGCCTCATTTCCACAGATACCAGCGTGTCCCGGGAGCCAGAGGAACGCCACTGAGACGCCCCCCAGGTGGAGCTAGCGCAGACAGTCCTGAATCCGGTGGACCAGAGGGTGCACAGGGTAAAGAGCTTGGAGACTTAGGAGAGAGCTGAGAGAATCTGAGCAGATTACGTACTGTATCCGCTGATGGCGGCGAATGTAGTGGACAGCCTGGAGAACAGCGTAAAGCTCCGCAGTATAAACCGAACACTGGTCGGGAAGCCGAAAGTGATTTGGGGTGTCGCCAACAATATAGGCACTCCCTACACCTAACGATGTTTTCGAGCCAACGGTGTAAATAAATGTGGCTTCCGTCATTTGTGCACATAGAGCAGCAAATGCCCGACGGTAAACAAGTGTAGGGGTACCATCCTTGGGAAATTGACATAGGTCTCTGAGCAAGTCGATCCGGGGACGGAGCCAAGGCGGTGCTGTACCCCAAGTTGTCAAGAAGGTCTTAGGAAAGCGGAAGGAAAGAGAATGGAGCAGTTGACGGAAGCGGACTCCCGGGGGTAGTAGGGAGGAGGAGCGGCCTGCATACCAGACATCAAAGGAGGCGTCGAAAAAAAGGTTATGGGCTGGATTAGCAGGCATGGAAGACATGGCTAGCATAGCGACTCAGAAGGACTGCCCGCCGATTGGACAGCGGAGGTTCAGCAGTCTCAGCATAAAGGCTTTCCACAGGGCTGGTGTAAAAAGCTCCAGACACGAAACGTAATCCACGGTGGTGGATAGAGTCGAGACGCCGAAGAATAGACGGCCGAGCAGAGGAGTAGACTATGCTTCCATAATCCAATTTCGAGCGCACTAAGGCGCGATAGAGGCGGAGAAGGACCACTCGGTCCGCTCCCCAAGAGGTACCATTCAGGACACGGAGGGATTTAAGGGAACGCAGACAGCGAGCCGAAAGATAGGAAACGTGGGAGGACCAGCACAGTTTTCTGTCAAACATAAGACCCAAGAATTTAGCGACGTCGGAAAACGGAAGGTTGACAGGACCTAGATGTAAGGAGGGCGGAAGAAACTCCTTACGTCGCCAAAAATTAACACAAACGGTCTTACTGGGTGAGAAACGGAAGCCGGTTTCGATGCTCCACGAGTGGAGGCGATCGAGACATCCTTGAAGACGTCTTTCAAGAAGGCTGGTCCGTTGAGAGCTGTAGTAGATCGCAAAATCGTCCACAAAGAGGGAGCCCGAGACATCAGGAAGGAGACAATCCATAATTGGATTTATGGCGATGGCAAACAGTACAACACTCAGCACGGAGCCCTGGGGTACCCCGTTTTCTTGGGAGAAAGTACGGGAGAGAGTAGTGTTCACCCGCACCCTAAATGTGCGCTCTGCCATAAATTCGCGAAGAAAAAGGGGCAGCCGGCCTCTAAAGCCCCAACAGAACAGTGTGCGGAGGATGCCTGTCCTCCAACAGGTATCGTACGCTCTCTCCAGATCAAAAAATATTGCTACCGTTTGGCGTTTCCGGAGAGAATTGTTCATGATATAAGTGGAGAGAGCAACAAGATGGTCAACAGCAGAACGATGCTTTCGGAATCCGCATTGGGCTGGTGTTAAAAGACTGCGGGACTCCAGCCACCAAGCTAAACGGTAATTCACCATACGCTCCAAAACCTTACAGACACTACTCGTGAGAGAAATGGGGCGATAGCTAGAGGGGAGATGTTTGTCCTTTCCAGGTTTCGGAACGGGAACGACAATAGCTTCCCGCCATCGCCTGGGAAAGGTACTGTCGGTCCAAATTCGATTATAAAGGCGAAGGAGGTAACGCAGGCTATGGGTTGATAAATGCAGCAACATTTGGACATGGATACCATCCGGTCCTGGGGCGGAGGAGCGAGAAGAAGAGAGTGCATGTTGGAGTTCGCGCATGGAGAAAACAGTATTGTAGCTTTCGCGATTTTGAGAGGAGAAAGCAAGATGTCGCACTTCCGCTGCACGTTTCTTCGGGAGAAACGCTGGCGGGTAATTTGAAGAGCTCGAAATCTCAGCAAAGTGCTGACCCAATGTGTTAGAAATTGCGACGGGGTCCACTAAGGTATCATGCGCGACAGTGAGCCCAGAGACCGGGGAGAAACTAGGCGCGCCTGAGAACCGTCGAAGCCGACTCCAAACTTCCGAGGAGGGAGTGAAGGTGTTAAATGAGCTAATAAAGAATTTCCAGCTTGCCTTCTTGCTATCGCGGATGACGCGACGGCATCGCGCACGGAGCTGCTTATATCGGATACAGTTGGCCAAAGGTGGATGGTGACGGAAAATGCGAAGAGCACGTCGCCGCTCACGTATTGCGTCACGGCATGCCTCGTTCCACCAAGGAACTGGAGGGCGCCGGGGCAATTCGGAGGTGCGTGGTATTGAACGTTCCGCAGCTGTGAGAATAACGTCGGTAAAATGTGTGACCTCATCGTCGACGCTGGGAAAGCGACGGTCATCGAATGTCGCTAGAGACGAAAAAAGTGTCCAATCGGCTTGGGCAAACTTCCAGCGTCGCGAGCGCATATATGGCAGTTGAGGCTGCAGTCGAAGAACACATGGAAAGTGGTCACTCGAGTGTGTATCATCAATGGCGAACCATTCGAAGCGCCGAGCTAGCGGAACAGTTCCAACCGCAAGGTCCAAATGGGATAAATTTGCCGTGGAGGCAGATAAAAATGTGGGGACCCCAGTGTTGAGGCAGACTAGATCCGCTTGGTGGAAGACGTCTAGCAATAGTGAGCCACGTGGACAAGGATGTGGAGATCCCCAAAGCGGGTGGTGGGCATTGAAGTCCCCAACCAACAAATAGGGGGTGGAAGCTGATCAAGAAGATGAAGGAGATCAGCTCGTGCCATTGGTGTAGACGATGGAATGTATACCGTACAAAGAGAGAACGTGTACCCAGAAAGGGAAAGACGGACGGCGACAGCTTGGAAGGAAGTGTTTAAGGGGATTGGGTGATAATGGAGAGTATCATGGAGCAGAATCATGAGTCCTCCATGGGCTGGAGTGCCTTCAACAGAGGGGAGGTCATATCGGACGGACTGAAAATGAGGGAGGACAAAGCGGTCATGGGGACGCAGCTTTGTTTCCTGAAGACAGAAGATGACCGGCGAGTAGGATCGTAAGAGGATCGACAATTCCTCGCGATTGGCGCGATTGCCGCGGATATTCCAGTGGATAATGGACATTGGGTGAACAGAAAAGGGAGGAACGTGACCAAACAGTTGATGCAGTGAGGGGATGGAGGTGGACAAGCACCCTCATGGGCATCCTTGCCACATGTAACACATTTGGCCGGATTGGAACAGGACTGGCTGGTGTGATTGAACCGCTGACATCGATAGCAACGCGTAGGGTTTGGGACATAAGGGCGAACGGAAATTATCTCATAGCCTGCTTTGATTTTTGATGGGAGTTGAACTTTGTCAAATGTCAAGAAGACAGTGCAGGTCGGAATGATGTTCGAGTCAACCCTTTTCATAACCCGATGAACAGCGGTGACGCCCTGGTCAGACAGGTAGTGCTGAATTTCTTCGTCAGACAATCCATCGAGGGAGCGTGTATAAACGACTCCACGCGAGGAATTTAAGGTACGGTGCGGTTCCACCCGGACAGGGAAGGTGTGGAGCAGAGAAGTACGCAGCAATTTTTGAGCCTGGAGGGCACTGTGTGTTTCTAACAACAGGGTACCATTCCGTAATCTGGAACAAGACTTTACAGGACCCGCAATTGCGTCGACACCTTTCTGAATAATGAAAGGGTTGACCGTGGAAAAGTCGTGACCTTCGTCAGACCGAGAAACAAGGAACTGTGGTAACGATGGAAGAACCGTCTGTGGCTGAGACTCAGTGAACTTACGTTTGTGAGCAGACATAGTGGAAGGTGAGGAAACCATTGCGGAAGAATCCCCATGATTACCGGCGTCTCCGATGGCGCGCTCCTCCCTTGTGGGGGCCCTCACCGAGGGCACACCCGCCTTAGGTGATTGTTCACACCTCAGGTCACACCTCCCGACAAACGGACGGAGGGACCAATCGGCACTTTCGGAAGGTATCAGCTCGGGTAATCACCCCTCCCTGGGCCTGGCCGTTACCAGGGGGTACGTACGTGTCCTACCTGTCTACCCGGGGCGGGGAATTACGCGTTACCCCGTCACCGGCTACGCATGGAAGTGCGTGGGTCGGCCTTCAGACACGCACAGGGAGGAAAAAAGAGAAAGGGAAAGGAAAGAAGAGGGGGGTCTCAAACGCCGCAGCGGAGAAAAGGGCAAGGAGAAGAGGGAAGGAAAAGAGAAGGACAGAGGAAGGACGAGGACTTGTAAGTGTAGAAAGCAAGTAAGTTGGAAAAGTTTCGAGCGTCCGTCTCCGGACGTAGGCACAAACCATACTCCCAGAGGGGGAGAAAGGGAAGGAAATAGTCAGAGGTGAGGGGGGGGGGCGAAGATGGGGGACGGGGAGGGATGCGGAAAGGGAAGGGAAGGTATGCAGCCCGGAAAGGAAGGAGGGCCACATTAGCTCGGGGTCCCGTGGTCGCTACGCACGTGTCCACAAAAGAGTTGCGGACCCCCTGGGGGGGTGAGATACATTTGCACTTATGAATTGAATCTATTTGATGTGTTAATGACAGAACTATAATAGTCACATTTTCACATTTAGCCATATTACAGTCATGTGATGTAATGACTGATTTTCATTTACATAATTAACAAACTTAAGGAAATAATGTATTACTAGGAGATCCGACAAGTAATTTCAGTTTACATATATATTCAACATGAAAATGTAATTGCTATTTTATGTAACTGATTTAGGTACAGAAGCAGTAAACAACAGTATGAAGTACGTAAGATAGGGGAGGGGAGTGGTTTTGGGGGGGGGGGGGGATATCCCTAACTTCGGAGCCACTGGCCTTTAAACTATCACTGTCCCTCCAGAGCCAACTCTGGAATGTATCGCTGAAAGGCTCGTAAGTAGTCGGGAACGGATTTCCACTTCTGAGGTGCTGGCCAGCAACTTGCATCTTCCTCTGTATATCTTATGAGCTGGGTGCTTTCAGGTCAGGCAGTAGCGATAGTGAAGTGTCTGGAAGGACTGCATTCAGCGGACGCCACCATCATCTTCGTCAAGTGAACGACAGCATGGCGAAGTTCTGGCTTTACCTCTTCTCTTGTTCTTGCTGACTGATCTGCGGAACGATCTTCTTCAATGACAAATGATCACAACTCTTCCAGTTATAGCCACCAACATACAAATGATGAGCATCAGTGCAGACGTCCGTGAGGTCAGACACGGAACTTGGAATATGGTGCCATCTGGCGGGCTGTGTGCTGCAGACACTGTTTTGGGAGGAAGTACACCAGTATCTGATACAGCAATGCTCTACCACAGCGTTCTATCCCCGTCTTCACATTGTCTTCTCTTCGCAACTGGCAACCACAAAATTACTTTGCTTGTCAGCGGTCTACGGCATGGTACATAATATCACTGGAGTTTTTAAATATCAGTCTTCTCTGTCTCACTTTCATTTGTTCACTAGCCATCAAGGTCACTTCAGCGCTGTGGACCTATCCAGGATTGTCCCTGTAGTAACTCCAGGAACTTTTGATTGTGTGATTCCAATATGCTCCAATATTTCTACTGGTGATCACACCTCCAAGATCAGCAACAGTTAACATTTGACATGGTTTACATCCTGAGAAGCAACCTTCTTTATGTTTAAGGCTTCCTTTTCGATCCCATTTACTTCACTACTGATGCAGAGTAACTTCTCCATCTGCGATTCACATTTTATTCACGAACTAGGGATATTGTGAGTGATCATGCTGACACTACTGTTCTGTTTACACATCTAGTATGGCTTGTTCTGTCTCTTGCTTAGTCTTCACATCCAAAAATTATTTTCAGGTGTTGGACTATGAAGACTTACATGGATCGTTTACCAACTTTATCGCTTAACACCCAGCTTGGAGGGCCAGGCTCTCTGATGGGATCGCTCCCAGGAACGTTGGCTTCCTCTCTAACCATGTCCTGAGGCCGCCGCCGCCGCCTCCCCCCCTTCCCCAATTGAAGGCAATAGTGAAAATGAAAGACACCCTCTGGCCTCGCAACCTAATACCATTGGGGTCGAAAAGAACAAGAGTTGACCAAGAGAGGCCGACAGAAAAGGAAACAGAAGATCGTGAAGTAAGTGGAAGTAAAGTCAGACTTCGTGAACAGTGACTAGCAAGACCATTTGCATGAAAGGAACGTTGATGTCCTAAGGTTGTCAATTATTTTAAAGTAATATTTCTAGTCTGACTGCGCTTCTGTAATACTGCTTACAAAGTAATGGTGATTAACAGAAGGTAACTTAAGAGATGCATCTGCACACTGTATATTGTAGAAGTTACTTATTTAGTAATGCTGCTGATCTATTGGACATTGAAAGTTTGTGATCGTTACACAACGAGAGCTAAATTGAGTTTACACCTTACCTAAAAATAATTTCTTGAGTTTAAATTTTCTTAATCTCAGTTATAGTTGAAATGGCTATGCAAGTTGTTTGATCTTGTCATACAAAGTAAATTATTCGTAACAGTTCAACTGTAAACCAGCTTCTGTATCTACCATTTACCATTTCTAGTAAGTGGAGAATTTTTGTAACAGGCTTTATTACAGTGCTTGTGAGAAATAACACTAATTTAAAAATCTCAGCAACTTTTCACGTAATATTACAGTTTACTTTCAGAGACAGGAATTTCAATTGACTACTTGTAATACAAATTTCAGTTACGATGAACTCTTTGATTGCAAATATTTCAGAGAGTTCTCTGCACTGATAATATGAACACACAAAAATTCATAAAAAGACAATGATAACATAACAGGTATCATTAACTACAATTAAGAAAACCATGGATTCTGTAACTAGCAGTTCGTTCCTGAAGTAGAAGAGGTAGGCTGGGAAAGGTTAAAAAGTAAGAGGAAGTGAGATACTGCAATGAGTAGGACCCTCATGAGGTATTGGTGAGGTTACATAAAGATCGAATTTTAGACAAAATTACTTTTATAGCTATCTCTAAACAGTAACGTGTTTTATCTTCAAACACCGACATTTGCATATACTGGCAATCAGTACAAAATCAAGTATTGGCTTCGAAAAGTCCGTTACAATGCTGTCTTCTAATCACTTATTACTAGTTTTATTCACTGATCACACTCACAGTAGTATACAAACACCATAAGAGAAAGAAACCCAATATAACAGTAGAAGGAATTGAAGATCCAATGGGATTACGTTGTCATCTTCACATACTTATCAAAAAATATTTATCACATCAGATATCCTACATTTCTACATATACGAAGAAAAACTGTTACAATAAAAATGTATATAAAAGTGAACATAAGTTTGCAGTTCTGAAGTTATATATTGTCAGGACAAATGGAGCGTATACATGTGCATAGCAATATGGAACTATTTCTGCCAAGTATTATGACTTAAGATCGTATTAATGTATAAAATTAAATTGATTACGTTCAATAAAGGGATTATGAAATTAATCTTCACTCCACTCCCAAAGTGAACTGTATGTTCGAAGTGCACATTCTTCATGAACATAGGAGCCATGCACAAACCCAGAGGTAAGTGAAGGGCACAAAAATAAAATGTAATGCGCTTGATCATTAAATTGAACATACTAAAACACAGTACAATGAAGGCATGTTAAAGAATATAGTAATATTTTATGTATCCAATATTTCTGATGTATCTACTATTGCCAAGACATTTCAGTAAATGAGTATCAAAAAACTTAAGAATCTGAAGCATATGTATGCCAACTAATTCCAAGACAACATGAGAGCTTCCAGATGTAGTCTCATACCTATGAGAGTAGTACTGCACTTTAGACAATAGAGCGGGCAGGGGAGGTCAATAGCAGTAGTCAACCAGCACGCATAGTAATGCTGAGATTGCTTGTGATTATTTCTTATGCACAATGACTAAACGAACCTATCCGCAACTGAACCTAAACAGAACGAAATACACTGAAGGCCAAAGAAACTGGTACACTTTCCAACTATCGAATAGGGCCCCTGCGAGCACGACAGAGTGCCGCAACAGGACGTGGCGTGGACTCCACTAATGCCTGAAGTCGTGCTGGAGGCGTGCTGGAGGAAAGTGACACCATGAATCCTGCAGGGCTGTCCATAAATCCGTGGTAGTACGAAAGGGCGGGGATCTCTTCTGAAAAGCACGTTGCAAGGCATCCCAGATATGCTCAATAAGGTTGATGTCTGGGAAGTCTTTCAGTCAGCGGCAGTATGAACTCTGAAGACCGTCCATGGAGCCACTGTTACCATTCTGGACGTGTTGGTTGTTGTATTTTCCTGGTAGAATTGCTGAAGTCCGTCGGAATGCAGAAGGGACATGAATGGATGCAGGCGATTCATCAGGAAGGCTACAAACGTGCCACTTTTCAATCGTATGTAGACGTATCAGAGGTCCCACGTCACTATAGCTGCACATGCCCCATACCATCACAGAACCTCCACCAGCTGTAACAGTCCCCTGCTGTCGTGCAGGGTCCATGGATTCATGAGGTTGTCTCCATACGTCCATTCGCTCGATGCAATTTGAAACGAGACTCATCCAACCAGACAACGTGTTTCTCGTCAACCGTCCAGTGTCCCTTGTTGCGTTGAATTGTTCACACGCTGACACTATGGCGCAGCATTGGTATCTGCAGCAGTTTGCTGAAGGGTTGCATTTCTGTCACGTTGAACCATTTTCTTGCCATTGGCACCGTTCTTGTAAGATCTGTTTCCGGCCGCATGATGTCAAAGATTTGATGTTTTACCGGACTGCTGATATTCCAGGTACACTCTTGAAATGGTCATACGTGAAAATCCGGACTTCATCGCTACCTCAGAGATGCTGTGTCCCATCGCTCGTGCGGCGACTGTAACACCAAGTACAAACTCAAATCTTGATAACCTGCCATTGTAGCAGCACTGACCGATCCAACAGCCGCGCCAGGAACTTTTTGTTATACATGCGTTGCCGACCGGAGCGCCGTATTCTGCCTGTTTACATCTCTGTATTGGAATAGGTACCACTTTCTTTGGCGCTTCAACGTATACAAAGCCAATAAATTTCTGATTAAAATTCTGGAACAGAGTGAGAAATGGGGGAGTTCAAATGCACATGACTAGTAACATGCTAATTTATCTACATATACAGTTCAGATTACACCTAGAACACAATTACCATTATTAATAGCAAACTGCTCATACTCTAATGCACTTAACTAAAAACAATTACCTACTTTGACAGTCCTGAGATGAGAGGATTGCTTAAAAACGCAAGATTTATACAGTACATAATAAAATCGACAGATAATGAAAGGGCATAAAAAAGCATGGTTATAGTAAATTTGTTGAGTTTGCCCTTATAAATTTTTCTATCCGTATGGTATCACTGGAAGGTCAGCTATATGGTAGCAAGGAGTGCTGCCAATATCAATTTTATTGAGTCTGCACAATGCTGTATTGCTCACTGAAAATGTCACTGACTGAATGCAATGAGGCGTTCGTCATCAGACTTGGTTTAATTAAATCAATTACTCACGACATAAAACTGAGTTACAGAACCAATATCGGCATACTATGAAAGCATTGCAAAGCTGAAGAGGACATGTGCCAGGAAACTGCATGCAACTAGTAGACATAGTTACAAGCACAACTGGACGTAATATTTACATGTTTTAATGGTAACGGACATAAAATTGCTGATCATTAGGTGAGGATACAAATGTTGCGCATGCAGAACCATAGTATGAAATCACGCACGACTTACAAAAAGCATTAAACCAAGGGAAATACAACGCAATGTGCAAGAACAGAAATGTTTTTACAAATAAAATGTTAAAAATCAGCAAAACATAGCATTATTATTAATATTGCTGACTGTACAATGTTTGACGCCAGATGACGTTGCACATGCAAGTATGACGCTACATAGCGACAGTTTTAAATAGTGGTTTGTACTAATGCAGCATGTAGAAAGCTGACAGTCACATTTAAAATAAGCTTCGTTCTGAACTTTAAGCGCAGAACTTAATTCGAGCAGTACATTTCCATGCTGTTCGAAATTACACACTTTGTGCCGACGTAAGTACAATGAAACAGTCTACCAGTTCTAGACTACGAACTGCGTATTTAGCGTTGTAATAGCTACATGCATTGTACAGTATAAGTGGTTACAATGAATTAAATATTTAGTTCTGACTTATTAGCATTAAAGGAAACGGTATAGTACATTGCCTGTTTACAATGGAAAGTGGTAAATAACTTACTATTTGCGCCAAGCAGTGCATGAAGCTATTGCAGCACTGAACGAATGAATATGAACAGACGACGTATTGGTACAACTCACCAAACAGCACAGTTCTCTGCCTGTTAGAAGTGAAGCAGGGTACATAAGCGCTAAAGCAGCTACATACACTGAATGGCGTAAGTAGTTACAAAAAGTACATATTTAGTAGCGCTGTCACATTAGCATAAAGAAACTAAATACAAACCTGTTTACGACTATCACTATAACCGTAATGAGCAAGTTTCGTTGCTCTATCCGGGATAACGATGTGCACAATTACAGTATAGCGTTTTGTTTCACTTAAATTAATGTAGTTCTCATGGGAGAAGAAGTCTTACATCGAGCATATGTTGATAATATTATATGAGACCAAATATAGAACATGAAAAACCTCAGTCATCAGAAGCATTGATAGCAATTAGAAATCTAATAGTAAACCTCTGATTCCTTATGCAATCAAACTCCCATGTTTTGAACTCACTTGTAAAGCAATCTGAAGTTTAAGCTGTTCCAGTGCGTTAAATATCTGACATTAGGAGTGTAAGCAAAAAAATTGTAAAGCGTTTTTGTAATCAAGCTAAGCCCAACTAACATTGAATATCCTCACTACGTAACATTGAGTAAGTCTGACTAATTTGCGCGTCGTGAGCTATGCTTCCTGGAGAAACGTACATAGGTCGCAGGTTTCATACAGTGAAACAAGTATTGTAGACCAAATACTAAGGTCCACTTAATGAGCAGATTATGAGTCATTTGGTTTCCAAAATTATTATGTTTTTAAAATTGAGTCTTTACAATTTTGTTGCTCCTAGAAGACATACAGGCAAAATGCACCTGGCGCTGGGTGTCATGAACCGAGTTAGTCTAGTAATATCTATGTACTTTCTGTGCTATATCCTTCAACATCTTTGATTTATGCTTATCTACCAGCAGTAGTGAATGGGGCAGAGTGCAAATTTGCCTTTTCTGACAGATGTTCTGTTTTAATACTGGTGTCACCCGTCTACAGTCAGTAATAGCATTTTATAGAAAGTTATTAATTGGTATGCTGGTACCTCCCTTCCTGCGCGCCTAAGCAACTAATTTAACGCAATTTAGATCACGTCACAGAGCCAAAGAAATTCTCAGTGACAATAACGAGCACAATATTCCTGGGCTTTCACAGACGAAACTACACAGGGAACGTCCCAGTCTGAAAACAGATTTGGTTCAGCACCTCTCGTATTAGATACGAAACAATCACAAAGGCTGACTTTTTGGCTTCTGGGTACTCACCATCACACGGAATTATCCTCTGAGGGAGTTTCTCTCTTGCTCATTGCTTATTAGAATGATCGGGGTCATATGTAGATGCAGTCGAAGAGTGTCCCGTTTCAAATTGAGAAAGCTGAGAATATTTACCGGCGGTTCTGTTAACCTTTTTTTCTCTCATCTGTCGTCACGGTCACCATACCCTTTGGACGCAACTACTTCCGTGTGAGAAAAATATGACTTTTTTAACGTAATCGGTCCCTGCTGTAGAGAGACGTTAAGTATGCTGCTGTAGAATTTTACTAACTTCTTCCCATTAGCGTGTAAAATGCATGAATATTAAATCTGTTCAAATCAAATGCCCACCAGTTTCTCTTAAATGACTCATTCCATTCTTTTGAGCAACATTCGAGTAGACAGCTTACCGAAGGTAACCGTCAATTGTTAAACTGTTGAACTATATCTTTCTTTAAGTATTTCAGGGATCGATGTACCTTCACACCCGTAGGTGACAACCTTTACTTGCCCTACAGATGCTTGGGTGCTGCTAAGAAAGCAACGGAACTGACTGCTAGAGGAACTTTTCAGATACATGAGAGGTAACCAACTTTGATTCCATAAGGAATCACTGTGCACAGTGACAGTAGATTAATGGTAAGGACACAGAAATCAGAACAGTAATGACTCAGCACATCAGAAGCTCTTTTCCAGGGTCAACCATCTGCAAAAGCGGGATCATATTAAAATATGTCAACTGAACATTGAGAGCATTACCAGAACCAAATGCCAAAGCTTACAGGAGGTGCTGTTTAAGCCCATCTTCTACATTCTAGTCCTAAATACTGGGACACGATATTGTCAGAGCAACGTTTCACAATGTCTACGGAGCAGTCACGTGTTCTGAGTAACACCGTGAATGCTCACTTGCTATCCGATTCCATGAACTATATTCGTCAAATCTGATTAGGAATTGGAGAAGTGACCATACGTAATATCTGCAAACCGCCACGATCTCCCGTGCTAATCCCTGTTCTTGAAACATACTGACGTCCTGCACAAGATGCAATCGACACACACACTGACGTAAAAGAAACCTAACACCAAAAACTACAGTAATGAAATTTCAGGAATACATTTGTCTAGGTGACGAATTTAAGTGACTAACATTGCGAATCACAGGTTAACGTTAGCGTGAAATAAGCCATTGCAAAAGATAATGCTGTTACATTTAAAACCCGTGTAACTGCCAGGATGTTGAATCTAAGCATGCTAACGTGCATGCAGTGTGTTTCAAACGTGACTAAAGCCAGTGTGTACGACAGAGTTCTACTCCTGTTGCACTTAGTTAATACAGGTAATGTTAACGCTGGTTGTGGATGACTCTCTGCCTTCGGATTTTTGTTTGTTTTGGTTTTAGGGCGCGAAACTGCTATGCTCTTTAGCGCCCGGTCCGTGACTTAGGAAACAATAGAAACCGAAAATGGAAAACAGCAGAAATGGGAACGAAACTCAAAAAATTGGAGAAACTAAAAGCAGAAAGAAGGCTTAAAAATCCACTACAGAAAGGGGTTGGTGGTCCCCAAAAAAAGCTTCAAATGACTGACGTCATTTCACTGTCACTAATAAACTCGAGAACGCGATCGGCCGAGCGCGTGTCATCTGCTAAAATTGACGATATATCAGGCGACAGCTGGAGACGGGCGCGTAACGGAGTAAAATAGGGGCACTCAAAAGGTGTCTTACCGTCTACAGCTGAGAGCAGTGGGGACAGAGTGGGGGAGGATCGCCGCTTAAAAGATGACGATGGCTAAAAAGACAGTGCCCTATCCGGAGTCTAGTTAAAATTACCTCCTCCCGATGACGCGTTCGGGAGGAAGAGGTCCAAGCACAAGGAAGAGCTTTCACGTCCCGCAATTTATTATGGGGAAGTGTCGACCAATAAAAGAACAACTCGACGACATAAAATGCTCCGTAGATCGGTGAAGGGAATCGACTAGATAGCTGGCCGAAGAAGAGAGACTGCAGCCTTGGCTGCTATATCGTTCCCGCTATATCATTCCCACAGATACCAGCGTGTCCCGGGAGCCAGAGGAACGCCACCGAAACGCCCCCCAGGTGGAGCAAGCGCAGACAGTCCTGAATCCGGTGGACCAGAGGGTGCACAGGGTAAAAAGCTTGGAGACCGAGGAGAGAGCTTAGAGAATCAGCAGATAACGTACTGTATCCGCTGATGGCGGCGGATGTAGTGGACAGCCTGGAGAACAGCGTAAAGCTGCGCAGTATACACCGAACACTGGTCGGGAAGCCGAAAGTGATTTGGAGTGTGGCCAACAATATAGGCACTCCCTACACCTAACGATGTTTTCGAGCCGTCGGTGTAAATAAATGTGGCGTCCGTCATTTGTGCACATAGAGCAGCAAATGCCCGACGATAAACAAGTGAAGGGGTACCATCCTTGGGAAATCGACAAAGGTCACGGAGCAGGCAAATCCGGGGACGGAGCCAAGGCGGTGCTGTACCCCAAGTTGTCAAGAAGGTTTTAGGAAAGCGGAAGGAAAGAGAATGGAGCAGTTGACGGAAGCGGACTCCCGGTGGTAATAGGGAAGAGGGGCGGCCTGCATACCCTACATCAAAGGAGGCGTTGAAAAAGGGTCATGGGCTGGATTAGCAGGCATGGAAGACAGATGGCTAGCATAACGACTCAGGACAGGTCGCCGATTGGACAGCGGAGGCTCAGCAGTCTCAGCATAAAGGCTTTCCACAGGGCTGGTGTAAAAAGCTCCAGACACTAAACATGATCCACGGTGGTGGATAGAGTCGCGACGCCGAAGAATAGACGGCCGAGCAGAGGAGTAGACTATGCTTCCATAATCCTATTTCAAGCGCACTAAGGCGCGATAGAGGCGGAGAAGGACCACTCGGTCCGCTCCCCAGGAGGTACCATTCAGGACACGGAGGGTGTTAAGGGATCGCAGACAGCGTGCCGAAAGATAGGAAACGTGAGAGGACCGGCACAGTTTTCTGTCAAACATAAGACCCAAGAATTTAGCGACGTTTGAAAACGGAAGGTTGACAGGACCTAGATGTAAGGAGGGCGGAAGAAACTCCTTACGTCGCCAAAAATTAACACAAACGGTCTTGCTGGGAGAAAAACGGAAGCCGGTTTCGATGCTCCAAGAGTGGAGGCGATCGAGAGAGTCTTGAAGACGTCGTTCAAGAAGGCTGGTCCGTTGAGAGCTGGAGTAAATCGCAAAATCGTCCACAAAGAGGGAGCCCGAGACATCAGGAAGGAGACAATGCATAATTGGATTGATGGCAATGGCAAACAGTACAATACTCACCACGGAGCCCTGGGGTACCCCGTTTTCTTGGGAGAAAGTACGGGAGAGAGTAGTGTTCACCCGCACCCTAAATGTGCGCTCCGCCATAAATTCGCAAAGAAAAAGGGGTAGCCGACCTCGAAGCCCCAAGAGAACAGTGTGCGGAGGATGCTTGTCCTCCAACAGGTATCGTATGCTCTCTCCAGATCAAAAAATATTGCTACTGTTTGGCGTTTCCGGAGAAAATTGTTCATGATATAAGTGGAGAGAGCAACAAGATGGTCAACAGCAGAACGATGCTTTCGGAATCCGCATTGGGCTGGTGTTAAAAGACTGCGGGACTCCAGCCACCACGCTAAACGGTAATTCACCATACGCTCCAAACCGTTACAAACACTACTCGTGAGAGAAATGGGGCGATAGCTAGAGGGGAGAGGTTTGTCCTTTCCAGGTTTCGTAACAGGAACGACGATAGCTTCCCGCCATTGCCTGGGAAAAGTACTGTCGGTCCAAATTAGATTATAAAGCCGAAGGAGGTAACGCAGACTATGGGTTGATAAATGCAGCAACATTTGGACGTGGATACCAACCGGTCCTGGGGCGGAGGAGCGAGAAGAAGAAAGTGCATGTTGGAGTTCCCGCATGGAGAAAACAGTATTGTAGCTTTCGCAATTTTGAGAGGAGAAAGCAGTAGGTCGCACTTCCGCTGCACGTTTCTTCGGGAGAAACGCTGGCGGGTAATTTGAAGCGCTCGAAATCTCAGCAAAGTGCTGACCCAACGAGTTAGAAATTGCGACAGGGTCAATTATGTATAATGCGCGACAGTGAGCCCAGAGACCAGGGAGAAACTAGGCGCGCCTGAGAACCGTCGAAGCCGACTCCAAACTTCCGAGGAGGGAGTGAAGGTGTTAAATGAGCTAATAAAGAATTTCCAGCTTGCCTTCTTGCTATCGCGGATGACACGATGGCATCGCGCCCGGAACTGCTTATAGCGGATACAGTTGGCCAAAGTAGGATGGTGGCGGAAAACGCGGAGTGCACGTCGCCGCTCACGTGTTGCATCACGGCATGCCTCGTTCCACCAAGGAACTGGGGGGGGGGGGGGGGGGCGCCGCGGCAATTCGAGGTGCGTGGTATTGAACGTTCCGCAGCTCTAAGAATAACGTCGGTAATTTGTGTGACCTCATCGTCGACGCTGGGAAAGTGACGGTCATCGAATGTTGCTAGAGACGAAAAAAGTGTCCAATCAGTTTGGGCAAACTTCCAGTGTCGCGGGCGCATATATGGCAGTTGAGGCTGCAGTCTAAGGACACATGGAAAGTTGTCACTCGAGTGTGTATCAAGGGTGAACCATTCGAAGCGCCGAGCTAGCGGAACAGTACCGACCGCAAGGTCCAAATGAGATAAATTTGTCGCGGAGGCAGACAAAAATGTAGGGACCCCAGTGTTGAGGCAAACTAGATCCGCTTGGTGGAAGACGTCTAGCAATAGTGAGCCACGTGGACAAGGATGTGGAGATCCCCAAAGCAGGTGTTGGGCATTGAAGTCCCCAACCAGCAACTAGGGGGGTGGAAGCTGACCAAGTAGATGAAGGAGATCAGCTCGTGCCATTGGTGTGGACGATGGAATGTATACAGTACAAAGAGAGAAGGTATATCCAGAAAGGGAAAGATGGACAGCAACAGCTTGGAAGGAAGTGTTTAAGGGGATTGACTGATAATGGAATAATGGAGATGAATCGCGAGTCCTCCGTGGGCTGGAGTGCCTTCAACAGAGGGGAGATCATATCGGACAGACTGAAAATGAGGGAGAACAAAGCGGTCATGGGGACGCAGCTTTGCTTCCTGAAGACAGAAGATGACCGGCGAGTAGGATCTCAAGAGGATCGACAATTCATCCCGATTGGCTCGAATACCGCGGATATTCCAGTGGATAATGGACATAGTGTGAACAGAAATTGGAGGAATGTGACCAAGGTCGCTGTCAACTCAACGACTGCTCAGAGCTTGCGACTGACAACATGGAATGGCATTCAGCCGAAGGCAGAAGATCCTGATCCATAGGTTGGTCAGGAGCAGCTCCTGCCACCAGCGATCGGCCGGTTGATCGGCCGCCAGCAGTGCGCCTCTGCGACACAGAAGACGGCCGAGGGCGACTTCCGCTAGGTAGTGCTGTAGATGGGACACGCCTTGGCGGAGAAGGAGAGGTACTGGGTTTCTTTGTAGCCTTCTTGGAAGTATGATGTTTAGATGAAGGAGGAACCGATGGTTGGGAAGTTGCCGTACGTAAAAACTCTTCACGAGTATGCTCTTCTTTCGAAGTCTTGGTGTCTGACATTTGGGCTCGAGATTTAGCAGAACCCAACGAAGGGTGAGCCATAGAGTGGGCAGGCGAAAGTGGTGAGGTTTAACGGGCGATCTTACGACCGTGGTACTAAAGGTGAGGTCGCAAGTCTGCGTGGCCGCCTCTTTTGTTGGCCGAGGAGAAGCAAGGACAGTGCTGTATTTTCCTGTCTGAGGCACTGTGGGCTGTCGACTGGCGAATTATTTTCGAGCAGCGAAGGTCTACACCTTTTCCTTCACTCTTATTTCCTGGATGAGCTTTTCGTCCTTAAAAACAGGGCAATCTCGAGAGGAAGCAGCGTGGTCACCTGAACAGTTGATGCAGCGAGGGGATGGAGGTGGAGAAGTACCATCATGGGCATCCTTGCCACACGTAACACATTTGGCTGGATTGGAACAGGACTGGCTGGTGTGATTGAACCGCTGACACCGGTAGCAACGTGTAGGGTTTGGGACGTAAGGGCGAACGGAAATTATCGCATAGCCTGCTTTGATTTTCGATGGGAGTTGAACTTTGTCAAATGTCAAGAAGACAGTGCGGGTTGGAATGATGTTTGTGTCAACCCTTTTCTTAACCCGATGAACAGCCGTTACGCCCTGGTCAGACAGGTAGTACTGAATTTCTTCGTCAAACATTCCATTGAGGGAGCGTGTATAAACGACTCCACGCGAGGAATTTAAAGTACGGTGCGGTTCCACCCGGACAGGGAAGGTATGTAGTAGTGAGGTACACAGCAATTTTTGTGCCTGGAGGGCACTGTGTGTTTCTAATAACAGTGTGCCATTCCGTAATCTGAAACAAGACTTTACAGGACCTGCAATTGCGTCGACACCTTTCTGAATAATGAAAGGGTTGACCATGGAGTAGTCGTGACCTTCATCAAACCGAGAAACAACAAGGAACTGTGGCAACGATAGAAGAACTGTCTGTGGCTGAGACTCAGTGAACTTACGCTTGTGAGCAGACATAGTGGAAGGTGAGGAAGCCATTTCGGAAGAATCCCCCATGATTACCAGCGTCTCCGATGGCGTGCTCCTCCCTTGTGGGGGTCCTCTCTGAGGGCACTCCCGCCTTAGGTGATTGTTCACACCTCAGGTCACACCTCCCGACAAACGGACGGAGGGACCAATCGGCACTTTCGGAAGGTATCAGCTCGGGTAATCACCCCTCCATGGGCCTGGCCGTTACCAGGGGGTACGTACGTGTCCTACCTGTCTACCCAGGGCGGGGAATTACGCGTTACCCCGTCACCGGCTACGCATGGAAGTGCGTGGGTCGGCCTTCAGACACGCACAGGGAGGAAGAAAGAGAAAGGGAAAAACAAAGAAGGAGAAAGGAAAGAGGCGAGGTCTCAAACGCCGCAGCGGAGAAAAGGGTAAGGAATAGAGAAGGACAAAGGAAGGATGAAGACATACAAGCAGAGAAGGCGAAGAATGCGGTAGATTTACGAGCGTCCGTCTCCGGACGTAGGCACAAACCATACTCCCAGAGGGGGAGAAAGGGAAGGAAAGAGCCAGAGGTGAGGGGAGGAAGGGCGAAGATGGGGGAGAGGGAAGGATGCGGAAAAGGAAGGTATGCAGCCCGGAAAGGAAGGAGGGCCACATTAGCTCGGGGTCCCATGCTCGCTACGCACGTATCCACAAAAGAGTTGTGGACCCCCTGGGGGGCTCTGTCTTCGGATGATTTCCAGTATTTAATCAATAGAAGATAGATCTGGTGATCGCCCAGGGCAAGGCAATGTATCTATACTATGTAGATTATGTTGGGTTACAACAGCGGCATGTGGCCGAGCATTGTTCTGTTTGAAATCTCCCTCTATAGTGCTGTTCAGGAATGGTAGTCAACAGGTAGAATCTTCAGACTGATGTACAAATCTGGTGTCAGGCTACGTGGGGCAGTCGTACTGCTATCATACTAAGTTTAACCCTAAATGAAAACCTGATGTTTTGGTCCAGTGTGTCTAGCACGCAGACAGGCTCGTCGCCGGCCCTCAACTGACCTCTCATCCACCATGGCACCAGGGTAGGAACATTTCTTCAGGGAACGTAACTACTGCCTACCCCAACCCCCCCCCCCCCCCCATGAGCTCCCCCTTGACACTACTGAAGTTGCACATGGCGATGGTTTGGTATGAGTGGAACACACGCTAAAGCTCTAAGTAATCAATTTGGGCCAGATCCTCGTGTCACTGGTGCCAACAGCTGCTCCAACTCCTGCTGCACATGCACTACCATGCAGCAAAGCTGTACATCTACTCGGTAGCGCTACATGGTGGTGCGAAGCATGGTCTTGTGACTATAGATGCCCATGACCACCTCTACCAGCAATAATGGACAGTGGGCGCATTCCTTTTAAGTTTTTCTGCAATATCACAAAAGGAATATCAGTTTTCTTGTAACCCTACTACATGTGTTCCCTCAAACTCAGTTCGTCTTCATCACCTGAAAGGCATTCTCTACTAACGTCAGTGTATCACATCCAATCTCGAAAGTAAAGTTAACGACCGTTACAGCGTCTATTTGAAGCAAACCTGATTTGTATCCTTACAGTGGAGCGACTAGTGGCTGTTACGCGAATGGAGCGATATCTGAAGAGATATCTTTCAGATGTTGTAATGCAAGGGCGAGTTGTGGCGCCCTGAAAATATTCACAGTTCAGAGTTGGCATGGTCGCACGGGCCACTCGGCAAGCAGGGGCTCGTCAGCAGCTGCGTGGTGCCCAACACTAGCCACGGGAACAGGGGTAGCCACACTGCGTGGTCCAGGCCGACCGCGTGGGAATTCCATGTTGATGCAGTGTCAAGGAATGGACTTTGGCACTCCCAGCATACAAATCTCCTTAGACACAAAGATGGTGCACTTTGTGAAACCATAATGACAGCCATTTCACAGTTCATGTAGAAATTAATAGCCAGATGGATCAGGATACCTTAAAAAGAAGCATGTACATTACCATTATTAGCACGACGATTCTGATGGTGTAATCAGATTTTCAATATCTTTATTACTTTAAGGTTTAGTATCTGACTGCAAATTATACAACAGCCAGCAACGAATTTCTAAAATCTAAACCGTTCGTCCGATTTTTTTCGATCGATGTGTGTTCAGAAAGCTATTGGTGTAAACCTAAATTGGTATGAATTACAGGCATGTAACATGAATTATTGATGTCAAAATGGCCGATCACTATTAATCGCGTTACACGATGATTGGTTTGTGCGGCGCGCAACTGCGCAGTTATCAGCGCCCATACAAATTCCCAACCTTTGCTCAGTCCCATCTCGCCACTTTCATGAATGATGAAGACAACAAAAACACTCAGTCATCTCGAGGCAGGTGAAAATCCCTGTCCCTGCCGGGAATCGAAACTAGGACCCTGTGCTCGAGAAGTGAGGACGAGACCGCAAGGCCATGAGCTGCGGACACGGTTACACGAAAAAATGTATTTATCCATCTAGGCCTTTGTTTATATCCGATATATACCATTCACGAAGAAATTGATCAAATATTTACAGAGTTTTAGAAAGCAGACACATTAGGCTACTGGCCTACTTTTGTTTCCATTCGTTTCATGTGTGTGATTTGCTCATGTATTTATTTAATAATGTGTGTTACAGTATGTTTATGGTCGAGCCACACGAATATTTATTTATTTTTAAGTCATTTAAAAGTAAATCCAGTATTTTGTAAGTGTTTCAATGTGTTTGTGTGTTCGTTGGCTTGGAGACATTGCGGAAGCGCTCTAGTCAATCACAGCGCTCGTTTCTACGGTAGGCGACTACCGAGGTCAGTGGAGAGACTGTATGGAGGTGGGGCAGCAGCATCGCGTCGCACACGACACGGAGTGCTGGACAGGGACGTGCCGGATATACTTAGAGTGTTTAGCATTTTGCGAATGGTCGCGGAAGATATTATTTCGTAGTGCCAACTTTTGATATTTCCGTGGCTTCTGCAGTGAAGACGTAGTATGCGTTTAGTAGTAAATATCTTGCGAGCTATGTTCTTAACTGATTACGTGAAGCAGGAATCCGTTGTTTCCCTGTTATTCAACTAAAATTTTAATTAATTGCTGGACTATTGACACAAAAAGTCGTTTTGCATGTATAAATTGCATTCTTCAAGGCACTTCTGCTATCGTACTCATCATTTAAAGTCTTGAAAATCGTACCTGCAGATTTTAATTGCCACCTTTCACTTTCTATGTTACATTCAAAATTCGCAATTGCCGAGTAATAGGAACCTTCGGCCATTCGATTCATGTGTATTCATATTGTATACGGTAGACTCAGCAGTATGTGGCCTGTAATGCGGCAACTAGGTATTACAGCTCCTACACAACGAAACAAGCCAAAACTTAGCTACGTACCATCAGACTCAGAGTTGCAATATTAAGGTCGAATTTTGTTTATTTTTGAAAGACCACAATGTGGATACACGACTACAAGCTTTTGTTTATCTCTAACACCCCTTTCTTGTTGCTGTTGCATTTTTCCTTTAGTGTAGAATAACTCTTCAATAGGAGGAAATAGAAACAACATCCATTTCACTTTCAATTCTGAATATTCCGATTCCTTCAGTTTAGCAGCTTGGAAAAATGGTTTCTAGTCAGACTTACGTTATATCACTGCTGATGGAAAGCATAGCTTTGTCGCTGCAACTGAAAACATTGTCAGATTTCCCTCTTAATACTATCTTGCTTTAGAACAAATCAGCACAAGTATTTCATTTATTAGGTTGCTGTTTAAGTCTGTAGCATTTTTGTGTAACTTTAATAAACATAATTCGTAATATATTATCCTTTGCTATTTAAATCTGTTTGCCAACGCAGGGTGTAACTTTTCGATTCCGCAGCTGTACGAATAACATGGTGTTAAGGAGACAGTCTCATGAAAGGAAATTTCTTGGAGGCAGTTTGATAGAGTGGAAAATCTCAACGATCTAAGAATGGAAGATAAAGTGTTCAATTACTTCGTAGCGCAATTCCTGTATAGAGTTTTTTTGTCAGTCTAACCATGTGGGCGGGCGTTATGGAGTATAATCACTTCAGGCAGTCTGTTGTCGTTGGCTTGTGTCTGCAACACGTCTCAGTTTTTGCGAAATATCAGTGATGGCGAGACCTCGGGGAAGCAATTCGTAGCACACCACATCGTCCCTGTTCTACCAGATGAATAAATTCTTTTATGGAAGCGCGCATGCCCTTGTAAGCGGAGTGCTTCCTTCTTTGAACTCAACCATTCATCTTTTTCTCATGTTAGCATGAAGAGACCATTTCCCGCGACCACTGACGATACAGAGTAGGAATCTTCGGTACCGTTCACGAGCAAAATTTATCATGAGCATACAGATGCACATATGACAACCGCCTGATTTTGGCTTAGAGCATGCAGTACCTATACAACCCACATTTAATCCTTCTCATTGCATGCTAATGTCTCACGATGGCGGAATGATCACAGTTCACCACGTTTACGATCCCTCCTGTACACTGACGTGAATCATGTGTGGATTAATGCGTGAAAGATTTTTAATCCCCCAAAGGTCTTCCTGTACCTGGAGACTGTCACTAATGATGGAACGGTTCTCCTTTTAACTAGGAAACCGTTTGTCGTGTTTTGTCCAGTGGCATCATCTCCACACACAGCGCTCAAGTTTCTGGCTGCCTCCGCTGCTGTCACTCCACTACTCAACTCAAACAGGAGGACATGACGAAATTGCAAGTTGTCCATATGGCACTGCATTTTCTAGCTCCACAGCTCCAATTCCTCCAATGACAAAATACCATTATGGAAACCCAAGTGAACTACAAATAAAAGTAATCCATCAATCCTTAGCAACCGAAATACCAACATGATAAACAGAAACGCCATTAGCTTGTGCACCAACCTAATAAACAGTAATTCCTCAGTCCAGACTGAACCAAAAATGCTGATTGGAACGTCTTCCTCGATAAGTACCTCGACTGGATTCTACCGTCTGCTGGTATCTGCAAGACTTTAGTACGAGCAGTTACCACATCGACGAATGAGCCCATGTCCTGAGAATATCGGGAAAGATATTCTAGGCTGGCACAAGAAATATGAGGATCACCACAATGGTTTTCGAAGTGGCGGTTACGATTATCTGATTAACTGAAGCACAGCGTGGATACTGCAAGAAGGGATAAATTTATAATCTGAGTAGTCTCCAACCACTTCTAAGTATCCAGAAGTTCTAAGTATCCTGCTTCAAAAATTAGGAGCTGGAGCCAGCCATATGACTTGGCAACATTTTCTAACACTTCACAAAATTGCTTTGCACGTTGCCAAACCCCTGAAGAAGCGTATCACCGAGAGACTGTAACACTTATTAAACAGGAGCTCCAAGACAAAAGCAGCAGCCATATACGACACTGAATATTTTTGTGACATCACCTATGAAGAGAGTGCAGCGTCAATAATGGAGACAAACTTAGTCAAGCTTCTGGCTGTTGAGCTACTCCCAGAGTCATCTAGTCCGGGAAATGTATTCAGACATGGTTAGCAAATTTCGTGACCTCGTTACTGGAGACTAGAAACGTGCCCCGAAGAACTTAAACGAGCGAAGGTGGCTGCTCACCCAAATCCAACTGAAGCTTCACATCTTGCACAAACCTTTCGTCAAATTTCGCTGCTTATTGTGATGCAGCGACCTCTGGAAAGGATACTGTTTAGCAGGACTGGTCGAACAAGCCAGCATTCGCCCCGAACGAAGCTGTGTTGTTTAAACCCTGGCCCTCGCAGTACGGATTGGAGTGGGCTTTCAGAATATGGAAACATCTTTGGCTTGCTCTGATTTACTTCCAGCCCACGATGTCTGGTGACAGGGCCTTCTCTATAGACTGATGAATGTAATCTGAGCCCAAAAGTTATAGCTTCAAAACGTTACTAAATATAGGGTACCATGTCATTACGGGACAATATCAGCAGCCAGAAATTTCTCCAGAATTGCTTCCGTCTAAGATCGATATTAGTCCCACTGCCCATTATCCTTACACTGGATGCCCCAACAACAGTTTTTAAGAAATTTGGATTACTTTGGGCCATACGATAAACTCGCTCTTCGAAACTATGTAGGAGGTCCTGCTACGTGATTTGTCTTATGTTTTAGGGCGCAAAAACTAAGGTATTATGCTTCCTTGTCATAATCGTGGAACTCTAACACGGAGAACAGCAAAAGTGACTATACGTTCAGGTGTGTTTCCGAGTACGTTTTGTTGTATAAATCATTTTTGATCACATGTTCAAGGAAAGTGTACGTATTTATCTTGAAACAATGGACATGTACCTCGAACTCCAGGAATGGTTGGACAGCAGGGAAGAACATAACAGTGGTACGACGGATCCATGTAGAACGACTGCGTGTTGGTGAGAACCTGTGTTGTTAACTAATAGTGCATTCATCTAGCTCTGAGCTTTAACGCAGAGTGCGCGCCATTTACGATCTTGGTGACAGATTAAAAGATGTTGAAGTTTCTTAAATTCGTACCAGCCGAGGTGTCGGATGCAGCAAGTAGATACTTAGATGTTATTCTGAAAAGGGCTAAGGCAGGCATGGCTACTGATTTTATTAAACAGTGTAGAGTGCTCAACCTCTCAAAGTTTTGTTGATGGTTTCATAGGTAAATCCTGCCTTAAAATGCCAGTCTTTAGAAAGAAGCTGCGTTACCAAATATTTAATGCTAAAATCTCCGATTTATATGGCAAGAAGGATTTTGAATGAAAGAGCATATATGTTGTATTTAGAAAGTTCGAAGTTTGATTCTGTTCGCTTTAACTTTCAAATAAATGCTTTTTGGTTTAGGGCAAATGAGTGGTTCGCTCTACAAATAAAAGAGTTTGCCAGCAGACATGACAAAAAAGTTGCTAACTTAGTTACGAACGTGCTAACAAAATTACACTAATTTTACAGCTGAACCTAGAAAATTCTTGGACAGGGTCATTAAGACAGAAATTCAATTTTGTGTCTAAGAGGAGTCTCTCCTCTCCAAAGCATTAAATTTAATTTCGAGCCTAGCACAGAAAATCCGAAAGTTCGAGAAGACAATAGTTGACTTGAAAATCTGTCTAGATTATGCCAAAATGCTTAACGAGAAACAAACACTATTGGCTTATGAGGCCTAGAAAGTTATGAGTAAGGCCGCACACAGTGCATATAAAGAGGATAACACAAATAAGGTTTTAAGGAGTATTAACCGCAAACTAATACAAAAGGATACTGTTGTCACTGAATCCGATAAGGGAAACTTCGTAGTTACATCCACAAAGCAAGAATATGTAGAGAAGAGCGAAGGTTTTTTCAATGACAACGTGATAGTTATGCTTAACAAAGATCCACTATTACTCTCCAAAATGAAATTAGAACTGGGATCCAAAATACTAAAAATTTTGGAGAGTTCCGCAAAAAGTGGTTGATAAACATGAATCCCAAGCCCCTA
Source organism: Schistocerca serialis cubense (assembly GCF_023864345.2). Taxonomy (NCBI): domain Eukaryota; kingdom Metazoa; phylum Arthropoda; class Insecta; order Orthoptera; family Acrididae; genus Schistocerca; species Schistocerca serialis. The sequence goes on along the minus strand of NC_064640.1, from coordinate 1,063,029,592 downwards.
AATTGAGAAGCCAGTTTAAAGTTCATAAGTTAAATCAACCACTTCGCCATATCGTTCACAGTACGGGAAGTGCCTATCATAAGGTGGCGAAATACTTGCATACTAGGATTAAAGAAAATATCTTCAGTAAAAACTATTCCGTTAAAAATTCCATTCATTTAGCTACCAGCTTACGCGGGGTATCTTGTTCTGAAGATTCTAAACTAGTACCATATGACGTAATAAGTTTATATACTAATGTACCGGTCGACCAAACACTACAAATACTAGAGTGCAATTTACGTCACCATAAACTTTTGGATAAAGAGGTCAATGAGTTGATGCTGCTACGGATCGTTTTAAAACAACTACTTTACATTTAATGGGAGACTTTACTTACAACCAGCAGATTTGTCTATGGGAAGCACCCTAGCTGGGATTTTATCAGAAATTTTTATGAACTACTTTGAGTTATTTTTTGCCAGTGATAGATTCTTAGGAGAATAAAATTTTACAAAAGATACGTTGACGACATTCTGTTAGTCACTGACGGTTCTCAAAATAATGTAGATCATACTATTTCGATTTTCAATGAGTTTCACCATAATATCAGTTTTACAATTGAGTGAGAATCCGATACAAGGCCCTTAAATTTTTTGGACCTCTAACTGTAGTTGACAACCGCACTGAATTTAATATTTTTCGAAAAAACGTGTTTTCCGATAATATTATACGTGCAGACTCGGCCCATCCGTACGCCCATAAGATCGCCTTTTTCATTCTAATATCCATCGAGTTACAGTTATCCCTCTTACACCAGGTGCGGTAGAAACAGAACTGGCCACACTTGAGAACACTGCTATAAATAATGGCTATAGGCCTCAGTTGATAAGAGATGTATAACAAGAAAATAACAACAACAACAACAACAACAACAACAACAACAACAAGTCTTCCAACCTAGGGGATGCGATAGATGACAAACAGGTGGCAACGATATCTATCCCTTACATAGATAATATAAGTTACAAATTGAGGCGTTTACTGAGAGCCCATAATTTCAGAGTCGCCTATTCTACTAATAATAGTTTAGATAGGAATTTAATTCACTCCTTGCGTAGTAAGAGCGATCAACTTTCCCAATCAGGAGTATATAAAATAACGTGCGTGGATTATCCAGAATGTTACATCGAGTAAACGGGGCGAGCTCTTGGTCTCAGGTATGAAGAGCATACTCCTACTGGAAGTGGTGACGGTACTAAGGGCTCTACTCATGCCGAACACCTTGTGAAAACGATTCATGCGCCGAACGGCCCTGTTAATATCGAGTTACTTCATGCCGAAGATATGGGCTTAAAACTGGATGTTTTGGAAGACATACAGATCTTTAAGCATCTGCAACATGTTAAGGACAATATCCTCAATTACCAACTCCTACTAAGAAATAGAAAATTTTGAAGGTTTCGCGGCTTTACTTTGTTCCTCATAGATGTAAATCTGATGATCTGGGGATTATAACACGCGCGCGCCGATTGGCGAGCGCGGTTGGTCAAGCTGTTCATCTTTCCTTTTATCCTAATTTTTCTTTTACGATGAAGGTGATTTTGGCCCGTTGAACACCTCACGCCACCCCCCCCCCCCCCACGCTAACTACTGGCTTTAGGTAGAGTTTTTAAGAGTTCCTCCTGTTGTCATAGGTAGCTTCATATCTAAGTTTCTTTACTAGCATAAGAAACCGTGTGCTGTTATTTTTAGGTTTCATCTCCTATTTAGCTCGTCTCTTTCTATGCATTTCATTTTTTGATATACGTTGATCCGCGGTTGGGAATATATGGGCTATTTAGCCCCGACCCATGTATAAACTTTCTCGTATTCGTATGCGCATGCGCATGCGCAGTTAAGTAACTTTCCTTGTCTTACGCATGTGCATACATAACATGTCAGGCTTGTGAGCAACCGTTTGTAGCTGCAATTTATGGCGGGTCATGGCCCATCAAACAAAGGCCGGTGTGAGGTGGAGCGCACACCATTAAGTAGTTGGTTGGTTTTGGGGTTTGATGGAGGCTAAACATCGAGGTCATCAGTCCCCTGTTTGAAACAGACATACTTGTAAAAGGCCTATATAGTAAAAGCGTAACCTCTGCACCCAGAGGGGGAGCACACCAAGGGGTACAGAGCTAAAATGAACACCGCAATAACACAAAGTAGAGGACACTGAAAAGGAGCAGAGCAAATAGTTGACTAGAGTAAAACAGACTAAGTGGTTGATGCATCAGGTAAAAGGTCAACCACTCAACTACAAACGAAGAACCTGTGGTGTCACCGCCAGACACCACACTTGCTAGGTGGTAGCTTAAATCGGCCGCGGTCCAATTAGTACATGTCGGAGCCGCGTGTCGCCACTGTGTAATCGCAGACCTAGCGCCACCACCAAGGCAGGTCTCGTGATACGAGAGAGCACTCGCCCCAGTTGTACGAGAACCTAGCTACCGACCAGATGTACGAAGCCTTTCTCTCTCATTAGCCGAGAGACAGAATAGCCATCAGCTAAGTTAATGGCTACGAACTAGCAAGGCGCCATTAGCCATACAGTGATTGTACTTCAAGTCTCCTGTGTATCGTCAAGATCGATGTACCACAATGATATTAAAGATAAGTATTAATCAAGCTACGTACTTTTCTTCTTAACATTAATAACGTAGCCTGTTCCAGTACTTCACGCCCGTCTGCGTTAGTCTAGCGTGCATTTTCAGCCATCTCGAACTACAAGGTGTCGGCCCAGCTACCGACACAACAGAACCTCCAGCTGGAAAGCGTTGATAGAAGTACTAACACAACTTGTTAACATAAAAGGCACTATTTTGGTATCCATGTAACAATAAGAAGTCGCTGGAGTGGGTGTAGCCTGAGAAACCAAGCTAGAGCGCCCACACTAGAGCGAGTGATAAAACCCAGCTGCACAGATAAAACGTAAGACTGAGTCAGCTATAGTGGCATCGTCACCTAGAATTAAAGTGCAGCTGGTAAATTAAAGGACTGCAGCAAGGGGGCTAAATGGGGCAATCCATCAGAAGATGGAGCACTGTCAGCCCTGCATCACAGCGACACTTGGGCGGGTTCACACGGCGAAGGGGAGACCTGTGGGTCAACCGCATATGTCCAATTCAGAGACGACAGAACTGAGTCCCTACGCGTGCCCCTCCTCAAGGATGAGTTCCATACGGCCGTGGACGACTTGACCGTGGGGAGCTTATTTGGCGTGTTCAAGACAGACCATCCAGAGCTCCAGACATCGCGGACCTTGCGATGTAGGGCTTTTTTTTTGTGGTTTTAGGGCGCACAACTTCAATAGTCATTAGCGCCCTGACTACTCTAAGAATACACCGCGAGGCACAAGTTGACCACAACAACTAAAAGGGAAAACACGATAAAAGACAGACTGACAGGCATAGGATTAAAAAACAGCATCATCAAATGTCCTTAGCGAGGTTTGTCAAATTGATAAAACGAAGAACACGAGCAGCTGCTCGTGGGTCATCCGCTAAAATGGCATCGAAAGTATTTGGCAGGTTAAGATCGAGGCGCAGTGTGTTAAGATCTGGACAGGACAGTAAAATGTGTCTAACCGTCAGCAAGTGCCCACATGGGCAGAACGGCGCCGGCGCAGCCGTCAGCAGATGGCGATGGCTGAACCGGCAGTGTCCAATTCTTAACCGGGCTAAAATGACCTCCTCCCGCCGAGAAGGGCGTGAGGAGGACGTCCAAGCCACGGGAAGAGGTTTTAAGGCCCGAAGCTTGTTGTCGGTAAGTGCAGCCCAATCGGCATGCCACAGAGATAAGATGCGCCGACAAATCACACTGCTAAAATCGGACGAAGGGACGCAACAAAAAGCTGTCCGAGGCTGGAGGACCGCAGCCTTGGCCGCGGCATCTGCAGCTTCGTTCCCAGGGATACCGACATGGCCAGGAACCCACATAAAGCTAACTGGAGAACCGACGTCCACCAGCTGCTGAAGAGAGCGTTGGATCCGGTGTACGAAAGGGTGAACTGGGTACGGATCACTGAGGCTCTGGATGGCGCTCAGGGAATCTGAGCAGATGACATAAGCAGAATATCGGTGGCGGCAGATGTAAAGAACAGCCTGGTAGAGGGCAAAGAGCTCAGCTGTGAAGACAGAACAATGGTCATGGAGCCGGTATTTGAAACTTTGTGCCTCGACAATAAAGGAACACCCGACCCCGTCATTGGTCTTAGAGCCATCAGTATAAATGAATGTCATGTCGATGAACTTCGAACGAAGTTCCAAAAAACGGGAGTGGTAGACCGAACCGGGGGTGACCTCTTTTGGGAGCGAGCTGAGGTCAAGGTGAACGCGGACCTGAGCCTGGAGCCAAGGTGGCGTGCGGCTCTCGCCCACTCGAAAGGTTGCAGGGAGTGAAAAATTAAGGTGTTGAAGGAGGCGACGAAAGCGAACTCCAGGGGGTAGCAGGGCAGAGACATACAACCCGTATTGACGGTCAAGAGAGTCGTCAAAAAAGGAACGATAAGACGGATGGTCGGGCATTGACAGTAGCCGACAGGCATACCGACAAAGCAGTATATCGCGCCGGTAGGTGAGTGGCAATTCGCCAGCGTCAGCATGAAGACTCTCTACGGGACTGGTATAAAATGCTCCGATCGCAAGTCGTAAACCCCGATGTTGTATGGAGTTGAGGCGGCGTAAGATGGATGGCCGTGCAGAGGAGTATACGAAGCTCCCATAATCCAGCTTGGAGCGGACGATCGACCGATATAGACGAAGTAGGACGGTTCGATCCGCTCCCCACGACATACCACTGAGAACACGGAGGACATTTAAAGAACGGGTACAACGGGCGGCCAAATAGGACACATGTGGAGACCAGCTAAGTTTCCTGTCAAATGTAAGGCCTAAAAATTTGGTTGTCTCCACGATTGGGAGAGCAACGGGACCGAGTCGTAAGGACGGTGGGAGAAACTCTTTGTAGCGCCAGAAGTTAATACAGACCGTCTTCTCGGCAGAAAAACGGAAGCCATTGGCGACACTCCAGGAGTAAAGACGGTCAAGAGAACGCTGAAGACAGCGCTCCAGGACACGTGTACACTGCGTGCTGCAATAGATGGTAAAATCGTCCACGAAAAGAAGCCTGATACATCAGCTGGGAGGCAATCCATTATTGGATTGATCGCGATGGCGAAGAGAGCGACGCTTAAGACTGAGCCCTGTGGCACCCCATTCTCCTGGCGAAAGGTGTCTGACAGGACAGAACCCACACGTACCCTGAACTGTCGATCCATTAAAAAGGAACGAATAAAAAGAGGGAGGCGACCGCGAAGGCCCCATGTATGCATGGTGCGGAGAATGCCCGCCTTCCAACAGGTGTCGTAAGCCTTCTCCAAATCAAAGAACACAGCCGCGGTCGGGCGCTTCCGCAAGAAGTTATTCATAATGAAGGTCGACAAGGTAACCAGATGGTCAACAGCAGAGCGGCGCCTACGAAATCCACATTGTACATTGGTAAGTAGGCGTCGAGACTCGAGCAGCCAAACCAATCGAGAGTTAACCATTCGCTCCATCACTTTACAGACACAGCTGGTAAGCGAGATAGGTCGATAGCTGGAAGGCAAGTGCTTGTCCTTCCCCGGCTTAGGAATCGGGACAACAATAGACTCGCGCCAGCATGCGGGAACATGTCCCTCAATCCAGATGCGATTGTATGTACGAAGAAGAAAACCTTTACCCGCAGGAGAAAGGTTCTTCAGCATCTGAATATGAATAGAATCTGGCCCTGGAGCAGAGGACCGTGATCGGCCAAGTGCGTTTTCGAGTTCCCGCATGGTGAATGGGGCATTATAACTTTCACAATTCGAGGAGCGGAAGTTAGGTGGCCTAGCCTCCTCTGCCTGTTTGCGGGGGAGGAAGGCAGGGTGGTAATGAGCGGAGCTCGAAACCTCTGCGAAAAAGCGGCCGAAGGCATTGGAGACAGCCTCAGGGGCTACAAGGACGTCATTCGCGACCTTCAAGCCAGAAACTGGTGAGTGGACCTTAGTGCCAGATAGCCGGCGCAGGCTACCCCAGACAACAGAAGAAGGAGTAAAACTGTTGAAGGTGCTTGTGAAAGCAGCCCAGCTGGCTTTCTTGCTTTCTGTGATAATACGACGACACTGAGCACGTAATCGTTTATAATTGATACAATTCGCCACTATAGGGTGGCGTTTAAATGTGCGTAAAGCACGTCGACGAGCACGTAAAGCGTCTCTACATGCCGCGGTCCACCAGGGGACCGGTACGCGACGTGGAGAAGGAGGGTGAGGGATGGAATATTCAGCAGCAGCGAGAATGACTTCCGTGAGGTGTGCGACCTGACGATCGCAACTTGTAAAGGTTTGATCCTGAAAGGTCGCCCTGGAAGAGAAGAGCCCCCAGTCTGCCTTGGAGATGGTCCAATTAGAGAAGCACGGAGAGGGGGTATGCTGCAGGAGATGGATAACACACGGGAAGTGGTCGCTCGAATATGTATCAGAAAGTGCATACCACTCAAACCGGCGTGCAAGTTGGGGAGTACATATAGAGAGGTCTAAATGGGAATAGGTGTGAGATGTGTCCGAAAGAAAGGTAGGGGCGCCAGTATTGAGGCAGACAAGATCGAGCTGGTTGAAAAGGTCTGGTAACAAGGAGCCCCTCGGGCAGGATGCTGGAGAGCCCCAAAGGGGATGGTGGGCATTGAAGTCTCCAGTTAACAAAAATGGTGTAGGTAGCTGAGCAATAAGTTGCATCACGTCTGCCCCGGTAACGGCAGATGACGATGGAGTGTAAACGGTACAAAAGGAAAACGTAAAAGTGGGGAGAGTAATGCGGATGGCAACTGCCTGCAGGCCGGTGTGCAACGTGATGGGATCGTAGTAAATATCATCCCGGACCAGCAACATAACCCCTCCATGAGCTGGGATACCTACCACAGGGGGTAGGTCAAAACGCACAGAGGTGTAGTGTGCCAAGGCAATTTGATCGCATGGGCGTAGCTTCGTTTCCTGGAGGGCTACGACGAGTGGACGGTGCAAGCGGAGCAGCAACTTCAAGTCCTCTCGGTTGGAACGAATGCTGCGAATATTCCAGTGAATAAGTGCCATCGTAAGAAAAGGAAGATGAGAGAAGTGATCACCTCGAAGGCCGCTTAGGGCCTGGCTTCGAGCGAGCACTGCCGCCGCTATCAGTAGGCGGACAGTCATCGTCCATGTGGTCTATAGGGTCATCGGCCATCTCGGGAGGATGGCCAGGAGGGGGAGCTGCCTCCGCCAGTGAACGGACAGATGTACGGCTACCAGCGGTGCGGCCAGGCGAAACAGATGACGGCCTGGGGCGGCAACCGCTGGGTGGCGCAGGAGAAGGAATGCGCCGTGGCGGAGAAGGAGAACTGTGCTTCCTATGCGCCTTTTTGGAAGGACGTGTAGTGGAAGTACCGGTCGAAGGCTGGGAGGTCGAGGTACGGAGGAAGTCTGCACGGGATGGTTCCTTCTTGAAGGCCCGTGCATCTGACTTCGATGGCTTCGTCTTAGCAGAAGCTGAGGAAGGTGCTCGTGTCTGTGGGGTGATGGGAGGAAGAGGAGACGTCGACCGCGCGATCTTAGCACTGGCCGAACGGACGACCGTGGTGCTGAAGGTCAGATCGCATGTCTGGGTTGCTACCTCCCGGGTAGTCCGAGGAGAGGCGAGGACAGTACTGTATTTCCCCGCTGGGAGCAGCGTGGGCTTCCTACTAGCCAATAGCTTGCGAGCAGCCGAGGTGGACACTTTCTCTTTGACCCGAATTTCTTGGATACAGCGTTCTTCCTTATAGACAGGACAGTCGCGGGAGGATGCGGCATGGTCACCCTGACAGTTCACACAACGAGGAGACGGAGGTGGACAGTCACCCTCATGGGCATCCCTGCCACAAGTGACACATTTAGCCGCATTGGAACAAGACTGTCTAGTGTGATTGAAACGCTGACACTGGTAGCAGCGCGTAGGTGTCGGGACATAGGGGCGAACAGAAATAACCTCGTAGCCCGCCTTGATGCGCGATGGCAGCTTAACACTATCGAAGGTCAAGAAAATTGTCCGGGTCGGTACAAGGTCATTGTTGACCTTTTTCATGACCCTATGGACAGCCGTCACGCCCTGCTCAGCGAGGAAAGATTGAATCTCCTCATCAGTCAATCCGTCGAGGGAGCTAGTATACACTACACCACGAGACGAGTTCAAAGTTCGGTGGGCCTCCACCCGGACAGGGAACGTGTACAGGAGGGTGGCCTGAAGCAGTTTTTGTGCCTGAAAGGCATTCTCAGTTTCTAGTAATAAGGTGCCGTTTCGCAACCTGGTACAAGATTTGACAGATCCGGCTATGGCATCTACGCCCTTCTCAATAACGAAAGGGTTGACAGAGGAAAAATCCTGTCCGTCCTCAGATCGAGAAACTACGAGGAATTGTGGGGCAGGCGGTAGTACTTTTGTCACTGTTGGCTGGTCACGTTTCCGTTTTTGAGTCGAAGTCGAAAGAGATGGAGTAGAATCCATTGCGGAGGAATCCCCCATGATTGCCAGCGTCTCCGATGGCGCGCTCCTTCCTTGTGGGGACCCTCTCAGAGGGCACTCCCGCCTTAGGTGAATGTTTACACCTCAGGTCACACCTCCCGAGAAACAGACGGAGGGACCAATCGGCATGGTCAGAAGGTATCAGCTCAGGCAATCACCCCTCCCCGGGCCTGGCCTTTACCAGGGGGTACGCGCGTGCCTTACATGTCTACCCAGGGCGGGGAATTACGCGTTACCCCGTCACCGGCTACGCGTGCGAACGCGTGGGTCGGCCTTCAGGCACGCACAGGGAGGAAGGAAGAAGAGGAAAAAGAAGAGAGAGAGGGAGAAAGAGGACAGACTGTCTCAAACGCCGAGGCGGAGACCAGAGAAGGCAAGGAGAAAAAGGCAAGGAGAAAAAGGCAAGGAGAAAAAGGCAAGGAGAAAAAGGCAAGGAGAAAAAGGCAAGGAGAAAAAGGCAAGGAGAAAAAGGCAAGGAGAAAAAGGCAAGGAGAAAAAGGCAAGGAGAAAAAGGCAAGGAGAAAAAGGCAAGGAGAAAAAGGCAAGGAGAAAAAGGCAAGGAGAAAAAGGCAAGGAGAAAAAGGCAAGGAGAAAAAGGCAAGGAGAAAAAGGCAAGGAGAAAAAGGCAAGGAGAAAAAGGCAAGGAGAAAAAGGCAAGGAGAAAAAGGCAAGGAGAAAAAGGCAAGGAGAAAAAGGCAAGGAGAAAAAGGCAAGGAGAAAAAGGCAAGGAGAAAAAGGCAAGGAGAAAAAGGCAAGGAGAAAAAGGCAAGGAGAAAAAGGCAAGGAGAAAAAGGCAAGGAGAAAAAGGCAAGGAGAAAAAGGCAAGGAGAAAAAGGCAAGGAGAAAAAGGCAAGGAGAAAAAGGCAAGGAGAAAAAGGCAAGGAGAAAAAGGCAAGGAGAAAAAGGCAAGGAGAAAAAGGCAAGGAGAAAAAGGCAAGGAGAAAAAGGCAAGGAGAAAAAGGCAAGGAGAAAAAGGCAAGGAGAAAAAAGGCAATGAGAAGGCAAGGAAAAAAAAGGCAATGAGAAGGCAAGGAGAAAAAGGCAATGAGAAGGCAAGGAGAAAAAGGCAATGAGAAGGCAAGGAGAAGTCAAGGGAATGAGTAAGGAAGACAGTGAGGTCGAGAAGAGCAAGGAAAGGAACCAACAAAAGGAAGGAAGAAACGAGAAGTGAAAAACCAAAAAGACCACGATTATAGGTCGTGGAACCGTCCGTCTCCGGACGCAGGCGCTAACTACCCCCGTGAGGGGGATGGACTCCTTTTAGTCGCCTCTTACGACAGGCAGGAATACCGCGGGCCCATTCTAATCCCCGGACCCGCAGGGGGGGATGTAGGGCTGACCGGAGGTCTCTTTCCACCAGACCAAGCTCCAGGGGTGGCGAAGTGGTGGCCTGCTTGGCCAACCGATCGACACATTCGTTTCCTGGAACGCCGATGTGGCCCGGGGACCACACAAACTCGGCGAGAGCAAAAACACCATCTAGAATACCGCGCAGGAAAGGGTCCCGAGAAAAACGCTAGTTGAGTGCTTGAAAAGCACTCTGAGTCACTGCATATGACAAATAACTCCCCACGGCAGGAGGAAAGGTGAGCGAGTGCACGATAAAGAGCAACTAGCTCCACAGTGAAAACACTGCTCCCACAAGGCAGGAAATGCTGCTCAACGTACACGCCATGCATGAAAGCAAACCCAGTGCGCCCATCGACCACAGAACCATCGGTGAAGACTACATCTACATCGCGAAACGAGGCAAGAAGAGCCAGGAATTGTTGAAGACTGGCAGGTGGAACGGAGGACTGAGTGGCACGACAAATCAAAGCAAAGCTGCAAGCGAGGGAGGGACCAAGGAGGGGTAGAATAAGATGGCCGGTAGAATGGAAGAAGGGGAAAGGACTCGAGTGACGAGAGAAGGGAACGAACGTGGACCGCGATCGGGAGATCCGACCTAGGCCGCCGTCGTGGGGAGGGGAGTGCAAAAGAAGGAAAAAGGAGCCTGCAGTTTTGGTGGTCGGGTGAGGCATGGATCCGGCGACGTATGACGCAAGCAACTGTTGTCAGCGGAATCGTAGTGGAGGGATTCCAGCTTCTAGAAGAAGGCTAGTGACCGGACTAATGCGGAAGGCACCTGTCGCCAGTCTGACGCCACAATGGAGAATTGGGTGGAGGACCTGCATAATTGAAGGTGCTGCTTACACTACAGTTCCGTAGTCGAGACGGGACTGGACTGCAGCAAGGCCATATAGAGCTGTAGGAGGGTTGCTCGTGGGGCCCCCAAACTACTTGGCTTAGTCAGCAAATGATGTTGAGATGCCGCCAGCACCGTTGTTTAAGCTCGTGAAGATAAGGTGTCCAAGTGAGCTGAGCATCAAACAGCATGCCAAAGAAGTGATGCCTCTCCTCAATACGAAGGAGTTCATTGGCAAGGTCGAGCTCTGGATTGAGGTGGACCATTCGACGACAGAAATGCATCACTCGGGTCTTAGAGGCTGAGAACTGAAAACCATGGTTGGATGCCCAAAAATGTTCCTTACAGATAGCTCCCTGCAGCCGCCGTTCAGCGACACTGATGCTTGGGGAACTGTAATAAAGACAGAAGTCATTGGCATATAGAGAGGAACAGACCGATGAGCCCACTGCAGCCGCAACACCATTAATTGCCCCAAAAAAGAGAGGAACACTGAGAACTGAGCCCTGCGGGACACCATTCTCCTGAATATGTGCAGAGCTAAAATAAGTACCAACTAATTAGAAAGGAGCGATTGGAGAGAAAATTCCGTAGAAAAGTCTGTAGTCGACTAAGCCAAATTTGTGCAGCGTGCCAAGGATATGAAGGCGCCAGGTGGTATCGTACACCTTCCAAAGATCAAAGAAAACAGCAACTAGATGTTCTCGCCGAGTAAAAGCTATACGAATAGCCGACTCTAGCGAGACTAAATTGTCGATCGCTGAGCAGCCCTGACGGAAGCCCCCTTGTTGCTGGGTTAGGAGGCCCTAATCTTCGAGTATCCAGATGACATGCCGACTCACCATCCGTTCTAGGAGTTCGCACATAACGTTGGTAAGGCTGCTAGGGCGATAGCTATCAACCACCAGCGGGTCTGCAGCAGGATTCAGCACTGGGATGGTAACGCTATCCTGCCTAAGAGTTGGGAAAACGTCCTCCATCCAGAAGCGGTTAAACAGGGCTAGTAATTCACCCTGACAGTGCGCCGAGAGATGGCGAAGAAACTGGTTGTTAATTCGGTCTGGACCTCGAGAGGTATTGGGGAAGCTGTAAGGACACTTTGGAACTCCCATTCATTAAACTGGGCGTTGTATCGTTTCCAACGGTGCGTGCGAAGTGACAACTGCGTACGCTCAGCCTGCTCTATAATGGCTCGGAATTCTGTGCTGTAGCCTGCTGTCGTGGAACTTCGAGCGAAGTACTCTGCCAGATGTTCGGCGATGGCGATTGGGTCAGTACAAAGTGCACCCCGATGAGAAAGGCAAGGGACAGACGCATGAGGGCGAAAGCCAACAATCTGCTATACCTGCGACCACACCTGAGATGGGTAGGTGTGAGAACCTATGGTGGCAACATATCGTTCCCAGTAGATCTGCTTATTCCGCCAGATTAACCGCCGAGCCCGGGCCAGCAGCCGTTTAAAGGCAACCAGATTCTTTAGGGAAGGATGACGCCGGTGTTGTTGCAGGGCTCGCCGGCGGTCCCGGATAGCTCCTGCAATCTCTGGTGTCCACCAAGGGACTGACTTACGCCGTATGGTACTTTAAGAGCAGGGGACAGTTGCCTCAGCAGCAGAAACAATGGCCATAGTGACCTTGTCCACTGCCAACTCAATGTCACCAGCAATCAGAGTAATGACAATAGTAGCTGAGTTGCAGTCTGCCCAATCACCTCCATGAAGGGACCATCGTAGCAGCTCATCAGCGGGTTGGGATTGAAGAAGAGAAACGAGGATAGGAAACTATTCGCTACCACAGAGGTCATCGTGGACCCTCCAACTGTGGTATGGAAGAAGACCTGGGCTACTAAGAGAGGTCAATGGCCGAGCATGTGCCATGTGTCAAGCTAAAATGTGGGAGCACCAGTGTTAAGGAGGCAAATGTCCTGCTGTGCCAAGATAGCCTCAACGTTCCTACCCTGGCCCGAGATATGGGTCCCATCCCATAAAGGGTGGTGGGCATTAAAGTCCCCCAAGAGGAGGAATGGCAGGGGGAGCGTGGCGAACAAGTCAGCTAGGGAGTCTTTAATCCTCCCTGGTGACGTCCAATGAACATAATTTCCCCAGTTGTGCTGACCAGGTAGAATACCTTACAAACGTTATCCTTACTGCCACAGAACATTCAATTCCATTCCTCACACGTCACCGTTACTGTGCCATGTCCTGGTCCCTTCATGGACTGAGATAGTACAATGCAATTCGTATCCAGAAATGTGCTCTCCACATTTTTAACTGTCATCCTACTATGGCGAACTCTATTTGCTGTAAATAGTTGTGACTGCAGTGCCATCACATTTTTAGAGATAATAAGAAGCTAGCTGGATTTTATTTATTGTGTCCTTCAACAGTTCCACTCCCTCTTCCATCGTGTGGGCAAACCTCAGATAGCTCTCTGGGACCTAGGTCCACTCCTATTTCCAGCCAGACCGTAGTAGATCATTGTGGACTCTCGCTGTCTCCAGTACATGGGGCCGCTATTTTGCGGAGATCCCAAGCTACTCCCACTATCACCCTCCCTTCTGTCAGAAAAAAGTGGAGTAGGCTCTGGTGAATGCCTTCTCTCAGAATCGTGACTGCTATAATGCTGCTTTTATGTAGAGAAAGGTAGATTATGCTCTCATCTCATCCTCGTTTTTCACATTGGGCCGGATTAAGTTCACATTCAGATGTTGCAGAACCTTTCTTTTGTGGTCAAGACTTTCTCCATCATATGTACAATCACATCTGGACAGATGGGACATTTACCAGACACTGGCGTGAAGCCACTGTCATACCCATATATAAGCCTGATAAGCTATCTCCGTTTCTCTCTCACTAGCTGTGTTCACAAGGTGATGGAAAGTTTGTACAGTGGTTAGTAGATTGTGAGACTAAAGCCCCCACAGCAGAAAGGCATAAATCTAAGTGGATTTAAAGCATGCTGGTCTGCAGTTGACCATCTTGTGACTTCAGTCCATTATGTAAACGATTTTTGTGGAAATGAAAGACTGGTGAGATTGGCCAACCTCCTCTCGACACTTTCACCCTAGGTCGCATATTGGCCACTGTAATTTTATCCATATCATTTGTTAAGTGGTAATCCCTTACCATTTTGTGTTCATTGTCATCACCATTTCCTGACCAAACGCCCATTTTTAACCACCTAGTCCAATTTATGTTCGCTAAAATGGCCAGTAACTCACAGCAAACGACGTGCAGATCGTCAACTGCGTTTCTCTTATCCATCGTAGCAATATGGTGGAATCTTCAGATCAGGACCTCCGTCCTCTCTGTGGAGTATTTTATGGACGTTTCTAAGTGAGGAAGTCAGTTTTAGCCGTCTGTTTCTGTCAATTTGGCTTAATGTGTGGTCATTTTTAACTCCTCCGTCTTTCTGTTCTAAGGTTCTTACATGGGCATATATGACGTTATTAGATTTTGTGCCACAGAACAAAACAATTAGTATTAAGAATATCTTTTGGGGATTTGTCAAAAACAATTCAAATTGAGTTTGAAGAACCTTACAGATGTACAGCTCTTCACGACTTTTACTGGACTGCCTTTATGGGTACTGACAAGAAATGGACTATGGGCAGGGATTCGCCATATATAAGGAACTATTGAGCTTTAAGTGTCTGACGTAACATGAAAAATATTGAAATTGTGTGTGTAATCCAATATAGCAGAATCCTTTCATCATCTAAATTAAATTTTTTTCCATTTAAAATCAAATGAAGTAATTTAGTCATCAACTTTAGGTATGTATTTTTAGGACCTTGCCCGTTTGTGGCCATAATTTGTTGCTAAAAATCCTCTATTTATTGTAACCCATTTTTAGGGGCGAATAAAGGAAAAATACATGACAAAATGTCTTATATGACATTTTATTTTAGAAATCAATTGACAATTCCTATGAAGTATTGGTTGCATTGCATCGTGGAGCTAAAATTTGGTAAACTATAATACATTTTGCAATAAATATTCATCATACCTTCCCCTTTTGACAACAGACTACATTGCTGAACCGACTATTTTCACAGCAATTCCTCTTGACACATGCACTAACAAAAATGTCATTACCCCCATGCGGGTCTGGGGGTTAGGTCTGAGGTATTCATGCCTGTCGTACAAGGCGACTAAAAGGAGTTTCACACATTTTGGCCTTTATGTCATGGTCCCCTGTAGGGTTTGACCTCCATTCTTCAAAATTTTATCGAAGAGCAAGCCAAATGGGGAAGGGCACTTTACAAGGTGCATCGTGTCCATCGTGCATTGATATCTTTAGCCCACTTCCTCGTCGTTGCACTGCAGTCCTGCTCTTGGGCAAGGACACCTTCCTAGGCGCATTTTCCACCAGGAACTATTCAGTGTATTTTTGCGCTGACTATGACTGAACTACTTTGCACCTGATACAGAGCGTGGTAGCAAACCCGTTCTGGTGGGGCCATGTACCCTGATGGTAGTAGCCCCCTGACCACACAGGAATTGCTCTGCTGATTCCTGCACCGTTTACTACCCATGTATTCCAACGGTTAAATGCCCACCCCGCTGGAGCATCAGTACTCCCAGCAATGGCTATCCTGCCAGGTGGCCTTTGCTGCAGCTGGGTGGCGCCTGAAGGGAGGGCCCCTGGTCAGGGTGGGCGGCAACAGGGCCGATGACATGTGATGAAGCGTAGTCATGACGATGAATCCTCTTTTTTTTACCATTTAGAGGACAAGTTCAGGGAAGTGGAGGGCTTGTCCAAAATGAGATCTGCGTCAGTCGCAATCAAAACAGCATCCTCTGCCCAGTCATGGGAGTTACTCGTTTCTGACAACCTGGGGCATCTTTCTGTAACACGCCCCATAAGAGCTTAAATATGGTCCAGGGTATCATTTCAGAGCTCTTCTTTTCCAGTCCGACGTGAGCTGCACGCCAATTTAGAGCGGCGAGTATATTTCATCCAGAGTGTCCACTGGGGACTGAGGGATAATCTGGTTGCCACTGGTGCCTTCATCTTTGCTTTTGAGCGTGATACATTGCCCTAGAATGACAATGTGATGGTTTGCCGGTGTAATGAAAAGCCCTATTTCCCTCCCCTGATAGTGCTTTAAGTGGCTGAAATCAGCCGTATGTTTTCCTGCTGTACTTCCAGCGTCACATATCGAAATTGTGGACGGCCATCATCACATCCCAATACTCCACGTGCCCCGCCTCCCATCTGTGTCAACTACACAGAGCACCATTCGCCTTGCTTGCTTGACTGTAGGATTCTCCAGAAAGAAAGGAAAATTATGGAGTGAAAAACTCTGGGCAGACTGACCTACACTGAGACTAAGAAAATTTGAACGCCTGCACCCTGTACGTATGACATCGCCTTACGCCGCCTCTACAGTTCTGGCACCATCAGCTCCGCCAACCCATGTCACCTTTCCGACCCAGAAGACGACACATGCCCCTTTGATGGTGGGGGCTTCTAAGCCAGAAAAGCGTAGGTCATCCTCTGCTTCTCTCGCTAGGAAGGGGTCCCTTGGTCACTCCCTTCCCAGATTTCTTCTAGTGGGAAAGATGGAACTCGCCAGTGGCTGAAGAGCCCAAAAGCAGCTGGTCGTAGGCCTTCACTCTCATCCTTGGAGACTGAGCCAAGGAAGCTTCCCAGCCAGGGAAACCCAATGGGAAGCGAGATAAAGCCAGAAAGAAAACCCTAAGACCAAGGAAATTGCGGTGGCACCCACAACACCGCTACCTTGAAGCTCTGTGGCTGAGGATGGGGTGGAGATTCTTGTTTACCTCATCTCGCCAGATCCTCAGACACAATGGATATAGACTGCTCAGGCAATGAATCAGTGGCAGCAGGTGACAGAGGCGTGAACTGCCTCATAGATGTTCCATGCCTTCCCAATCTCATGTCATCCTCCAGTGGAAGTGCAGTGGTTTCTTCCACAACCTGGTAGAGCTAAGACAAATGTTATGCTTTACACCTGCTATCTGCTTTGCCCTCCAGGAAACCTGGTTCCCAGCAACGCCGACCCCTGCCCTCCACAGCTGCAAGTGATATTACAGGATCCATATATACACTATAATCTAGTGTCAGGTGGAGTTTGCGTTTATGTCCTAAACTAGTCCTTAATG
This sequence comes from Schistocerca serialis cubense, assembly GCF_023864345.2. NCBI lineage: Eukaryota > Metazoa > Arthropoda > Insecta > Orthoptera > Acrididae > Schistocerca > Schistocerca serialis. Next base: position 1,063,012,704 of record NC_064640.1, on the reverse strand, counting down.
GACATGTGCTCCTTCAAACCCCTCTTTAAGCTGTGACTGTCAGTAAGTACAACGCAAGAAATATCTGTCCGCAATGTAAATCTTCCTCTAGATGGTGCAGTACCCCTGAATGTATTTGCTGCTCCGATTGATCAACTCCCTAAACCTTTCCTACTTCTGGGAGATTTTAATGCCCATAACCCCCTTGTGGGGTGGTACCAAACTTACTGATCAAGGCATAGATGTTGAAACTTCACTGTCGCAATTAAACCTCTGAAATGTGTGGCGGTCCCATTACTCAAGAGGCAGTGTGGCTCATGGTAGTTACTCTGCCATTGATTTATCAATTTGCAGTCCTGGACTTCCACCTATCCACTGGAGAGCACATGACCTGTGTGGTAGTGACCACTTCCCCATCTTCCTGTCACTGCCCCAGCGTCAAGCACACGGACATCTGCTCAGATTGGTTTTGAAGAAGGGAGACTGGGCAACGTTCACCTCTGCTGCCACCGCTGAATTTCCCCCACACGGTAACATCGATGTGATGGTTGAGCAGGTGACTAGCACAATTGTTTCTGTGGCAGAAAATGCGATCCCTCGCTCTTTAGGGTGACCGAGGAGTAAGGTAGTCCCTTGGTGGTCGCCTGAAGTCGCTGAAGCAATCAAGGAGCGTCGACGAGCTCTACAGCGACATAAGTGGCACCCTTCCCTGTAGCACCTCATAGCGTTTGAACAGCTCCGTGCCCGCGTTTGCCAACTTACCAAACGATGGAAGCAGGAGTTACGGGAGAGATATGTTGAGACCATTTGGTGCCGTATGTCGCCTTCGCAAGTCTGGGCAAAGATGAAACGTCTTTTCGGGTACTAGGTCCCAACAGCTATCCACAGTGTTACTATAAATGGCAAGCTATGTACCGACGTGACCACTTTGCCTGAGCCTCTGCGTCGGTGAACCTCCCCCCCACCCCCCCACCCCTCCCCGGCTTTTGCACACTCACAGTGGCTGGAAGGGAACGTCTTCATTCACTACACGTTGCAGTGAATCCTACAACGCCCCATTTACAGAGTGAGAGCTCCTTAGTGCTCTAGTATGTTGCCCTGACAGCTCCTCTGTCTGATCGCATCCACAGTCAGATGATTAAACATCTTTCATCTGACAAGCGACATCTTCCCGTCATCTTCAACCAGATCTGGTGCGATGGCGTCTTTCCATTGCAATGGCGGTAGCACACCATTATTCTGGTGTTCAAACCCGGTAAAAACCCGCTTGATGTGGATAGCTACCGGCCCATCAGCCTCACCAACATTCTTTGTAAGCTGCTGGAACGTATGGTATGTCGGCGGTTGGGTTGGGTTCAGGAGTCTCGTGGCTTGCTGGCTCCATGTCAGGGCGGCTTCCGCCAGGGTCTCTCTACGATGGATAATCGTGTGTGCATCGAGTCTTCCATCCGCAAAGCTTTTTCCAGATGGCATCACTTGATTGCCATCTTTTTTGACTTGTGTATAGCATACGACACGACTTGGCAACATCATATCCTTGCCACATTGTATGAGTGTGGTCTCCAGGGACCACTACCGATTTTTATCTGAAACTTCCTGTCGCTCCGTACTTTCTGTGTCCAAGTTGATGTCTCCCATAGTTCCACCCATATCCTGGAGAATGTAGTCCTGCAGGGCTCAGTATCGAGTCTGTTTTTAACTGTCAAACGGTCTAGCAGCAAGTATCAGGCCCTCTGTCTCACCTCTGCATGCAGACCACTTCTGCATTTCGTACTGCTGCTCCAGTAGTGTTGCTGAGCGGCGCCTCCAGGGAGCTACAGCTTCCAGTTTTCAGCCGCAAAGTCTTGTGTCATGCACTTCTGTCGGCGTCATACCATTCATCCGGAATCCACACTACCTTAAGTCTCCACAACAGTGAGTGGATCATCATTAACTCTTAGAACTGATTTTCGACGCTCGATTGACTTTGCCTCCTGCTCTCAGTCAGCTTCAGCAAAAGTGCTGGCAGCACCTCAAAGCCCTCCATTGCCTGAGCAACACCAATTGGGGTGCAGATAGCCCAACGCTGCTGCAGCTCTACAGATCCCTTGTCCAATTCCGAACTGACTATGGGAGTGTGGTTTATGGTTCAGCAGAGCCTTCAGCATTGCATTTACTCGTCTCTTTGCTCCACTGTGGGGTTTCATTAGTGACGGGGCCATTTCGGACGAGTCCAGTTACCAGCGTACTGGTGGAGGCTGGTGTCTCTACTGCAGATCGGACGTGCACAACTGCTCGCCAGTTACACAGCACACATTCATAGATCCCCTGAACATCCGAATTACCGTCTCCTTTTCCGGCCTGCGGCAGTCCGTCTCCCACATCAGTGGCACAGATCGGGGCTAACGATTGCGGTTCGTGTGTGGTCCCTTCTCTCCAAACTGTCGTCCTTCCCACCTCTACTTTTGGTACGTTCACATACCCCTCCATGGTGTACGCCCTGGCCGCAGCTTTGTCTGGACCTTTTGCATGGCTCAAAGAACTCCGTTAACTCAGCCGCTCTCCGCTGTCACTTCCTCTCGATTCTTGACGTGTTCCAGGGCTCTCAAGTGGTTTACACCGACGGCTCAATGGCTGATGGTCATGTAGGCTTCGCATATGTTCATGGAGGACATATTGAGCAGCACTCCTTGCCAGTTGGCAGCACTGTTTTCACTGCTGAGCTGGTAGCCATATCTCGTGCTCTTGAGTACATCCGCTCATGCTGTGGCAAGTCACTTATCCTGTGTACTGACTCATTAGGTAGCCTACAAGCTATCGACCAGTGTAACCTCACCACCCTCTGGTAGCGTCCATTCCGGAGTCCATTTATCTCCTGGAACAGTAACGCCATCCCGTGTTTGTGTGGACTCTAGGACACGTCAGAATCCCCGGCAACGAACTTGCTGACAGGCTGGCCAAAGAGGCGAAGTGGAAACTGCTTCAGGAGATAGGCGTCTCCGAAGGTGAGCTGTGTTCTTACACCATATTGTTTTCCTGCTTTGGGAGACGGAATGGCATAACAGTATGCACAACAAACTGCAATGAGACAATGTGTGAAGACTTCTATGTAGGCCTCCCACAGGCAATCAGTTGTCCTCTGCTGACTCTACATTGGCTATACATGGCTAACACATGGTTACCTACTCCGTTGTGAGGACCCACCTCAGTGTCACTGTGGGTCCCAAATGACGGTCTTCCACCTCTTGCTGGACTTCCCACTTTTAGACACTCTACGGCAGCCTTTTAACTTTCCTAGCACCCTGCCTTCGGTGTTGGGCGACAATGCCTCAACAGCAGATTTACTTTTACGTTTTATCTGTGGGTGTGGTCTTATACTTCTATCTAGGTTTTAGCGCATGTCCGTTGTCTTTCTCTTTCCTCCAGCACAGTGCTTTTAGGGTGGAGATTTTAATGAATTACAAATTGGTTGGCTTTCCCCTTTTTATTCTTGTGGTTAGCCAGCCACTTTAATCTGCTTTCATGGTTTACTCTCTTCTGTTTCTAGCGTCCGTTTTCTTGTCGCCTTTTGTTCCTTTTAGTGTTCGTTGCCTTCCCTTCATTCTTGTGGATTTTGCTTTCTTTGCGTTTTGTGTTGTATGTTTCATCCAATTTATTCTGACACTTGTGGCTTTGTTTTCTTAGGGCCAAGGGACCAATGACGTCAGTTTGATCCCTTCTCCTGCCTCCAAAACAGCCAACCAACGAAAGGTCATTTTAACAACATAGTACTGTGATTGTTGAATGGCATTTGATTGTTTGCCGTCTGCCTCCTAGCCACCCCTACAAATTTATAGCGAAACCAGGCAGATTCATGCTTACAGTCCCTCACCACTTTTATCAATGCCATCTATTTTAATGTAATATTGTATTTTCAGTGAACCATGTAAGATTATTTTATTTGGTGCCACGGACCATTAATCCTTGCTGCACAAGTGCTTTCAGTATGTGTAGTTTGTTAAGCTTGGAAATATTCATTCAGTGGTGTAATTTTTAGGAAACTAGGTCTCAAAAAATTGAAATTATTTTCCAAAAAATATTGAGTGGGGAGAGGAGTGGGGACAGGTAATTCCCTGGCTGTGTCATATATGGAGATTTGCATTGGATATATTGGTGTGAAGTTCTACACCAATCCAATGTTCTGACAGAAGAGGAGAACATTTGTAATTTGAGTTGCTGTACACTGAAAGAGAGCAAGTGCCATCATATAAAATCAGTATGATTGACAGGGTTTAGGTATTGTTTCATGTCAGATTGCTCATTTTGTAGTTTCTTCCTTTACTACTCCAATTGGCCTTATGTTTGTTTCCTGGCTTCTTGTTCAGATAGCTTTGTAGTGCCTGTCTTAGTTCATCAGAGGCATTGACTGTATTTTTAAAGATGGCGCTAGTATTTTATTTAAATATAGTGATTCAGCCTAGTTGGAGAGTGCAGTGCTGTGCTGTTCCATTACTGACCTCTGAAGTGGGACGGAGTGCTTCTTTGAAGAGACTGTTCTCACTATGGTTAGTGTGTGAGGATGAACACTATGAACTGAAACACATCTTCCAGCAGCAGGTAAAACTTGCTCTTTCCTGCAAGTCATATTGGTGTTTAAGCTAACAGACTATGTGATAAATTGTCATGTGAAATGCGTATAGTTGAATTTTGTCATGCTTAAGAATGAAGTCACCTGGTGCTCCAGTGTAACCTTTGAGGATGACTGTTTCAAGCTCTGCATTTAGGAAGACATAACACGGCAGGATGTAAGAGCTCTCGTGAAAGAACTGGGTAAGTAGTTCAATATGGCTTTCGATATTTGAATACCGTGTTGCAGATACACCTAAAATTATGTAGCACGCCCACAAGTTGTGCTCACGAAGTGTGCATACTGGTTACGTTCTACTGCATTTTAATTCCTTCCTTGAAACGCCATACTTACATTTTTATGCGGAATATTGGAAGAACATAGGACAACACAGACATTTGTTTTGGGAAATACCACTACATATATAATGAATCAATGAGCATGTATTATTCATACATGATGTTTAGCTTTTTGCCAAATAGTACCACGTCTAAAAATCTTTAATCTTCTGGTACTAATTACTTGCTGTGTGCTATTTTTCTTCAATGACAACTTCTGTAGTTCAAGTCATGCCTGTCAAACACAAATTAGACACAAATTCTGAGTTTTACAGCTAAATGATCTTGACAGGTGCAGACTAGTGTTTAAAATCACATTCATTCAGGTTTAGACTTTAGAGTGGAGGTACTTCCTATGTTAGTATACATTAACTGATTGCCTTCCTGTTGCCAATGAACATTCATTGTCCATTTGGTGAAAGACATATTGATGCCATTCGTCAGAGTTGCTATTTGTTCCACTTGTGTGTCCTCTCACAGCACCAAATAGAATCTAACTCTCAAACACACAGTTAACTGCTTTAGTATAAACATTTGTATCAGTTGCTCCCCGTTTTCCTAAGTTAATTCTGTTTGTGATCCCCTATAATTTCTGACAGACAGTGCAGTTGCACATGTTCCAAATAATTTATATTCAAAAATGAAATATTTGTTTTACAGCTAATACAATAGAAACTTAATAAAATCAAAGTTTGGTTCAGAATACTAAAGCGTGTGCTAAAATAAAGATTGAGGAGCTACAGTGAGTGTTTAAAGTAATGGTTGTCAGCCACAAATAGTGTGGGAGAGGTCATTGTATCATTTTGTACTGCTTCTGACTAGTGGTAATAGTAGTTGTAACCCAGTCTAAGTGAATATTAATGAGCACTTCATTACAGATATTTATTTGCTCGTATTTGCAGTTACAACAGTTATCACGCTTGGGTGCATTGTGCTTCGTGTGTGGGAAAACAGCTGCATCAAATACATCACCACAGTCATCACGAAGAGAAACAAGAAAAATAAAACTTTATAAGCGTCTCCTACTTCTTACAGAGGACATATTAGAGATAAATCACGATGGAGTATTCTGCAATGACTGCTCCTGCATACTGAACATCATTGACAACCATGAAAGCGAAATGAAGTACACGAAAAAAATACTGCGGCAACTGCTCCATCGTGATGCAGTCTTTCGTCCCCGTGTGGATGATGGCACACACTCTGCAGGTGAGCAACATTATCTGATTTTGAGTGTATAGGATCATTTTTTTATGTTACTTGCCAACATGAAGTCTTTAAACTAATTTTCTGAGAGCTCAGGGCAACACGGGGAATGGGGGAGGATATGGTGTGATCATTCTAGTGGAAAGCTGTTTATGACTATTGTAATGAACTTTCCATGTTATAGTTGGAGAGGGAAACTTCTAATGCTCTCTTTCCTGTACCTTATTTTATTTTGTTACGACAGGGGTTCCAAAACTGCATCTGTTACAGCACTGATAATTTCGCTACTTTGATGGAACACTTTGCTTAGTTTAAAGGTTAATAAATGTAAAGGAATCAAAACCTTATTTTATTCAGTGATTAGTTTTAAATTGGAAGTAGGAACACTGAAATAAGAACAATGCAAGAAACCCTTGTGTGATTTTCCAAAGGTTTTATTATTTTGAGACCCTGTTTGGAGACTAGAAGAAAATTATGTAGCCTTACCAGTAAGATGTTTATAACTAAATTTCTGGATCTTAGGAAGATGGCAGTAAATATTATAAATATCGGAGGTAAGGAATACTGTTTTAAACAGAACCCTATTCACGAGAGAGAGCATGCAGCATGACATCCAAAATGCTCATTTTTCATAATGTGCAACTAGACATATTAATCAATGGTGCAATTCTTTGAAATCTTCACCAGAAATGGCATTATGAGGACTCGCATCTGTGACACGTTGCAACAGATTTCCCTGTTGAACAGTAGTCAGTTTTCTAGCAAATATGTTGCTTTGAGTGTGTGCTTCCTGACAGGAAACAATAATACAAAGCAGTATATGTACATAGTACACTTGCTGTGTTCATCCACTTGGCATGATGTTGATTTCTGTTTCTTGTAATGGCTTCTGACAGAGGCTCAGTACAGCGCACACACACACACACACACACACACACACACACACACACACACACACACACACACACACACACACACACACACACCTGTAGGAAGAGCTGAACCACAGCAGCTTACCACAGAAGAGGCTCAAAGCAGTACTGTGCTGGGTTTGGAGTGAAAACACCTTTCTACCTCATCCCAACATTCCATTCAGGATGAGAACATGGGGCAGGAAAGCTCACTTCAGGAGTACCATCGTCCATAAACCATCACCTCACAATGCAGTGTCATTACAGGTGGCATTGTTCAGCTGATTGCATAAATCATTGCCCCTGAATTGTTCTGCTGAATATAGTACACAGTACTGTCAAATATGTACTTATTACGCTTTAGGAAATGTCAAATGCATAAGAATAAGGGGAGAACAAATTAATGAAGAGAAATTGCAAGCTGTAACAGTGCCTTCTGTGCACTTCATTGTTGGCACCAGAGATTATAGCATGTAATGTTCACATGGGATTCATTAGACCCAAATTCTTCCATTGTACTGATGTGGGGTATAGTGTGATTCATCACTCCAAGTCCTTTGTTTCCAAACGTCCATTGTACTGTGGTCATCGCTCTTCATGTTGAGAACATAATGTGTGGTTTTGAGAAGCTGCTCAGCCATTCTAAACAGTCTTTTAACTCCCTGTGCACAGACATTTCCTTAGGGGGACTACCAGCAGCACATCAAAACTGAAGGAGAGGCCACAGCAGCTGTATCTTACCACTACCCACCACAATGCTAGATGCCCTGTCCATCAGCACATTAGAGCTCTGTGGACGTCATTTAGCCTTGGTTGTTCCTTAATATTTCAATTTTACTGTCACATCACTGACAGCTGACTTTGGCAAATTTAGGAGGGTTGAAATGCCAAAGTCTTAAATATTCAGGAGATTCAGGAGACAACAAAGACAAGGCCGTGTTAAATGTGTTGAGCTCTCCTGACTGGCCCATTCTGACATTACTTCTCTGCTGATAAAGCAGTACCACCTGCCACCTTCTGTAATGTTAGATCCACTCCATTACATAATGGTGTCCAGGTACTTCGATCAGATAGTGTAGTCATTTGGCCATACTCAAATGAATGAGGATCCACAATTTAGAATATATTTTTATTTGAATTATGTTTGAGTATTGAGAGGATTGATGTGGGGCAGGTAGATACCGACTTACAAGCACACTGAGAATTATTTGTAGAGACAGGGAAACAGATAATGGTCACAGGACAGACTTTAGTTCGAGAGATGGGGGAAGGGAGTGGAGGTAGGTGGGCATGTAGTCAGGGGAAAGGGTGGCAGATGGGGTGAGAGAATTACATTCTATAGAGGTGGAGAGGAGAAAAATGGAGGTGATAATCTGATGAGAGATGGGAAGTTGACATGCCTGTAGCTCGAGACTGGAATACCAGAAGTCTGGGGGGAGGCTTTGTCGAACAGTGGGGCTCAAATGACTGATGGCTCGAGTAGAAAAGAAATGAGGGTGATTTGAATTTTAACAAATGAAATACTGGGGTGTGAACCTAGTTTCCGCATTGGCTATACATGGCTAACACATGATTACTTACTCTGCCGTTAGGATCCACCTCAGTGTAACTGTGGCTCCCAAATGACAGTCGTCCACCTCTTGCTGGACTGTCCACTTTTAGCTGCTCTGAGGCAGGCCTTTAACTTTCCCAGCACCCTGCCTTCGGTGTTGGACGACAATGCCTCCACAGCAGCTTTAGTTTTACATTTTATCTGTGGGAGTGGGTCTTATACTTCTATCTAGGTTTTAGCAGATGTCCGTTGTCTTTCTCTTTCCTCCAGCCTAGTGCTTTTAGGGTGGAGATTTTAATGAATTGCAGAGTGGTTGGCTCTCCCCTTTTTATTCTTGTGGTTGGCCAGCCACTTTCATCTGCTTTCATGGTTTATTCTCTTCTGTTTCTAGCGTCTGTTTTCTTGTCCTCTTGTTCCTTTTAGAGTTCGTTGCCTTCCCTTCATCCGTTTTATTCTGACGCTTGTGGCATTGTTTTATTAGGACCAATGAACCAATGACCTCTTAGTTTGATCCCTTCTCCTGCCTCTAAAACAGCCAACCAACGAAAGGTCATTTTATCAAAATAGAACTGTGATTGTTGAATGGCATTGGATTGCTTGCCGTCTGCCTCCTAGCCAAAACCCCTACGAATTTACAGCAAAACCCGGCGGATTCATGCCTACAGTCCCTCACCACTCGTACCAATGCAATCCATATTAATGTGTAATATTTTATTTTTAATGAACCATGTAAGATTCTTTTATTTGGTGCCACGAACCATTAATCCTTGCTGCACAAGTGCTTTCTGTGTGTGTACTTTTTTAAGCTTGGATATATCAATTCAGTGGTGTAATTTTTAGAAAACTAGGACTCATAAAATTGAAATTATTTTCCAAAAAATATTGAGTTGGGACATGAAATTCCCTGGCTGTGTCACATGTGGAAATTTGCATTGGATCGACTGGTGTGGAGAGCTGCATCAATCCAATGTTGTGCACTGAAAGACAGCAAGTGCCATCATATAAAATCAGTATGATTGACAGGGTTTAGGTATTGCTTCATGTCAGATTGCACATTCTGTAGTTTCTTCCTTTACTACTTCAAATTGTCCTTATGTCTGTCTCCTGGCTTCTTGTTCTGATAGCTTTGCAGTGCCTATCTGAATTCATCACTGGCATTGACTGTTTTTAAAGATGGCGCCAGTGTTTTACTTAAATATAATGGTTTTTTTTTTTTTTTGTGGTTTTAGGGCGCACAACTTCAATGGTCATTAGCGCCCTGACTACTCTAAGAATACACCGCGAGGCACAAGTTGACCACAACAACTAAAAGGGAAAACACGATAAAAGACAGACTGACAGGCATAGGATTAAAAAACAGCATCATCAAATGTCCGTAGCGAGGTTTGTCAAATTGATAAAACGAAGAACACGAGCAGCTGCTCGTGGGTCATCCGCTAAAATGGCATCGAAAGTATTTGGAAGGTTAAGATCGAGGCGCAGTGTGTTAAGATCTGGACAGGACAGTAAAATGTGTCTAACCGTCAGCAAGTGCCCACATGGGCAGAACGGCGCCGGCGCAGCCGTCAGCAGATGGCGATGGCTGAACCGGCAGTGTCCAATTCTTAACCGGGCTAAAATGACCTCCTCCCGCCGAGAAGGGCGTGAGGAGGACGTCCAAGCCACGGGAAGAGGTTTTAAGGCCCGAAGCTTGTTGTCGGTAAGTGCAGCCCAATCGGCATGCCACAGAGATAAGATGCGCCGACAAATCACCCTGCTAAAATCGGACGAAGGGACGCAACAAAAAGCTGTCCGAGGCTGGAGGACCGCAGCCTTGGCCGCGGCATCTGCAGCTTCGTTCCCAGGGATACCGACATGGCCAGGAACCCACATAAAGCTAACTGGAGAACCGACGTCCACCAGCTGCTGAAGAGAGCGTTGGATCCGGTGTACGAAAGGGTGAACCGGGTACGGATCACTGAGGCTCTGGATGGCGCTCAGGGAATCTGAGCAGATGACATAAGCAGAATGTCGGTGGCGGCAGATGTAAAGAACAGCCTGGTAGAGGGCAAAGAGCTCAGCTGTGAAGACAGAACAATGGTCATGGAGCCGGTATTTGAAACTTTGTGCCTCGACAATAAAGGAACACCCGACCCCGTCATTGGTCTTAGAGCCATCTGTATAAATGAATGTCATGTCGATGAACTTTGAACGAAGTTCCAAAAAACGGGAGTGGTAGACCGAACCGGGGGTGACCTCTTTTGGGAGCGAGCTGAGGTCAAGGTGAACGCGGACCTGAGCCTGGAGCCAAGGTGGCGTGCGGCTCTCGCCCACTCGAAAGGTTGCAGGGAGTGAAAAATTAAGGTGTTGAAGGAGGCGACGAAAGCGAACTCCAGGGGGGTATAATGGTTCAGCCTAGCCGGAGAGTGTGGTTTGTGCTGCTCCCTCAATGACCTGTAAAGTGGGAGGGAGTTTTTTTTAATACTGTTCTCAGTGTGGTTAGTGCGTGAGGAACACTGAACTGAAACACACCTTCCAGCAACAGGTAAAACTCTTATTTGCAAGTCATATTGGTTCTTAAGCTAACAGACGATGAGCTAAATTGCCATGTGAAATGCGTATAGTTGAATTTTGCCATGGTGAAGGATGAAATCACCTGGTACTCCAGTGTAACCTTTGAGGAGGACTGTAGTGCCTTCCTAAATGCAGAGTTTCAATGGAGTGATTAAAACAGTAGGATACAAGAGCTCATGCTAAGGAACTGGATAAGTAGTTCACTGTGGCTTTCGATATTTGAATACCGTGTTGCAGATACACCTAAAATTATGTAACATGATCACAAGTTGTGCTCACCAAGTGTGCATACTGTTAAGTTCTACTGTACTTTAATTACTTCCCTGGAACACCACACATTTGAATGCTGAAGATTTGAAGAACATAAGGTAACAAACATTTCTTTTGAGAAATAGTACTACATATATAATGAATCAGTGAGCATGTATTATTTATACAGATGTTTAGCTTTTTGCCAAATAGTACCACGTCTGTAACTCTTGAATCTTCTGGTACTTATTACTATGTGCTACGTTTCTTCACTGACCTATTTCGGTAGTTACCGTCATGCCTGTCAAAATTAAATTACACAAATTCTGAGCTTTACAGCTGAACAATGTTGACAGGTGGTAGCACAGATTCAGACTAGGGTTCAAAATCACGTTTGTTCAGGTTTAGACTTCAGAGTGTAGGTACTCCAATGTTAGTATACATGAACTCACTGCCTTCCCATTGTCAATGAACATTCACTGTAGTCCATTTGGTGAAAGACATCGATGCCATTCGTCAGAGTTGCTTTTGTTCTATGTTTCTGTACTCTGATAGCACCAAATAGAATCCTACTCTTAAACACACAGTTAACTGTTTTAGCTGTGTACTGTAAGCAGATGACATTGTGGCTGGATTTCTCTACTCTAGTGGAAGTATAAACATTTTTATCAGTTGCTTCCTGTTTTCTTAAGTTATTTCTGTTTGTGATCCCCTATAATTTCTGAGAGACTGTGCAGTTCCACATGATCCAATTAAATGATATTCAAAAACGAGATTTTTTTGTAGCGTGATAAAATAGAAACTGAAGAAAATGAATGTTTGGTTCAGCCTACTGAAGTGTGTGTTAAAATAAAGATTGATGAGCTAGAGTGAGTGTTGAAAGTAATGGTTGTCAGCCACAAATGGTGTGGGAGAGTTCATTTTATGATTTTGTACTACTTCTAACTGGTAGCAATAGAAGTTGCTCCTTCTAGAATATACAGTATCTTAACCCAGTCTAGCGTAAGTGAATGTTTATGAGCACTTATTACAGGTATTTATTTGCTCGTTGTTGCCGTTAGAACAGTCATCGCCTTTGCCTGCTTTGTGCTTCGTGTGCGGCCAAAGAGGCGGATCGACTAGATCACCTCTCGTCACGGACACAAACTAGCAACACAAAACTGTATAGGAAGTTGGAGTCACTTTTAGATGAAATTTTGGACATAGATAAATCACAATGGTGTAGTCTGCAATGACTGCTGGTGCAGACTTAACACCATCGATAAGAATGAAAGCGAAATAAAGAAGTCGAGAAAAAATACTGCAGCAACTGCTCCATCGTGATGCAGTCTTTCGTCCCCATGTACACGATGGTACACTCCGCAGGTGAATAATATTATCTGAGATTCAGTGTACATGATCATTTTGTTTCATGTTACTTGCTAACATGAAGTCTTGAAACAAATTATCTGCAAGTTCAGTGCAACAGGGGGTATGGGGGAAGGATATGGTGTCATTCTAGTGGAGAGCTGTTTATGGCAATTGTAATAAACTTTCCATGTTCTAGGAGGAGAGGAAAACTTAACGCTCTTTCCTGTTCCGTATTTTATTTTTGACGGCAGGGGTTCCAAAACAACTACTCTATTAGAGCACTCTACTTTGATGGAACACTTTGCTTATTTTAAAGGCTAATAAATGTAAAATAATGAGAACCTTATTGTACTCAGTGATTAATTTTAATTTAGAACTAATAACACAGAAATAAGAACAATGCAAGAAACCCTTGTGTGATTCTGCAAAGGTAATGTAATTTTGGGACCCTGTTTGGAAACTAGAAGAAAATTATGTAGCATGTCCAGTAAAATGTTTGAAACAGCATTCCTTACCTCCGATATTTATAATATTTACCGCCATCTTCCTAACATCCAGAAGTTTATTTCTAAAGAAAACCCTATTCACGAGAGACGGCATGCAGCACGACATCCCCAACGCGGATTTTTCTGTAATGTGCAATTAGATCTATTAATCATTGGTGAAATTCTTTGAAATCTTAACCAGAATTGCTATTACGAGGACTAGCATCTCTAACACGTTGCAACACATTTCCCTGTTAAACAATAGTTTTCTAGCAAATATGTTGCTTTGAGTGTGTGCTTCCTGACAGGAAACAATAATACAAAGCAGTATATGTACATAGTACACTTGCTGTGTTCATCCACTTGGCATGCTGTTGATTTCTGTTTCTTAGTAATGGCATCTGACAGAGGCTCAGTACAGTACTGTATGTTAAAATAAGGTACATAGCTGTCATTGCAACCGTTTGGCAATAGTAGGAGGAGCATGTCAATAAAGCAGTCCATGAAGTTCTTATTGCCAGTATCCCTGAAACAGCTGTGTCATTGTCTGTTTTCTAGCAAATATGTTGCTTTAAGTGTGTGGTTCCTGACCGGAAACAACAAAGCAAAGCAGAATATGTACATAGTAGACTTGTGTTCATCCACAACCAATCAAAATGTACTCCATACTACAGCAGCTTACCTCAGAAGATGCTCGAAGCAGTACTGTGGCTGGAGTGGGGGCAGCTACAGATGTACGGGGTAACAGAAACACACCACCTTAATGTCCACTAAAAGGTGTCCACCCCTCCCCTTTACAATAGCTTTAACTCTTCTGGAGATGCTTTTAGTGGGATGTCTCTGTCTCTTAGAAGGAATGGCAGCTCATTTTTTCTTGAGAGCTGAAACAAGAGACGATACAGATGTCTGGTGCTGGGTTTGAGTGAAGTCACCTTTCTAACTCATCCCAACATTCCAATCAGGATGGAACATGGGGCAGGAAAGCTCACCTCAGGAGTGCCATCTTCCATAAACCATCACCTCATAATGCGTTGTCGTGACAGGTGGCATTGTTCAGCTGATTCAATGCTTCATTTCATCTTAATTGTTATACTGAATATAATACGCAGTACTGTCAAATATATACATACTCTTATGTGTTTGACATTTCCTAAAGCGTAATAAGGGGAGAACAAATTAATGAGGAGAAATTGCATGCTGTAACAGTGCCTTCTGTGCACTTCATTGTTGGAACCAGAGATGATAGCAGGTAATGTTCACATGGGATTCATTAAACCCAAATTCTTCCATTCGAATGATGTGAGGTATAGTGTGATTGATCTCTCGAAGTCCTTTGTTTCCAAACGTCCACTGTACTGTGGTCATCGCTGTTTACACTACCTTGAGCATGGCTTAATGTTGATAACAGAAGCGTGTTGTTTTGAGAAGCTGCTCAGCCATTCTAACCAGCCTTTTGTAACTCCCTGTGCACAGACATTTCCTTAGGGGAACTACCAGCAGCACATCAAAACTGAAGGAGAGACCACAGCAGCTTTATTTTACCACTACCTACCATAATGCTAGATGCCCTGTCCTTCAGCTAATTCCCCTGTGGACGTCATTTAGCTTTGGTTCGTCTTTAATATTTCAGTTTTACTGTCACATCACTGACAGCTGACTTTGGCAAATTTTTTTTTTTTTTTTTTTTTGTTTGTGGTTTTAGGGCGCAAAACTTCTATGGTCAATAGCGCCCAGCCCGTGACGTAGAAAACAGGAAAAAAACGAAATTTAAAATCAGCAGCAATGGAAACAAAGTCAGAAAATTTCAGAAACTAAAGGCAGAAGGAATGCTTAAAAGTCCACTATAGAAAGGGGTTGGTTGTCCCCCAAAAAAAAACTTCAAATGACTGACGTCATTTCACTGTCTCTAATAAACTGTAGAACGCGGTCAGCTGAGCGCGTGTCATCTGCTAAAATCGACGATAGATCAGGCGATAGCTGTAGACGGGAGCGTAACGGATTAAAATACGGGCATTCAATTAAAAGGTGTCTGACCGTCCACAGCTGAGAGCAGTGGGGACAGAGTGGGGGAGGATCACCGCTTAAAAGATGTCGATGACTAAAAAGACAGTGCCCTATCCGGAGTCGGGCTAAAATTACCTCCTCCCGACGACGCGTTCGGGAGGAAGAGGTCCAAGCGCAAGGAACGGCTTTCACTTCCCGCAATTTATTGTGGGGAAGTGTTGACCAATGCGCATGCCATAAATGAGTAACTTGGCGACATAAACCGCTCCGTACATCGGTAAACGGAAGAGACTGAAGAGCAGGCCGAGGAAGAGAGACTGCAGCCTTGGCTGCTATATCGGCCGCCTCATTTCCACAGATACCAGCGTGTCCCGGGAGCCAGAGGAACGCCACTGAGACGCCCCCCAGGTGGAGCAAGCGCAGACAGTCCTGAATCCGGTGGACCAGAGGGTGCACAGGGTAAAGAGCTTGGAGACTGAGGAGAGAGCTGAGAGAATCTGAGCAGATTACGTACTGTATCCGCTGATGGCGGCGGATGTAGTGGACAGCCTGGAGAACAGCGTAAAGCTCCGCAGTATAAACCGAACACTGGTCGGGAAGCCGAAAGTGATTTGGGGTGTCGCCAACAATATAGGCACTCCCTACACCTAACGATGTTTTCGAGCCATCGGTGTAAATAAATGTGGCTTCCGTCATTTGTGCACATAGAGCAGCAAATGCCCGACGGTAAACAAGTGTAGGGGTACCATCCTTGGGAAATTCACATAGGTCTCTGAGCAAGTCGATCCGGGGACGGTGCCAAGGCGGTGCTGTACCCCAAGTTGTCAAGAAGGTTTTAGGAAAGCGGAAGGAAAGAGAATGGAGCAGTTGACGGAAGCGGACTCCCGGAGGTAGTAGGGAGGAGGAGCGGCCTGCATACCAGACATCAAAGGAGGCGTCGAAAAAAAGGTTATAGGCTGGATTAACAGGCATGGAAGACAGATGGCTAGCATAACGACTCAGAAGGACTGCCCGCCGATTGGACAGCGGAGGTTCAGCAGTCTCAGCATAAAGGCTTTCCACAGGGCTGGTGTAAAAAGCTCCAGACACTAAACGTAATCCACGGTCGTGGATAGAGTCGAGACGCCGAAGAATAGACGGCCGAGCAGAGGAGTAGACTATGCTTCCATAATCCAATTTCGAGCGCACTAAGGCGCGATAGAGGCGGAGAAGGACCACCCGGTCCGCTCCCCAAGAGGTACCATTCAGGACACGGAGGGTGTTAAAGGAACGCAGACAGCGAGCCGAAAGATAGGAAACGTGGGAGGACCAGCACAGGTTTCTGTCAAACATAAGACCCAAGAATTTAGCGACGTCGGAAAATGGAAGGTTGACAGGACCTAGATGTAAGGAGGGCGGAAGAAACTCCTTACCTCGCCAAAAATTAACACAAACGGTCTTACTGGGTGAGAAACGGAAGCCGGTTTCGATGCTCCACGAGTAGAGGCGATCGAGACATCCTTGAAGACGTCTTTCAAGCAGGCTGGTCCTTTGAGAACTGTAGTAGATCGCAAAATCGTCCACAAAGAGGGAGCCCGAGACATCAGGAAGGAGACAATCCATAATTGGATTAATGGCAATGGCAAACAGTACAACACTCAGCACGGAGCCCTGGGGTACCCCGTTTTCTTGGGAGAAGGTACGGGAGAGAGTAGTGTTCACCCGCACCCTAAATGTGCGCTCTGCCATAAATTCGCGAAGGAAAAGGGACAGCCGGCCTCGAAAGCCCCAAGAGAACAGTGTGCGGAGGATGCCTGTCCTCCAACAGATATCGTATGCTCTCTCCAGATCAAAAAATATTGCTACCGTTTGGCTTTCCGGAGAAAATTGTTCATGATGTATGTGGAGAGAGCAACAAGATGGTCAACTGCAGAACGATGCTTTCGGAATCCGCATTGGGCAGGTGTTAAAAGACTGCGGGATTCCAGCCACCAAGCTAAACGGTAATTCACCATACGCTCTAAAACCTTACAGACACTACTCGTGAGAGAAATGGGGCGATAGCTAGAGGGGAGATGTTTGTCCTTTCCAGGTTTCGGAACGGGAACGACAATAGCTTCCCGCCATCGCCTGGGAAAGGTACTGTCGGTCCAAATTCGATTGTAAAGGCGAAGGAGGTAACGCAGGCTATGGGTTGATAAATGCAGCAACATTTGGACATGGATACCATCCGGTCCTGGGGCGGAGGAGCGAGAAGAAGAGAGGGCATGTTGGAGTTCCCGCATTGAGAAAACAGTATTGTAGCTTTCGCGATTTTGAGAGGAGAAAGCAAGATGTCGCACTTCCGCTGCACGTTTCTTCGGGAGAAACGCTGGCGGGTAATTTGAAGAGCTCGAAATCTCAGCAAAGTGCAGACCCAATGAGTTAGAAATTGCGACGGGGTCCACTAAGGTATCATGCGCGACAGTGAGCCCAGAGACCAGGGAGGAACTAGGCGCGCCTGAGAACCGTCGAAGCCGACTCCAAACTTCCGAGGAGGGAGTGAAGGTGTTAAATGAGCCAATAAAGAATTTCCAGCTTGCCTTCTTGCTATCGCGGATGACGCGACGGCATCGCGCCCGGAACTGCTTATAGCGGATACAGTTTGCCAAAGTTGGATGGTGACGGAAAATGCGAAGAGCACGTCGCCGCTCACGTATGGCGTCACGGCATGCCTCGTTCCACCAAGGAACTGGGGGGCGCCGGGGCAATTCGGAGGAGCGTGGTATTGAACGTTCCGCAGCTGTGAGAATAACGTCGGTAATATGTGTGACCTCATCGTCGACGCTGGGAAAGGGACGGTCATCGAATGTCGCTAGAGACGAAAAGAGTGTCCAATCGGCTTGGGCAAACTTCCAGCGTCGCGAGCGCATATATGGCAGTTGAGGCTGCAGTCTAAGAACACATGGAAAGTTGTCACTCGAGTGTGTATCATCAATGGCGAACCATTCGAAGCGCCGAGCTAGCGGAACAGTACCGACCGCAAGGTCCAAATGAGATAAATTTGTCATGGAGGCAGACAAAAATGTGGGGACCCCAGTGTTGAGGCAGACTAGATCCGCTTGGTGGAAGACGTCTAGCAATAGTGAGCCACGTGGACAAGGATGTGGAGATCCCCAAAGCGGGTGGTGAGCATTGAAGTCCCCAACCAGCAAATAGGGGGGTGGAAGCTGACCAAGAAGATGAAGATCAGCTCGTGCCATTGGTGTGGACGATGGAATTTATACCGTACAAAGAGAGAACGTGTATCCAGAAAGGGAAAGACGGACGGCGACAGCTTGGAAGGAAGTGTTTAAGGGGATTGGGTGATAATGGAGAGTATCATGGAGCAGAATCATGAGTCCTCCATGGGCTGGAGTGCCTTCAACAGAGGGGAGGTCATATCGGACGGACAGAAAATGAGGGAGAACAAAGCAGTCATGGGGACGCAGCTTTGTTTCCTGAAGACAGAAGATGACCGGCGAGTAGGATCGTAAGAGGATCGACAATTCCTCCCGATTGGCGCGAATGCCGCGGATATTCCAGTGGATAATGGACATAGGGTGAACAGAAATGGAGGAACGTCACCAAGGGTGCTGTCAACTCAACGACTGCTCAGAGCTTGCGACCGACAGGATGGAATGGCATTCAGTCGAAGGCAGAAGATCCTGATCCATAGGTTGGTCAGGAGCAGCTCCTGCCACCAACGATCGGCCAGTTGACCGGCCACCAACAGTGCGCCTCGGCGACACAGAAGATGGCCGAGGGCGATTTCCGCCAGGTGGTGCTGTAGATGGGACACGCCTTGGCGGAGAAGGAGAGGAACTGTGTTTCTTCGTAGCCTTCTTGGAGGTATGTTTAGATGAAGGAGGAACCGATGGTTGTGAAGTTGCAGTACGTAAAAACTCTTCACGAGAATGCTCTTTTTTTGAAGACTTGGCGTCTGACTTTTGGGCTCTAGATTTAGCAGAACCCGACGAAGGGTGAGCCATAGAGTGGGCAGGCGAAAGAGGTGAGGTTGAACGGGTGATCTTTGCGCTGGCCGATCTGACGACCGTGGTACTAAATGTGAGGTCGCAAGTCTGCGTGGCCGCCTCCTTTGTTGGCCGAGGAGAAGCAAGGACAGCGCTGTATTTTCCTTTCTGAGGCACGGTGGGCAGTCGACTGGCGAGTAACTTTCGAGCAGCAAAGGTCGACACCTTTTCCTTCACTCTTATTTCCTGGATCAGCTTTTCGTCCTTAAAAACAGGGCAATCTCGAGAGGAAGCAGCGTGGTCACCCATACAGTTGATGCAGCGAGGGGATGGAGGTGGACAAGCACCCTCATGGGCATCCCTGCCACACGTAACACATTTGGCCGGATTGGAACAGGACTGGCTGGTGTGATTGAACCGCTGACATCGATAGCAACGCGTAGGGATTGGGACATAAGGGCGAACGGAAATTATCTCATAGCCTGCTTTGATTTTTGATGGGAGTTGAACTTTGTCAAATGTCAAGAAGACAGTGCGGGTTGGAATGATGTTCGAGTCAACCCTTTTCATAACCCGATGAACAGCGGTGACGCCCTGGTCAGACAGGTAGTGCTGAATTTCTTCGTCAGACAATCCGTCGAGGGAGCGTGTATAAACGACTCCACGCGAGGAATTTAAGGTACGGTGCGGTTCCACCCGGACAGGGAAGGTGTGGAGCAGAGAAGTACGCAGCAATTTTTGAGCCTGGAGGGCACTGTGTGTTTCTAACAACAGGGTACCATTCCGTAATCTGGAACAAGACTTTACAGGACCCGCAATTGCGTCGACACCTTCCTGAGTAATGAAAGGGTTGACCGTGGAAAAGTCGTGACCTTCGTCAGACCGAGAAACAACAAGGAACTGTGGCAACGATGGAAGAACCGTCTGTGGCTGAGACTCAGTGAACTTACGTTTGTGAGCAGACATAGTGGAAGGTGAGGAAACCATTGCGGAAGAATCCCCCATGATTACCGGCGTCTCCGATGGCGCGCTCCTCCCTTGTGGGGGCCCTCACCGAGGGCACACCCGCCTTAGGTGATTGTTCACACCTCAGGTCACACCTCCCGACAAACGGACGGAGGGACCAATCGGCACTTTCGGAAGTTATCAGCTCGGGTAATCACCCCTCCCTGGGCCTGGCCGTTACCAGGGGGTACGTACGTGCCCTACCTGTCTACCCGGGGCGGGGAATTACGCGTTACCCCGTCACCGGCTACGCATGGAAGTGCGTGGGTCGGCCTTCAGACACGCACAGGGAGGAAGAAAGAGACAGGGAAAGGAAAGAAGAGAGGTCTCAAACGCCGCAGCGGAGAAAAGGGTAAAGAGAAGAGGTAAAGAGAAGAGGTAAGGGAAAGAGAAGGACGAAGAAAGATGAAGACAAGCAAGGAAGGCGAAGAGTGCGGTACATTTACAAGCGTCCGTCTGCGGACGTAGGCACAAACCATACTCCCAGAGGGGGAGAAAGGGAAGGAAAGAGCCAGAGGTGAGGGGGGGGGCGAAGATGGGGGATGGGGAAGGATATGGAAAGGGGGGTATGCAGCCCGGAAAAGAAGGAAGGCCACATTAGCTCGGGGTCCCGTGCTCGCTACACACGTATCCACAAAAGAGTTGTGGATCCCCTGGGGGGGGGGGGGGGGGGAGAGAGAGAGAGAGAGAGAGAGAGAGAGAATTATTTGTGTTGACAGGGAAACAGAAAATGGTCAAGAGGTGTGGGGAAGGAAGAGGAGGTATGTGGGCATGTAGTCAGGGCAATAGGTGGCAGATGGGGTGAGAGAATTACATTCTATGGAGGTGACGAGGAGAAAAATGGTGGTGATAATCTGATGAGATTTCTTTTGTGGGGTTTAAGGGCGCTCAACTACTGAGGTCATTAGCGCCCAGTCACAGTTGTTAGAGCACATGGAATCTAGTAAAACTCAAGGGGAGGGAGGGACACCAGTAAGTCCTGACAAAGATGCAGATAAAATAAGTAAAAAGGTTAGACGTCTTTGGACAATCCAGTCAAAGTTATAAAACGGAGAACACGAGCAGCTGCTCGAGCGTCATCAGCTAAAATATCCGTAAAAGTAGATGGCAGGTACAGGACAACACGAGATTGACTAAAGCGGGGACACGACAATAAAACATGGTGCACTGTTAATGCTTGACGACAAGGGCACTGCGGGGCTGTGTCACCGGAGAGCAGGTAGCGGTGGCTAAACCGGCAATGCCCAATCCGCAACCTGGTCAGAAGGACCTCTTCTCGCCGAGATGGTCGGGAGGAGGATGTCCAAGCAGTTGGGAGCGGTTTTACTGCCCAGAGCTTGTTTCCTTGGAGGGATGACCAAGCATCCCACCACAACGACACAAGCCTCTTACAAACAACCCCACGAACGTCAGATGACGGGACACAATGGGAGGCTGGCCGAGGCAGGAGGACTGCAGCCTTGGCTGCAGCATCTGCAGCCTCATTCCCAGGCACTCCTACATGTCCGGGAACCCACAGAAAGCTGACAGGATAACCATTATCAGCGAAAGAATGGAGGGACTGCTGGATCCATTGCACCAAGGGATGGACCGGATAGGGAGCTCCAAGGCTCTGAAGAGCACTGAGGGAATCAGAGCAGAGTACATATGATCAATGGCGGTGGCGGCGGGCATATTGAACGGCCTGATGGAGAGCAAAAAGCTCGGCTGTAAAGCTGGAACATTGGTCGAGGAGCCGGTATTTAAAGGTGGCGGCCCCAACGACAAAGGCACAGCCGACACCATCGTCAGTTTTGGAGCCATCGGTGTAAATAAAGGTGTGACCAGCAAGTCGTGAGCAATACACATCAGCCGGAGTACTCTCCTTCGGGACTGAGCTGATGTCGAGATAAATATGAACCAGAGCCTGGAGCCAAGGTGGTGTCGGGCTCTCACCCTCTCTGAAGGTGGTAGGGAGGGCAAAACCAAATTGTCGAAGCAGGCGACGGAAGCGGACTCCAGGGGGCAGCAGGGCAGACAGGTACAACCCGTACTGACGGTCGAGAGAATCGGCGAAGGAGGACTGATAAGAGGGCTGGTCGGGCATTGACAACAGCCGGCAGGCATACCGACACAGCAGTACGTCGCGCCGTTAGGTCAATGGTAATTCGGCAGCTTCAGCATAAAGACTCTCAACAGGACTGGTGTAGAAGGCTCCGGTCGCAAGACGTAACCCCCGATGGTGGATGGAGTTGGGACGGCATAAGAGGGATGGTGGAGACCAACACAGTTTCCTGTCCAGCGTGAGCCCTAGAAACTTAGTTGTGTCCACGAATGGGAGAACAGGACCGAGATGTAAGGATGGCGGAAGGAACGCTTTACATTGCCAAAAGTTGATACAAACCGTCTTCTCTTCAGAGAACCGGAAGCCATTTGCCACGCTCCATGAGTAGAGGCTGTCTAGACAACGCTGAAGGCAGCGCTCCAGGAGGCATGTTCTCTGGGCACTGCAGTAGATCGCGAAGTCATCAACAAAGAGAGAGCCTGAGACATTAGGTGGAATGCAATCCATAATTGGATTGATCGCAATGGCAAAAAGGGCTACGCTCAAGACGGAGCCCTGAGGCACTTCGTTCTCCTGGAGGAAGACGTCGGACAATACGGAACCCACACGTACCCTAAACTTTCGATCCGTTAAAAAGGAATCAATAAAAAGGGGCAGGCGACCGCCTAGGCACCACCTGTGCATAGTGCGGAGGATACCTCCTCTCCAACAGGTATCATAAGCCTTCTCCAAGTCGAAGAACACGGCTACCGTTTGGCGCCTTCGCAAAAAGTTGTTCATGACGAATGTCGACAAGGTCACAAGGTGGTCAACAGCGGAGCGGCGGTGACGAAAGCCACATTGGACATTAGTAAGTAGTCGTCGAGATTCAAGAATCCAGACTAACCGAGCATTAACCATGCGCTCCATCACCTTACAGACACAGCTTGTAAGAGAAATGGGGCGGTAACTAGAAGGAAGGTGTATCCTTCCCGGGTTTGGGTATAGGAACAACAACGGCGTCACGCCAACACCTGGGGACTTGACCTTCGGTCCAGACGCGATTGTAGGTACGAACAAGGAAGCTTTTGCCCGCCGGAGAAAGGTGTGCCAGCATCTGAACGTGAATGGCATCTGGCCCCGGAGCAGAGGATCGGGACAGTGCAAGCGCACGTTCGAGTTCCCGCATAGTAAAGGGGGCATTATAAGTTTCTAGATTCAGCGAGTGGAAGGAAGGTCGCCGAGCCTCTTCTGCCTCTTTCCTGGGAAGGAAGGCAGGGTGGTAATGGGCGGAGCTTGAAACCTCCGCGAAAAAGCGGCCAAAGGCGTTGGAGACAGCCACAGGATCAACAAGGACCTCATTACCTGAGGTCAGGCCAGGTACCGAGGAGTGGGCCGTAATGCCCGACAGCCGGCGCAGGCTACCCCAAACGACGGAAGAGGGAGTAAAACTGTTAAAGGAGCTGGTGAAAGAGGCCCAACAAGCTTTTTTGCTGTCTTTGATGATTCTACGGCATTGCGCTCGGAGTCGTTTGTATTCAATACAATTCGCCAACGTAGGATGGCGGCGAAAGGTGCGTAAAGCACGTCGTCGAGCACGGATAGCGTCCCTACAAGCCTCGTTCCACCAGGGGACGGAAACGCGACGTGAAGAAGTAGTACGAGGAATGGAACGTTCAGCAGCATTGATAATAACAGCCATGAGGTATTCGACCTGACTGTCACAACTGGGAAAATCGTGGTCCAGAAAGATCGGCAGGGAGGAGTAAAGTCCCCAGTCAGCTTTCAATATGTTCCAGCTTGAAGGACATGGGGATGGGGTGTGGTGCAGGAGACGAACGACACAGGGGAAGTGGTCGCTCGAATAGGTGTCAGAAAGGACATACCACTCGAACCGACGGGCAAGAGTGGTATAACAGATCGAGAGGTCCAAGTGGGAGTAGGTATGAGTAGAGTCCGAGAGGAAAGTCGGGGCGCCGGTATTGAGGCAGACAAGATTGAGATGGTTGAAGACATCCGCCAAGAGTGAGCCTCTTGGACAGGATGCAGGAGAGCCCCAAAGGGGATGATGGGCATTGAAGTCGCCAAACAATAAGATCGGCGGGGGAAGCTGAACGATCAGGTGCATCATGTCAGCCCGACTAACAGAGCAGATGACGGAGTGTAGATGGTACAAACTGAAAAAGTAAAAGCAGAAAGAGTAATGCGGACCGCTATTGCTTGGAGTGGGGTGGTCAATGGGATGGGATGGTAATAGATATCGTCCCGAACGAGCAACATGACCCTACCATGAGCTGGGATACCGTCCACAGGGGTGAGGTCATACCGCTCCGAGGTATAGTGGGTAAAGGCAATATGGTCAGTCGGGCGCAACTTGGTTTCCTGGAGACCAAGGACGAGCGGACAGTGCAGGCGGAGGAGCAGTTGTAATTGCTCCCGATTAGATCGAATACCTCTTATGTTCCCATGAAACAACGCCATCGCTAGTCAAAAAGTTGTGGGAACGAGACGGGGAAGAGCTGGTCACCTCGACGGCCGTGGAGGGCCAGGTTGCGAGGGAACAACGCTACACCGACGGGAGGCGGATCCGGTTCCATCGACTCGTCGCCAGCTGCGGCCTCTGTCCCTGATTGTGTAGGAGGGGCCGCATCATTTGCTGACGAAAGGCCAGCGGAGCACCTGGCAGCAGAGCGTCCCGGCGAAACTGAGGACAGCTGGGAGCAGCGACTCACGGATGAAGCGTCAGACGAAACGCGCCGGGGTGGAGAGGGGGATAGAGACTACTTCTTGGAGGCCTTCTTGGAAGGCCGAGGAGGCACAGGGATGGTGGGCTGGACCCGAAGAAGGTCCTCACGCGCGGGGTCCGTTTTGGAACGCCGGACCTCAGAAGCTGGGGTCCGAAACGTTTCCCCGATGGACGCCTGATAAGAGGATCGCTTCTCAGGTGGCGTGGGGGGAGGAGGAGGAGGAGGAGGAGGAGGAGGAAGGATGGCCCCTGGGGCAGAGGGGGTGGGGGCCACGGGGGAGGAGGATTTGGAAGGGAGGGATTTGGGAGGCGGAGGCAGAGCCCCCTGATGGGTGGAGGAGGCGGAGGGGGGACAGGATAGGGGTGAGGATATCGCGGAAGGAGTGGACACAACTGAGGCAAACGAAGTGGTCAATGGCACGGGATGAAGGCGGTCATACTTCTTCCTGGCCTCAGAATAAGAGAGCCGATCCAAAGTTCTTATTTCTTGTATCATCTTCTTCTTCTGATAGGTGGGGCAGTCTGAGGATCTAGGCGAGTGGACGCCAGGACAATTAATGCACCGAGGTGGTGGGGTGCATGTATGTTCCTCACGAAGAGGACGTCCACAATCGCCACAAAGGGGCTCAGCCTCACACCGTGACGACATGTGCCCAAAGCGCAAACACCTAAAACAGCGCATAGGAGGCGGGACGTAAGGTCGCATGTCGCACCGGTAGCACATCACCTTGACCTTCTCCGGGAGAACGTCCCCCTCGAAGGCGAGGATAAAGGCCCCGGTGTCGATGCGACGGTCTTTGGGGCCGCGCTGGACTCGCCGGACGAAATGCACGCCGCGGCGCTCCAGGTTGGCCCTGAGCTCCTCATCAGATTGTAGCAGCAGGTCACAATGAAAAATAACCCCCTGCGTTCTATTTAGTGCCAGATGTGGGACAATGGATACTGGGATGTCCCCTAGGCGGTCGCACGCCTGGAGCGCCGCCGACTGTGAGGTGGAGGTGGTCTTGGTAAGAATGGACCCGGATCGCATCTTGCTGAGAGCCTCGATTTCCCCGAAGACGTCCTCAATATGCTGAACAAAGAACATGGGCTTGGAGGTGGCGAACGTCCCCCATCGGTTCGAGAACAGACAAAATAGCGGGGGAAGTACTTCGCCGCAAGCTGGCAGGCCTGTCCTTCCTCCCAGGGAGTGGTCAAGGGGGAAAGGGCAGGAGAACCAGAACCAGAGACAGTACCTTTCTTTTTAAAAGACTCGGCCGCAGAGCGACCTGACATGTTGACCTTTCATCTGCGAAACGTCCCCCCCCCCCCATACCACCCATTCCTACCAGGGGCTCTCCCCACGGGCGCCACCCAGCCTCAGCAAAGGCCACCTGGCAGGATGACTGTTGCCGGGAGTCCTGATGCCCCAAGGAGACCGGCATCTACTCCTTGGCTGACGTGGGGAGGGTGCAGCTCAGGTATCAGCAGTACGATCCCTGTGTTGTCAGGGGGCTACAACCTAGAGGGTACATGACGACCCCACCACAACGGGCTGGCTACCGTGCTGGATTTCGGATGCCATGGGAAGTCCATGCGTAACTTGTACAACCTATCAGGCATTTAGGCCCAATTTGAGGAATAGTGGGTATGGTTACAATGCCGTTACAATGCTGAGTGCCAAGGTCTTAGTGCACTCAGGACCAGTGGTACACCACATAAGGCGTCCTTCCCCAAAAGGCTCGTACTTCTGTAGAATTTTGAAAAATGGAGGTCAAACCCCAAGGGGGACCATCACATGGTAGGCCGAAACGGTTGAAACTCCTTTTAGTCGCCTCTTACGACAGGCAGTAATACCTTGGGCCTATTCTTACCCCAGACCCTCAGGGGGCAAAATACCGGTTCGTGCACGAAGTACGAAAAATCACTCCCTGACAAGCTGAGTATCTTCTGTGGCGATGAAGTAATGTCTTATGAAAGATGCTCTACATAGTGGTCTCCACGTTGTGATTATAAATTTTAGTACAAACTAATGAACATGTTACTGATGGTCATTTCCATCCAAGGCATTTTAATCCACTTTTACAAGAACTTTTGCCTCATGGAAACTATCAAAAAATATCTCACCGATCTGCTTTGACCAGTGGTCTGCGGCCCCACGAGAAATGCGTGCTCCGCAATGAGCTTGTGACGTCACTAATCACCTAGCGACGCCTAGAAGGACAGACGCCTTAACACTTAGCTAGGTTTGTACGTTCGAACGAGAATTCCATCTTCTGCGGGAATCTGCTATTATGGAGGCTTACTCTTAGTCCTACAATGATCGGAAGTCAGCAGGCCTACTTATTTGTTACGGCTGTACTGGGATTGTAAAAGTTAAAAGCATGCCAAAATGATAATCAGTTGCAATTGGCACCACTTGTTTGAAACAAGAACTTAAGCAGATGAGAATGCTATAATCAATCCGTTATACCATTCATATCGAGTATTTATCATAAATTTCGTTTCCATCAGTAAGACTTCATAATAGGAGATTCCAGTAGAAGATGCAATTCCCGGTAGCTACGAGTTAACTGGCTTAGAAACTTTTGTCTGCTGAACAGAGCTAGCGAGTTAAGGCCAGCCTTCATGACAAAAGCGCCGCTGCCTGTTTTTCTCGTGGGCCTCGTGCCTTGCCCGCGTAACATGCAAATGCTCGGCTACGCGCAAAGCTGACGGGCAATCAATGCCAGTGGAAAGGTACTTGCTGGTCTTAACATTGTATTATAAGGAGCTGTGTATTTAAACGCCGCAGTGAATATATACTTAAGTTACCCGGAACTCGCTCTCCACAGGAGACAGTCGCCAGCACTAACACTTCCCACGTGTTTTGAAGTACACCTAGGGTCCGTTTATAACGTTGGTGGCGCCGTATTTCCATTGTGTCGCAATTGTTTACTTCTGGTCATGGTTATGGGTGGAGTGTTGTATTTGGTGGCACACTTTTTAGATGTGTTTGGAACTTTTTCGTTATCTTTGCGAGTCATTTGACGACGCTATCTGAGTGGGCGAGGTTCGCTGGGAGTTACTTTCATTTTGCAAATTGTTGGTTATGAATTTGTTCTTGTGTCTGGTATTATTCGAGGCATGTGTTTCTTGTGGTTTGAAAGTCTTTTCCTTTTTCTTAGTAATTGATAAGTCTGTGAGAAGCTCATGCGCTGATGCAATGGGTGAATTGGTGCTTACAATCATGATCTTTCCTTCATGGACAGGTCAGACATTTTGCCATTTCGAAATGCACTTTAGAATGGCTACATAGCCAAAATCAATTGTGTGCAATAAACCAACAATTAACACGCAAACAGCGGAAACTTTTTAGAAAATTTTCTTCCTATCATGTCCCTGCAGTTGGTTTGGTTGACTGCAGGCGACTTTTTTTCACTGTGCGCGTGCGCCAAATCATATGTGTTTGTCAGTGACTGGTTGGTATATTCCTTCTTGGTTTGTTTTTAATCCATTAAGTATGGTTTGGCTTTAGCATTTTAGTTCTTCGTGTGTTTTTAAGTGAAAATTGAGGTTTCGGGTTTTCGAGTGGTACGTGGATTCATTGCTATCGAGGGCCTCGTTTGGGCCATAGGTCAAATTAAGATTTCGATTCCCATGGCTATCTTTTGTAGTGTTGTTGAATGTTTAGCCATTTTGTGTGACTGGTTATTTTAGTTCTGGTATGGTGTTATTGGTGTTACGTTTCAGCTTGTCCCCACTCTGGAGCCAGTACTTCCTGTACTTTCCCCAACCGCTTTCATTTTATAACTAGTGGAGTATTTGGTGTTTATTTTTGTTCGTGGGTCCGTTTCGTGGAGTTGCGATAACCGTATTGCATATGCTGGTAACATGCGTGTCGGCCGTCTTCATGCCATGGGTCGAAACATAGGTGTAACCTTAAATTTCGGTTTTGCTCACGATTCAGAGAAGTACGTTCTAGATTGATTCCCATCTGAAGCACATTGCAGGTAATACTTCTGAGCAAGTGTTGCTAACACCAAATACAATACGAAATTTAGTATGACTACCATAATGAAGAGCAATGTAGAAAAATTAAAGTCTGCTATGCTTGTGTGCCTTGCGCGCGTTAAATCTTTTACATTCTTTAAAATTCTTTACGCAGTGTGAAGTACAAGGATCAGCTGAAAAGTGAGGTGGTGGTTTCAGAAACAGTCTACACTCAAAGACACGGCATTTTAAAAAAGGACTAATCGAGAAGTTACCTCCATAATAGGCGAGAATTGGTCAGTTTTGAAGGTGCTGGATGATATCAACCATGATCCAGGCAGGTCCTGCAGCAATTGCCTATCAGGACACTGTCACGTTGATTTTAAGGGCAACCAACCGTTGGCAATTTCTGGAAGTAGATGATTTCTGTTTAAATTTTTAACACAATTATAAAAAATATTCATTTTAGTATTTCAGTTTTCAGACAGAGGAAATGGACTCAGGTTGTAAAATTGCTAATTCCATTGCGGGAAGCCCTAATTTTGATTTTTAGTAGATGTTAAAGTACGTCAACTAACAGTTACAATTAGCTCGAATTACAAGCTGAAGGCGACGCCTTTCATATACTTTATTAAGTGAATGGTGAGTCGTGAGAAAATCCCGACTATTTCATTGAGTGGGAGGTGGTAATCTGACCCCCTGAAGTAAAGGGATTGGTTCGTCTCGTCTCCACTGCCTCACCTGTCAACCAGCTCCAGCTTTCAATGCATCAGAACTGCCTCAGCGGTTTAAACGACTGAACAGGTGAACAGGACATGGAACACTGGAAGCCAATGTCGAACGAAATGGTCATCTGCTCGTACAACTGAGATTTTGAAGTTAATGCTGCCATACTAACTACTTTCACATGCACGCTGAAGCTTTCCTGCTATGCGAATCCAACTAGGAATATATTGCCAACGGAACATGAGCACATAACTGTCTTAAAGATTTTCTACTTTTGATAATGGATTTTGCTTATTTGACAAGTTATTTGAATAAAGGTGTTAAACAACGAAATCCGCTTTGTGTGTGCACCACACGCATCTGAACACCATTTAGTCCTTCTGTAAGATTGGTGCTACACGGTTGCTGAGGAGTACGTGTATATAAACATTGCCCACCAACGACTGATCATTCTATTCCGCAACTGGTTTGTCAAATTACGATTCAGGTAGAAGTCATCTGTCATAAATGTTACGTATTTTGAGGTTTCTTTAATGACAAATGTGCAACAATGTTACGTACTAGCATCATATTATACTACCGAAAATGTGATTATAACCAGTACTAGAATGAAACATCAGTAGCAAGGACGAATAAATTGTGAATTTCCTGTGGTAACCGGAGGCAACCACAGACGCTCAACTAGCACACACGGTTTAGCAGTGGGTAAGCTTTCTATGAAACAGAAAACTTGACACTGATTTCGAAAACATTGCTATCATGTAACATTTACATTAGGTAACATTCAACTGCTGAGCCGAACTGACTGGTTGTTGGCCCTATGTTGAGCATGTGAACCGTGTTCTGAAATAAACTTTTAGATTTCAAACGCAAAATTAGAGAGAAAATTGAACCCATTAAAAGCCAAATGAAATGTGTACTCAATGGAAACTGACATTCAGTACCAAACCACAATATGAACGATGCGTGTTAGACTAAGAAGGTCCACAAAACCGAATTACTGCTCTACTCTGAAGAAAATATTAGAAATTAGGAACAGTGTTTACTGAAAGTTCGCTTGCTGACACGACAAGCAAGACACCTCACAATACTGACTACACACTGCTTGCACAAGGACGCAATGCAAGGTGCACCTTGAAAAAAAATTGACTTACCTCTCTCAGCAAGCTGTTTTTTGTGTCTGCAGTACTCGCGTTCTCCAAATCAAATACAAATCAAGAGATGCAGAAGCTAAAAATAAATGATTTACTCTAAATTCTTATTGTCAGAAAATCTGTTGCTTCGTGCGTCATAAGGTGCATTGGACATACTACAAAATTCAGAGCTTTACTATGAATAGGATGTGGGTTTTACTTTACAGACAGTCGTTACTGATAAACTGACAAAAGGACAGCAGAACAGAAGGCTAACAATCAAAATTGTCTCATTGGAAACATACCTTCGAAATTCCTGAAAATCAACATAAGAATAGGAAAGTATTATCCCTCAGTTTTAGTCTCCATAATGTATTCTACACAGCTTCTCCCAAATACACGGAAAATAGATCTCATTCTTTAAGGAAAGGACTGCACCCCACTATGCCTCAATTTCTCAGAGCTGAAAAACTAAAGTCAACGACAGATTAAACACAGAGTCAAGGGTCTGTTTGTCTACACATGCAGTGCGCTCATTTATCTTTGTTCCAGTACAATAAAGGTGAAGTATTTACAGTAGCAGGAAATATGAGAAGCTGTACACATGTATTACTTCTAGTTCGAGGCATCACGCTCTTAATTCCCAAGTTTCAGCTATGGTCTTCAAAGGATTGCCAACATTTTTAGAGGTTCATGTATCTAATCACGTTGAGTTTTTCATACTCTTATGTTTTGGTTACATATAACCGTATGTGGGTCCACCCGAAACCTGTCAGCGCCGATCTGTGACCTAGACAAGTGTTGCACAGATTGCCTGCTACGTAATCTGATAATGTAACTGATAACCGGTAGCTGTGGTTCGCCAAGTATCTCACTACTCAACCAAACTATCGCTGGAAACAGTTCCCTTTTTGACTCGGCTTCAGATGCAACCATGGTTCACTCCGCACGCGTTCTCCGTCACCAAGCAAACGTCAGCGCAATTCCAGCCGTAGTGACGTGTGCACAGTACAGCGTCCCCAGTGCTACATTACTAAAAGACTTAAAAACAGTATTTATAAATTGAATAATATATTTTTATCATGTAGCCGTAAAGTAATAATCTCTCTGTCCAAGTTTCAAATGCAAAGAAATAATTTATGACAAAATGATCTAAAGAGACAAGATACGCTCTTTTGTTAATTTTTTTTGTCGACTTCACCACTTCCTCTTGTCTTTAATGTATATAGAGGGAAATCTTGCGAGTGCTCGCAAATGTAAGCATATTTGTAGGAGTTAAGCATATAATATACTGATTTAATATTATTGTGCACTTTTAATTTGTAAGAGGTGATCCCGATTTCATGTCCGCCTTTCTTTAATTAACCTGCATTCAAGTAATTTACAGTTCAACAATCGCAGCGGCCGATGCAGCCAACGACGCCATTACGTGGCGATATTAACTTATGAAAAATTAGCGGAAGCAGAAAACTCGCCCGCTATTAACATAATATTAATTTTTCTCCACAGCCGCCCGACGTTGCAGAAAATACTTAGCTTTAAGATTCTTATTTTCAGTACCATAGCCGAGACCCAGAGCCAGGACTGACTACAATAGAATGGTTAGCGGAGGTAAGAAAAACACTCTCGCGCGTGTGTGGGCCGCAATTTTAATTAATAACTAAAGATCTTATGCTTTAAAGTGAACTGACTAGCCGAGGAAATTAATATGAAAAGTTTATTACATTGTACAACTTATATGCTCATGTTTTCAGATTCAGCGAGTGTAACATTCTTTAACGTAACAAATAATTTAAGATGAATATTGCTAAAACGGAGAACTTCAGGAAAGCATTTAATCGTAAAATCAAAATTAAATGAAATATTTTTATTGAGGCCCACCACGTAAGTCGGCAACAATCAAATAATAACAATAATAATATATATATTAAATTACGACAGCCGACGGACGCGAGAACAGCTCACCACCTGTGCTGCCACACGGCAGGGAAGGCCTACCTGGTGGTTCCACAACAACGAGCTCTGAATTTTCGTACCACTTTCTGTAGAATCGGTGAGTCGTGTTTTCAGAAGATTTCCGTTGAATAATCACATAGATTCGTACAGTGTCTGCAGAACTATTGCAGCCGAGTTTGAACCTATTGTGTCATGAGAAGCCATGAAACAAGATAACCTATTATCATCGGAAAAGTATATGTCTACTCCCACAAGAGAAAAAAGTGAAAATGGTAACTGTCCGGATGAACAAATTTTTTATAAATCTGAAAGTATAGTACCAGTACAGAGGCAGCAGAAAAATTCAGAACTTCTTGATTTAAAAACTGCAATTGTGTGGCAGCATTTCCGTAATTGTATCAAAATCGATTTTTTGGTAAAGGTAGTCAAGTTATAATCGCCCAGAGCTCCACAGCCAGTATGTTACGATAGCTTTATGGGTTTAGTAGCGCGTCATATTCTAAATTACTTCCGCTCATGAAACGTAAATTTCAGCCACGGTTTTAGTGGCCGCTTCCTGGGTGTACTTATTGCTGCCCATAACTGACACGGGCTCTGATTATCAGCGTGCGGCGTCGCAGTGTTTCTCACAACTAATCAGTTTTGAAAGTTGCGAAGGATGTTCTTCGATGGTTACAACCCCCAAACATCTCCACAGCCATGGTAACGAATGAAAGAAGCCAAGGTAGGCAGCACAGGGACGAACTGCAACCAGCAGCGCGCTTACCCAGTTTCATCAATGATACTATTTGACTCGCTACCATACGAACGAAACTCCTCTGACGGAAGTTCAAGGCCTTTCACATATTGTCAATTGTCTGACAAAAGTATTCTTAGTTTGTATACAATTTCACACTGCCCGCAGTTGGCTTCAGTGAGTTGCACGTTTTACGGGCCCTACCCAACCGAGCTATCGGCTGACGGACCGACATACTATGTATGTAGGCGTTTTGACCGACCGACCGACAAACACTCCTTGTTGGGATGTCTGACGAGTAGGCCGCACATCACCCAACAAACTATGCCGTGAGTAGCGCTGTCGTGCTAACCTTCCGAGGAGAGTTGGTCTTGTCACTGTGCGCGGGATTCAATACACACAGCGTGCGAGGCTGTCGATACCTAAAGGACACTGTGGAGAAATTGTAAAACTTTAAATCTTCTTGGGACACGTCATGCGAATATAGCAATATATATGCACGAAATGAAGCACTACTTTTAAGTAATGCGTAAGGATTTCGCGTGGCTCAAAGTCCGTCGAATTTCTGTTTCTAGATCTTGTTTTCAATACTTATGGGAAATTTAATATAAAAACTGGAATATCGATGTATAGTGGTCGTTAATTCGTAAGATATACAGCGCTCATCAAGATGGAACAGATTTTCAACATTTATTGCTTCCATCCTACAAAAACAATTCCAGCGTTCCTGGGAAGAGAACAGTTCAAATTTTTATGCATTTAACGTGAGCCCTATGTGTCACAACAAATACCAGGACGGTGGCTCACTTCGTGCCAGACACGAAGTAGCTGGTGTGTCGTCGTCTTACTCACAGGTTGAACAATACGATTAGTGTGAGGCATGGAGGGATGAAAATACCGCATTTTACATAACCCAAAAGTAAGTCATAATATGTGACGCCTTGAGACCTGGAAGGCCACCTGCGATAAAGCTCCTCCCAAGTCTTCAGACTCTTTCGACATACTGTGGGATCACGTAAAGGACCGCATCTATCCCCCCCCCCCCCCCCCCCCCCCCAATGCCTGACACTCTTTGACGAGTCAGACATCGCGTGCGTTGTTCAAGCTGTGAGTTAGATAATGAGACACCAGCTACTTCGTGTGTGGCACGAAATGTGCTGCCATTCTGGGATTTGTCGTGTAACACATTGTGCGCTCCTTTAAGACATAGAAATCTGAATTTTTCTCTTTCCAGGAACACTGGAGTTGGATTGAAGTTTTTTCCTTCTTTTTGAATAGCTTCATGGCAATAAACGTTTAAAGTCCAGCCTATATCCAAAGTTCTGCTACGAAGAGCGAAGGATACAATTTTTTACAGGTCTTGCAGTTGCCATTTACTTCATTTCTGATGTATCTGTAGTATTTATTAGTTTATGTACACCATCAGCACGTGTCTTTCGTGTTCGGATTTAAAATAAGTTTCTTAAATTTTGAAGTCATTTTATGCTACGTACATAATGTTTATGTAAACCTCTTTTGCTTTATCGTGATTTATTACCTCGCAACTATATATCAGGTTGCGCGTTTCACGAATTATATTAACCGATAACCGTGGGATACAACAGCACTGAATTTGAGGTATTCCTGACTTCTGCCAGTCGCTAGAAATCATGAAGTTTCTGACAGTCACTCTTTTTCGCTAAGAATGGTTTGATTTTCAGCAACTCTGAAATGAATAATTCGCCCCTTATCACGTAATTATGAAAATTATCGGGCCCAGCTACTTAACAGAACGTGGGTGAATTTCTTTGCTCGCAATAGTCACTAGTCCATAGCTCTCAGCTTTTTGGCCTTATTACCTCTAAGATAGTTTATGCAAACCCTGTGTTTGCGTGTGAAACAAATCGGTATCTTAGGACAAACAATGAACTGTAGATAAGGTCGGGAAGTTTTTCGGCTGCCACGAAATTGGTCGGTTGAACGACATTGATGCGTAAGTAGCAGCCCTCAGTGGAAGTCACAGATCGTATTGCGAAATCGAAGATTATGTTGAAAATTTTCATAAGAAGCACATCTATGTCATTACTTTGTCAGACTGACGTACAGGGTGGTTAAAAACAGTGTGAAAGGCTTTTGAGGATGTTGCACGGTAAGTTGTACTGACGATTCACTGTAAGGAAACAATTCGATAAGTTTCGGAGTTTCCGAGTTAATTAGCATTAACGTCAGCCTATCAGCTCGATCTGCGCGGAAATTCAAGTGTCGGAAAGAGACTCAGTTAACTTGTCCTTCGGTTTTTCCTAAAATCAAACAGGAGATTAAAAATTTTGGAGAGTGGCGGTAGTTGGGATCGAACCCGAGCCAAACACTGAGCAACCTGGTGCGCCATCATCTACGCTATGATAACAGTCGTATGTGGAGGGCACTTTAATTTGCGCACGCAACAGCCTGACTTAACTTTAATGTTAATTAACTCAGAAACAGTGCAAGGTATGTTATATTTTCTTGTCTTTTCAACACAACCTACCGTGGCACACCCCTTACAACCTATTACGACTGTTTCTCACAACCTCTATAGTTGAAGTGCATGCATACCCTACAGACCCACATCCCACCTAAATTTGGTAATATGTTTCGCACCAAAAGAGTATGTTCACGAGAGAAACGAAATGGTGGCTTCATTTCCTCTCACGCTGTACGGCACGTTAGTGAACATGGGAGGTAAGTAATGTCGAAGTCGTAAGACGTATAGTAACGCATTTCCTCTTTTGGCAAAACACTGCACTTTTTCGGTTACTATAAAATACAACGCACCAACAGCACCTACTCGTTCGATTTCAGAGTAAATCTATTCTCTAGCACGCGTGAAGTTTTTTGGCTGTTTTCTGAAACATTTAGGTTGATTAGAATAATTCTTCCTAAGATATCAGTTTAATACAATTTCTCAAACTTCAGGGGCTAACGTATCATCAAATTAGGGTTTTATTTTCTACATTCTACAGATTTCATTGGCGCTTCCGTTAATATACACAATGCGAGAATAAAGGCAAATCATCTCACCTGCGCTACAGTAACTTTTTCGAAGTTGCGATAGTGAAATTGTACTGTAATGGTAAATACGTAGCTGTGAAGTTGATTCTCACCATTGGAACAGAAAACCCGATACCAATGGCTTTGCGCTTAAAGCAAGTTCTAATGGTAACAGCCTGGAAACGGTGATTGTGGAAATGCTGCCGGCACGCAAGTCAGGTTAAGCAACAGATCTTAGACCGTAAAATGACAGCACCTAGCTATGAACGTTATTTAAGCTATTTGTTTCAGTGTGAGGTAAACATTCGCACCGAAATTAAATACCACAGTATTTAAGAGTGAACCATTAACAACTTACGTTATCTTTATTTTGATAAGCTAACGCCCAAGCAGTACATGAAAGCCATGTCCAGACTGATTTACTGGTAAGACTACAATCATAGAAATGTTTAAATTTCTTAGATTTTCAAGTAATCTAACATAACGGCACGTAAGGTGACAATTTTCCACAAATTTGTTAGTTCCAAGAAAAATCCAAACACTCACTGTCAGTAGCTTATGTCATTGAAACTTCATAAATTCATATTCGGCTCCCAGTTACCTTCCATGCCATAGCACCTTCCCAGATTTTACATAAGAAAAGCAAAGTGTGATTTTTACTGTTCTAACAGTTGCTAAATGGTTCATTTCTTATGTACCTGTGGCATTTATTACGCAGTGTGCGCAACCGCCATGTTTAGACTGTCTTCGAATTTAGAGTTTTTAGAACTTTAAAGTTTGTTACATAAATCAAATTTTGCATTACCATGATTTATTTCTCTAGCAAACGAAGTCACGCTGCCTGTTTCACGAATCATTGTAAGTAATAATTGTGGGGATACAAAAGCACTGAATTTGAGATCCTCTAACTCCTGCTATCAATGTAGGCAACAGCCTTTCATGACTACCCGTTTTCGTTAAGAATGATTTGATTTCAGCAGGTCCGAAACACACTATTGATCCATTCCTACGTAATTACGAAAGCCATCGGCTCCCAGCTGCGTAAGTAGCGGAACTTGCGTAAATTTCTTTCCTTGCATTATTCGCTATTTTGCCTACAGCTCTGATTTTTTGGCTTTGTTACGTCTCGAACAGCGAACGAAAACCCTTGTTTCTGTGCAAAACCAAGGAGCAACTTTCAGGACAAACTCAATGAAGTCAAGGTTAGCAAATCACAACACACCGGCGCTGTAATCGCCGAGTGCAGTCTGTCGAGACGTGCCTGAAGGCTGCCACGAAATAGGGCGGTCGGTCGGCCCAAATGCTGAAGCGTGAGCAGGGGTCTTTAAACTGTTACAAGTTTTAGTGGCCACCAAACAGTTATTCCTACAGTCCAAGTCTAAACCAGTCGTTCCCAGCCTGGGGATAAAATTAAAGTTTCTGAGGGATAAAAACTGAATCAATTCTATTTCGGTCACGAAACAAGATTGTTACTGTCCTCAATTTTGTAAGACGTTCTGTTGTAAGATACCAATAATTACTTTTTCTTAATAGCATTAATGCGATGGAGGTTACAGGTTTCTCAATCCACCCACTACACACGTATGTAGTTCGTCCCGCACATTACCAATGATAAAAGCGAGATATGTAACAGACACTAAATATCTCAAACAAATGTCTTCAAGCATTAGATAGTATCTGCAGTAGTCCAGAAATTGCCTCATTACTTGCTTCGAAGCAAATGAATTAA
The DNA here is from genome assembly GCF_023864345.2 of Schistocerca serialis cubense. Classification (NCBI taxonomy): domain Eukaryota; kingdom Metazoa; phylum Arthropoda; class Insecta; order Orthoptera; family Acrididae; genus Schistocerca; species Schistocerca serialis. The sequence continues at coordinate 1,062,974,507 of NC_064640.1, read as the reverse complement.
TGAACAACACGATGCAGCAGTAACTACGTAAGAGCTAATACAGTGCTGTAGACAGCATTGGATTACTATGAAAGTGGTCAGACAAAGTATTAACAGCAATATCTGGCAGGTCAGAAGGGAGTAGTGCAGCAATCAAGTGATTTACAAACAGTAAGTATAGTGCACACTTTAACTGGTTGGGTTTTAATTGGGGCTGCAGTGTGCAAGTCAAGTAAGTGCCGTAATAGAGATGATTAATAGAGGGGAAGAACGCGAAACAAGTGTCTACTCTCTCTGTGGTTAGTTAACTTTATCTGAGGAAGAGTTGTGAGTAGCACTTGCGATGCACCACGAGCTCTGTCATTCATTCTAACACACACACACACACACACACACACACACACACACACACACACACACACACACACACACACAGTAAATATACACGTTCCATCATTTTAAAAATAATAATGTTCCAAGAAAAATCTCTTTCTAAAATCCATTAGTTACCCTCCCAATGCTCCCGGCTTACAACACCGTTTCCAACTGCGATTCATTTTCTAATTGAGTCTTCCCCGCATGAAAAATTCTACATTTGACTACAGAGCGCAGCTACTATGCTAAAACTCCCTCAGCAGTTACTGTCAGAAAATAGGAATTAGCGTTTGCACTAAGAAATTTTGTTTGTTTTTTACTACTAACAGTATACCGACAACTAACGTTTCAACTTTCTTCAGAATACGTAAGTAAAAATTGTTTCAGGAAGTAATTACAGTTATCCAAAGCCCCGTATACAAAGCATATATCGGCATCACGACTCAGCTTATACGTGGTCTGTGCATAAACCGTCAATATTTTCTAACAACTACAGCACATCAGCACATGTTCCGTACTCACCAAGGACTGCAGCGATGAAGAGTGAACTGCAGTGAGGTGAAGTCCAGGACACACTGCTCGCGTAATACAGCCAACCTCCTCACCACCGCAAGATGAGGTTTCCACGACGAGCGAAAGGCGCACAACAGTCCCCACAAACCACGGCAGTCAACGCTAGTGAAGTCAAACTGGTGTAACAGTGTACACAGATACTGAGATACCACGTTGTCGACTGTAGCGCCCTCCATACGAGGAATCGACAAGCATCACATCTCGATACCACACAATGCTCGTAATCTACAAATCAGAAGCGAAATCTCGCGACAGGCTTCCCAGGAACGATTGTCGATATCGGGCGTATATTTTAATACGAAGAGTCCTGGTTTCTGATACTTAACAGCGTATTAATTTATGACTGAGGTAGTCGGCATGTATTAAATCGCTGGGTCGCGGAAAATAGTTTCAGTTAACCTACGAAAGAAATTTAATCAGCTCGATATTCCACCTAAGTAACTTAGCGTGCAGAGAAGCGTCCACCTAGGATCTAAGAAAGCAACAGTTGCCTAGGTCTTTCTGTCTTCATTATGTATTTTTCTTTCTTGACATTCTACATCCTAGAGTATCTCCTCACTATGGATCTATGTAATTAATAGTATATCACATGTAATAAACTTTGCAGTAGTTTTAACAGTTTGTTTATATGATGTATAACACTGCACATGACATACCGAGAGAAACTGGAGAACAAAGACAAACGGCACATTTAACCAACAATCAGATGTTACGTGCTAATGTCCATTCTTCTTATCTATTCGAGGATTGATGGTGCAGCCACGAAAAAGACGTTTGGATCACACAGGCAGCCTCTCAGTCTACACTCCTCGACTATGTGCCGGTTCGAAGCTCCACAACCAGCTTGGGCTGGACAGCTTACCCCACATGTGCCTGTTCTATGCGCACCCTCGGCGTCTTGTTCGGATGCGATTCATATACGTCCACTAATGCTGTGGGAGTTCAAAACCCCTTCGTTTCTGTAGAGGGTAATGAATATGCCGCAGTTTGGGTGCATCACTCATAGTCCTGGATTCACGCCATTAGTGTTAATGGTGAAGCTGCTGTCAGCAAGTCGTTTCGCCAGTCGCAGGGATCGGAATTTGTAACCAACTCGGTTTGTTGTCAACCCAGGAATATCTTCACGGTGGGAACATGAAGACTATACATCATTTTGGAATATTCTTTCAACAGTGCTTCTTGTCTTCTTACCATAGGAGGGACTATTTGGCTGAGTATTGGAAGCCGGTATAGGGGAGCAGTTATCGTCCACCCAAAGATGACCCTTGTGGTTTTACTGAGCAGAGTGTCTGCCCTATTTACGTGTGGGCTGTCCAAGCACACCGGAGTACAACACTCAACTGCGGAAGTTCGAAGCCTTTCTACTGATGCTCTCCAGTTAGTACTACAAAGTTTCTCGATAAGTTTCTTGTTTCATCCCCCTCATTGATTTTTTAATGTAAAAATGTATTGTTGCATCGTGATTCTGGTTCCTATTGTCCTGTTGGTCCCCTTAAAGTTGGTTGTGTGGGTAAGTTCAAGGGTCGGAGGAAGACAAGGGCGTACCACATTCTGTAGGATCACGATCAGCAACGCATTGGGGTATTCAGACCAGCCTCCGGAACGGTGACAGCCTCACCTTATTAATGCAGCTGCCAGCGACATAGCTGACACGTACTGAGTGCCTTTAACACAGAGCCCCGGTCTCCAAGGCGAAGCTCGCTCTCTGGGTTTCTGACATAGTTGCCGAACGTTCTGAAGTTATTTGGTAGATCACGCACATAGCTGTCAAATGTGCGGCTTTACTTACATAATGATGTATTCGTATATGGTGTCTGCTCAGGACTGTCTGTTGCGTAGAAACCTGTCTCTCGTTACATTGGTAGACGCTCGATCGAAAGTTCGTACTAGTTTCTTATAACGTAGATAACTGAATTGTGGTCATTAGCAAGGAAAGTGTAACGTGAAGAAATCTGCTACTAAACGTAAATGATCTCTGCTACAACCTTATACAACCTCTACTGAAGGAACAGGTTCTAAACTGCTACGTAGAAACAATGAGGGTACATACAGGGTGTTCGTAAATTCCCTTTACAAACTTCTATGACTTTTAGAGAGGAGTGAGTACATAATACTTTGAGCAGGAACCCATGTCTAGAAACGTCATCCAACGACGCTACAGAGCCTCAAAGTTACACTGTACACACATACATTTACAGGCGCTGGTGCATATGATTCCGTAATGATGTTACAAACTTTATAGGATGAAAGCAAAAGGATAAATGTATCAATCTTAGGTAAGGGTCCCTGGTCCGGAAACGAAGGACTCGAAGGTTGCAAGAGAAAATCGTTCTTATATCTCTGGCAGCGGAATACATGTACCGCTACTGTTGTTGGTAAAATTGTAGGGTAGGCAACTTTCAGAGGTAGAAGTATGAACCCACAACAAGAAAAAACATGTAGCAAACGTGGGCTCTAAAATGGATACCTTAAGAGCTAGGAGCACTTGTTCAATAGAGGAGATGTTTCACGGCAGCATAGATAGACAAGTGCTCGTAGTGCCTCAGGTGTGTGTTTTAGAGCCCATGTTTACGGAACGTTTTTTCTTGTTTTGGTCCCTATTAGCAGATACGGAAGTTGCTTGCCCTAAAATCTTAGCAACAACACTACCAGTACATGTATTCCACTGTCAGAGGTGTCAAAACGGTTTTCGCTTATAACATTCGACTGTTCGTAGCCGTATAAGGACCTCACTCCAAATTGATACATTTATCCTTCTCCATCGTCCTAGAAAGTTGTAACATCATCACGGAATCATCCTCCATATAAATACATTTACACACACCGGCGCATATGACTTTGACGGTCTGTAGCGTCGTTGGGTGACGTTTCCGGAAATGGGTTATAAACAAATTATTATGTGTTCACTCCACTCTACAAGTCCTAGAAATCTGTAACGGGAATTTGGGAATACCTCGCATGTTAAGCACTTAATGATGAACTTATAGGGCTAAAAAATTTTATTGCATCTTGAATAAAATTTTGTAACTCAAGCTTCACTTTTCTTTCTTTGATATTGTGTTCCTTCATCAACTCGTTAGCGCTAGGAATGATACGCAACGTGTTTTTATTGATATCATTACATCAGTCTCAACAGGTTATTTTTCCACGTTTACGTATGCAGTTCATGTGGTGCACGCTCTATAGAACGTGATACAGTTAAGGGATTGAAGGAAAAACATGTATGATCGCTATGTCACATTTCTTTCTTTATGTTTTTAATTCCTTTTTTTTTTTTTTTTTTTTTTTTGTTTCTGGGTCTAATTTCATTCTTCCCGGCTTAAGCGAAATACCAAGGGATCTTCTGCAAAGCAAGGCAAAAGTAAATAATTTGAAAAAATTCTAGTAGTTTACACAAATTTTTAAAAACGTTACCGAATGAAATAAGATATTTTTTGCTATAAACTGTCTGTTAGTCGTAGTTTACTCACTTCTTTAGTTCGTATCGATCGTTTGGATTCTCGAATGAGTTGTTCATCACTTCATCCTTCTAAACAATACCTCTTGTTTCTCCCTATTTTCATCTTGTTTTTGAGGCCGGTACTAGTGCAGCTAGCATATCCCACTTTTTTCCTGTGTCAGAACCTATCTTGTGTTTCTGTGCATCAATTTTTTCCAATATCGCTGTTACTTTCCATTCCTTTCCGACTTCTTTCGCTCAGTTCTTCCCGGTTAAGTCTGTTTCGTTCCACATCTTTTGAGTCAAATTCTTGTCGTTCACAATCATGATGAAACTCTCAATCTTCTCTTCCGTAACATGCTTAAAACAACCCTCTTCTTGATCAATGTATCCAAATTTCACCCTGTTTTTCGATCGCCAAATGTCTCTTCAAATTTTCAGACCCTTATTCGCCAGATGCATGCATACTCCCTTGCCCAACATGGTTGCTTTAGATCCGTACATTTCGGCATTTCTGATTATTGTTGACATATTGCTGTAATTTGGCTGTAATTCAGCGGTTCCTCTATAATTTACAGTTTCTGCAAGTTGTCTTTTCAGCATATCGTGGTTTTTGTAGTATGTAAGGCCTGTCTAATATGATCTTGTTCATCTGTTGGTTACTTGTTATTAGGCAGTAGATACGAACTCATAAGGAAATAAAAAATTCTTACAACTCCCTGTCTTTCTCTTCTTTAAAACGTCACATGGCTTTTCAGGTCCGCGACTCTACCCTGAAGTTACGTTACTTCTTCCATGTTCGATTTTAATGCGTAATTTGAAACCATTTACGACATAAAAGAAAAATCAAAACTGTTACCTGTGTCAGTCACATTTATTTTGTTTATCTTCTAGTAGATAATTGGTCTACATTAGCATTTCTTTTCATGGACGTAGCTGGTTGTCTGTCTTACGCTTCATTCCGTTAAAAATGAGTTATTAAGTCCCACTCGTTATCATAATATGTCACTGAAGGCACACATTATATACGATGACAAAGCGTCTTACAAGATGATAAACCAAAAGGCATACTCTATGTTGTTATGTATACGCGTTTGTGCAACTGGTTATTACAAGACCACGCATTTGTTAGGTCGTAAAAATTGTATTTTTGGCACCTAAAATATGGTCTTTTAGATCTTCATTTCGTCTATATAATACCTGAAATAGGCCCTAAAAAGTATTATGTAGTAGAACTAACTAAAATGTAAAATAAACATTGCTGACATATGAGCATATTCTTACTCATTTAAAAAAAGGAAAATATAAATATGCACAACTGCTCAACACAGCAGACGCTATACCACTGTCATGCTCAAACTGATCTCCAACCTCTTCAGTTTTCCTAAGATAGAAAATAGTATAAAACACATAGAGCCATACGTTGAAATAGTGTAATGTATAATGTAATTAATTGCTGATAAACCAGTGGTTTCAAACACTCAGACCATAGCTGGCCTCGTGCTAAATAACTAAAACCTTATCTACGGTTTACAGAGTAAAACTAAGGCGCTTGTCAGTCAGTATTTATTTATAAGCCTGAAAAAAAAATTCTTCCTCAACAAATGTGACAGGGGTGAGTTTTGCTTTCGTCTCATGTTGTACACGAATGCTGCAATCAAGGGACGATGAGTTTTCGTTACTTATGTATGCTGTTGCATACAAGTAATTCAGCCGTTTTTCCTCATACTTTTCCTCCCTCTTCATTCGGCACTTCATTAACTTTCTTTTTCACTTCCTTCAGTAAGGATATGCTCTCGTAGGTCGGTCTCCCGAGCCTTCTAATTCGGAAATGGTCCTCCCTATAAATGTGTAGTGAGCTCTAATATATGCCAAGTCCCGCTGGATTGAAGAATTTTGGAGTACGTGTTCTGCAAAAGTTACAGAGGCGGCATCGTACAATAGATTTCCAGTTACCTTCTGCGGTGCTGGGAGGTGCTTATTGTAGTCCACTGCTGCAAACCACCTGCTCCAGCAATTAACAACATGTTCTTGTGGCTGGGGAAAAAATTTCTTTACTATAGAGTTCAATTTATTTACGTTAGGGAATTCTAGCCATACTTTCTCTGCTGTACGGTTGCTACCATGTACATGCAGTATCAAAGGGTAGAAAATTTGAAGCAACTGAAACGATACAATCATATATGCAGCGGCATCTGGAAGGCAGAAGCACCTCGTTTCTATCCAGGCCTTTTGGATACAGCACATTCAAAGTGTGCAATTGTCTGCTAGTTACTCTTTGGGAGCTGTTTTGAACAAACTAGGTAAGTCCTAGAAGTGGCATCTGGGTCCGACGTGCCAACAATCAGATTTACAGTGTACCGGACAAGACTGTCAGTATTTTGATCAACATAAATCCATGTGCAAGATTCCGTAATATTCTCTCGGATTCTATGCAGTGCGTCAGTGGAAACTGAATGTACATAATTTTTACGCAACTTTAACACACGTTACCAAGAGGGAAAGGGGGGGGGGAGCGTACTTTGTGCCCACCCGAAAAAAATTTAAAGGAAACAAAATTCGTTAATTGTTGTTGAATTATATCAACACCACATTTTTTAAAGAGATGTCGATTTGTAAGAATGGTCTAGAGGCTCAAATCACGTTTTATCACGTTCTTTGCAATATCAACACACTTTCAATAATGTATACTACTGAATTCATGACCGCCCAAAAAAATTGGGAAAATGCAAACTTTTATTTTCAACATACTTTTTAAGAAATACTGGTGTGTAAATACGGCACTGAACCACGAACCACTGAATAACACACTTATTGGGGAAAGTGAAAACTGTTACGGAGACTTAAATTTGTGGGTAGTGTTTAACTGGACATTTTAAAAGATACATGAAGACTGGAAGAAGAATTCATTAGAAACAACAAACATTTTTCAGAATTTTAAAATAAAAAATTAACTGACTAAATTACAGCTTTTTCGCAAGGTGGGCATGAAGTACTCCCTCTCCTCTAACCTTGGTATTGCGAGGGATAAGTGGGATTTTTTATGACTCACAGCTTACTACACGAAAGAAACAGGAAAGTGTATAGAGGTGGGTATAAAAAGTATTTGGTGTTGTTAGAGTACACTGGTACTTAATTTTAGAAAAATAATAAAAGTCAAACAGAAAACATACAATAAAGTTTGACAATTTTAGTTTTCTGTCCATCCTGCAACTGAACAGATTTTCGTTACAACTCAAAACTTTAAGCAAATTAATACTCAGTGCGTCATTTTAAGAACATGAATGCTTTTACTGTGGTGTCACCGCCAGACACCACACTTGCTAGGTGGTAGCCTTTAAATCGGCCGCGGTCCATTAGTATACGCCCGACCCGCGTGTCGCCACAGTCAGTGATAGCAGACCGAGCGCCACCACACGGCAGGTCTAGAGAGACGTCCTGGCACTCGCCCCAGTTGTACAGCCGACTTTGCCAGAAGGGGATCACTGACAATAACGCTCTCATTTGCCGAGACGATAGGTAGCATAGCCTTCAGCTACGTCATTTGCTACGACCTAGCAAGGCGCCATTAACATTGGTTATATATCTTGTCATGCCTGTACCGACAGACCGATGTTCTACAATTATGGATTAAAGTTAAGTATTCCAGAAGCTACTTACTTTTCTTTATAGCAATCATTACGAATCCTGTTTCAGACCTCACGCCAGCCTGCGTGAGTCTAAGCGCGTGCATTTCGGCCTCCTCTAAAAACACGGTGTTGGCACTTTTGCCGACACTTCATTTACCTATAAGTATGTCATTTTCACTCTGCTTACTTTCCCTTTGTACAAAGATTGAGCTCAGTAACCAATGTGTTCTGGTGTCTCTTAGCATGATATTGAGCAATATTTACAAAATAATATGCTTCAGGAATGCTCTGGTGGTGAAAGATGTAAGGAAAAATTGGCACTTCTGAAATGACAGGAAAAAATAAGAACGTAATTTTTCCGTCTGTCACATAGTGTGGAAGCTCTAGTAGCCACAGTCTTATAGGACTGACTTTGAGTAGAGGGAAAACATGTGTTCTGAGACAATTTTTTAGTGCAGGTTGCAAACATTCTGGGAAAAACTTGATTGATTTATGATCCCTCCCCTTGCCCTTAACACATTGTTCTGTTAATTGGTGTATGACCACCTGGGGATAATACGTCCTTCTGACAAAGCCCCCTCAGCCCTCCACCTCCCCATCCCCTACCGCTCTGGGAAACCCCTCGCTGATACAAGTACTCTTTTTATAACAAATTAATTGACTAATTAATTAAATCGATATATTAATGAACCCTTTCCCCTACTGAGAAATCCCCAGCCCTCCTCTCTGACCCATCATCCCCCTATCCTCTATCACTTCTCTGAAAACCTTCAACCCTCCCCCTCCGCCCCGCCAACACAGGCACATTTCCAGGCTTGAATTTTTCGAAAATCCCCCTCCCACTCCATTAGTTTGAGTGACTAATTAATTAAATCAATAAATTAATTAACCTCTCCCCCTCTGCCAAATCCTCCTGGCCCCTCCCCTCCCACACCTGTAAATTGACGAGTCCATGCTGTGGAGGAAGGATCTCATAACAAGAAATTCAATTACAAACCAGAGGATATACTGTTTATTTATAAAATTCAATTTGGAGGGGTTGTATTTATGTTGCCCATTAGTTTCCGCCATATTGGAAGATGCAGTTCTTGTACAATAAATCGAAAAGACGTAATTGAATAGATCGCTTTTTTTTTTCAATCACACAAGGGATACCATTTGTCAAGTGGTACTTAAGATAAGTAAATAAATTAGTGAAATCAAAGTGAAGTAGAAATTAGAAAATAAATGAAAAACTTAATTTAGAAGAATTACACACTGGCAAACAGCGGGCAAAGCAGAAGAGACAATGACCGTGAAGTCAGCAAGTTCAGGAGAAACCATCGCCCTACCCACAAAAGCGAACGCTGTCGATTCAGCCGTCAGGGCATCGCCCGACCGGCTCACGTGTTTCTCAGTTGTCACATGTGAGCAAAGGCCCTCGCCTACATTCCAAGAGTCAACGACCGACGTTATGAAGATTCTTCGAGAAGAGGCAGTGACCGTGAAGTTGTTCACCTCCAGTGAACTGAAGTGAATAAATACGCGAGACGCAGTGGGCCCGAGGAGGAGAGAGTAGCAGTAGTTTTCAGTCAGTTTCGGTGCTGAAGACCGTCATGCAAGAAGAGACTAAATCATGCACAGACGCACCAAGTCCGCCACTGTAATGGAATAACAAGCAGCAGCCTCGCCGCCAGAAGACAGAGGTTAGAAGGTATTTGAAGACTGATTTTTACGTACCCGGGTGACTCTTGAGGACGGGAAGGAGACAGCCTCACATCAGCAGTCACCTGTGAGCTGGGACGAAGATGTGACAGCCGAAGACTGGCACGCGGGAGTCCGTTGTTCAAGTCCGGGACACTGGCCTTCCCCCGCCGCGCCGCTCCACTGGCCGACGCACGACTTCGCTCTCAATAATTAAACGGGCCACCACATGAGGCACGTCTCCAGTCAACTGGGCGAGACGGCGACACGAGATACACACCGCCACGCATAATCAGACGCCGCAGCAGAAGGCCGCTCTCCGAGCCAGAACATCCAGTAAGATACAGTTGTACAAAACTTTCGGTAAAAGTTATCTTATGTAAAAATGCTGTTTCATTCTACCTCATACCCGAGCCAAGGAAGAATCCACCCTTCCCACATGTTGTTAAGAGAGGAAAAGTACTTTATTTAGTGTTTTTCATCCTGACATAATGCTTTAGAATTAAATGCCCATTGCAGTAATGCTCATCCTGTCAATTGACTAGCATCAAAAGAGAAAACCCAGTTACATTTAGTGGCAGAAGTGTTACATTTGGTTCGAATCCTGCCTCGGGCATGGGTGTGTGTGATGTCCTTAGGTTAGTTTGGTTTAAGTAGTTCTAAGTTCTAGGGGACTGATGACCACAGATGTTAAGTCCCGTTGGGCTCAGAGCCATTTTTTTGCTAGATTTGGTGTCAGAGAAAAAACCCTTGGCTTAATATGAGGTGTGAATGACAGTCACTAAAGGTCCACAGTTAGTATTGTTTAATGTGTGAAAGGCTAGAGGTTTGCAGAGCAGTCGTAATATTTTCTTTATTTAGAAGTGTATTTTCTCTCATAACTGTAAGAGTTTGTCGAAAATATTTAAAAATCTTTTTAATTCAGTGTAGTAAGATTGTGTAACTAATAGTTTGTAAAATGATGACACGAAATCGTACAAAGTCAGAGTCAGCACCACAAGCGGTTTCTACTGAGGCAGCTATTCAGAGCTTAGTTAATCAGATAGCACAGCTTAAAAATGATAATAATGCATTATTTAAGCAGTTGTGTGAGGTTAGGCAAACCAGTTCAATCCCTCCCACCCTAGATTCCTCAGCAGCAGCCTTAGTAACTCTTTTTTCAGGTAAACCTGGCGGAGACATAACAGCCTTTTTTGATGATTTAGTAGCAGCTGCAAAGTTAAGATCATTGTCAGATGAATAGCTCTTACAAATGTCAAAGTTAAGATTGCTAGGAGAGGCTAAAGCACACGTATTATACCATGAAGAATTAAGGAATGCTCCAATATTTGAGGAATTGACGAAAGGATTACTTAAACGTTTTCAAAAACAGAACAGCTGTAGATTTTATAGAGAAAAATTAAACACTATCACTGAGAAGCAAAACGAGTCGTAAGAAAGCTTTGTAGATAGGATTAGAAAAGTTAATATTAACATCTATCAGTTGACAATTAGTGATGAAGCAAATAAAGTTATTTTACAAGAGGCAGAAGATAGAGCTCTGGATACATTTTTACGTGGGTTACCTCCTGAAACGTCCCGTCGTGTCAGGGCAGAGTTTCCTAAAAATTTAGCGGAAGCTGTATCTGTGGCGACGGCTTTCGAAGAAATAGACCTTGCCACCAGACACAAGGAGAAGGGAGATGTATTTTCAGCAGGAGTACGATGTTTTATGTGCGATTGACAGGGCCATATAGCAAATAACTGCAGACAACCTCAATGCACTAATTGTCAAAGAATAGGTCACACATTCAAGGAATGCAGGTCTAAGAAAGTTATTGGAAATAGAAATCAGTTAAACTCAAACGGGAATGTCGGAGCCGCCGGAGGCGTTCCCAATAAAATTTACTGCCATTAAGGCGAATGTGAAGGCGGAATGCTGGTTATCTGCTACCATACAGGATAAAGAGGCAAGGATACTGGTGGATACATGCGCAAACGTATCAATAGTGAGTAATGAATGCATTGGAGAAAAGAAATATGACCCTCCAAGGTACAGATTGAGTGGGGTAGGAGGAGGTACAGTGACGTCATTAGGATGTACATCATTGATTTTCTATATTCACGGTGTACAATTTCAAGAAGATGTAGAAGTGGTAACAAAGGTAGCGGAAGGGTACGATGCGATCCTACGGCTGGATTTCCTGAATAAACATCACGCTAAAATCGACCTCAGACAGCAAACTGTAGAACTTAGCGGAATAGTGTTTCAGCTAGGTGACACCGCTGCAAAGGGTCACTGCCGCAAGATATCCGTAACCGGAAGGCGAAATCAACTACACTGCGTGCAACGTCCTTGAAGGTTGATTCGCGGGGTAAGATACCATTTGGCTCAGGGAAACTTTTCTGGATGACCGTTGACCCTGAGGTACCTACAGATACAATATGTCTAATAGAGCCACTAGAAGAAAATGAGGAATTAGATGTATCACATTGTTTTGTACGTAGAAGTGTTGTACGGGTTCAAGACGTTGAAGGAGAAAGAAAAGTACCGGTACATATTGACAAATTCGGAGTGGAGGACAAAGAGTTGAATTAGGGAATATTAGTATCTACAGTCAGTACTTTTGAAGCAGAAGATTTCATTTGGTCAGATATTACTGATGGTCAGAAACCAGACGCCTACAAAACCGCATTACGCCAGAAGATTGAGCATTTGAAAGGAAATGATAGAGACACGATAGAAGAAGTTTTAATTGAGTTCCAAGATTTATTTAATGCAGAAGGTCCACTGCCAGCAACAGATATCACACAGCATAGCATCGCAACAGGAAATAGCCCCCCACATAACTCACCATAAGTAATTACAGTGTTAAAAGTCTTTCGCACTGACTGCAAGGCATTGTGCGCCTATGTGCCAACCGATTCGCTGGACTGCACCATGCACTGATGTCCAAGAGATGGCACTATGCCCTCTCAGGCCCGTTGACCATGTGATCCTGGACACGAATTTTGAGCCTAGTTATAAAACTCTGACTGATGGCTTGGCTGTTCACTTACGTGAAATTTCGAAAGAGTGAGCCTGAATAGTGCGCCTTGGCGGCAGTTTATTCATTTTTATTCTATTAATCTAATGGCCCTCCGAATGGTCTGTTGTAGATATTTCCTGACATCTTCGATGCAGTGCGTGTGTGTGTGTGTATGCTTAAACTCCAACCTTAAGGAGTGCAAGTTGCTGTCTTCTACGGAGTTGACGTAAGTTGGGCGTCTGTTTGGTTTATCCTTCCGTCTGTTAGCCACCTCTTTGAGTTGTTCTGGGTGTCTGTAACGTCTCTCTTGAGATTTCGTTCAATGTGGCCACGTGGCGTTGCCGGCCTTGATTTCTGTGTACTGCATTTTTCGCCCCTGTTAGCTCAGTGCTTCCATATTGACTCTGGTTCTATTTTGTACTGGACTTGTATTCCCTTCCCGTGTGTATTTATTAAAACTATTTCTGGACAAGTGGTATGGAACCGACCGTTAACACGTGTCTTAGTGATTTGTAGTTTGGCAGCGTCAGGGCCTCGCCTTGCGGATGACGACGCCGGCCTGATAGGGTGGAAGGACGCTCGGAGCTGTGACAACCGACGGACGACAGTTCTGCAAACGGCACACTGAATCAACAGTTACGTAAAGCACTTTATATGCATTTCCAAAGCTGCATCGAAAACCCATTTTGGGGTTGTGTCTCAAATGGTTGTTTTTTCTCCTGGAATGGTTGATGGCATAAGAATTTTACGGAAAGTAATTGTAAGATTTTATTATGGTAACGTACAGAAACTTTAACATTTTCAAAGCAAATTACACAAATTTGGGAAGGTGGGTTGAAAGCTCATTTTGGGGTGTGTCTTAATTTTTTTAATGATTAACACTTCTCTTAAGAACTGGAGGATTGCAAATCTTCCTAAAGCACTCGAGTAGGTCTGTAGTTTGGGCTACGTGTTTCTTTGATTTATTGATGACGTAATTAAGTAAGGCAGCAAGTCGAGTTTTGTTTCTTCTTCAAATGTGTGTGAATTCCTAAGGGACCAAACTTCTGAGGCCATCGGCCCCTAGACTTACACACTACTTAAACTAACTTAGGCTAAGGACAACACACACACCCATGCCCGAGAGAGGACTCGAACCTCCGGCCGGCCGCGAAATCCGTGACAGGGCGCCTTAAACCGAACGACCGCTCGGGGCGGCTTTTGTTTCTTGTTGTTAAAGTGCACAAGCTTAACAATACTCTCTTTCAATGATGCTCGTTGCTTCAATTTATGTATGATTCCTGTGTGCACGTCGTATTCTGACATGGACTTCAATTCACTATTTCTCCTCTCCCTCCTTTTTTGCTCTGCGTTTAACGTGGCTTCTGGATGTTCAACGACACTGCCTATTTTTGTTATGGAGGAGCTTCCCATTGAAGGGGTCGAAGTCCTTGGTAATGATAGAGAAATGGGGTATACCTTTTTTCTGCGCCAGACCTTGATTCTATTTGTGCACCGTCCAGTTCCGGACGGACTTTGGAACGTTCCCGATTTTATAAAAAAGGGTTGCGTTATCTGTTGTGGAAAACTTGAAACGGAACTTTCTGTACCGTTCCAATGTTTTATTGAATTTCTATCACGCAGAAATCATTAGCAAGAGTTTCTTCTCTTGCAGGTAATACCTCAGCTGGTGTCCAAAAGGAGAGAATGGACTAAACAGTGTTATTTATTGAATTTTTTTCTGTTGTGTACCACGTTTCCCATTTTCCTTTCCTTTGTGCGGCCTGGACGGTATAAATGAGGGCGTGGTTGAACTGGCATAAAGCTTTAGGCAGAGATTGTAACACAGCATGAATGGTCGTTCTGTGGTAGGGTAGTACCAACCCCCAAGCGTGAACAAGTTTAGCAGAGACGACGTTTGCAGGTCAGGGCAAAGATGACGCGTAGGCGTGCGAATTGGCTCTGTCAGGTTGGCGCGCCGCCCCCACCACGTTTGTAAGCGAAACGGTTAGGCGAATTCGGTTGGAATAGCACTTATTCCTGAGCAGCTGCGCGGTACAGACGCAGAAGTTGGAGTTTTGCACTTTACGGTAGTATGATGTAAGGTATTGGAATGTTTCAAAACTGCTGCTGATTAAGGTCAGGACGGTGGAAGCAGGTGTAACACTACTGGCAGACCCCCATAAGGGAATTTATTTTCGCTATTTCCTTTAAATTTCCGTAAGAACTTTGGGTTTGTGCCTTGCACAAGCATGGACCATAGGCCCTAAGCTCACGGTCGTATTTTGGGTCTAAGTGTGAAGATAGTCATTTCATTTCATGCCTTTTTGTATGCTCTCTTCCGTATAGTAAAGTTTTGGGGCATTTTTATGATTTTTTCGATGTTTTCTTTGTGTACACTGTTTCCCGCCATGTGGCCAGTTGGAGTAACGGTCATGGCATTAAAGTGTAGATCGGTTATCGCTTAGCTTCAGTACAGTTTCGCTAGTCAGTTAGTTCCGTGATAGTAAACACGTGCCTAAAATTAAATTTGATGTTAGGAAATGTGAGCGGGCTCATTTTGGCGCGAAACGGGATCAACGGCCATTTATAAGAAAACAGGTCAGATTTATCAATATGAGACCCAAATGAATAATTAAACAGTAGTGCACGACTGCAATGAACGGTCGAGTTAATCTGGTGTGTCAAGATTTCGTGAATTTTCCATGCTTTGAGTTACTCCAACTTAGCCACGTGTGCGAGCTGGGACCAATGTTAGTTGGTAGATGTGCGTGTGTCCTCCTCTTTAAACGTTTTACCTTGTTAAGAATGAAGTTTACTGTGTAACTTGCGGAGTACAGTACTGTTTACCTGGTAATGAGCTCCGATTTTGCCGACATTAATACTCGTGTGATTTTGGCACCACTTTGCTTTAGAATAATGGAGCTTGCCGTGAAATGTTCAGTGCGCGATACAGTTTATTAGAGAAATTTCCGTTTTTCGGTATAATTTGTGCAGGTATTAAGACTTACATAAGTCTCCCCGCCACGTGGTACGAGGTAAACGTTATTGAGCTCCTCAAACCACTTTGCTTTAGAATAATGGTGGCTTCCACGCAACCTTCAGTGAACGATACCGTTTATTAGAGAGATTTCCGATTTTTTATAGATAATTCTGCTATCATTAACATTCGCCTAACATTACCGCCACGTGGTACTAGATAAGCGTTCTCCCGCCACTTTACCTATTGCTTTATAATTATGTTCACCCTGAAACATGCATAGTAAGGTACTATTTATTTGAAAGAGCCCCGATTTTATGTATAGTTTGATGACCCTGATAGTTGCATCATTTCCCAGCCACTTGGTACTTAGTAAATGTGCGTGTGTGCCCCATTTTATCTATATGTGAACAGTAAATGTGTCTGAAAATTATTTGGTCCCATTTACGGGTTACAATCAAGCGAGCTATGTTTAATAGGGAATGCTGGGTCCTGGAATGTGATAGTGTATCTGTGTAGTCTTAACACATAAATGAATCCGAATTGCCAAACCAAATATAAGCAGACGACTTGCTATATCCTTATGAAACACATGTTAGCACATCGTGCATCCTGTTGGTGCTGGCCAGTATACTTGAGTTCTCGATAGCTGGACTTGCGCTGCGTTTCAGTTGTAGCACTTAGTAATAATACGAAAAGAGAGCATGGGTCTAGGCGTAACTGTTTGGTTGAATATGTACTTACACTGAAGCCAGGCCAGCACTCCATCACCCCCCTCCTTCCCACAATTACGAGATAATAACCATAGGCTTATTTCGTTAGAGAGACCTTCTTTGAGAGTAGATAGGGCTGATGCCCTTGCAGTTGTATGACTTTGGTTCTTGCTTAGTACTAATGTGTTAACAGTTGTCTTGGTATCATTTACACAACAAATTCCAATCAGTATAGTTTGTCAATAGTTTTTCCTCACAACAGTCATCAATAATTTAATGCCATAGTCAAATTTCAAATAGCCCAAATGACCCAGTACAGAAAATTAGAAATTAATTAATCTTCCCTAAGAGATGAGAGGCAAATGAATCCCATTAGCTAGTCACATGTTTGATCTAATCAACAAATATTGAAAGATCAGATGCCCCCTAATAAGTTCTGTTCAGGTGCTTTCTGTAGCGGCCTTTATAGAAGCGTTATCCGTTGCCTTTATAATTTGGTGGGTTAATTAAACCATCTTCTTGAAGCATTAACACCCCAGAATTAAGTCTCGGGTCTATTGTTTCGTGAACCACACGAATTTTGAGCCAAATATGCAGAGGGCAACTTGCATAATCCCTGGCTGGACTCGTTAAGTAACGGTAATCCTCCCACTGGGTAGAGTTACACTGATACTTAACCGAACACACGCCTTGAGGGCTACGTTGCAAACTCCGCAGCATATTTCGCTACGTGCTGATTTTAACTGTATGTTGCGTTTCGTGGATCAGTTTCACTGTCCTCAATTCTGTCGGAAATTGCAAGATTTAGTTCATTTCTTGAAACTGCAAGACGATTAGATCTGTGAGTATATGACTCGTCAAATTTACTTATTTTACTGCTACTTCTAACTGTAGCCTTGACAGATTTTATTCATGTGATTGACTGCGTGATTGGTTTTAGGCTGTCCATGTTCAAAAATGGTTCTAATGGCTCTGAGCGCTATGGGACTTAACATATGAGGTCATCAGTCCCCTAGCACTTAAAACTACTTAAACCTGACTAACCTAAGGACATCAGACACATCCATGCCAAAGGCAGTATTCGAACCTGCGACCGTAGCAGTCGCGCGGTTCCAGACTGAAGCGCCTAGAACCGCACCGCCACAACGGCCGGCGCTGTCCATGTTATTCCCACCAGTATTTTGTCGGTGCATAGGGACAGTGCAGCTAAATAAGGGATGATTACATAAAATATGGGACTTCTGGTCACCCTGCCGTGGTCAGTCCGACGAAGAATCAGCAACGCTGGTGCGTTGTCCCTAGACTATAGCGAAGACTTCCGGATCCACCCATGTGGGACAGTGGCAGGTTGTGGTGTTACACTCCGAGACTGGTAATTACGGCGAGGCAGCCGTCTCAACCAATAACGGCTGCCGTTGCTCAGTAGCGTGTGCCAGACGTAGCTTTACTGTAAACAGGCAATCGATTGCGAACGTCATGTACGTCATCGATCCGTCTCACCGCCTGCCTTAGAAGCTACAATGCTGGGGTACTTATGGAGCGAAGTGATGGCCAACGTTTACCTGACGACACACCCCATATGTCTTGCCGCTACGAAGGCATCAGCGGATCTCACTGTGCCGTGCTGGGTTAAAGAGATTTTTCTAGTATGTGACGTGATCCTGTCCTGCGGCTTTGCCGCACTAAATTTCTGCTGAGGTCCGCTGTCTGGCCATCCAGAAACGCTGCTGTTTGTTTTCCCCCGACCCGCTCCAGGTGGTGAAATGTTATTCTTCGCGCCTGCCTCGTGTCGACTCGGCCGTAATGCAAGCGAGATGGCTTCGCTCTGGGGCTTTAAAAATTCTAACCGTTTACTGCCTTGTTACCGTATAGCAACAGGTGAGGTTGACCAGCTATCTGGCCAGTGCTGTCCAAGTTAAATGCGCCGGTACAGCTGTTTGAACGTATGATTCCTGCCGATGTGCGCGTAACGTACAGAATAAACTTTTTACTATTATTGTACTCGACTGTACTCGAGACATGTTGGCTACCGCTCCATGTGAAATGAAATCCAATGAGATAGCAGTAAACGCGGAAGAATACATGGTGTAATGTTTTCATCAGTTTTATTCTTGTGAATAACACAGTATACTATCTCTGACAGTGGCTTGCGGAAGAATGGATTGTCATTTCTTCCGAAATTCATATACGAGACTGAAAGCGTCCACAGCGGAGTTCAGTTCGTTATAAAGAGGGATACACACACTCCCGTATTAACGTCCTATAATACTTGTGGAGATATTGCTCATCAGAAAATGTATTATTATACTTCCAGCTCATCCAATTTGCTAGGATAACTGACATTTAGAGAATGACTAACGCAGATCGTCGCAGGCGGTAGCTGCCATGGCGGCCATGTCCCACGGACGTGCAGGAATGCGATGGCGGCCTGCTGCCCGTGGTTGGGGACGGCTTCGTGGTCCTCTGCGCTTCTGAGCTCGCAGTGTGTTGCGAGGCGTGCGGACGTGTTTGGCGTTTGTGGTGAGAAGAAGTTGTCGGAGTGCAGTGCAAGTTTCCGCGTGGATAACTAAAGGTGTAATTTTTCACTTTCAGCATTAAAGAGTAGTTCTGAGACTGTAGTTTGGTGCTGAGAGGTCTTTTTTTCGTGACAGTGAATGTATTCTTGCGTGCCGTGCGGCGAGTTTCGTTGGCGGACCGTCAGGCCATTCTCTTCCCTGCCGGCCGCGGCGCGTTGCGCTTTCTGCCGACGTCGCGGAGTGCGGCGCTCTCACTGCGAGAGCCACAGCTCTTAGCTGAGTCAGGAGTCCCCGGACAGCAGCGGCCGACTCAGAGGACGCCGCCTACGGAAAGCCGGCCTGTGGCTCCTGTTTCCCGGCGCCACCGAGTAACAGCGCGGCAAACTGCGGAACAAATTACACAGCGTACTGCACTTCACGGAACTGGTTGCACTCGGTTTAGAGGCGAACTACGCGCGCAACGGATCCATAATTTGGGAAGCGACTGCCTTACGGCAAATTTCGTGAGGTGCGCGCTCTGTTTGCCTCACTTTTTTGAAGCATTTCGGACGTGTGCATCGTCTTTTGACTAAGTTAAGCTCCACGTCCGCGAGTATACGCGGACACTGGAGCATACAATCTGTAGACATGAAAAAGATAATAGAAAAAACATTACAGCTTAAGGACATTAGGTGTGAAGAACCCAAGAAGTTCAGACCCCTGCTGCCAGTGCACCAAGTCTCAACGTATTTAACTTATCAGGAATTCTTAGAAGAGCTCTACGAAATAAACCTGAGTGAACACATTGCTAAAGACGAGTTCGATAGCGAGGTTAAAATAAAATTTAAAACAGGACCAAAGAGCAAAAGGACAGTAAACAATATTTTAGAATTGTCGCCAAGAATACGGTTACTGCTGCTTCAGAATGAAAAGGATTTCATTCAATTTGAATCTTTGTTCATCAATGACTCGGTAGCTGTATAAAAATATTTTAACTGTTGGGTGACTGTTCGGTCACCGATCGAAGGGTTGCGAGAAGGACCCAGTATGCGGGAGATGTGCAAAACCGGGACACAAAGTGTCAGAATGCAGGCAGGAGAATCCTCTAAGCTGTATACCTATCAAACCCAGAAATAGAACATGCGATAAGGCAGGTGGCGGGACTGTCCTACATATAAACAGCCCTACGAAAGACAAATAGAGCACACCGAGTACGATGTTCTGGACAACGTCCATTAACAAGGAGAGCCACCATAACTGTTGGAAACCCACCCCCCTAACACATCCAGGGACAGACGTAACTAGTAACATAAACAGGCAAAGTTACAAATCGCCGTCAACTAGAATGAGGTGCTGGTGGCGAGCCGTTGCCTTGCGGTAAAACATGGGTTTTCTACAACTCCCAAATGCCAATACTAATAATGATGTAGAACCTCAGTTCTGGGAGAGAATACACTTTAGGTACTTCTGCGTTACCGACTATATAGGAGATATGTGCATGCAGGGTGCAATTGAATATGAAGTTACCAGGCACTTGAAACATCACATGTTTGATTGGGTCGTCTTCCAGGCCGGCCTCCTTTTGCGGGTTGACAAACTGGAAGACGAAATGCACATGAGATAGTTCAGAGAAATGTATCGACGTCCTTGAACATCCTTGGGATGAAGATGTCACGCAGTTCACAAGAAATCCAACACCACAGGCAAACACACACAAAGACAACCGTACACTACCCGCACAACAAGGAGAGTGCAAAACAACCAAATGTAGACCCTATATTACAAAATGGTTTAAATGGCTCTCAGCACTATGGGACTCAACTCCTGAGGTCATCAGTCCCCTAGAACTTGGAACTACTTAAACCTAACTATCCTAAGGACATCACAAACATCCATGCCCGAGGCAGGATTAGAACCTGCGACCGTAGCGGTCACGCGGTTCCAGACTGTAGCGCCTAGAAGTGCTCGGCCACCCCTATATTACACTTGTTCGTTTTGCCTATGGGGGTAGCTCACACAGTCACAACGAAAAATAAAATAGTGAGGTAGCTGAAAAGAAAGACACCCTTCACCGTCACAACACGAGACACAACCACCCCAAAAATAAACATACAAGGGTCACCTTTCAAAAACAAGTCCCCGGAAGAGATCAAAAACAACAAGTCACTATTAGGAAAAATGCTCAGCAAAAGCACATCAAATTCCACACTACTAGAAACCATAAAGCACGAAGAACATGCTGCACTGCAAAATTACTCGAAACCGGAGCAACAAACAAACAGTCAAGAACACCAACCAGACATAACCAAGAACCCCAAGCTGAGTAGCGTTTACCACATAAGCGACGAAAACTCAGAATCTCACCTACGGCTTAGCAGACTAGAAAACAAGGACATATTTCAAACAGCTCTTCGCTATGTAATACGAATCAAGCATGAAAATAGGGATAAAATTTGCTTCCCAACTGCAGGACAAACTGACAGGATGATCCTAAGAGTTGAAAATCTGCCAACGAATCCAAAGAACTAAGTAAGTTTTTATGGGAGGCATGTGTGCGAAGGGGAGACAGCCGAAACGCAGGGAAAGTATACAAGGACTTCGTGAGAGCACGTGGACGTGTGTTCTGGATTTTAAAGAAACCACATCTGTTTTTCCTTGACTAGACATCCCTTAGGAAGGCAATACAACTAAACTGCCAGGGCAGTACCCTAGTAGACATGTAACTAGGTAGGCTCTTGGAAGAAACAAAAGCAGACATCGCCTGGGTTCAGGAACCCTTTCTGCGAGGCGGGAATATTTCAGGGCTCCCCTTACATTACAGCACTATAGTAGGTACATCGAACGCGAAAGTCGCGATAATAGTAGTTGTCGCGATAATAGTAGTTAATAAAAACCTCATAGTAACACAGATCATCCACTTCTGCTCTGAATCCATCGCCACAGCAGAAATAACAGACAGAAAGAATGTATTCCTCATGTCGTCCATTTACACTCAGTACTAGTATGATACAGATCCTTTATTAGACAAAATAAAAGACATTGCACGGCACTCAAAAAGAAAGAGGCTGATCATTCTAACCGGTATCAACGCGAAATGGAAGCCAGAACAAATAACGGAGGATAAATAGTGGTTGACATGGTAAATGAACGCAACCTATTCATACTGAGTAGGGAGTTTCAGCCGCCTACCTACTGCGGAGACGCCAGTGGTGTAAGTAACGTAGACCTTTCTCTAGGGAACGCAAAATCTCTTCCACTAGTCAACACATGGTGGGTATGGGATAGAGCCACACACAGCGAAAAAAATGGCTCTGAGCACTATGGGACTTAAGTTCTGAGGTCATCAATCCCCTAGACCTTAGAACTACTTAAACCTAACTAACCTAAGGACATCACACACATCCATGCCCGAGACAGGATTCGAACCTGCGACCGCAGCGGTCGCGCGGTTCCAGACTGTAGCGCCTAGAACCGCTCGGCCACTCCGGCCGGCCGCCACACACAGCGACCACAACGGAATCACCATAAGCACAGATATGTCATTACACACAACATGGACCACGAACAGCAGCATTTAATCATAGGAATAGCCGACTGGCTAAAAGTTAGAGATATCGTTGAGGCGTCGTCACTACACATAGTTCAAGGCAGTATAGATTACAAAACGCATATTCTGACAGAGGACCAAGAAAGAGCAAAGAACGCAGCTATACCACGGGAAAAAAGTGAGTGGGGACAGAAACAACCGTGGTCGGCATAACTGGCAAGATTAAGGAAGAATTCACGGGACAAAAGAAAGTACTACCAACAAGCAAAGACAGCTCCTGAAAGACAGATAAGACTTGACCTGTATTGTGACGCTAAACAGAAATACCAGAAACAACTAAAGACAACAAGGCAAGACTACGGGACCAATTTCGTCAAAACCCAGCAACAGAACAACATTTGGGGACAATCCTGCAAGACAGAAACAGAACGAGTTAAGACACCGACAGTTCTGTCAACACTAAAACAAGCTGACGGCACAATGATGAGAGGATGGAGAAGCACAGCAGAATATCTTCTGAACAGGCTACTCCCACATCTCGACCCCACACAAGACGAGCGACACCGCGCTGTCCTAAGAGATGGCATGAGGCAAGCAGACTTAAGAAACCGAAAAGCAACCGGCCCAGACAAAATACTTTCAGAAACATTAAAACAAACGGTAACATAAATCACACATTTTCTTAGTAACGAGGCACTACTAACAGGCAGAATTCCCGACTTTTGGGAAACTGGTAATGTATAGTAATAATAAGGAAATTACAAAAAAAAGAGCAAAAGACCCCAAAATGTACCGACCGGTCTGCCTCTTAAACACTCTCTCCAAGGAACTGGGAAGGCTCCTGTCTGACTGCCTACAACCGAACAGACACCTCCTCAGGCTAACGCCCCATCAATTCGGCTTCAAGGAAGCTAGATCAATAGAAGACGACGTCAACCAAGCACTGACACTTACAAATAGCATCAGTGATAAATACGTGGCCTCCATAAAAATCGGTATAGCCGGGGCTTTGACAATCTGTGGTGGCCGTCCCTCTTCGCCAGGAAATGAGGCTATCAGTTTCCCTCGTCAATAGCCTCCTCGACTACTGCAGAGGCAGAATGGCGGAGTGGAGGGCTGGTACACACAAGGTTGTCAAGAGAATAACGAAGGGATGTCCACAGGGTTCGATCTGTGGACCAATATTGTACGATATTGTAATCGAGCCCGTGCTGAACATGCTGGATGCTGACGACAGGGTAAGAGGTGTGGTGGCACATGCAGATGACCTGCCCGTAGTGCTGTCAGCCAAGTTGAGAGTAGCAATAGAGACAACAGGCATGCAACTGCTTCAGAAAATTAACACTTGGTGCAAAGAAAATCAATTAAAAGTCGCTCCCATTAAAACTGTATATTTTTGCTCAGAGGGACATTACAGAGGAATCCAATTCTAAAATTTGGCAATAAAAGCATAAAGAGGAAGCAATCCACACGTTATCTAGGACTGCCTTTGGCTAAAAAGAGACTTTCAGCAATCATATCAAAGTTACAATTAAAAAAGCTTCCAAAATCATCCACAAACTAGCAAGACTCAACACAACTCAGTACATATTGCCTATTAAGGCGGTAAGGACCTACCACATCGAGATATTTGACTCCATCGCACGCTTTGCCGCAAGTGTGTGGCCTCACAGACTGAACATAGACAAACGAGACAATTGGAAGACAAGAGTAATAGGGCAACAAGGAGGCACCCCACTCTGCATTGTTGCCAAATGTGTTCAAGATGGCGGGTACAAGATGGCAATGTCGCGATGATGTCACTGCGGGAAGTTCACTTTTGGCGAGAAAATAGGTCAGTTGGGCTATCTCTCCAAACATATGGGAAGAGACAGACACTGTGTCACAGTCATGTGAGGGCTTCCCAGCCAAACTTCTGCAGTGTAGTCGGAACAGCAGGCACGCTAGCTGTGGGAAACTCACGATGACCTTTTCCTTTGACAGCAGGGGCCCACTGCTCACTGAGTTTGTGGAACACGACGCCACAATTAATACCCATGGACACGTAGATGTTTTGCAAAAATTGAAGCGTTCCATCGAGTCCAAAAGCCCAGGAATGTTGACGCACTACGTAATTTTGTTGCAGAATAATGGCCGACCACAGGTCGCCAATGTTGTTTCGATTAGCCTTCAGAAGTGTCACAGGAAGCGCCTACTAATCCTTTGGTGGGTGACTGTGAGACAGCCACTCTGATCTGGCACCCTATGGTTACCATCTCTTCAGTAAACTGTTAAACAGTGGGTCAAAGGCGCTGGTCCTGTCTTCAGTCGTGCGGTTATACAGGCCGTAGTTCCACGGTGGTATAAGGCGACTGAAACGGACGGAGGTTATGTCACAAAATTACATTTTGTCTGTCAAGAGTGTGTCAAGATATGTAAAAGTTTTAATGGTATGGAAAGTAAAATGCATGACGAAAACATACATTATGCAATCCTTTCAGAGTGATCCTTGTAAAAACATGGCCACCCAAGGCTACACGGTAAGGCAAGCATGAGATACTTACACAACAATTTTGTACGAGAGAGTTGCCGATGGGCAGTTCGTAGAAGCGCACTCACTGCGCAATAGTTTCTACGTATGCGCCTGACGTAACAAGCGAATCCGCAAGGAAGTGTGCGGCCGGCTTGTCCGACGCTCGCGGGTCAGCGTGCCGATAAATCCCGCTCTCTCGTCGACAGTCGCCATCCGTCGCTAAGCGAACGTCTTTCCGCCGCCCGATTTCCGTTAACGCGATCAGAGATTAGTAACAGTCACCTGCAGCGAGCGCGCGATGGCGGCGACACGGAACGGCAGCCGCTGCAAAGCTGCTGCCCGGAATGAGTCCAGCACTGGATGTGTATAACTCGTCATGTTTCCTGTCTTGTACATACATAACCGATGAACTACGCACCAAACACGCTGAAGAAAATGGAAAGTCTAGCTGCATGAAGAAACAGTCGATATGAATCACACTTTGTGGAAATGTTCGTCACATAACGGCCATTGAATGATTAAAATTTCACTCCGTTTGGAGGTGATGTCTGTCATCAGCAGTGGTCTTATGTGTGGCCATAACAGGCAAAAGAAGACTGAGAAGTGTTGTTAGGCTGTTTCTTTAATAGATATGATGCACTTTCCATGTGTTTTGCTTATACATAGCCCATTTTCGTTCGTCTTCCGCACAGCATTTGCTACTTGATCGTTCCAAGTTAAGTAGTTCGTAGCTATAATCCTAGGTATTTAGTTGCACTGACAGTTCCTAGATTTGTGTGGTTTATCAAATAACTGAAATTTAACGAACTCTTTCTAGTACGCATGTGGATGACCTCACACTTTGTATCATTCAGATGAAATTGCTAACATTAGCATAATACAGGTACCCTGTCTAAATAGTTTTGCAATTAGATTCGAACTTCTGATGACGTTACTAGACTGTCAGTGACATCATCATCTCCTGTTTTAGTTGATGTCTTTCCTAAATACTTCGAAATATCACCTCGCTGACCGGAATTTCTCTCCAGCTACAACTGCTATTTATATTCGTTATTTGTAGGATAGAAATGTGAAAGCAGTAACATCATTATACAGGTAATTTCTTTGTTTGTGATATTACATTCGACTATTCCTCATTTACAAACAAACTAGAAATCTACATCTACATCTACATCTACATTGATACTCCGCAAGCCACCCAACGGTGTGTGGCGGAGGGCACTTTACGTGCCACTGTCATTACCTCCCTTTCCTGTTCCAGTCGCGTATGGTTCGCGGGAAGAACGACTGTCTGAAAGCCTCCGTGCGCGCTCTAATCTCTCTAATTTTACATTCGTGATCTCCTCGGGAGGTATAAGTAGGGGGAAGCAATATATTCGATACCTCATCCAGAAACGCACCCTCTCGAAACCTGGACAGCAATCTACACCGCGATGCAGAGCGCCTCTCTTGCAGAGTCTGCCACTTGAGTTTATTAAACATCTCCGTAACGCTATCACGGTTACCAAATAACCCGGTGACGAAACGCGCCGCTCTTCTTTGGATCTTTTCTATCTCCTCCGTCAACCCGACCTGGTACGGATCCCACACTGATGAGCAATACTCAAGTATAGGTCGAACGAGTGTTTTGTAAGCCACCTCCTTTGTTGATGGACTACATTTTCTAAGCACTCTCCCAATGAATCTCAACCTGGTACCCGCCTTACCAACAATTAATTTTATATGATCATTCCACTTCAAATCGTTCCGTACGCATACTCCCAGATATTTTACAGAAGTAACTGCTACCAGTGTTTGTTCCGCTATCATATAATCATACAATAAAGGATCCTTCTTTCTATGTATTCGCAATACATTACATTTGTCTATGTTAAGGGTCAGTTGCCACTCCCTGCACCAAGTGCCTATCCGCTGCAGATCTTCCTGTATTTCGCTACAATTTTCTAATGCAGCAACTTCTCTGTATACTACAGCATCATCCGCGAAAAGCCGCATGGAACTTCCGACACTATCTACTAAGTCATTTATATATATTGTGAAAAGCAATGGTCCCATAACACTCCCCTGTGGCACGACAGAGGTTACTTTAACGTCTGTAGACGTCTCTCCATTGATAACAACATGCTGTGTTCTGTTTGCTAAAAACTCTTCAATCCAGCCACACAGCTGGTCTGATATTCCGTAGGCTCTTAGTTTGTTTATCAGGCGACAGTGCGGAACTGTATCGAACGCCTTCCGGAAGTCAAGAAAAATAGCATCTACCTGGGAGCCTGTATCTAATGTTTTCTGGGTCTCATGAACAAATAAGGCGAGTTGGGTCTCACACGATCGCTGTTTCCGGAATCCATGTTGATTCCTACATAGTAGATTCTGGGTTTCCAGAAATGACATGATACGCGAGCAAAAAACATGTTCTAAAATTCTACAAGAGAACGACGTAAGAGATATAGGTCTATAGTTTTGCGCATCTGCTCGACGACCCTTCTTGAAGACTGGGACTATCTGTGCTCTTTTCCAATCATTTGGAACCCTCCGTTCCTCTAGAGACTTGCGGTACACGGCTGTTAGAAGGGGGGCAAGTTGCTATAGGTACACTTTTCTTCATAAGTAAGAGAGATTCTTCGATGGATTTTGCACAGCATGCAAACCATACGTAAGTGTGCATGAAACTCTAGAATTTATTTAATTTATGAAAAACTGAATGAGCTGTTACATTTTAAACTTCATGTTTAGAAAAAAAACTCTAATTTTATAGTTAATTATCTCAATTTTTCCACAGTTTTTAATAGATTTGGAAAATTTTAGTGTTTCATACACCGGTAGGGATGGTTTGTATGCTGTGCAAAATTCATCGAAGAACCTCTCTTACTTATGACGAAAAGTGTACCTATACTAACAAATGCAGCAAATAGTAAGTGAAAAAATTATGATATTTCGCATGTTAAAAAAATTTATTTTGTTACTTTTTTGAACTTCCACTGCTCTGAGTATGAATCCTGAATCCTTTCTGGTCATGCTGGCAAATTTTTATGAGTTTATTTGTAAAAGTATAGACAGTAGAATTAAAATGTCCTGTGGTGCCTCTCCTGCTCCAAGGCGGCCCATCTGACGTCCTACCTAGCTTAAGTGAGTTTGAACGTGTTGTCATAGTAGGCGCACGAGCGATGGGACACAGCATCTCCGAGGTAACTACGAAGTGAGGATTTTCCAACACGATCATTTCACGAGGGTACCGTGAATATCAGGAATGCAGTAAAATATGAAATCTACGTTATCGCTGTGGCTGGAAATAGATCTTGCAAGAATGGGACGAACGACGACTGAAGAGAATCGTTCAACGTGACGGAAGTGCAACCCTTCCGCATGTTGCTGCAGATTTCGGTGCTAGGCCATCACGAAGAGTCAAAGTGCGAACCGCTCAACGAAACATCGTCGATATGGGCTTTCGGAGCCGAAGGCCCACTCGTCTACCTTGATGACGTCTCACCTGGGCCCACAATATCAACAATGGGTGTTGATGACTGGAAACATATTGCCTAATCGGACTATTCTCGTTACAAATTTCACAGAGCAAATGGACGTGTACAGGTATGGACACAGCCTAATGAATCCATGGACCCTGTATGTCAGCAAGGATCTGTTCAGGCTATTGAAGGGTCTGTGATGGTGTGGGAGACCTGATAGGTCAAGATACCTCTCTGATTGGTGGAACGTACGTAAACATTCTGTCTGATCACATGCATCAATTCGTGTTCATTTTACATCCCGACGGACTTCGGCAAATCCAACAGGACAACGCAACATTCCACATCTCCAGAACTGCTACAGAGTGGCTCCAGGAACAGTCTCATGAGTTTAAACACTTCTACTGGCCAGCAGACTCCGCAGACAAGAACATTATTGAGCGTATCTGGGATCCTTGCAACGTGCTGTTCAGAGGAGATCTCCATCCCCTCTTACTCTTACGGATTTATGGACAGCCCTGCGAGATTCATGGTAAGATTTTTGAAAACAGTCAGCGATCTTAAAAGTAGTTAAAATTAAAATTTACAACAGTTTTGATCGCGGTCTTATTAAAATACTTTTTAATTGGAGCGAATGACCGGTTTCGACTCTATGAAACAGTCATCTTCAGATTCTGTAAAGATGTATTGCCAAAGCAGTACAGACGTTATAATAAGCATATAAAAATGTATATAAAAACAAGATAAATAGTGATAAATTATACCCAGAGCGGTGGATGGACACTGCCAGATATGTTCTGTCGACCCTCGACCCTCGTGTAACTGCTGACTGTGCATGGAGGGAACGGGTATTAATAGGGCTGGTCACACCCACAGTTCTGAGTACGACATCATAAGTAGCCAATCAGAAAACACGTTTATGATTACATAACTTAAAACATGACTACAAAGGAACAGTTGCAGTTGGAGTACATCGTAATGTCAATTATTGATCATTAATCGTCAGTGAATATAAATTATGCTATTAAAATGGTCCATTGGTATGAAATAAGGCTAAGAGTATGCTGCCTGTCTTCTAAACTCAGAACTACATAATCTGCACCAAAGATTGTCGTTGCCCAGCGTTTACGTGGATTTTTCCTCTCTTCTGATGTACTATGGTGGAACCACACCGAAACTTCTGTAATAACAGCGGAACGATGTTACTAAAGTGCATCGATAGTTGCCGTGGAAACGGCGTCCTAGCCCGGTGAGGCAGGCATCAGATTGTCAGAGATTATTGGGTACTTCGAAAGATATCTCAAGGGTTGACAATTCGACCACGAAAACAGTGTTTGCGTAGATATGTCGTCGGTTGCCATGGAAATAGCGTCTTATTCTCACTGCGACAATCTATGGTGCTATAACAAGGTTATAATTGCCGGAATTTGACGCCTTTTGTCAGTATTAGCGTAGATACGTCATAATGACAAAATTATACGTCAAAAAGGATAAAATTATAGGTTAATAATCAGCTTAAAATTACGTTTTTTTCTAATATATGTTCACAAGAAATTGTCTAGTCAGGTTGGACATAGTATAGGTTCTAATATTGGCAACATTATGCTAATGAAAGTGTATGGTGATCGGTGGGAACTAGGTGCCTGATACCGCTATGGCGAAATACAAAGCGGCAATCAAAAATAAGCGACGACTAGCATCCTTTGATGGTAAAATATGGATAACAAAATATAAAATAAGAAAAGTGTGAAGTGACAGTTTACATGTTGTTGTGTTGTGGTTTTTAAAATATGAACCACTATAAAAATGAGATCCACATAGTTAAAAACGTAGTTGTAAAATACTAATGATAAAACAAGCGTCGGAAGTGAAACATGGACGGTAAATAGTTTGGACAAGAAAAGAACAGAAGCTTTCGAAATGTGGTGCTACAGAAGAATGCCGAAGATTAAATGGGTAGATCACATAACTAATGAGGACGTATTGAATAGAATTGGGGAGAAGAGGATTTTGTGGCATAACTTGACCAGAAGAAGGGACCGGTTAGTAGGACATGTTCTGAGGCATCAAGGGATCACAAATTTAGCATTGGAGGGCAGCGTGGAGGGTAAAAATCAGAGAGGGAGACCAAGAGATGAATACATTAAGCAGATTCAGAAGGAGGTAGGTTGCAGTAAGTACTGGGAAATGAAGAAGCTTGCACAGGATAGAGTTGCATGGAGAGCTGCTTCAAATCCGTCTCAGGACTGAAGACCACAACAACAAAAATACGAAAACGAAAGAGCAGTTCTTTATAATAGGTCTTCAAAACGATCATAAAAATGTTTTTCCCTAAAGTCTAGCTGTTCATTGAGTAGAGGTAGGAGTTCACTTTTACGATGTGCATAGATTTCAATTTTCTCTAATGCATTAAGTAACGGTCCTTTTGGGGCAGAGTGAAGGATTTTTAAATTCGTATGAATTAATCCTTCGGAATGGTTGCAGTCATTGAAATGTTGGCCAAACAAGGATTTACTACGACTGGTACCTGCCACATGTTCTTTAAAAAGAATAGCAAAGTTACGGACAGTTTGTCCGCTACTTTGTTTTTCGCAGGCATCACATTGTATTTTATACATTCTTGAATTTTGATATGTAGTGTTGTTTTTTTTTATTAATATTGTGTCTGAGTCTTGTCGTATTCGTTCTGTCCTACGTTGGTGGTGTCCGTCCTCTCCCGTTGTGTTGTTGTTCGCGGGCCTCTCCGCGGGTCCCGCCGCGCCTGCAGTCAGTGCCACCCCGCGACCGTCCTGGTCACAGTTACAACAATGTGTATCCTGTATCTTATTAAACATGAAGTCAATGTAATTGGGATTGAAATCATTTACACTAGCAATTTGCTTCAATATTAGTCTCTCTATCTGTATGTAGTTCCTGTGTGGTGAGTGGTGACTTATACACAGTCAGCAGTTACACGAGCGTCGAGGGCCGACGGAACTCATCGAGCAGTGTCCACCCACCGCTCTGGGTAAGATTTATTATTATTTATCTTATTTTTATACATATACACTCCAGGAAATGGAAAAAAGAACACATTGACACCGGTGTGTCAGACCCACCATACTTGCTCCGGACACTGCGAGAGGGCTGAACAAGCAATGATCACACGCACGGCACAGCGGACACACCAAGAACCGCGGTGTTGGCCGTCGAATGGCGCTAGCTGCGCAGCATTTGTGCACCGCCGCCGTCAGTGTCAGCCAGTTTGCCGTGGCATACGGAGCTCCATCGCAGTCTTTAACACTGGTAGCATGCCGCGACAGCGTGGACGTGAACCGTATATGCAGTTGACGGACTTTGAGCGAGTACGTATAGTGGGCATGCGGGAGGCCGGGTGGACGTACCGCCGAATTGCTCAACACGTGGGGCGTGAGGTCTCCACAGTACATCGATGTTGTCACCAGTGGTCGGCGGAAGGTGCACGTGCCCGTCGACCTGGGACCGGACCGCAGCGACGCACGGATGCACGCCAAGACCGTAGGATCCTACGCAGTGCCGTAGGGGACCGCACCGCCACTTCCCAGCAAATTAGGGACACTGTTGCTCCTGGGGTATCGGCGAGGACCATTCGCAACCGTCTCCTTGAAGCTGGGCTATGGTCCCGCACACCGTTAGGCCGTCTTCCGCTCACGCCCCAACATCGTGCAGCCCACCTCCAGTGGTGTCGCGACAGGCGTGAATGGAGGGACGAATGGAGACGTGTCGTCTTCAGCGATGAGAGTCGCTTCTGCCTTGGTGCCAATGATGGTCGTATGCGTGTTTGGCGCCGTGCAGGTGAGCGCCACAATCAGGACTGCATACGACCGAGGCACACAGGGCCAACACCCGGCATCATGGTGGGGGAGCGATCTCCTACACTGGCCGTACACCACTGATGATCGTCGAGGGGACACTGAATAGTGCACGGTACATCGAAACCGTCATCGAACCCATCGTTCTACCATTCCTAGACCGGCAAGGGAACTTGCTGTTCCAACAGGACAATGCACGTCCGCATGTATCCCGTGCCACCCAACGTGCTCTAGAAGGTGTAAGTCAACTACCCTGGCCAGCAAGATCTCCGGATCTGTCCCCCATTGAGCATGTTTGGGACTGGATGAAGCGTCGTCTCACGCGGTCTGCACGTCCAGCACGAACGCTGGTCCAACTGAGGCGCCAGGTGGAAATGGCATGGCAAGCCGTTCCACAGGACTACATCCAGCATCTCTATGATCGTCTCCATGGGAGAATATCAGCCGGCATTGCTGCGAAAGGTGGATATACACTGTACTAGTGCCGACATTGTGCATGCTCTGTTGCCTGTGTCTATGTGACTGTGGTTCTGTCAGTGTGATCATGTGATGTATCTGACCCCAGGAATGTGTCAATAAAGTTTCCCCTTCCTGGGACAATGAATTCACGGTATTCTTATTTCAATTTCCAGGAGTGTATTTTATATGCTTCTTATAGTGTCTATACTACTTTGGCAAAATATATCTTTACAGAGTCTGAAGATGACTCTTTCATAGAGTCGAAACCGGTCACTCACTCCAATAAAAAAATATTTTACACGTTTGCAATCTAGACTGTCGTAAACTTTAATTTTAAGATTCATGGTGTCAGTTACCCCCAGCACTGATTCAGACATTAGTCGAGTCCATGCCACGTCGTGTTGCGGCACTTCTGCGTGCCCGAGGAGGCCCTACACGATATTAGGCAGGTGTGCCAGTTACTTTGGCTCTTCAGTGTAAAAGTGGTTTGTAACGACACTATGGATTTAGGACTTGATGTGTGTGAGGAGGAGGAGGCGATAGGAGCTATTGCATTCTGGAAAGCGGTTAAGCCAGAATATCGATTGCACTTGAAAGCTCTGAAATAAGCCGATGACATCTGCGCAATTAGACGGACTAGTGGCTAATATTTTTTTTTTTTTTCGTTATGTCGATAGGAAGTGGGAAGGAGGGCCGGGATCGGTTGTCAGAAAAACCGACCGGTGGGCAGGGAGCAGAGTGTAGTCGGTATGCTGGGTTGGTTAAGACCGAGCAGGCATTCCGTTGCGGTGATCCCAGACAGTCGGTGAGTCGGTGTCCTGCACCGTGTAACGCGTGTGTGGCCAGCTGACGCCAGAGGCGTGCGGGAGCTTTGAAATTCAAACCTCCTATTGGATGCTACAGCGGAATTAGACCTTCCGTCAGTTCATTTTTGCCCCGTGTTTACACTGTAGTAGATCAGGAACCCGTGTGTGATATAATTGATTCATGCAGTAGCCTCTCATTGCTCGAGTATGATATTTGTAATCGCAGCATTTGTAAGTTTCCTAGCCTACAACCGGTCTTGCAGGGATGTATTACTACCAATGGGTAAGTGTTGCTTATGAATGGTCGCTGTAAGGCGAGTATTTCTGTGCAAGGGTTTTCTCGGCCCGTTTAATTCGTTATTGTCAAGCATTACTGCCGCCCCCCATGAACCATGGACCTTGCCGTTGGTGGGGAGGCTTGCGTGCCTCAGCGATACAGATAGACGTACCGTAGGTGCAACCACAACTGAGGGGTATCTGTTGAGAGGCCAGACAAAGAGGGGCAGTAGCCTTTTCAGTAGTTGCAAGGGCAACAGTCTGGATGATTGACTGATCTGGCCTTGTAACAATAACCAAAACGGCCTTGCTGTGCTGGTACTGCGAACGGCTGAAAGCAAGGGGAAACTACAGCCGTAATTTTTCCCGAGGGCATGCAGCTTTACTGTATGATTTCATGATGATGGCGTCCTCTTGGGTAAAATACTCCGGAGGTAAAATAGTCCCCCATTCGGATCTCCGGGCGGGGACTACTCAAGAGGATGTCGTTATCAGGAGAAATAAAACTGGCGTTCTATGGATCGGAGCGTGGAATGTCAGATCCCTTAATCGGGCAGGTAGGTTAGAAAATTTAAAAAGGAAAATGGGTAGGTTGAAGTTAGATATAGTGGGAATTAGTGAAGTTCGGTGGCAGGAGGAACAAGACTTCTGGTCAGGTGACTACAGGGTTATAAACACAAAATCAAATAGGGGTAATGCAGGAGTAGGTTTAATAATGAATAGGAAAATAGGAATGCGGGTAAACTACTACAAACAGCATAGTGAACGCATTATTGTGGCCAAGATAGATACGAAGCCCACACCTACTACAGTAGTAAACTACTACTGTAGTAGTACAACTAGCTCTGCAGATGACGAAGAAATTGAAGAAATGTATGATGAAATAAAAGAAATTATTCAGATTGTGAAGGGAGACGAAAATTTAATAGTCATGGGTGACTGGAATTCGAGTGTAGGAAAAGGGAGAGAAGGAAACATAGTAGGTGAATATGGATTGGGGGACAGAAATGAAAGAGGAAGCCGCCTGATAGAATTTTGCACAGAGCACAACTTAATCATAGCTAACACTTGGTTTAAGAATCATGAAAGAAGGTTGCATACATGGAAGAACCCTGGAGATACTAAAAGGTATCAGATAGATTATATAATGGTAAGACAGAGATTTAGTAACCAGGTTTTAAATTGTAAGACATTTCCAGGGGCAGATGTGGACTCTAACCACAATCTATTGATTATGACCTGTAGATTAAAACTGAAGAAACTGCAAAAAGGTGGAAATTTAAAGAGATGGGACCTGGATAAACTAAAAGAACCAGAGGTTGTACAGAGATTCAGGGAGAGCATAAGGGAGCAATTGACAGGAATGGGGGAAATAAATACAGTAGAAGAAGAATGGGTAGCTTTGAGGGATGAAGTAGTGAAGGCAGCAGAGGATCAAGTAGGTAAAAAGACGAGGGCTAGTAGAAATCCTTGTGTAACAGAAGTAATACTGAATTTAATTGATGAAAGGAGAAAATATAAAAATGCAGTAAGTGAAACAGGCAAAAAGGAATACAAACGCCTCAAAAATGAGATCGACAGGAAGTGCAAAATGGCTAAGTAGGGATGGCTAGAGGACAAATGTAAGGATGTAGAGGCGTATCTCACTAGGTGTAAGATAGATACCGCCTACAGGAAAATTAAAGAGACCTTTGGAGATAAGAGAACGACTTGTATGAATATCAAGAGCTCAGATGGAAACCAGTTTTAAGCAAAGAAGGGAAAGCAGAAAGGTGGAAGGAGTATATAGAGGGTCTATACAAGGGCGATGTACTTGAGGACAATATTATGGATATGGAAGAGGATGTAGATGAAGATGAAATGGGAGATACGATACTGCGTGATGAGTTTGACAGAGCACTGAAAGACCTGAGTCGAAACAAGGCCCCCGGAGTTGACAATATTCCATTGGTACTACTGACGGCCGTGGGAGAGCCAGTCCTGACAAAACTCTACCATCTGGTGAGCATGATGTATGAAACAGGCGAAATACCCTCAGACTTCAAGAAGAATATAATAATTCCAATCCCAAAGAAAGCAGGTGTTGACAGATGTGAAAATTACCGAACTATCAGCTTTATAAATCACGGCTGCAAAATACTAACACGAATTCTTTACAGACGAATGGAAAAACTAGTAGAAGCCAACCTCGGGGAAGATCAGTTTGGATTCCGTAGAAACACTGGAACACGTGAGGCAATACTGACCTTAAGACTTATCTTAGAAGAAAGATTAAGGAAAGGCAAACCTACGTTTCTAGCATTTGTAGACTTAGAGAAAAATTTTGACAATGTTGACTGGAATACCCTCTTTCAAATTCTAAAGGTGGCAGGGGTAAAATACAGGGAGCGAAAGGCTATTTACAGTTCGTACAGAAACCAGATGGCAGTTATAAGAGTCGAGGGACATTAAAGGGAAGCTGTGGTTGGGAAGGGAGTAAGACAGGGTTGTAGCCTCTCCCCGATGTTGTTCAATCTGTATATTCAGCAAGCAGTAAAGGAAACAAAAGAAAAATTAGGAGTAGGTATTAAAATTCATGGAGAAGAAATAAAAACTTTGAGGTTCGCCGATGACATTGTAATTCTGTCAGAGACAGCAAAGGAGCAGTTGAATGGAATGGACAGTGTCTTGAAAGGAGGATATAAGATGAACATCAAC
Source organism: Schistocerca serialis cubense (assembly GCF_023864345.2). Taxonomy (NCBI): domain Eukaryota; kingdom Metazoa; phylum Arthropoda; class Insecta; order Orthoptera; family Acrididae; genus Schistocerca; species Schistocerca serialis. The sequence goes on along the minus strand of NC_064640.1, from coordinate 1,062,938,063 downwards.
AAAAGCAAAACAAGGATAATGGAATGTAGTCTAATTAAGTCGGGTGATGCTGAGGGAATTAGATTAGGAAATGAGGCACATAAAGTAGTAAAGGAGTTTTGCTATTTGGGGAGCAAAATAACTGATGATGGTCGCAGTAGAGAGGATATAAAATGTAGGTTGGCAATGGCAAGGAAAGCGTTTCTGAAGAAGAGAAATTTGTTAACATCCAGTATTGATTTAAGTGTCAGGAAGTCATTTCTGAAAGTATTCGTATGGAGTGTAGCCATGTATGGAAGTGAAACATGGACGATAAATAGTTTGGACAAGAAGAGAATAGAAGCTTTCGAAATGTGGTGCTACAGAAGAATGCTGAAGATTAGATGGGTAGATCACATAACTAATGAGGAAGTATTGAATAGGATTGGGGAGAAGAGAAGTTTGTGGCACAACTTGACCAGAAGAAGGGATCGGTTGGTAGGACATGTTCTGAGGCATCAAGGGATCACCAATTTAGTATTGGAGGGCAGTGTGGAGGGTAAAAATCGTAGAGGGAGACCAAGAGATGAATACACTAAGCAGATTCAGAAGGATGTAGGTTGCAGTAGGTACTGGGAGATGAAAAAGCTTGCACAGGATAGAGTAGCATGGAGAGCTGCATCAAACCAGTCTCAGGACTGAAGACCACAACAACAACAAGCATTACTGAAATGGTGTTTCACTTTTCCTTGTTTATTTTATTCCTCTAAATAAAGCCTGTAGAATTTCACTATTTATCACACAAAATCACATAGTTCTTTGCGACTTTTAAAATAATACACATAAATGGAGTGTTAGAAAACTGACTTACTCTTTCTGAAACGTTATACGAGTTTGTAGCAAGTAAATTTCCATACAAAACTAAATTCCAATGCTTAAATTTGGACGTAAAATATCTTCTCGATAGGTACAAAAACAAAATCTACAAAATAGTTGAGGTGATGGTACTTACAACTCCAGAGAGTAGCGCACCACAATGGATAATTCTCTCTCGGAACACCCTTAGTGCACCAGCTGTATGGGTTGGTACTACACCGAGAACTACCACTGACCGCAGCTGCCATGTGTGGACAGAGATTGGGCGATGCCTCGTTAAACACCGGGGCACCGAGTTATGGCAGCCGGGACTCCATTGCCTCACCGGTCGAAAGTTACACCCTTAACTTTCACCGCCCCACTGACATCACACATGCCTCTTCCTTCCTCCAGAAGGCCATCACTGACGCTGAAAAGGCCAAAGTTCCTATCAAACTCATTCAACCTCACCGCCCTATTCGGCCTCCACAGGCCGCCCTTCTTCTTTGCGAATCCCGCAGGCTTTACCGCTCCTTCCTCCACACCTATGACAAGGATACACTCCTCCGCCAGTGGCAATTATAGCGACACATCTGGAACCTTCTTACAGCAAAGAAACGCTGGGACTGGCGCCACACACGTACACGCCTCAACTCCGCCCTCCATGTCAGCTCTTCCAAGTACTGCTCAGTCTTCCACTGCCTTACTGGTAGCCATTGCACCCCACATTACCCTGTTCTCCACGACAATCACACCACCTCAGTGTGGCTAACCATTTTGCTTCCCACCTATCTGAGGTCTTCTCCATTCCTGATGATCCCCATTTTGATTACTCCCTCTTCCCCACCGTCCTTGAATGCACTGATATCTCTGTCCCACAGCTCACTCCTAGTTTCCAGTTCTTGGATCAGTTACCCTCTCAGACATAAACACTCCCATCACCGCACATGGCGTTACACTCAGCCTCTGCTCCAAACGCAACACCACCCCTGGTCACGATGCTGTCACCTCTTGCCACCTCAAGGAATCCCCCCATTTTCCTGGCTGCCCTTGCTACCCTGTACAAAGTTCTCCTCTCCACTGGCTTTTACCGTGACCTGTGGATGAGTTCCCATCTCCTGTTGTTCGCTAAACCCAACAAACCCCCCTCTGACACCTCTTCCTATCGTTCCATATGCCTCACTGCTGTGTTCACTAAGGTCTTCGAGTCCATCCTGCCCTGCCAGATTTATCGCCACCCAAAACTAGCACCACCTACTTCCCCTTACCCAGTGTGGCTTCTGGGCCCCCTTCTCAGCGAACAACCTACTCCTTAACCTTACCAATCTTCTTTCCCTCAAACTCTCATTGCTCCACTATCTTCATTTCCCTCGACCTCCAGAATACCTACGACCATGCCTGGGATCCCAAGCTCATCTTCAGACTCCATACCTCTGCTCTCCCTATAAACTTCGTCTGTCTCGTTGCTTCCTTCCTCTCCCTACGTCCCACCTATGTCAATTTTCACAATTTCCACTCCTGTACTTTCTAGCCCGCTGGCGTGCCCCAAGGCTCCATCCTTTCCCCTCTCCCCTATTTCCTGTATACTGCCAGTATGCCCAAACCTTCCCTGCCTGTCCATCTCCTCCAATTTGCTGATGACACCACCTCCTGGCCCTTTATCTTAACCTTCAAAGGTAAAGGTCTCAGTGTACACTGGAAACTCACCTCGACCAGTTCACTGCTTGGTGCAACCAGTAGTTCCTTCGTATCAACCCCTCCAAGGCACAGGCTATCATCATTGGCGTGCCCCAAGGATCCATCCTTTCCCCTCTCCCCTATTTCCTGTATGCTGCCAGTATGCCCAAACCTTCCCTACCTGTCCCTCTCCTCCAATTTGCTGTTGACACCACCTTCGGGCCCTTTATCTTAACCTTCAAAGGTAAAGGTCTCAGTGTACACTGGAAACTCACCTCGACCAGTTCACTGCTTGGTGCAACCAGTAGTTCCTTCGTATCAACCCCTGCAAGGCACAGGCAATCATCATTGGCTGCACTACCCGCTCCTTCCATCTCCATGATATCTGCCTTACTATTTATGATCGTACTATTCACGTCACTCCTACCCTAAAATACCTTGGCCTCAGTCTTGACCGCCACTTAACCTGGACTCCCTATCTCCTTATGATCCAACACAAAACCCACAATAGATAGCTGTCTGGCCAGACGTGGGGGCTGCACCCTTCCATCATCCTTCACACCTAGAAGTCCTCTATCCGCCCCATCCTTTGTTATGCCAGTGGCGCTTGGAGTTCCGCCCCCCTACCCCCCCCCCCCCCAGATTCCATAAAGCCTTCCAAATCCTGGAACACCATGCACTTTGCAACGCCTTCCGTATCTGCCTTCCGTCACCCACACGCATCGTCTATGACCTAATCCCCTTACCCCACCTTCTTCTTTTCCTTGAACACATCCACACCCTGTACATTGTCCACTGACTCGATACCCCTATCCTCTTGTGCCCCCCTGTACAAGTTAAAAGTGTAAAAATCACACAGAGCGAGACAATTAAGAAAAGAAAAGAAAAGAAAAGAAAAGAAAAGAAAAAAGAAAAGAAAAGAAAAAGAAAAACACTGGAAACGATGGTGCACTCATGTAGAGTAAAAACCGCTGATAGGGACCTACCGAGGGACTGGAGGCCAGGAAGAGGGGGAAAAAAGCTATAGCAGGTATAGGAGGCAGTTCTCTTCAGTGCACCGAGTCGTGTGCAGTTTCGAGTTACCGGCGAGTCTACTAGCTGCAGTGTTCGTCCGTCATCTCCAAAGGCATCATAGACCACTTCTAGACTCTACATGGGCATTACTCAGAGGCACAGAGACAGAACTTTAATATTTTACAGGACTTGCAATAATTTCAAACGTTTAATTGTGCTGGACATTTCACAAGAAGAAGCATCATTTACGTCGAGTATTTCTTCATATTTAATAAATACCATTTTATTACTATATGGTGAGAATCTTTCTGATCAAAGATAACCTACGCCGCCTCTTTGCAGTCCCAACGGTGGATATTAAATGCTGGGTTCTACAGAACTGCATTTGACTTTAACTGACACACTAAGTATTTTATTGGAGAAACAAATCCCCGCCATAGTTTTCCTAAGGTTCTTCCTCTGAATAGTGCTGTTGCTCCACAGCGGAATTGTGATCACTGGCTATTGTACAATCATCTTTTTCGTCTATTTCTTGACCTGTATCAATGACACATTTCTCTATCCACCGACTAACAATTTCATCACACTCGAGGAAATTAAAAGTGTCACGTTCCTGCGACCAAATTTTGTAATACACTGTACTGAAGAACACAGGCACTTAGTTCACGAGGCGAGATCTAGGAGACCCTAACGCCTGTCAGTAACACGTGTAACAACAAACAAAGAAGGCAATAACGCAACCGACTGTAAAACATTGTAAAGTTGGCAATCTATGGAGGGTTGGGGACAGTATAGAAGCATTCCATCACAGCTGAAGTTACAGAGAGAGTTCGAAAATTTTCACGCCTTCTGAAAGACGACACATTGTGAACTGAGGGTTAAGGATCTTTTGGCCGGCGACTGAATTCAGCGTATTGGTTCTATCACTATTATGTAGAAAGGAATTTTCTTTTAAATTTTACCCCAACTAAAACTTCAAGTTGTACCAGTGTTTTCCTGTCAAAGGAACCAACGCCGTTGCTGTGCAGGATTGTAAATTTAAGGTAGGTCATTTTGGTGATTGTGAGGCTGAGGCGATGCTGCTCCTTTTGGGCGAGTCCCCGGATGCCTTAACCGACAAATCAGGTGTGCCTTGCTGACAATTTTTAGTGCGTCAACCCCCATATAGATTGACACCACCCGCAATGAAAATATTTCGTCAGCTGGTGGAGCGGATGCTCTGTGATGGGGTTATTAGGTCTCCCACATCACCTTATCCCTCTCTTATCTTTCTAGTTACAATGGCTGAAGAATGCAGTTATCGACTGGTGGTTGAGTAGACTATTAAATAAGAAGTTTGTTCGTGAATATATGCCACTATCCAACTTGCACCACTGTTTCACCTGGTTTTCATAGGCTCGTTTATCTTCTATTCTCGATCTTAATCAGGCTTACCACCAACCCCATTAGCCAAAACTGTAGACAGGTGACAGCGTTTTGTATGGATTGGAATTTATTCGAATTTATCCGTGTACTAATTGGCTTATCAACTTGGGCTGCTGTTCTCTCTAGACATTTGGATAATGTTTCCTGAGATGTAAAATTTAAATCTTAGATGACGTTGTAGTTTATAGTATTAGCTTCCAACAAGATTTGTAACACCTGGAGGAGGTTTTGAGCCGAGTTCTTGTCACTGGTCTTGCTGTTAAGCATTCCAAAATTAATGTAGCTAAGCAGAAGATTTCTCTTCTTGGTATTTGGTTTCTACTAGCGGGACCCGAGTGGATAGAGAGAGGACCAAGGCCCTACACAAAAAAAAAAACAGACAAGGACAGGTGTTGCCCAGTTCACTGTCCATTACTTTGTTTAGAAATACTTCCACAGAAGAGGGAGGCGACCATTCAGATTTGGCACAACTTTGAAATGTAGAGATGTCCTGATCGCACAATTCTTTATTATGCGTAATGCGTTTAAATATTTTATCGTCGGACTGAAGCTGTGGAATGAACTGTACAAGAAATTAATGACAGAAAATATACATAAGTGCGTATCTAAGTACGTATTCCAGTACACATATATTCCAAATAGTGTCGTACTTACATAAAAACACATTTTAGTACAAGTTCACAAAAGTGAGCACATGAACTGAATACAATACAAATCTCCTCATGTCATGTAGGCACATTTTTTAGTCCCATCGTCTATCGAATAGAACCAGTGCTAAACGGTGCGTGGCGATTGAACTTACAAGAGGTAAACGATGGCCAGCAGGTGGTGCTAGCATTGACTGAAGAATGCGAATCAGACAGTAAATTTACTGACTACTGTACACTGCGATTAAGTACAGTCAAAAAAATTGTTACTCTTGTAGAAGAGATACTCATTCTAACACCATGAAAAGTGCATCGTTAGGTAACATCGTAAGAAACGTTGCAGAGGCAGTCTTCAGTCAGTAATCGAAACAGAAGACAATTTTAGGCACTAAATGGTGTGCTACAATATAAACGTAAAATAAATATGAGTAATAAGTAAAATGTGAATGTGAAGGAATAAGTTCACAACCATCACAAAATAAATGTACATAATTATCATAAAATTTAGTCAAATGTCATAACAGAATCATTTAGGTGAGCCAAAATTGGTGGTTACAACTTTAAATGAAAGAAATATTACACAATAAATGGGTATTTTTTGTTAACTTAGTGTAAGATCGTGCAGCTGTGTAGCTATTATCAGTTTTCAACTCTTATTGTGGAATATTACATGAGTATGACCAACTGTAATCACTACATTAGTCGAAAAACAATGAATGACATGCAATGTAACCATTTAGGTAAGCCTAGTATGGTGTCAACAATTTGAAATGAAATTTTACAATTTTCCTTTATTTTATAAGTATGTTAAAAAACAAAGGTACAATATCAAACATGTATAACAACTCTGTTTTAGCAGACCCGCGAGGACATCCAAAATGCTGGTATAACAAAGTATGGGGTGGATCAAGGATTTGTAGATGTGAAGGACGGTGGAAGGATGTAGGCTCTATGTCAGGCAAGAGGAGAGTTTCAGAATGTGGAGTCTGTTGTGAGCTTTGTGTTGGATCATAAAAAGATTGGGAGTCCAGGTGAGGTAATGGTCGAGGGTGAGGCCTAGGTGTATCATGGTAGGAGTGCTGTGGATAGGACAACCATAAACGGATGGTAAAATCGTGGAGCTGGAAAGTGTGGGTGGTATGACCTTCGTCTTGGAAGGGTCGATGTGAAGATCCACTGGTTGCACTAGGCAGTGAACTGGTTGAGGTGGGTTTGAAAGTTTACTTTGGCACTGTTGAAGGGGAGGATACAGGGTCTGGAAAAAAGTATACTTTGGCACTGTTGAAGGGGAGGATACAGCGCCAGGAATATGGTGTCATCAGCAAATTGGTAGAAGATGTGAGCAGGTGGGGTATGTTTGGGTATATCTGCAGCATAAAGGAGACAGAGGAGAGGGAAAAGGTTGGAGCCTTGGAGCACATTGATGGAGGGATAGAATGCATGGGTGTTGGTATTGTTGATACAGACATAAGAGGGACTACAGGAGTAAGCAACGAGACAGAGAAAATTGTTGCAAAGAGCGTAGCTCTGGAGTGTAAGGAGAAGACTGGGATGCCAGACATGGTCATAGACATTCTGGAGGTCGAAGGGGACTTCGAAAGAGGAACAATGGGAGTTATGTTGGAGGGAAAGAAGACTGACAAGTTTAAAGACCTGGTCATCGGCTAAGGAGGAGGATCAGAAGCCACACTGGGTATGGGGAAGGAGGTGGAGCTGGTTAAGGTGGTGCTGAATTCATTGGGAGAGGATGGTCTCAAAGACCTTACTGAACATGGAGGTGAGGGAAGCGAAGCGATAGGAAAAGGTGTAAGAGTGTGGTTTGTCCGGTTTAGGGAACAGTGGGATGTGGGAAGTTTTACACACGTCAGGGTACAAGCCAATGGAGAGAATGAGATTGTCAAGGTAGCAACGATAGCCAGGATGGAGAGGCGGGATTTCTTGAGGTGGCGGTAGGTGACACTGTTGTGGAGAGGGATGGCATGCCGGCCAAAGTGGCAGAGCGGTTCTAGGCGCTACAGTCTGGAGCCACGCGACCGCTACTGTCGCAGGTTCGAATCCTGCCTCGGGCATGGATGTGTATGATGTCCTTAGGTTAGTTAGGTTTAAGTAGTTCTAAGTTCTAGGGGACTGATGCCCATCGATGTTAAGTCCCACAGTGCTCAGAGCCATTTGAACCATTTTTTGAAAGGAGAAAAACTTGGAGAGGTGGGAAGCAAAATGGTTAGCCTTACTGAGGTTGTCATGTAAAGGGTGGTCTTCGTGGAGAAGGGTGTAATGTGAGGCAAGATGGCTACCAGTAAGGTGGTGGAAGGCAGAGGAGGAGTTGATAGGAATGGCAGAGTTAAGTCATGTACTTGTCTGGAGCCAGTCATGCCGTTTCTTCGTTGTTAAGAGGTTGCAGATCTGTACTTGCCAGTGTCATAGGAGGGTATCTTGGTCACAGATGCAGAGGAAGGAGCAGTAGAGTCTCTGGGATTCATGGAGAAGAAAGACAGCCTGTGGAGGAAGAGTAGGGTGGTGAGGGTGGATAAGTTTGTTAGGAACATCAACCTCCACAGCATTAGTGATGATCTACTGAAGGAACAGAGAGGCATGGGGGATGTCAGCGGGATGGTGGTAGGTAAGATGGTCGTTTTTGGCCTGTGAGGCAATGGATTCCTGGTATGCATCCCGGTCAACTCGTTGGTAGTCATGGCAGGGCAGCTAGCAGGGGGCTGGATTTGGGCAATGTGCTGAGGAGATGTTGAGAACCACAGGTAGGTGATTGGTACAAAAGGGGTCAAGGACATCCGTGGCGATACGACCAAGGAGGTTGGGGCAAGTGATGATGACACCAGTGATGGAGCTACTTTTGGGATGGGTGATCTGTGAGATGGGAACAAGATCACCATGGAGGGTTGCGAGGAACTGATGCCACCACCAAAGGTAGCACGGTCGCAGCTGACAATGTTGAGGTATGTGGTAATAATTGTTGGAGAAGGTGTGACCAACATGGGAGATAAATTCATAGGGTAGAGGAACTGTGGATCAGACGTACTTAGCGGTACATGTGATGAGGGGGGGAAGGGTGGGGAAGAAAGATGCTGCTGAGGATGAGGTGTTTGGTTGTCATTGAGCTGCAGTTGTGGCAGGACAGGGACATAGAGATATGCTTCAGGTGGCCAGTAGTGACCCCACCTCCCTCTATCAAATGGGGATTGTCAGTGCAGTGAAGGAGGTAATGAGAGGTGTGGACAACATGATGACATTGGAGGAAGGTTTCAGTAAAGGATGAAGGAGTTTACCTGGTGCTGGGACAGGATACACATGAAGAGGTATTTGTTGGCAGGGAGGGAGCAAATGTTGATGTATAGGAGATGATACTGTTGGCGCGTCAGGGGGGTAAGGGGGAGAGTGGGCAGAGGGAAGAGAGGGGCTTAAATGAGGGTGCCCAGGTGGGTGAAGATGAATTGGGCCTGGTTGTTGGAGTATGTGGTGTAGGAATTGAAATGAATGATGCAACAGGTGACATTGGAGATCTGCTGGAGGGTGTGGGGGCGTTGGAAGAGGTGGATATTCTGGAGTATGATGGTCAGGAAACAGATGATGTTGTCAGCCATCTGGAATCGGCAGAGGAAATTGATGGATTGGATGGGCTGATCGATGGCGTGAATGGGATCAGTTAGTTTGGGATTGGTGGGAAGGAGTTTGACCTTGTATTTGGAGGAGTAGATAGGGTGCGATTCGTTGAAGGTGTTGCAGGAAGGAGGGGAATCGAGGTTAGGACATTTTTTGAGGAAGTGGGAGGATTTAAAGTCGGGCTAGGTGGGGGTGAGGGGGGGTTGTAGCTTTGTGTGAGGTGGACATTGTAGAGGAGACAGCATTGCCGGTGATAGCATTGAGGAGGAGAATGGAAGGGGTCAATGGGGTGGCGACAGTAGAAAATCAAAGCTCCCTGAGTGAGAAGGTGATGTATGGAGGAGGCGGACGCCGTGAACACATGTGCCAGAAAGGTAGGCCTGGAACTGTTATAGATACATCAGGCTGAGCAGATTTCCAGGGCAGGGTGGCCATTCAGTTCAACCAATAACTTCACCTTCATTACCACAGAGCTGAGCTTTGCAATCACAGCAGTGAGGGTTTGTGAACGATGAGGGAGTTAGGACTGACAGGAAGAGGAGGAGGTAAGTAAATATGTGAGAGACATGTGGGCTAAAGACGATATGGGGAAGTTTCTGGAAGAGGTCAGTGTGGAAAGGGAGGGGGAAAGGGGATTGGATAAGGACAGAGCCTCTGTGGGACATAAGCTGAGAGATGCGGGCACTGGGGATATACTTGCAGATTTCTAGTGTGTAGGCATTGAGGAATCTACACTACTCGCCATTAAAATTACTGCACCACGAAGATGATGTGCTACAGACGCGAAAATTAACATAGAGGAAGAAGATGCTGTGATATGCAAATGATTAGCTATTCAGAGCATTCACACAAGGCTGACGCTGGTGGCGACACCTACAACGTGCTGACATGACGAAAGTTTCCAACCGATTTCTCATACAGAAACAGCAGTTGACCGGCGTTGCCTGGTGAAACGTTGTTATGATGCCTTGTGTAAGGAGGAAAAATGCGTACCATCACGTTTCCGGCTTTGATAAAGGTCGGATTGTAGCATATCACTATTGCGGTTTATCGTATCGCGACATTGCTGCTCGCGTTGGTCGAGATCTAATGACTGTTAGCAGAATGTGGAATCGGTGGTTTCAGGAGCGTAATACGGAACGCCGTGATGGATCCCAATGGCCTCGGATCACTAGCAGTCGAGATGAAAGGCATCTTATCTGCATGGCTGTAACGGATCTTGCTGCCACGTCTCGATCCCTGAGTCAACACATGGGGACGTTTGCAAGACAAAAACCATCTGCACGAACAGTTCGATGACGTTTGCAGCAGCATGAACTATCAGCTCGGAGACCATGTCTGTGGTTACCCCTGACGCTGCATCACAGACAGGAGCGCCTGGGTGCACGAATGGCAAAATGTAATTTTTTTCGGATGAATCCAGCATCATGATGATCGCTTCTGTGTTTGGCGACATCGCGGTGAACGCATATGGGAAGCGTGTATTCGTCATCGCCATACTGGCGTGATGGTATGGGGTGGCATTGGTTACACTTCTCGGTCACCTCTTGTTCGCATTGACGGCACTTTCAACAGTGGACGCTACATTTCAGATGTGTTATGACCCGTGACTCTAGCCTGTGTTCGATCACTGCGAAACCCTACATTTCAGCAGGCTAATGCACGACCGCATGTTGCAGGTCCTGTACGGGCCTTTCTGGATACAGAAAATGTTCGACTGCTGCCCTGGCCAGCACATTCTCCATATCTCTCACCAATTGAAAACATCTGGTCAATGGTGGCCGAGCAACTGGCTCGTCACAATACGCCAGTAACTACTGTGGTATCATGTTGAAGCTGCATGGGCAGCTGTACCTTTACACGCCATCCAAACTCTGTTTGACTCAATGCCCAGGCGTATCAAGGCCGTTATTACGGCCAGAGGTGGTTGTTCTGGACACTGATTTCTCAGGATCTATGCACCCAAATTGTGTGAAAATGTAATCACATGTCAGTTCTAGTATAATATATTCGTCCAATGAAGAGTCGGAGCTCCCAAGAACCTCAAAGAAGATTAAAACTAAAAAGAATTACTTTTGAATACATTATGAGAGAGGCGGTGATCAATGTCTAGTGATTCTCCAACAGAAAGAGGTTCCTACTCAATGGTCCGAAGATGACCACAGTAGTAGTCGAAACCGGTCACCTTGATAAATAAATCGTGATCAAGACTGTTTTTAATAGTAAAAACTAAAAAGATTTTCAGAATTGGAACCAGAAATGTACAGACAATGATTAAGACTGGTAAAGTTAAACAGGTAATAGATGAGATGAAAGAGAGAAGCATTGGAATACTGGCGATGCAAGAAACAAGATACACTGACGGAGACACAGTGGATTCAGAAGGCTTCATAATACTGAGGGGGAAACCAGGAGTTAAAGTGGGAAAGGAAAGACATGCACCTAGATGCTTTGGTACAGTGTTCATAGTAGACAAGAGATACGAGGATGCCATAACTGAAATGAAGAGCAGGTCAGAAAGGACATCAATACTGACTTTTCAAGCAGGGAACAAAAAGTATACGATAGTAAATGGACATGCGCCTACAAATGACAAGAACAGGAAAGATAAGCAAGTTGCAGATAGTTTCTGGGAAGAGCAAGATGATACACTGAAAAACATACCATATAGACATGTAAAGATACTCGTAGGAGATTATAATGCACAGATTGGAAGAGAGAAGCAACATAAAGGAGTAGTGGGGGAGTACCCTGCACACCAGCGGAAAAACAAAAATGGAGAAAGACTAACTGAACTGTGTCGAGAACACAAAATGAGATTGATGACAACACACTTCAGGGCCAAACCGTGTAAGAAAAAGACATGGGCAAACCCATGCACCGGCCTTGGAGAATTCCAAATTGACCACATAGAAATCAGCTGGACAAATTCTAAAGAGATCATGAACACAAAGGTCAGGAAGAGCACAAGAATAGAATCGTATCAATATCTGACAGTAGTTAAGGGGATACGGAATCACCTATCCCCGCAATGTTAATATATGCCTACTATAGGGAACATTTTCTCATAAACTACTGGAGACAGAGAGGTAAAAATTTTACTGTATGTGCATTCATATGTTACAACAATACTGAAACAACAGTTTATTGTCAAAGTATTTTCTTACAGAGATATTGTACATTTATTTTTAAGTAAATTTTTTCCATCGCTTTTTACTAGACTATCACCCCTAAGTCTTTTGTAAATCAAGTAATTAAAAAATCGTTGTTTCAGTATGTAATAGGGACCTATGTCACTACGTCATAAAAATTTCAGACTTCTAGGTTGACCAGTACCTGAGATAATGTTCCTAGATGAAGTAAAAAGTAAACTTACGGGAAACGGAGAAAGAAGATTAAAACATTCCTGATCCGTAGCTAATACCCCCTTCACAGTCTTCATAATCATCTTCAAGTCTTCTTTTGGCACCCCTCTGCACCTGTCTTGCTTTTTTCACTAATGTCTTGATTATATTATCAGCATGCCTTAGTCTGTGCTGATCTAAAAAGAACATAGCACGTACCGTACGGGAACCAACACACTTACCCAACTTTTGAAGGACCTGGCATTTAGTTATATTTCCAAGATTGAAGGTTGCCACAGCATCATACACACCAAAATGTAGTGTATTAATTCCGACAAACACTGTTTTTGGGAGACGATGCCATATCACACTATTCAAGCACTCGTTGGGGTTCTGCGTTTTTCCGTGAAGACATTTCATCAGAAGACTTCTGTCAGCCAGATCTCTGAAAATGGGCTTTATTTCTGCCATGATGGCTGATGGTAAACTGTGGTGGTTAATGTATTTCTCTCCTGTTGTTAGTCCCCTATTGTATTTACACCAGCTGTTTTCACCTTTGGGGCACAAACCATGTTGTGGATGCTCATCCGTGGATGCGGTGTGGAAATATAAAGCCCATATAGATCTCCTCATTTCTTCAAGATTGCCTGTATTTTGCCTGATTGCAAGGCCATAGCAGTTCTGAATGTGGTCTATTATGGAATCAGTCAATCTTCCTCTGCCATCCAAGGTTTTCCCATCATCTAGTTTTTTCCCTTTCATAACTGATTTTAACCTTCTCAGCCTGGCACCCATTCTCTTCTGCACATGTCCTATACATTCAAGTATGCTTATATTTACACTGTTCCCATATGGTTTGCTTTCCAAAACTTCTTTGAATGCTTTAGAGTCACTATCTCCCAGATATTTGACATAGCGAACATTATACCACTGTGAAGAGCGATGAAAAATTTTCTTCACCCCAGCAACCTCCATGCCACCACTACTACCATAATAATTAGCAATACAGTCATCACTGTGTTCATTTTTCAGCCTGCCTGTGCACCTACAGTATTTAGACATTATTGCAACATCAATAACCTTGCCAGTATCAACACTAGTTGCTGTTACAACACCATTGTTGGAGGTGTGGCCCCTTTTCTGCCACGTGCCATCAAACGCCACTGTGAGGTCACGACTGCCTTCATTTTCTTCCACTGCTTCTTCCACAGCAACCTGCATTGACTTCTGTGCTACATCTTCAACTGCAGATCCTAGTACATAATTGTAAGCTTCAAACTTTGAAGGTGCACTTGGAAGATTTAGAACACCACATAGCATATCACCAGCTGCTTTGCCCTTACCAATTGCTCGCAATCCATAAACTAACCTAATATTTACACTATAAAGTTCAGTTTTCTTGTATCCATTATTTACAGTTACTGAAACCGAACTTGGAAACTTACAGCTGTATTTACAAACACTGCATATTAAATTAAACTGGGCAGCCAGGCCAACATGGGATTCTACTTTCAGAGAAACGTTTCCATGACATTTTTTGCAGCACAAACTGTTTTCAAGAGCTTCACACAATATATTCGTATCAATGAGTTCAAAAACTTCATTCCCTCTATCAAGTAAATTATATTTCTCTTCCAAATCTCTTAGTTTTTTATGAGAAGCACTGTTTTCATTTGGTGTAAGTTCGTTCGGCAAATCAGTAATAAGTGGATTCACATTTTCCAACAGTGATGATGATGAACTGCTTTGCTTTGCTAATGAATCATTATTTCTTTTCTTTTGCCAGTTCACACGCTTTTTAAATACTTTTGCTTTAGCTCTAGGCATTTTCACTGCGAAAAATGAAGCACTAAATACGAAATAACTCAACAACAACTACTTTCTTATATCACACTGTTTACAAAACAGTCCCGCCACAAAGTCAAAGAGTAACTTGAGGAAACCAAAGAGAAACATTTTCGGGCAACTAGTGTATAAATAGTCGCTGGAAACCGGGATATTTGAATTCATGTCACTTTAAAGGTACAGCCAAAAAGTTCATGGTCAGCCACGAGAGACGTGTATAACTAAAGCGCAATACCCGATCTCACAAATATATAAAAATAAAATAGTTATAATTGTAGTAGAGCTATGTATGATACGTCATTTTAAAGAGGAAACATGGCAGAATATATTACGCCAATAAAAAAAAAATTCGATTTTTTAACCCAAAATCCGATTCCGTATCCCCTTATGTGCCTTTGGATTCCAAACAGGGACAGACTGTCACAGGCGAATAGAAGAACAGAAAACATAAAGGTAGACAGAGACATATTAAGACACAATCGATCCAGATATGAAGAAAGAATTGAATCATTCAATGAATAGGACGACATGAAGCGAAATATGGCGAAACAGGTTGAACTATGGGGAAAGGAAGAAAAGAAGTAGAAACATTGGTGGTGGAACAAGGAATGTGAGGAGGCGGTAGAGACTTGCAGGAAAGCCTGGAGAGACTGGAGCAGCAAGAACGACCCAGAAAAATGGGAAATTTTCTTAGGAGCAAGAAAGGAAGCTGCCCAAACAATAAGATGGACCAGAAGACAGAAGCAGGAACTGGACGAGATTGAGACCAACTTCAGGAAAAACAACAGCAGACACTTTTTTCGGGAAATTCAAAAAGAGTATGATTGGATACAAGGGTAGAGAACTGTTTGTAAGAGATAAGAAAGGGGAGCTGGCTGTTAGTGCGAAGGAGAAATGTCGGATTTTTGCAGAGCACTTTCACGACCTGCTGAACTGTGAACCACCTGAAGAAGAGCTGGAACTGGGGACTGACACAGAAGAGAGAGAGCCACGCCCTCCACCCAGGGATGAAGTCGCACATGCCATAAGCGATATGAAGAATAATAAGGCAACTGGAGAAGATGACATAGCAGCCGAGATGATAAAGTTGGGAGGCAACAAAGCAAAAGACAACATGACCAATATAATTCACCAGATCTGGAGAACAAAGAAGTTGCCAGAAAGATGGAAGAATGCAATTGTAGTATCAATACATAAGAAGGGGGACAAGAGAGATGCAAACAACTACAGCGGAATATCGCTACCAGAGGTCGGATACAAGGTGCTGTCAAAACTATTGCTCAAGAGAGTAGAAGAACAGGTAGAAAGTACAGTTGGTGACTACCAAGCGGAATTCGGGAAGGAAAGTGGTTGTATAGAACAGATATTTATCCTGAAGCAACTGACAGAACATAGGGCCTTAAAAAACAAAAAGACAGTAATAACCTTCGTGGACTTCACAAAGGCATATGACTCCATCGACAGACAGACTCTTATTAGGATCCTGCAGAACAGAGGACTAGATGGAACTACACAAGAACTCATAAAAGAAATTCTGACAGACACAAAAGCAAGGGTGAAATTCAGAGGAGCACTGTTAGAAGAATTTGATATCAAGACTGATGTTAAACAGGGAGATGGATTGTCACCATTGTTGTTCAATATAGCACTGGACGAAGTGATCAGTGGAGAGCAACAGACAAGGAAATAGGAATACCAAAGACCCATGTGGGGGACAAAAAGGACAACAGGGCTCACGTGGACTGCCTAGCCTTTGCAGATGTCATAGCAATAGTGAGACGGAAGAAGACGCAAACACACAACTTGACAACTTAAGTAAGGTAGCCAGAAAGGTGGGACTGAAGATCGCCTATAACAAGACAAAAACATTAAACACCACTGCAGACTGGGAAACACCGGAAGGCACTGTACAAATAGTGGACAATTTTAAATACCTGGGAGAATTTATAATTGGAAGGAACAGGAGTAAGGAGGGAATAACAGAGAGGATAAAGAAGATGAGGTCAACCTTCTGCATGACGAGAGAGATATACAATAAAAAGAATATATCCACATAGGCAAAGATAAGCCACAACAAGGCAACAGTGAGGAATGCAGTATTATATGCTGCTGACACTATGACACTAGGAAGAAATGGGGCAGAACAACTAGAGAAAGAAGAGAGAAAAATACTAGGTCCCAAAAGCGGTGGAGAGAGGTGGATGGGAAGGCCAATGGAAGAATTGTACCGGACCATGAGAACAATATCCGGGGAAATCAGACTCAAAAGGGCAAGGTTTTCTGGGAATGTAGTTAGGATGAGTATGGACAGAATGCCGAAGAGAGTGTGGAAAACAACAGGTTGGACAAGGGGAAAGACAGGAACAAAGTGGGTTGTTGAACTTCGGAAGGACAGGTTGGAATTGCGGATCGAAGTCGAAGGAAAGGAAAATTGGGGGAACAAATATAGACCGACAAATATGCCGGAGATCAATGACAGAGAAGAATACAGGAAAAGATTAGAGTGTCACCAATGGAGCCGCCAACAAAAACGGAAACTGAAGATCTTGGAAGAAGAGCGGGAGAGAAGAAGAGAAAGCATGAAGAAGTTCTGGGAGAAGAAGAGGAATGGAGTCCACGAAGAGGCTAACCGTGGTCCTACAGAGGCCGTAACACAAGAAATAGAAGAAGATACAAGGTAAGAACTTGCGTTTGTTGTGAATCTGAAACTGTGACATGTGATTATGAGTGGATATTTTCTATGTTGTGAGGTTCAGTACATGCTGTGAATGATATGTAGAAGGATTTGTGACAGTTATGTTTAGACTTTACTTGATATTTTACTTGACGTTTCCTTGAATGCGTGACATTCTTCTTTGACAGAAACCAGTCTTTATGGAAGATATGTGCAGGCACGATCTGACAAGTTGTGGAAATTTATATTCTTCAGAAGTTTCTATTACTCCTGTAGGATTCCACAGTTGTTATGATGAAGAAATGGTTCTGTCATAGTATGTTGAAAAGTGAGTTTTGATTTGCAATGCTTGTCTCTTTGTCTGTGTCAGATGAGTATATGATGCGAAAGCTGCCTCGTTTGTTCGATATTTGAGCCAGAGTCAGTACACTGTGAGGATGAAAGTGAATCTGATGTGCTGTGAGGTTACCATCTTAACGCTCGGTGGCTTATACTCACTGAGCATATGACGAGTGTAGCAGGGTCAAGGTCACTCCTGCCGAGGCAGTACATTTTTTGTCTTCCATTTTCTGTGTTACTTCCTACTCTTGTTCTGTCCTATGTCTATGGGAATGTAGATTTATTACAATGACTGGATAAGGTGTGAGAACTGTTTAAAAAGGTTGGCCATGTGCGAGAAAATGTGTACCTCTACATGACACAAAAGTGAAATGATTGATTAGGGTTGCGTGAGACATGGCGGGTTGGGTCAAGGGAACTAATAACTGTGATTAAGGCCTCGATATGGAGTCTGTTTCGCTGATGATTGATTATGTAAATTACAGTTTCTACAACTGAAGTGGTGTTTAAGACTGTGTTTGTCCCAGTTCTCTATGGAACAAAGCAAGTAGTAGTCCGAGATTAACACTAGTATGATTTTTGTAGCAGTAGGTTTTTCGAGCTGCAGCAACCGATATTTGACGTCCGTCTGAGGACAGCGCCGAAACATAGTATACACTCGCCTATGTCAGCTACTAATCGTGGCCTTTTGCTGTTGACCCATCTTGTACCTCCATTTAGCATCTGTAACTGTTTGTTAATCTTCAGCATTCTTCTGAGGAACACTCTGTCCCCTCTAATAACATTCCAGTTATAGTTCCTGAACTTTCCTCTAAGACTTAAATGTAATAACTTATTATGTGCTTCAAGAATTATAAATTGGGAAATTTATATCTTTGTCTAAGTAGGTCATTTCAATCTTGCTATTAATAAGTACCAATTGCGTGGAAGTTTAATGTAGTGAAAAAAGTGCAGCAGTTTTGATTTTTCTCCTATTGTTTCCACCGATGGGATGCTACATGTTGGTTCTGAGTGAAGGTAGCGACACTGTACCTGAATATACTGCACAACAGACTTGATAACATCCATTTTTGTACCCCTTGGCTGTGTTGTTCAATACTAATCAGAGGAAAATTTTGATGAAATAAGGTCTCACTATTTACAACACTACACACTTTTAATAACTACCTGAGATTCTGATAAAAATTCATGTAACAGGCATCTATTCTACACGCTCTCACACACTGGTTGGGTTGGCGTAAGTCACTCCTGACAAGAAGACCGAGGCCCACATACCTGGCAACAGCGGTAGGTACAACACCACATGAGAACAGTGTTAACATGTATGTTCATTTCATTTCGTAACTCAGAAATTTCAACGTCACAGCAGCTACACGTAGCGCGAGACAGCCTGCATACACCACTTTGCTGGAGGTCCTCACCGCCGCACTGGAGAAATGGCGCGACTCCAGGATACCACTGTCCCGATAAGACAAGAGACTGGGGATCCTCTGGTAGTTGCGGATGTTTCGAAACAAGTCTGCGGTGACCGCCGTCAGCGTGGTGGCATAAAATGTCATGATATAGGCAACCAACCACACAAAGGTGACGGAATCCTTTCTTTCTCGCGTGTATAGCTTGGAACCAGCTTACCACATGTGCTGCTACTGCCACGTTAATGACGAGAACAACAGCTGCGTACAGTGCACCAGCACGTGTCCTCCGTAGCTCACACTTCTCAGCGTCCACTGTGAACGGCGTCAACCCGAAAATCCTGCAGGTGGCGTGGTATGGTGCTACCGATCTTAAGAGGTCTCTTCTATTCGCCATTTCTACATCGGCTAGAACTACAGGATACCTTCGTTACCTGTGATGAATGAAAAAATTTCCCCACTTATAGTAAGCAAGACGCTTGCATTAGAAAGAGAATTAACCTGAAAACATCGGCATGTGACTAATTAACAGAGTACACTCAGCCTGAAGATGGCACTTCCACGACAAATGAGTTTTCCTTGTCTCATGGAGTAAACATAGGCATGACCAAACAGCCCCTTCATAGCCTCTATTTTTCGACATCTGAAATCGATACAAAGATGCAACAATTATAACAAAACAGAACTTGACCATCCAGTACAGTTACCGCACCTCTACAAGCCGAAAATAGTGAAAAATGAGAACTTGAATACTCATAATTCCTTGAGTATGATGTGTAGGGAAATTTTGGTTGTTTGATCGTATAAGTTCTTATGTTCATTCAAGAAAGTGAGCTATCTGTCCCCGCCGCAATACATTTATTAATTACTACAAGTATTATTATTGTTAAGCAAAAGCCATCTATCAACCTCATTGCAAAATTTACTGTTACGAATATCTGTGAGAAGTCTTGCTTATATCTCAGACAAAGCCAGAAAGATTTAAAGATTCTGAGTGAAGTAACAAAATTAATGAAAATAAATAAGGCAGTAAACAAGAAAAGTTAAGACGGAATGTTGGATCGTAACCGGGACCGTTACAGACGGCGCACTAAATCACCTGGAGAGGGAAGTGATGGTTGCCACTTGAAGGAGTAATGTCGACAATCATGTAGTTACGCCAAGCAAATCTAAATCATGTGGCAGAATGGAAATTCGTATTCCGTTTCAATCATACACGAGATTAGTAACTCAGATTTTATCGGAAATTTTTTTGCCAATATGGGATGACAGTAAACTGAGCTTTTCCGTTCTCATGTTTCCTTCTTAAGGTAATGCTGTCTTTTATTTTATTTTACTTCCATGTTACTTTTTAATATAAGTTTTGTCGTGTAATGTGGGATAGTACCAATCGTTTCCTGCTATTTTTTGCTATGTAAGATAGTTCTCAAAATTTGTTTTATTGTGGTGTTCATGCTCGATTGTAAATACATTTTTGTGTGAATTCAAAGAATGGAATAACAATGTGGGAAGAACAGATTGCTATTCACCATATAGGGGACTGACTGAGCTTCATACATGCACAATGAAAAACCAGCCTAAATTTCCAGCTTTAAGACAAAGTCCTCCTTCCAAAATAGAAATCACACACGTATTCAGACAAGCACAACTCCCGCAGACATGGCCATTTCCTCTGGACACTGGAAAAAAGAGAGAGGGGAACGACTAATTAGTTCCTGTAAATAACATTCATTTGTAATGGGTAACACATTATTTTAACCCCACAAAAGGAGACGTTACCCATGGATATCAAATTTGAATAGGGAAAGATATCAGTTGCACTGAGGTTTAGGAACTGTTTGAAGAATGCCAAAGCTTATCCAGTAGCGGATATAAATCCAGACCACAACCTAGTAGTGGGAGGAATACAAGTGAAGTTGAAAAAAATCTGGAGAGGTAAAGCAAAAGAAAGAATAGACATAGAAAGACTCAAAGAGGTAGGAAAGGCATCAGATTTGGAAAACAGACCCTTGGTAAAATGGGAAAGAGGTACTGTTGATGTTAGTGTTAATGACAAATGGAAAACAATGAGGGAAGGACTCATGGACTCTGCCAAAGAATTAATAGGAATTAGAGTTTCCCAAAGTACCACGAAAGAATAGATAACAGAAAACATGTTGAAAGAGATGGAAGAGTGGAGAAAGTGCAAAAACGTAGAAACTGAAGAAGGCAAAAAGAGGTACAGGAAACTGAATAATGAATTAAGAAGAGAAACTGAAGAAGCAAGGTAAAAATCTATGAAATAGAGAAAATGGAGAAAGAGGGAAAGTACGAAATGATGTATAGACTGGTTAGTGAGACGTTTTTGAACGTAAAAGAAAGAGGAATGACATGGAAATAGAAAGAGCGAAAGGTACAGCCACAGGAGCTTTTGAAAAGACAGCAGGAATATATTGAATGTCTGTATAAGTGGAATGAAAAAAGAAGCGAAATTAATGTTGAAGAGGAGCAATATGTGCCGGAAGATGGTAATGGATTCACCATGTTGGTAGCAACAGTAGAAAAGGCGCTGAAGGAGATGAGGAATAGGAAGGCATGTGGAATTAACGATATGCCAGCAGAACTGGAGAAGGGTCTGGGAAACAATGCAAGAAAAGAAATAATCTACCTCTGTAATGAGTTATATGACGGAGGGGAATGGCTTGAGGACTTCCTGTTAACATTTATGATACGAACAGAGAAAAAGAGAAACACTAAAAATTGTGAAGAGCATAGGACCATCAGTCTAATTTCTCATGCAGCTGAAGTTTTGCTGAGAGTGTTGAATAGAAATCGATGTGGCAAGCTGGATACAGGGATTGCAGAGGAGCAGTTCAGATTTAGAAGAGGATAAGGAACAAGAGATGCTATTGGCATGTTAAGAACTATAGGGGAAAGACATATGGAAAAAGATAGAGAAATTTTAGCTGTTTTTACAGATTTAGAAAAGGCTTTTGACAGATTTCAGTGGAACGAGTTGATGGATATATTGAAGAGGAAAGGAGTAGATTGGAAAGAGAGACGACTGATACAGAATCTATACATACACCAGAAATTTAGGATAAGGATTGGAAATCAACTGTCAGAAGGATCCAGCATTGGACGAGGTGTTGGTCCCCACTGTTGTTTAATGAATACGTTGGTGAGATTATTGCGAAAAGCTTAGATGGGAAAAGGGGAATATGTATTGGTGGAAAGAGAATAGAATGTATACGATTTGCTGATAACATGGTACTAGTGCAGAAAGTGAGCGGACACTGAATAACATGCTGAAAGATCTGACTAAAGCTTGTGTGGAATATGGGATGCAAATAAACACAGCAAAAACACAGAGCATGGTCATCAGTAGAAGAAGCAGACTGTACAGTATTAAAATAGGACAAGTTACCATTAGCCAAGAAAGTGCATTTAAATATCTTCGAAGCACAACTGAAGACTTGAGATGTCACCAGGATGTGAAAACTCGAATTGCCATAGCGAAGGAGGCATTCAACAGAAAGAGGAGACTGTTATGTGGCAAATTAGATACAGGTCTAAGGAAAAGGCTTGGCAAATATTTTGACTGGAGTATAGCACTATATGGGGCTGAAACATGCACGCTAAGACGAGAGGATGAAAAAAGGTTACAAGCATTTGAGATGTGGATGTGGAGGAGAATGGAGAGGATAAGCTGGATGGAAAGAGTAACGAAAGAGTATTGGAAAGGGTTCGTGAGAGAAGATGACTGCTGGAAGTCATAATAGAAAAAGAGAAAGAAAAAAGAACTGGCTAGGACATTCACTGAGCAGGGACTGCTTGCAAGCCGATGCTTTGGAAGGAGTGAGAGGAAGATGGAGATACAAGATGATAGACGACATAAAGGGAAGATGAAATTATGCGGACCTGAAGAGGGTGACGGAAGACCAGACAGCCTGGAGAATTACCATGTGAAAACCTGCCTTTTGGCAGAACACTAATCATGGTGACTGGGGCCTGAGTCATGCTAAGTTGTACTCCAGCGCCCAGAGACAGTGGCCATGTCTGTATGGGTTGTGCTTGTGTGAATGCGTGTGTGTTTCTGATTGTTGTTGGACCTGATTACTCCACACCTGTCTGCACATTTGATTATAGTGCCTGCAATGCTCCTTCGCCAGTGAGTGGTGTCGTAAACCTGCCTCGCAGAACTGGTTGCTTAATAACAACATTGCCAATGCCTCCTACCTGACGTGTCCGTCGCTCCCGTAAGCTCAACATCACAAAACTTATTCCTGGTGCAACATTCCTCGTCCTTTCTGAGAAGATTAGTCCCGAATCTTTAGTAAATGGCTCCCACTAAACTACCTAAATACCAATTAGTTTCATGTTGAGAACATTCCCCCCCCCCCCCCCAATTCACAGTGTAGTGTCCCCCACACTCAACACCTCAGCACCAATTTATTCCATCGTTAACTAACTGCCATGTAGCCCTATTATGACCTTACATACTAATGAAGTGCTTAAAACTAATTGCTTCCCCAGCCAACGCTGGTCAACAATTCTTCAGGTAATTGGTGTGTTGGCGTGTCTTCAGAGTATGCCTTCTTGCGTATTTTCCTGGAATGCAGTACACAGAGGCCTGCTAGAAACACGTCACAAACGTCAGTCGAAACGCTTACTACTAACACTTCATGCCTCTGTTGTTCTGGGAAATGGTGTAATACGCTGCCACATTTGTTCCATCAAAATTCTCCCATGCTGGGACTCTATTAATTTCTCTCACGATTGCATGAGTTGTGGAGTGAGTGAGTTATTTAAATACGTTAAATTTAGAATTGGGAGCTGTTTCTGTCTAGTTGCGATTGAATCTGAATCGCGTTCCCAGCTTCTAACTCACGATAAAGTTAGAAATTTCTATGCCTCTCGTGCTCCATTTCCTCTCTTAACGTGTGCATTCGCTGAGTTAAGGCATCAACTGCTTTCGTATTAGCGGTAGCCCGTGTTTCCATCATTTTTTGTACTGTATTTCTACCATAAGAAAACACACACATTTTCATTTAACCATCCCAGACACAAGAATCTAACCACAAATTAATTCTTCCAGCGAATCATCTACGATTTGCACTTAGTACAGTTACTATCGAGATGACAATTCGCTTACACTCAGAACAAGTAGCTTCTACAGCTGTGATATATGGCTATTTGTGCCCAGAGAATTTACAAAATGGACACCCTAATGTTACTAAATTATCGTGCCCACCATTACCCCTAAAGAAATATGTAAATGGGTTTCTGTGGTTTCACAAAAGGAATTCTAAACATGGTGTACCCTAGCTCACACAATATTCATAGTAAATTTCAATAATGTTATTCTACATGCTTCATGTTGAAATAACTTCCTTTCTCTAGATAATGTGTTAACATAGATAGCATTGCTTGGGATTGAAATTATGTAGTCTGTGATATAGCAAAGTTAATCATTATCTTTGTATGTAAAGCACACTGCCATTGAAAATTACACAATAACCAAATCTAATTGCCTCAAGATTACATATGTTACTGGCTAATGTCTCTGACAAGTGCTAATAAATCAGTGTATATACGTTGTGTGAAAACACAGTTGTCATGTTAACTAATAAGAAACACTAGTCACTTGACATAATGTCTGGAAAGATAATTTGACTTCTCTAATGCCAGTAAGGCTAATGATGGACATTTGCGCTTGCTACTATCCCAGTAATGTGTAAACAACGTAATTCTCTGTTGTTCAGTTTATGTCAGTCAACCCCAGTACCAACAACCCTGATGCCATACACTTTTCATAACACAATACAAAACCTCCTTTCCCTGGTTGAGGTTTAATAATCACCATGTCCCAATGCATAAAATAGTCCCAGAAACCTATGAGTATCCATATTTTAAACTTTAATGTAACACACTCATCACATCAAAAGTGAAGCCTCAAAATTATTCTCTCCCTGCAGAACTGAAATATTACATAAATACCTCCCAGTTCTTCCATACTAAAAATTAGTTTCTTCTCTCATAAGTATGGAAAATCTTTTTTCTTCTATCTTTATTCCCAGTGCTTTCTTGGTTATGATTCCTTATTTATAGCTACAAGCAGTCCCCAGTATCATCAACCTCATTCACTACATAAGTGACTGGAACAATTACAAGAAAAAAACGTAGGTGTACAAAATTTGAAGGCAATCACATCAAAGGTGAAGACAAGACAAAATCATTCTGTTAGTATAACAGACGTTACGAATGAACCACCTAATGGTACTAACAAATCGGAAATGCTATAACGTCCAATTGTAGCCTTCCAGGAAGAGGGAGGCAATTCACAAAACATGTTGCTAGTGGTCAGATAGGTGCCAGCGAGAAGACTGAAGACGATTAGGTAAAGAGTGTGTTGAGGTTAAATCTGATAATAAGATAATCCAAGCTGTAATTAAAGCTCATATATATGATATACCAGTTGATATAACTGTTCATACCGGTGCCACTATGTCCATGATAGATTGTAAGCTATAGAAACAATTGAATACGCTAAGATAGATTCCAATATTTCCTATTTAGAAATGTAATGTTACCAGCGCGTTTGGGGGGCAAATTCAATTAATTAAGTTCCAAATCATGGTCGATATTGAAGTCTAGAAGTATGAACTACAGTGAAACTTCCTGGTCATGAAGAAATTATCAGTTCAGTGTATCTGGGGATCGGAATTCCTATATAAAATGAAAGCGGTGACAGACCTATATTTAGGTAGATAATTGTGGTAACATGGTTACATTAAATCTGGTAAGCAATGTGCATCATGTTTTAAAGTATGGCATTGGCATAAATATATCATGCCTAATGGTGTAGATTAGTGTGATGAAATGCATACTCAGTCCATTAATGCAATGAACACAAAGCGCAGTGATCATATTAATGAAAAAGTAGCTGAGTCTACTTATCCTACAGAACACCAACAGATATAGTTAAGTCATTTATTAACGTGGTATATCAGGATTTTTTTATAGTAAATCATGTGTGATAAAAGGTTATGTTTGTCATCTAGAAAAATACC
This sequence comes from Schistocerca serialis cubense, assembly GCF_023864345.2. Classification (NCBI taxonomy): domain Eukaryota; kingdom Metazoa; phylum Arthropoda; class Insecta; order Orthoptera; family Acrididae; genus Schistocerca; species Schistocerca serialis. The sequence goes on along the minus strand of NC_064640.1, from coordinate 1,062,912,203 downwards.
ATAAAACATTTTGTATGTCATCATATTCCATACATTTGTCTAAGAAAGAATCTGTATCCAAAGAAATTCGTAATATGTTTGAATGGAATATTGTAGAACCTTCAAATTCCCCCTACAGCCATCCATTGTTAGCTATAGCAAACCTGACAGTAGCATTAGACTCATGATGGATGTTTGAGATATAAATAACATTATTATGCCTGTTAGAACATGACTAGAGAACTTAGAAGAGTTGTTACAAAATATTTATAGTATAAAATGTTTAAGTTCCATAGACTTAAGACCTCGTTCTGCCAAATAAAGCTTCATGAAGAATTCAGAAAATGTACAGCTTTTATATTTTCTGGAAGAAGCTACCAGTTTCAGGTAATGCCTTTTGTGCTCAACATAAGTGATGGAGTGTTCATAGCACTCTTGGATACAGTACTAGAACTTGAGTTACTAAATACAATTACATCATATGTAGATGATATTCTACTCGCTGCTGAACCTTGAAAAGAACATATCGAAGGCTTAGAAAAGGTATTTAAGAAATTCAATGATTATGCTGTAACTCCTATTTTTAAAAAGTCTAAGATTGGGAAGAGTCAAATTAAATGTTTTGGTCACATTATATCTATCACCTATGAGAATCAAACCCAATCAAAAAAAAAAAAAACAGGATTCGTTAAGAAACATACCACATGCAACAAACAAATGGCAATTGAAATCATTTCTAGGTTTGGCCTCATTTCTTAGAAAATTTGTACCCAATCATCTACTGGGTAATGATAATTTATTAAATTTGTTTCTGATAAATACTCCTTGGTACTGGTCAACAAATTGTGCAGAAGTATACAAATAGATCAAAAATGTTTTGGCTAACCCTTGTATTTTGTACCACACTAATATAACTGAAGACTTTTGTTTATTCACTGATACAGCTTTAGCTGCGTTAGGCGCATCTTTATTCTGGGTTATAGGGGATGAAAAAGAAATTAGAGTAATTGATTATGTGAGTCAAGTTCTATCATCCAGCGAACATAATTATACTGTAACAGAGCTGGAGGTGTGGGCTGTAAAATGGGCATTGGAAAAGAGCAATTATTTCGTTTATAGAAGACACTTGAAAGTATATATACAACACCAGTCAGTATGCTTTCTATTGACCTGTAAATTACTTCATGTTACACTTGCAAGATGGGCGTTAGTGCTTCAGAGTTATGATACAGAATTACTACACAATAGCGGAAAAGATAATGTAGTGCCTGATCCTCTATTGTGACTGCCACAAGGCCTAAATGGTTTAAATGAAATTGTTGAACAATCATCTGCTTTTAGAACACTGATAGTTAAGAATTCTCCATTTAAAAGTCAATATCTGTCTATGTCTAAAAATCTAGCGCCGTTACGAAAGGGAGACATGTACTAGAAACAAATAAGAGAGTGAATGATAAATGAAGAGAAAACTGTTCTGTTAAATATAAGTTGTATACTGATACTTCATAAGAGGAACAACAACTTTAGGATATGGAAGGCATGTATTCAAGAAAATTACTTATTGCACATAATATTATCTGATAATCCTTCATATTTCATTAGAAATAAATGGAAACACTGTATGACAGGGAATAAGTTCAAACACATGTTAATAAGTTGACTCCATCCAGAATCCAGTGGAGTTGAGAGAGTGTTTAGAGAGTTCAATCGATTTATTAGGTCATTGTGCTCCCAGGCAACAATATAAGTGGATAGACTATGTATCTGTATTCGAAAATGTACTGAATAACCTACCGCATTTATCTACCAATCATATACCTGTTGAACTGATGCTTAATGAACCTGAAAAGAACGAGTGCATTACTCCCATACCTGAAGTTCCTGAAATGGCAAGACGCAAAGAAGACACTATCCAACTAGTCTTAGAGGAGTTAAAATCTGATGCTCTAAAAAGAAAGGCAAAATATAATACTGAAATGGGTAATCTTTTAGTATATAGTATTGCGATAAGATAATGTTAAAAAACGACCTGAAGTCATCTTTAATGAAGATACAGAATAAGAAGTGTCAAGAAGTTTATTCTGGACCTTACAAAATAAGTAATATACCACATGAAGGTAGCTATTTATTACAACACCCTGAAACTAGAAAGGTGAAGGATTTATATCATCGTAAGGACCTGAAAAAGTTCTATGACTGATGCCTTATATTCAATAACAATATAGTAAATTTTTGTGTGAATATCTTTGTGTGTGGGGGGTTAATTCTTTGTGAATAATAAATATCTAAGTTGGTCTTCTTTTAATGTGTTCTCTGAGATGTAAGTTTGTTCTGTTAGAAGTAAGGTAATGCTTCGATTTCTTTATGTTCCACTGTAAGTTAAAGTTATAGTCTGGCAAGTTGTTATTCTCGCAATTGAAAAACTGTATTCGTGATATTTAACAAAAGGGCTGCAATACGCTGTTTGAAGTTAATCTTTTAATTTTTCTGATTAGAGTTCTTCCTTATAACGAGTTATTTCGCGACAGTTTAAGAATTTCAATTTTGATTGATTATTCTCACAATTAAAGATCTCTCTTACCAATTCATAACTAAAATGCTGCAATATGCAGAATGTAACGAGATTTATTAAACAGTTGCAGTTAGAGTACTGGAATTTATCACTTTTATGTTGTTCTTTCAATTAGCTAGAAATTATAGTGTTATTAGGTATAGTATTAACTAAACGTGCACACATAAAGCCATTTGAGCATTAACACCAAATTCGCATATGTAGTTAACTCTTTTTTTTAAAAAAAAGACAGAAAATCCTGTAAACAGACCCAATTACAAGTTGAAACCGTCTTATCCAAAAAAAGATGGTATATTTCAGCCTCTCGCGATTTCATCAGGAATAAACTTCCTTTTTAAAAACCGCGGTTAGTGGTTAACACATGGTTGAGGCAAGAGCCAGACGCAATTGTCAACAGCTAAGCTCTCACTAAATGCTTATAATACCATTATTACTATGGGTACTCACCATATGATTATGTGAAAAGTATCCACTCACGTATATTTGATATCATGTCAAGGAAATCGTGATATGTAATGAACTGTAATTAATGCTTGAAGTGTGATTGTGTGATGGGACTCTGATGGTAAAATACCTGCACAAAAGACAATATTGGACTATTCTATTGACAGATATATACAAACTGTAATTACATTGATAGAGTGTCTATGAATAGTGAGTATAGTTATATACAACAATAAATAAATTCACGATACAAAACAGTTGTCATTAAACATGAATTTGACGAATCATAATAGTGAGAAGTGCACACCTGGTACGCAGAGCAATTAACAAACATCTACTTTGTGTTTCTAGGAACAATGTGTCAGTAATAAGTGTCTTATATATGTTCTTTATATTGTTTCATGGAAAATTTCGAAACATTGTCCTACGTTTTCTGTTTTTCAACCCACCGGCTACAAACCTAGTAGGTCATGCCATGTGGCCATCAAAACATCTTCAACATGACAGCTACAGCAGTCGATCATGAAGCCAAACACAATAAAATTTGTCAAAAGATATGATGTAAATTTTGTTATTTTATTAATTGAGCAATTATGTTAGGCTCAGAGCAATTACTTACACAAATTTATTTAAAATAACACATGAATAAATTTTTGAATTATATGAATGAGCCCTCCTGTTCAGCTCTTCACTAAAATATTTGACTAATTCTCTTTCAAAAAATAATTATTGGTATTAATTACTTAAAAGTTTATCTGTCGTTATAATTTCAAATTTTTTCAAGGAGCAGAATTTTTAGGGTCATATAGTCTAGAGCGCTTAGCGATATTCATTTTCTTGTGCCTCTCTTGAACTAAGTTTGCTAATATAATTCGCAACATTTGCTTCAATGGGGCTACTGAAGGCACTCTTTCATAGTAAAGTAATTGAAATACTCATATTTGTTTGAGTTATTATGTCAATTTTTGTTTGAAATTTATAGGATTATTAATACAATAAAATAATTTAGATTTTTCAAAGAAGCTAACGGCTTCAGAATAACAAGTAGGTGTTACGTTGTTCAGTGTTTTGATTTTGGTAGTATAAGTGTATGTTTTAGACTGTAGCGATATCTTCTGTTAGCTCTCTCCCAGTTAGAATGTCGGTTACATTTATGTTTGTTGTTAAAACAGGTTATTTGTGAAAGTTTCGTTACAGATGAGTTACAAATAAAACAGAATCAAAAGTAATCTCTGGTTCAGCTTCGTCGTTTATGAATTTTAATATGTGCTCTTATTGAAGTTTTACGATTTTACATCTGAGGTTGTTTGGTTTAAAAATACTATACTTCACCTACAATAATTTTGAATTCATTTTCAATTCAACAGCAGTTAAACAAGTTTCAGCACAGAGCGATCGGTGACTGTCATTTGTTTGAAGCTACGTTACGTCTGCTATTACTGTTTCAAGAGATTACAATGAAGTTTCTGACACATACTCCCAGTTTTAAACAAAAATAAACTGAACATGATCCTGGAGATCGAAGACATTGTGGGAGTAGCCAGACGAACATCTGTGAATCCACAATGAAATGCAGCACTATTCTGTGGCAACGAGTACAATGACAATCTGCTTTATTCTTTGATTCTTACAAGTATTCTTTGTGTTGAGTTATGTTCTTTCAGTTGATTGGTGTTCGAGATTTGGCAAATAAAAAAAATTTTGTTTGACTGCTAAGATGTATCTCTTCAGCAGATAGACGAAAACATAGTCACCTCCAAACTCAATAAATTCAAATTTAGCACCCGCAAAGGACTAGAAAAATGAGGAGAACATTACCCGTTATTGAATGTTGTTATCCATGGAAGCACTAACCTATTTCACAAGAACACGTAGTCCATTTGCCTCGGCAGTTATGGCTGAAAGTTCTTATTGCGCTTTGCTCAGCATTCCTGATCACTAGAATAACACCTCGGAGGTGACAGATACGTAAATTGCGATTGTGAGAAACGATGCAGAATGTTTGGCCTGTCTCTCAGTTGTAGGTTCGTAATGAACAAGAAAAACATCGATTAAAACATAAAAAATGAAATGGTCTGAAATTGCTGTAGTGTAGGATGGAAGTAACATTTTAAGGAAGAAATATTTTTAAGGTGGCTGTCAGTTTAACAGCCACTGCAGGAACAGTCGAATCAATACAGAATGACTAAAAACTACGCAATTTTTTTTCTGCTCCATAATTTCTTTGTTTCCCTACTTCAATATTTCGTACTTTCTCAAACACTTTGGTGTCAACATTATACTTTACTATGCTTCGTACTATCGGAATTAACTATACAAAGATTCTGTATCACCACGTAGGCTCATATTCTTGTCATGAGAGAAACACACTCGGGCAGGGAACTAACAGGGAGTTTGCACTTTGAATGCCTGCAATGAGAACATGTTATTGGGTTACATAGCAGGAGCAACAATTGTTACGGCAGTTTTTTTATCATTATTTATTTATTGATTATTGTTAGTCAGTTATTTTAGCTCTAAGACACAACGTACATTGCACATGAAAATTCTCATAATATACACAAAAAACTGATTATGAATATTTAGTGTAATTATTGAGATATTTAAAATTCTGTCATAATATAGTCATTAAGGCATGTATGACTATTCTTACATTAAATGTTTAGCACAATATGGAAAATGTTAACTCATTTGTATAGTAATGATGAAGATATTTTACACATGGGAGATTCATTCTTTAACTAATCAGGGGTTGGGGTGGAGGAAGGGACAGTGGGACGCTAAATCTGTGAAGAAAAGTATTTAGAATCTAAGAGAAACAATTTGGATAAGGCAAATTACTTATTATGGAAAGAAATTAGTTTACTAACAATGGACTGTTCCTGTGACACTTATTCAGATGTAGGACCCAGAAAGCATCCTACTTGCTAGTATACTACAGTACTCTCCCTCATTGCTATACCACGGATTCCTAAATTTAGAAATTTGCAACACTAAATATCACTGTGGTAGTGAATAATTTAATATCTCGTTGAAGTGGACCTATTTTAAAGTCCAATTTTTTTATTGTTTCGTGGCAGGTTCAAAACAATTTTTACTTTTTTCTGTTATTATCCAAGCTCTTTACATTACAGAATAACATTACGAGTTTCAAAGATCTGGCTGGGAATAATAATAATACTTACTCGTTATTTTTCTCTCTTGACCTTATAAATGTTTTGTACTAGTGCGTGAATGTTACTGGCACTGATGAGGCTTCGTCGAAATTTCGCGACGTGTTGACGAATGCCTATCCATTCATCTCCTGGCGAAATGTCGAGATTGCGTGGGTGTCCCACATACAGGGTCTAATATGTATAATGCTGTGGTACCTCAAAAAGTACACTCATGTATGTGTTGGTTGTTTTTTCTCTCCATCGTACGGTCTTCTCTTCTAGTCTCATGACTAGATGTTTTCTGCACAATCCTAACAACACCACTAAGTCGACTACACATTTCGGGATAGACTAACGATTTTGCGTCCACACTTCAACATCTGTGATTCTTCCCAAGGGAAAACAAGCATTAATGGCTTCCTCTTGTCACACATACTTGGAGAGGCTAACCAAATTACAAACAGATCACTTGTATTAGATACAATTATGTGGCTGACTCTCCCCGAGTGTGGCGTGTGTGGTGGGAGGGGTGGAGAGGGGGGGAGGGGGGGACGGCGACCGCCGTTCAATCCTCGGCGCATTCAGTCTTGCCCACACTTGTGAAGCGTCAACTGCTGGGTGCGTTCTTGGTGTAATGTTGCCAGTAAAGATTCCACACCGAACTTAGTTGATGGCGCTCGACTAATATCGAGACTGTTATGAAGCCTAATCTCACTAAATTCTTTGATGATGCTCTCCCAAAATTCACTAACTCGGCACAACTTATTTGCTCTCTCATATTCCAATGTATGTCCTATGTTGAGCCTGCTTTTAACCAGTGGTGGTTTGTCTTTATGACACATGCGTACGCATCTAATGTGTTCCATCCACCGTTGCGAGATGCTGTGTTGCGTTTTCCGAATCTGTTGGCGGTGACACTCTCAAAGCATGAGTACAGTCTTGCAGCACAACATCACGATGAATATAAAAAAAGAATTCACAAAGAAAAGTAACAAACTGTGTCAACCACTCAGACAAAGACGACTGTTGCACCAACCGGGAGAATGAAGTACACACTCTAGACTCTGTGGCAGACTTTTTTCGGAAGAGTATCAATCAGCCTTGAATCCCTACTCCATAACTCTGCACGTTCATTACAGTCAGGCGTTTACCTTGAAGCACTACTCAGGAACCCCTTGGAGCAGGGACTGATTTGTGCTCAGAGTTTTCCCACATCGTTGTTCATTCATTTATTTTCATTCACTCACCATGTTCCGTAGATCCCTACCCTTTCGAATCCGGTACACACAAGTGTGTGGGTGTGGGTTATTTGTGTTGTAGCATCATATTATTGCCCTATGTCGTTGACTCCTGTGTTGGTATCATTTGGAGAACCGACGTGCAAGTAGATGATGAATGTAGCAACCACAGAAGAAAAAGCTGAAATGATCCTAATCTACAGAGAATGTAGGAGAAATGATGAGGGTGCTGTTGCCTTGCATAGTGAGCGTTTTCCAGAGTAAGCTCGCTGTCGTTCGTTCTTTTAACAAGGTTGTGAATGCTTTTATGTCTGATGGCGACTTACGGACTGGCAAAAGGAAACGAAGCAAACGTGTTGAAGGAGAAGCTAATGAAATAGCTGTACTAGCAGCAGTGCAACGCAAACCACTGATTGCTGGCTGGCTTAGTGATTAGAGCATCGATCTCCTAAACAGTAGACTTGGGTTCCAATCGCAGTGTGGTAAAATTTTTAACTTTTCCTATTGATTTTAAATCAATGCCCAATTGTAGCCAATGTCTGTAAGTTCTTTGTGTTTACCTGAGCGAGCTATGCTGTTATTCTTTGAGAGAAAACAGTCTTTTGTACTTTTTCACTAAGTGAAGTAAAGCTGTGGGATACAAAACGTACCCCCAGAGGGGAGCCCGACTCTCAGGCGCACGCAGAGATACTTCAGTGGGTACGCCGGAGTTAACATATTGTAATTAATTATTTAATGAAAGACTAATTCTCTTCACCATTTCAAACTGATTGCTTGCTGTTGTGCTTTTAATTTGTTCCAAGTGCAATGTGTAACTAATAAATTGAGCAAGCAACTTAGAAATTTCTCTTAGGGCATTGTGAACAAGAAGAAAGGTACATTTTCCAACTTTTTGCGACTGTTTTACTGCAAAAAGAGTGATTGATGATGATGCGCCTGCGTCGTCCCGCACGCTCTACGTCGGCGTCACGGAGCTGAGAGGGACAGGGTAGTAGCCGGCGCGAGGAGGTGGCTGGCGCTGCGCTCGCGCTGGCTATCACGCCACCTCCTCGCGCCGGCAGCTCCCCTGGCTCTGGAAACAGCAGGAGGAATCTACGTGCTGCGGCGGCGCCACGCGCCCTCACCAAACAAAATCCTCCTCCATCGTAAGGCCCCACGAAAAATTACAGAAAAAGTATGTAAATGAAACAGCTCAAACCCAGAGACTGAGTGAAAACCGAAGTAACTGACGGAAGTAACAGCTGGCGCTCTCGGATTAAGTGAAACCACTCAAACTACTCGGTTCGCAGCAGATTACGGAATAAGTTGTCATATTTATTTATTTTTATTGTCAAAGTGCGTTAGTTTCTTTTTTATTTTTAGCGCTAGTAATGAGGAAGTTTTAGTATTAGATGAATCCAAAGTTGACGACTTCAGCGGTCTTCCGACAGCTGACTGGAGCAGCCCTAATTTCTTCATCTTGTAGTGTGAAAGTGATTAAGTGTTTCTGATGAAGTCCCACCGAACAATCTATTCAAACCAATGAATACACCATGTAATCATAAGAAGCTACACGGTACGAGCACTGGCCTACTGTTGATGATATGCACTCCGCTCATTGCCGTAAGCAATTTAATAGCTAGAAGAGGACAAGAACAAGATGTGTGAAACTTAAAATCTATCCTGTTCGTGACAAAAAAATATTTACTTTCACGAGTATTGCTGCAAGAATGACACAATCGTGTGTGTCTAAAATTTTTGTGAAAATAAAATAAAAATTTCTCACCATTAATATACCATTCTATGAATATTATTGTCATAAAGAAACACTCATTCGAAATATCCGTTCAGAGTTCAACGCTGGGGTATCAAAGGGGCTAAATACTCTGAAAGGGGTCAAGGTATTCATTAACAAAAAACAGACAAATCGTAGTAACATAATCTGTATACTGTATACTGTATTAGCGATAATAAACTATCACTGCAGTGCTTAATGCTTTCCAGGGTTGCACTAGCTACATTTAATCAACTAAATTAAGAAAAAAGTGCTACTTTGAAAAAGCTGCAGCCTCCTCAGTAACACTGAGCAGTTTCTGTTTGCCTACTATTGATTCCTAAATATATTCATCACACTGGTGTGAAAACAGTCATCTACATCTGTAAAGGGAGTCTTATTTACAGACGCCACTACTTGTCACACCGCTGTACAACAAACGCTGCTACTTCCCATATAATTCATATAAAGTTTCCATCTATGAATCTACATAATTGGTGATCTGTAGAAACAGTGGCTCACGAGGTATGTTTTTACTTTTCTCATAAACTAAGTGGGATTTCCAGTTTTCTTCCTTGTGTTAGATGGGAGCTTGTTGGATATTTTTGGACCAGAGTACCTAACTCCAATCCGAAGTGTAGACAAGGAGACAAAGTCTACATGAAAATTATTCTTTTGTCTTTTATTGTAATTGTGTGGATCACAGTAGGGCTGAAACCGATATAACTCAGGTGCGAAAAAAATTAATGACTAAACGTATTGGGAAATATTTCTAAGGATTTCAAGCTCATTAAAAGGTTTCTTAAGATATACAGTTGCGTATTTCAGGCAATATATTTTTACTGGTCGCATATTTACTTCAGGTACACTTCTCTGGAATATAATTCCATAGGACAACATGGAGACAAAATACACAAAATTATCGAGCATTCTTGTCCTTGGGGAAACACAATGAGACATAATGTAAACTAAAGGCAGTGGGCAGTGATAGCAAAAGAAAGGAACTGTTGACGTCAGCTGCATGGGGACTGTATGCGACTCAGTGGCGACGCGTAAAAACGTGTGCCGCATTTGGACTCGAACCCACGATCCACTGCTTATTAAACAGTTACGCACACCACTGCGCCACCTTCCTCTTTTTTTTTCTTCAAAAAAAAAATTTCATTTTGTTCGCTACATCAGCTCGGGGCGGACGTCGTAAGACATCCATTTATTTTCGCTGTTGATCGATTGACTCAGTTATTTTAATTACAGAAAGCACTTAACTCCCTGACCGAACACGCTGAACTCCCGTGCCGTCACACAGTATTTACAGAGGCTGAGTGAACTATTTCTGTACGCATCCCGGAGACCGGCATGTCCATGTCCCCATGCTCACTACTTTGTGATTCGCTCAGGAGGCCGAACGTAATTGTAAATCCGTCGCTGAAGATGGTGGATTCATTGCCCAGCGAGGTGAATCAGTTGTATGTTTGCGTCCTGCGCATATTGTCGGCAGTAACCTGACCTGGCAATCTGACAACACGGTAATCACACGTGTGCTAACTACCCTCTCAGCGTATGTTAGTAGCGCTGTACAGGTGGTGCAGTGGATAGCGTTTTGGGTTAACGTGCAGGGGGTCAAGAGTTCGATTATGGGTCGAGGCGTATATGTTTTTATTTGCTAAATGTAGTCTCCGTGGTACGGTGTCTGGCGTTTTGATCGTCATACAGCTATTACAGTGGGTCTTCTACAAAACATTTGCACTTACATAATATGAACACATAAGTACGATGAACAACCGTTTTCATTGGTAAACCTCTTGCACGTCCCGTTCGCGAATTGTTTCACACCACTGCATCTACTAGGTTCCGAGCCTGTTTTCTGTGTACCCTACCAATATGGTCGCATCGAAAGTACCAACTATTATTCTTCCCACGTTCAAGTGCATCACATTTCGATAAGGCCTTACGTGACTAATAGGGCTAGCAACATGCTTTGCAAATAATTTCCAAACATGTGCTATGTAAATATCGGATACATGTGGCTCAAGAAACGGTCTATACTAACAGTATTGTATGGCAGAATGAAATTGGCAAATAAAATCAAATATGCCTCGACCCAGTGTCGAACCCTTGATTTGCTGCATGCCCACCTATCCGTTCTTTTGATCAAGTAGTGCTTTAAAGCTCTCTTCACGCCCATTCGATTGGTTATCTGATATATTCCTCATTCTTATGCAACACTGCATTTAAAAAGCTTCTATTCTCTTCCCGCCTGCACTGTTTGCCGTTCATGTTTCCTCACAAACAAGGGCTACAGTCCCGACAAATACTTTCAGAAGATTCTTCCTAACGTTTAAGTTTAATTTCGAAGTTAACATACTTCTCTTTTTAAGAAAAACGTCTCTTTCTGTTGGAAGTCAGCATTTTATATCTCCTCTTTACTGCTGCCCTCCTTAGTTGCTATGGTTCCTAGATAGCAAAACTCGCCTACTGCTCTGACTGTCTCATTTGCTAAGCTAATTCGCTCAATGTCATCAGCTTCATTTCAACTACACGCCATTAACCTTGTTTTACATTTCTTGATATTCGTCTCATAACTTGTTTTCATGATACTGTCATCCTTCCCGTTCATCAGATCTTCTAAGTCGTTTAGTCAGGAAATGTCACCAACTTGACGTCGTATTTTAATGACAGAAAGCACACTTGCATGATATCGACCCCAGCAATCGACACCGCTTGAAAATTTGGGGCGTAATTGTTAGAGTGCGCAGTTACGACCTTCCGAAAGGATGGGTTTGAAACTTTCGCGCGCACAGGTAGTTTGTCACTCGTTCCGCCTCACATCAGCCGCCTAATGCCCGGCCGCGATGTGCGGTACGTCGTGGTGACAACCACAGCATTCGTATTCGCATGATGCTGAAGACGAGGGAAGGGGAGGAGAAGGCTGGACTCATCTTCCCAGAGTGTTGTAAACTCTTGTCACTCTGTCCGAAACATAGCTAACAAGACGAGTTCATAATATGTCTCCCACACGCACGTTCAGTATTAACAATATTCTAGTACTGAAATGCTCCGCTTACATATACGCCCCAAAATCAAAATGAATACTCTGGAGCGAGTGAAGATTATAACATGAAGTTAGTGAATTTCGATTAATCACAGTTGAAGAAAGAGCATCTGCTACAAATACACTTTAACAGTGCTAGCTTCAAAATCCAAAGATAATAACGTAGCACAGCGATGTCAATAATTAAACAGCGCTACACTACTTCCTTAATGATACACTCAGTTGTCTCATTAAATTGCACTGCATTTGTGAATCGCAACATAAAAATTTTTGAAGCAAAGACATCTGTGGCACCAGCTAGAGGTTGCAAATCGAGCTCTCTGACGCAGCTAAAAAGCAGCAGCAGTGGGGTGGCAACGAATAACAAAAAAATTATGAGCGCGCAGGTTTAAAAGCTGTACTTCCAAAAGTTCATAACTGCTTACAGTCTACATCTACATCTACATAGACACTCCGGAAGCCACCGTACGGTGCGTAGAGCAAGGTATCCTGTACTACTACCTGTCATTTCCTTTCCTGTACTACACGCAAATAGAGCGAAGAAAAAAAACGAGTCTTTACACTGAAGAACCAAAGAAACGGGAACGGGCACATCTGGCTAATTTCGTGCAGGGCTCTCGCGAGCACACTGAAGTGCCGCAACAAGACGTGGCACGGACTCGACTACATCTACATCCACATCTACATTTATACTCCGCAAGCCACACAACGGTGTGTGGCGGAGGGCACTTTACGTGCCACTGTCATTACCTCCCTTTTCTGTTCCAGTCGCGTATGGTTCCGGGGAAGAACGACTGCCGGAAAGACTCCATGCGCGCTCGAATCTCTCTAATTTTACATTTGTGATCTCCTCGGGAGGTATAAGTAGGGGGAAGCAATATATTCGATACCTCATCCAGAAACGCACCCTCTCGAAACCTGGACAGCAAGCTACACCGCTATGCAGAGCGCCTCTCTTGCAGAGTTTGCCACTTGAGTTTGCTGAACATCTCCTTAACGCTATCACGCTTACCAGATAACCCTGTGACGAAACGCTCGGCTCTTCTTTGGATCTTCTCTATCTCCTCCGTCAACCCGATCTGGTACGGATCCCACACCGATGAGCAACGCTCAAGTATAGGTCGAACGAGTGTTTTGTAAGCCACCTCCTTTGCTGATGGACTACATTTTCTAAGGACTCTCCCAAAGAATCTCAACTTGGCACCCGCCTTACCAACAATAAATTTTACATGATCATTCCACTTCAAATCGTTCCGCACACATACTCCCAGATATTTTACAGAAGTAACTGCTACCAATGATTGTTCCGCTATCACATAATCATACAATAAAGGACCCTTCTTTCTATGTATTCGCAATACATTACATTTGCCTATGTTAAGGGTCAGTTGCCACTCCCTGCACCAGGTGCCTATCCGCTGCAGATCTTCCTGCAATTCGCTACAATTTTCTAATGTTGCAACTTCTCTGTATACTACAGCATCATCCGCTAAAAGCCGCATGGAACTTCCGACACTATCTACTAAGTCATTTATATATATTGTGAAAAGCAATGGTCCCATAACACTCCCCTGTGGCACGCCAGAGGTTACTTTAACGTCTGTAGACGTCTCTCCACTGATAACAACATGCTGTGTTCTGTTTGTTAAAAACTCTTCAATCCAGCCACACGGCTGGTCTGACATTCCGTAGGCTCTTACTTTGTTTATCAGGCGACAGCGCGGAACTGTATCGAACGCCTTCCGGAAGTCAAGGAAAATAGCATCTACCTGGGAGCCTGTATCTAATATTTTCTGGGTCTCATGAAAAAATAAAGCGAGTTGGGTCTCACACGATCTCTGTTTCCGGAATCCTTGTTGATTCCTTCAGAGTAGATTCTGGGTTTCCAGAAACGACTGATACGCGAGCTAAAAACATGTTCTAAAATTCTGCAACAGATCGACGTCATAGATATAGGTCTATAGTTTTGCGCATCTGCTCGGCGACCCTTCTTGAAGACTGGGACTATCTGTGCTCTTTTCCAATCATTTGGAACCCTCCGTTCCTCTAGAGACTTGCGGTACACGGCTGTTAGAAGGGGGGCAAGTTCTTTCGCGTACTCTGTGTAGAATCGAATTGGTATCCCGTCAGGTCCAGTGGACTTTCCTCTATTGAGTGATTCCAGTTGCTTTTCTATTCCTTGGACACTTATTTCGATGTCAGCCATTTTTTCGTTTGTGCGAGGATTTAGAGAAGGAACTGCAGTGCGGCCTATATATATGCGTAACCTCCTGGCATATACCCTGGTCTAATTCCAGCCCTACCCCAACCTGCGTGGTATCAGCTATCGTTGTGTATTCACAACCCATCACAAGCACAGTTCTCGCAATACGTGACTGAAAGATCTACTTCTTCAACCCACGCTCCCAGCCCAGCTGTGCGCCTCTGACAGGAATACAACTTGTACACGATCTTTTCCTATGGATCATTCCCTTTCCATCGGAATTTCTTAGCTCAAGCTTGTCATTGATCTCCAGTCGACGTACAGCAGCTTCAGTGTCAGTAACATCATCAACATCACGCCTCTAAATTACCATCAGCATCACATTCATACATCGTCACACCAATGTATCTCGTTCCAGTTCATCGAACTTGCACTTTTTATCATCCTTTTTCTTTAAGATTGTTGTAGTCATTACCTATACGAATGAAGAACAGATACATCAGTGCTGCCAGCTCGCCCCAAATTGGAACGAAATTGTGAAAATGAATAAAAAGGATATTTGTGATTTTTAATTGTCATTGAGAATACTCAAACTTAAAATGCAAATGAAAAATTTCTGCGGTAAGTGACAGTTAGCATAACCGTATTAAATAATTACATAAAGGCAATTCACATCAAGCCATCAGCAACGATCTGAGGTGAACTTATCATGCACTGTCTGATTCGTATTACGTTCTGTGGGCTTCTTTGTCTAAGAATCATGATGTACTTACTGTGGTGTCACCGCCAGACACCACACTTGCTAGGTGGTAGCTTTAAATCGGCCGCGGTCCATTAGTACATGTCGGACCCGCGTGTCGCCACTTTCAGTGATAGAAGACCGAGCGCCACCACACGGCAGGTCTAGAGAGACTGACTAGCACTCGCCCCAGTTGTACGGACGACTTAGCTAGCGATGCACACTGACGAAGCCTAGATCATTTGCAGAGCAGATAGTTAGAATAGCCTTCAGCTAAGTCGATGGCTATGACCTAGCAAGGCGCCATTAGTAACATTGCATGTATCTAAAGAGTCTCACTTGTATCGCCACAATCTCCAGATGTACCACAAGGATGGATTAAAGTTAAGTATTCCAGAAGCTACGTACTTTTCTTTATAGCATTCATTACGTATCCTGTTTCAGACCTCACGCCCATCTGCGTGAGCTTAGCGCGTGCCTTTCGGCTTCCTCGCATTGTGTCTAGGCTGTCTTGCCTAGACCCAACACTTACAAACTGGGAGAACATCAGTTTGTCACATAGTCAACAGTAACTCTGCAGACATTCAGTGGCGGCTTGCGTGTAGGCACTGTGTAAGTGTAGCACCTGCTATTTCCTTCCACTTCATATTATCAATAGTGTTTAATACAATGAATTCTTTATTTATACTTGTACAATGTACACTACTGGCCATTAAATTTGCTATACCATGAAGATGACGTGCTACAGACGCGAAATTTAACTGATAGGAAGAAGATGCTGTGATACGCAAATGATTAGCTTTTCAGAGCATTCACACAAGGTTGGCGCCGGTGGCGACACCTACAACGTGCTGACATGACGAAAGTTTCCAACCAATTTCTCACACACAAACAGCAGTTGACCGGCGTTGCCTGGTGAAACGTTGTTGTGATGCCTCGTGTAAGGAGTAGAAATGCGTACCATCACGTTTCCGACTTTGATAAAGGTCGGATTGTAGGCTATCGCGATGGCGGTTTATCGTATCGCCACATTGCAGCTCGCGTTGGTCGAGATCCAATGACCGTTAGCAGAATATGGAATCGGTGGGTTCAGGGGGGTAATACGGAACGCCGTGCTGGATCCCAACGGCCTCGTATCACTAGGAGCCGAGATAACAGGCATCTTATCCGCATGCTTGTAACGGATCGTGCAGCCACGTCTCGATCCATGAGTCAACAGATGGGGACGTTTGCAAGACAACAACCATCTGCACGGAACAGTTCGACGACGTTTGCAGCAGCATGGACTATCAGCTCGGAGACCATGACTGCGGTTACCCTTGACGTTGCATTACAGACAGGAGCGCCTTCGATGGTGTACTCAATGACGAACCTGGGTGCACGAATGGCAAAACGTCATTTTTTCGGATGAATCCAGGTTCAGTTTACAGCATCATGATGGTCGCATCCGTGTTTGGCGACATCGCGGTGAAAGCACATTGGAAGCGTGTATTCGTCATCGCCATACTGGCGTATCACCCGGCGTGATGGTATGGGGTGACATTGGTCACACGTCTCGGCCACTTCTTGTTGGCATTGACGGCACTTTGAACAGTGGACGTTACATTTCAGATGTGTTACGACCTGTGGCTCTACCCTTCATTCGATCTCTGCGAAACCCTACATTTCAGCAAGATGATGCACGACCGGATGTTGCAGGTCCTGTACGGGCCTTTCTAGATACAGAAAATGTTCGAGTGCTGCCCTGTCCAGTACATACATCAGATCTCTCACCAATTGAAAACGTCTGGTCAATGGTGGCCGAGCTACTGGCTCGTCACAATACGCCAGTCACTACTCTTGGTGAATTGTGGTATCATGTTGAAGCTGCATGGGCAGCTGTACCTGTACACGCCATCCAAGCTCTGTTTCACTCAATGCCCAGGCGTATCAAGGCCGTTATTACGGGTACTGATTTCTCAGGATCTATGCACGCAAATTGCGTGAAAATGTAATGACATGTCAGTTCTAGTATAATATATTTGTCCAATGAATATCCGTTTATCATCTACATTTCTTCTTGGTGTAGCAATTTTAATGGCTAGTTGTGTACATAGACAGCAAAAATCGCAACAGCAAGAAGAAGTTGTCCGATGTAAACGAAAGTTGGTTGGCGTGTTCGTGCACCTGGAAGATTGTGTCTGCTCTGACGTCGCGGCGGTCGCAGAAGAGTGTCGCTAGTAGCGCCTCTGTGAGGATGCAATTCAGTTTTGCTTTAAATACACGTTGTAACGGCGGTGAGCGATAATTATCTTTGAGACTGGACGTGGTGAGCTCATGTTAGTCAAGAATGCCTTTAAGGCGACAAAGGCACTGAGTTTGAACGAGGCCCTGTAATACGGCTACGAGAAGCAGGATGTTCCTTCTACAGTACTGCACAAGGACTGCGGCCACTGAAGACGACTGCTGGCAGCGGTGGTCACGAGAATGTACGGACCCCGGACGACCACGTGGCAGTGCCGAGAGGAGAGACCGTCGTTTCCGGCGTATCGTTCTGGAGCGTTGAACTGCGTCTGCAGCAGCAGTCTGAGCAGCAGTTGGCTCCACAGCGACGCAGCCAACTGTTACATCGAGGACAGCTAAGAGCCAAAAGCCCTGCAGCGCCCTTCCTGCTGACCCCAAACCACCGCCATTTGCGACTTCAGTGGTGTCAAGCGACAGCTCACTGGAGGGCAGCTGGAGGTCTGTTGTGATTTCTGATGAAAGCTGGCTCTGTCTCGGAACCACTGTCGGCCAACTGTTCGTTATAGGGATGCCAGTTGATGGCCTGCAGCCAACCTGTTTGCGTGATAAACACACTGGACCTACACCTGCAGCTGTGGTCTGGGGTGTGGTTTCGTATGATAGCAGGAGCACTATTGTGGTGATCCCGTGCACCCTGACTGCAAATTCATATGTCAGTACTGTGACAACGAGTCGTTGTTGTACTGCCATTCATGTACAGCATTCCAGTGGTGGTTTCCAGCAGGATAACGCTAGCCCACAACCGCTGCTGTAACTCAACATGCTCTACAGAGTCTCGACAGGTTGCTTTGACCTTCTCGCTCACCAGATCTGTCTCCAATCCGGCACACGTGGGACATCATCGGACGACAACTCCAGCGTCATCCACAAACAGTATTAACCGCTCCTGTACTGACCGACGGAGAGCAACAGGCAGAATCGCCTGCGCGTGGCCCAGTAACTCCAAGCAGCAAGCAGCGCGGCAGCGCTAATTAAAAGCCGGAAGTAGTTTTCCGGAGTTTTTCGTTATCAGCGCCGTAATCTCCATAAGAATAACACAGACCGAAAGTGAGATTTTGAGCAACACGGGTCAAGTAAATATAAGGCACGCTGAAAAATTTCAAAGTCCGAATCAAGGTCACGCGCAGCCAGAACAGTACAGCGCGACACAAGAGACGCACACAGCGCCATGCCCACAAACTGATATCCGGCACCTGTACAACACAGTGCATGCACGTTTGCACGCTTGCATTCGACTTTGTGGGGGTTACACCGTTTATTAATGTACCAACATTTCAAAATTACATTAATCTGTGATCTTGCAATGTCGATCACTTAAATATCTTCCCTAGACAAAAACATTCCCGAAATTTCATTTCTCTACATTAATTACTTTTTGGTGTTGCGATATTTTCTGCTTCAGAGTGTAATCATTATGCTTAATGTCAGAAGGAATCCTACAATTTATGAAAAAGATACAAAAAAATTCCGCTTCACACTTCCAGCAGCATGGTTTTCGGTTGTTGAGCGCATGCGCGCCCAGGAAGCTGTCACAGTGGGTGCCGCGAGGGAGAGGGAGACACAATACTATCGCTTCTGCAGCGCCGAATCTGGCGAGGTGACTGCTGCTAGGAGACGGACGGTCTTCATTTTTAATCCAGCTGTGTTGTGCTTAAAAACGGTGTTTCATTTTATTGAATGTGATAAATTGTAGAATGAGAATATAACTGTGTTTCCAGCTGTTCTTTCCGTTTACTTTTCTTTCAATTCTTTTGTAATAAATAAAACTTTAACCATGGCCCTGTATCCCCAAGAAATAAAGTCTGTGACTATAAACCACAGGGTTCATCAAAATTTGTAACCTTTAAAAAGTCATTCAGTCAATAACAAATTCAGATCAAACCACTGCAGAGGCGACAGTAATTTAAAATACCTGAATGATGTTAATTTCAAGTTTTGGTTATTCTAATGAAATTATACCTCATGCTGAAATAATTTGCAACCAAATGCACTCTCAACAAATTAGTGTATTTATAGGTAAAGCACATACAACAAATTTCATAAGTGTTTGTTTTAAGGATTTGCCGATTGCCTTGCCACAGTTGTAACGCCGGTCCCTGTCACATCACCGAAGTTACGCGCTGTCGGGCTGGGCTAGCACTTGGATGGGTGACCATCCGGTCTGCCTGACGCTGTTGGCAAGCGGGGTGCACTCAGCCCTGAGGACCTACTTGATTGAGAAGTAGCTGCTCCCGTCTCGTAGAGTCACATACGCCCGGGAGAGCGGTGTGCTGACCCAGTGCCCCTCTATATTTGGATCCAGTGACGCCTGTGGGCTGAGGATGACACGGCGACTGGTCGGGACGGTTGGACCTCCATGGCCTGCTCGGGCGGAGTTTAGTTTAGTTTCATTTGAGGATTAATAAAGTCGAAGTTCTGTGAGAATCCTTCAAATACACCCATGCCAAAAACAAGGAAAGTGTGTGATAATGAAGAAACACTCTTCCAATAAGCACACAGTAGCTGCTAAATTGTTCAACGCGGAATGCATCAGATTCAAGAGTGAACAACGTACAGAAGACGTAGCACTGACCACTGCAGCTTAACTCTAGAATGACAAAAAAATCTTGAAATTGAGCAAAAAGCATTCTATTATGGGTCTGATATTCACAAATATTGCTGATTAACTGAACTGCTGATATTTACCTCGAAAAACAATGTGGCACATGTTGTTTGTGAAATTACGAAACTTACACAAAGTGTTGTTAACAGTTCCCATGACTACATGAAAGGCAGAATGCTGATTTTCAACGCTGGAAAAATAGTAAGTTTACGAAAAATGGCTATGAATTCGAAAAGACTAAATGCGCTTAAAGCGCGTTCAATGGAGAAAAATGTTGTCAGCTGTCATCAACCAGAGAATAAGGAACAAATTTTTGATATTTTCGCACAAATTAGAAAAAGAAGAAAGAGTTTAATTTTTAAATGCTTAGATGAGACTAGAACTGTAGCGATTTAGGTTCAAGTGAGTAAAAATGTTTGATTTTGTTCTTTTAGGATTCTATCAAGTTTCTGAAAATTCTGTTTTTATACACGTTCGTTTCTGTTTACATCATATCTAACTGAGGTAAAAATTTTCTGGAGCAGCTCCCTCACTATTTTTAGCTACGTACTGCCAGTGCAGACATAGTTCAGCAAACCTGCTCTGCTGTACTCATGTCAGGTGTCCGGCCTTGTCCCTACATACACTGAACTCTGGGCACTGTAACGGATCGGGCATGTCAGGTTCAGCGATACAGGGTCACTGAATTGCCTACTGCAGCTGCAAAGCGGTATAAATAACAGTAAATGGTGTCACGTCTACTGTAGTGGTTACTGCAGCTGGCATAGAAGTGAGCGACAGTACTGGTCGTTCGGTTATCCATTCCTTGGCGTCAGACTTCTGAAAGCAAATCAACATCGACTATGGGCAGCGAGCAGATCACGTGAAGGAAAAGCGAGTCTATACGGGCCATTTACAGTAAAATCTTAGTCAACCGAAACCTCTACAAACTATCGAAAAATTTCAAATAATAAGGAAGAAAGGAACATGTACTGGACGGAGATTCGAGGTGAGGGTGTGCTGGGCCGCCGCGGTTAGCGGGGACAGGTGAACGCTGACATGGAGTTGTCTTCCCACTCACAGACTCGCCTGTCTAAGCTACAATGCCTAAAATAGTGCATTCGAAAGGCTGTTTCTTTCCATTTTGTGCTATGGCGACTAAATGGGAGCATGTTGTGATTACTTTCACTGACCAGCTAGCTACTACCCATGAAGCTGAGAAAGGAATTTTACTGAAAACGTTGCAGCTAATTACAGAGTTGGTGCTTCTGTCGATTCAGAATGGGTCAAGCCGTGATCTAAACTTGTAGAGTAATCTGTGGAAAATCCAATAGGAAAAACAGTGGATACTTCCGAGAAAAGGAGATGCCTTTTCCTGCATGAAACTGCAAAAAGAAGCTAAAATATTGACTGTTGCTAGGCGAAGAAAGAAAAGATTTTTCTTCAAGCAGTGGGTGGTTAATCGGGTTTAGAAACAGATATGGCATTCTGCAATGGAATGTGTGTGGACTAAAGTTATTTGCAGAACCGGACGCGGTATGTTTTCAAAACAGAATTTGGAGATTACGCCAAAGGCTACACTAAGCATCCATTTTAGATTTTACAATGGCCTGAAACGGGAGTTCATTTCAAGATGTTGTCTCCTAAACCTTTCAGCTCCCTCAAATGAAACGTCTGCTTCAGGATACAAAATGAAAAAAGAAACGCTTCCGGTACACGTAGACTGCCCCTAATGTGTTTCGGGAAGGTATTCTCGATCAACGGTATTTTTGGATAACTTGTGAACTCATTACCAGATGGTTTAGTGATCAGTTCGTAGCGAAAGTTGAAAAGTTAGAACTAAAAAGGTCTGCTTAACAAAGATATCGCAAGAATTCTCAATGCGCCTACATGTCCTTACGAGTTAGAAAATTGCGATATTGTTGTGCATTTTCTTCCCGCAAGTGTTACGTCTGTATCTGTCGCTGGCTCACGACGTAACAGCATTTAAATGGCGCTACCCGGAGCTGTTTGTGAGAACGATCCTGCAAAATAGTGACATGCAAAACAACAATGCGAATGATGCGATGGGGGAAGTAAATATGAGATACATAATTTATTGGTGAATGCAGGCCTGATAATGTCAAAGCAAAAATTCTTCATAGGTGCTGTAGATAGTTGTATGATTGGCATGGAGAAAATGATTCGTAAAATTTTGAGAACTTGACAGATATTGTACGGAGAATTCGCGGGTAAGGAGACATGGATACTTGCGATGTAGATGAATAGGTAGTGGCGGACGATTCACAAGAAATAGCGGACCAAGGAATTGTGGAAACAGTGCTCCAGTGAAACAACTGACACGATCGAAGAGGCGAAGTAGATAATGTGGAAGACAGAGTGACAGCGGCGATGGTTTTCGAGTACTGGTGGTAGGTCTGTGTTAATAATTTATCTTTCAAAAACATACTTGGTATAGTATAACATATAAATCACGGTATATGTTTCGTTTTTATAGCAGGTTTCTCCAAGATTTGTTGAACAATGCATTGTGTCAACGCCGGCTGTTGTCCGTCTAATGAAACGATGGTGGGACATCGCTGCTCGAAAACGTGGCAGAGACACAAGAAACGAACAAAAATTACCGACTTTTTTGAATGAGTCATTCGCATGCAAGAAACTACTGTATTACGTACGGCGTATTGTATACGAATGCAATGTAATCCTAAAAAGGTAATTCTTACTTTCATAAAGAACATAAGTATAGCTTACAAAGAGATTTTTGAATTCGTTTGATCTTCAAAACTTTTTAAAAGTACTTACTTTAATTACAATACAAAGTACTGCAGTACATCTTAGAGGTTCATGGGCTAACCAAAGAAACTGTTAGCCAAAACGTCTTCCTCTCCTTTAATTCGGTTGTACTGTATAATACCAATCGACAAAGACTGGGCACGGTAAACCGGCCCCAGTTGCAAGTATCCTATTTAACGGTTTCCACGGCCAACAAAAATTTGATTTTCAATGTTTCATACAATTACTGACGGAAATTTGAAGTTAAGATGTATAATCTTATGTTGCAGGTCAAACACAGTAAGACAAGTACACTCATGCTCATAAATGAAGGATAATTGCAGAATGTGGTGCCACACAACGTTGCACTCCAAAAACCTGGCGCTAATAGCATAGGCATATAGGCAACACATTCGACACAGATTTTTAAGTCTACAATATTGGTGATAAGTTGAGAAAACCGTCCTGGAACACATGTGCTACAAAGCGCGACTGTTTCCTGCGCATGTACCCCGACATCTGTATGGGATATGATCACCATGCAGACGTACACAGGCCGTACAACTGGTTGCCATACTTTCGATCAGGTGATCGAGGAGCTGCTGGGTTATAGCCTCCAATTCTTGCACCAGTGCCTGTCGCAGCTCCTCAAGTGTCGTAGGGGTTTGAAGACGTGCAGCGATACATCGACCGGGAGTATCCTAGACGTACTCGATGGGGTTTAGGTCCGGAGAACACGCTGACCAGCCGCGCTGGATTAGCCGAGCGGTCTCAGGCACTACAGTAATGCACTGTGTGGCTGGACCCGGCAGAGGTTCGAGTCCTCCCTGGGGCATGGGTGTGTGTGTTTGTGTTTAGGATAATTTAGGCTAAGTAGTGTGTAAGCTTAGGGATTGATGACCTTAGCAGTTAAGTCCCATAAGCCTTCACATACATTTTAACTTTTTTGAACAGGCAGGCCACTCCATTTGTCTGATACCTTTTGTTTCAAGGTACTCCTCCACGATGGCAGCTGGGTGGGGTCGTGCGTTATCATCCATCAGGAGGAAGGTGGGACCCACTGTATCCCTGAAAAGGCAGACATACTGGTGCAAAATGACGTCCAGATACACCTGACCTGCTACAGTTAATCTGTCAAAGACATGCAGGGGTGTACGTGCACCAATCGTAATCCCACCCATCAAACCACCACCTCCATACAGGCCCTTTCAAGGACATTAAGGCGTTGGTATCTGGTTCCTGGTTCACGCCAGATAAAAACCTGGCGAGAATCACTTTTCAGACTATATCTGGACTCGTCCATGAACATAACCTGGGACCACTGTTCCAGTGACCATGTCACTGTGTTCTTGACACCAGGCTTTACGGGCTCTCCTTAGACCAGGGGTCAGTGGAATGCACCTTGTAGGTCTCCAGGTGTCTGTTCAGTCGTCTGTAGACTGTGTGTCTGTAGACAACTGTTCCAGCGCCTGCAGTAAGGTCCCTAGCAAGGCTACCTGCAGTAGTCGGTCGCCGTCTGCGAGCACTGGTGGTGAGATATCAGTCTTCTTGTGGTGCTGTACACTGTGGACATCCTGTACTGTAGCGCCTGGAAACGTTTCCTGTCTGCTGGAATCGTTGCCATAATCTCGAGATCACACTTTGTGGCACACAGAGGGCCCGTGCTATGACCTGCTGTGTTTGACCAGCCTCCAGTCGCCCTAGTATTCTACCCCTCATAACGTCATCAGTATGTGTTTTTTGAGCCATTTTCAACACACAGACACCATGAGCATGTCTGAAAACTTCTCCACACTTACTCGCTGCACCGTACTCTGACATGCAGCAGCACACCTCAGTGTGTGTCGACTGCTGCCAGCGCCACTGTGCGACTGTGCGACGACCTGTAGGGAATCAGTCTACCCATGCCACATAGAACTCATATGCTTTCCATTGTGTGCCAGCCTAGTCCGCTGTAACTAGCTTCGATGTTAAAAATGTTGTGCAATACCTTAAAGCAAAGCAAATAATCTGAAAAGTTAATAGCATGTCAGAAGTGATGCTAAAATGATAATGTGTTAAGTTTCAGTTTAGTAACTTTAACAGATTTCGAAATTTGGATGTTTTACCTAGAAAACATCAGTGCAACAGGAGGGAGCTAGAAACTTCGAAATTTATATTGGGATTCCTTTTTCATTCTAATTTAATGGAAACACAATGCTGGTTCTCACAAAATAATATTTTGGTTGAAATTCCTGATTTTCTGTTTTTGTGTCCTAAAAGTACGGAAGCAAGATAGATTAAGTAAGTTCAAAATGGTTCAAATGGCTCTGAGCACTATGGGACTTAACATCTATGGTCATCAGTCCCCTAGAACTTAGAACTACTTAAACCTAACTAACCTAAGGACATCACACACATCCATGCTCGAGGCAGGATTCGAACCTGCGACCGTAGCAGTCGCGCGGCTCCAGACTGAGCGCCTAGAACCGATAGACCACCGCAGCCGGCGATTAAGTAAGTGATTAGACAAAACTAGGATGTTTAGATTTAGGTTGAATGTAAATACGCTATAATAAACAACAAGTTTCCAAAAGGTAGCTATAAAATTATAGCTGTAGCGTCCCTCCAAAGAGCAAGTTGCAAGCTCATCTATTGCATGCAGAACAACTAAAATTATTCTCTCGCCAAAAGTATTTAACCTAGCCACATCAGAATTTTATTATAGATACGTATGTGTGTGCTGATTGCACAATTAAATTGAGAGGTTCATCGGCCTTCAGCGAATGAGGCAATTAATTATTTAGTAACTTGAAGTGGTGCTCTATTAGCACCAGCGGCTGGTCAGGAACACAAATTTTGTCGGCTACGCCTTCCGCGGTCCGCACCGTGGCTGTATAAATAAGAGCCTGCGAGCTAGAGTCAGGCCCCAGTTCTCTTCTAGATTCGTACCAACGCGCACTCCATGTTCGAAGCCACGTCGCGTCTGTGCAGTTGCAAGGAACAGCCTTGGATGCTGTATTACGAAACTCGGTATGCACGTAACAATGAGTTCGCATTGTGGTAAAGTGTTAATTGTGGAACGACCTCAGTGATTTATTCTCAGTTTGCGTATGTCGTACTTTCATATGTCGCTGCAGGACATACCTTGTACCATTACTAGCATGGCGTTTGATGAGTATTAACATCAAATTTTGGTGGGCATTCACTTTGAACATTTACATTGATAACGATTATTGAACAGTTTCATTATATAGGAATAATAGGATCCGCGCAATAGACTCTGAACAGCTCTGATACTATAAGAGCTGACAGTAGCATTGCTTGGGTAAACTTTTGTCGGGAACTTTATGCTTTATCGTTTACAGAATATAGTGAAAATTCTTATAGTAAACTGCATTTTCTATGAATCCCAGACATCATTCTCAATCCTCAGCGTAATGCGCTTCAGTGATCAAATAACTCTCTCTCTCCAACAGAGTGGGCACAGTGAAATTTAATTATAGGCATCACGTTTTTGCTAATCAATTTTCTGGTTGCCAACATTGTAGTTAGAGAGCCTATGTTGTGAACGGCAACGACAGAGAAATTTCCACCCACCGCCCCGCAGACCGCAGGTCAAATACACCGCATGGTCATTCTGCGAGGTGATTTAAACCCGCAAACTGCCTACCAGAGTGTTGTTTCACCATGTATCAGCATTATCCTTAATTTATGAACATAAGTGTATTACTGTTAGAAACCGTGTATTCGTGTTGGGATGGCATAACAGATTGCGAGCAAATACCAAGAATAGATTCATTCAATATATGAACATGAACGCACTTGGTACGTTCCAATACAATTACCACAGCACATCAAACATTTACAAAATTCTTTTTGGCTGAGCCCACCACAAATAACGGTAGGAGAAAAATTTATCACTCATTGCATTTTTGCTGTTCACGTAGTAAGACTGACGTATCAGGCATGACGTTTTAGTTCATTACGTATTTACCACAAACTCTATTCACAGACAGTATCCACATATACGACTGAATGTAGCTCCATAATTATGTCACTGTACGATGCACAGCTCAGGAGAAATCATGCGAGAAACACTGAGATGTGAGGAAAACTGGTTTATCCTTCAAATGGAGCGCAAATTGCCCAGACTATACTCATGCAGTGTCTGATAATGGGAGCACTTAGCAACACCAAACCAGCTTTAAACTTATTCAAAAGATTTTCTAAACTTTCTCTCGCTTATATGCTTAAAGTCTAATAATTAGCACATCATCTCACTTGTAAAGTAATTAAAAACGTTGATGGTGTTTTATACATGGGAGTTCTACCCTTTAAAAAATCTTTATTTTATAGGTATACAGTAAAACTAACCAAACCATTGTTTTTGTAAGCAGCTGTCCCGCAACTGCTTTGACATTACATTATAACCTAGTCTACGTTCTGCAGTTCATTTCTTATCTACTTCAACATTAATTTGAACAAATTTACTGTACTCAATTTGCGGTGATGGTCTACTATTTCTAACCTACTTCTCTATGTTCCATTACCAGATTAACTGTTTACCCGATGTCACAGATCTGATGGTGTAGCCTTGTCCTCACAATTCGATTCATAAACACCTTAATAAGTAACTCCTCTAAACTTCTGTAATCTGTACCAGCATGTTACAGCATCATCTGTTCTCCCAGCTCGCCTATGTGGATTGAGTCGCTTATACACTCCTGTAAGGTAGTGTTCAACCTTGGATGGTAACCATTTATTTATTTATTTATTTATTTATTTATTTACACGTCAAGTTCCGTAGGACCAAATAGAGGAGCACA
Organism: Schistocerca serialis cubense; assembly: GCF_023864345.2. NCBI lineage: Eukaryota > Metazoa > Arthropoda > Insecta > Orthoptera > Acrididae > Schistocerca > Schistocerca serialis. Next base: position 1,062,884,624 of record NC_064640.1, on the reverse strand, counting down.
TCTCCAAGGTCATAAAACGTGTCAGTACATGAAAATACAACATAAAAGTAATAACAGATAAAAATAGATGTTTGTGAACACAAAAAAGTCAGACAATAAGTTTAAGTAAACGTAATCAGCAATACAATAAGGATCAGCTAAATTTTTCAAGAAACTCCTCGACAGAATAGGAGGAGTGACCCATGAGGAAACTCTTCAGTTTCGATTTGAAATTGCGTGGATTACTGCTAAGATTTTTGAATTCGAGTGGTAACTAATTGAAAATGGATGCAGCAGTATTCTGCACACCTTTTTGCACAAGAGTTAAGGAAGTCCGATCCAAATGCAGGTTTGATTTCCGCCGAGTATTAACCGAGTGAAAGCTGCATATTCTTGGGAATAAGCTAATTTTATTAACAAGAAATGACAGTAAGGAATATATATATTGAGAGGCCAATGCCAAAATACCCAGACTAATGAAAGGGTCGACAAGAGGTTCGACAAGTAACACCACTTACTGCCCGAACTGCAAAATATCCTTCTGACCCCAAAATATCCTTTTAGAATTGGAAGAGCTACACAAAATATAACACCATACGACATAAGGAAAAGGAAATAAGCAACATAGACTAATTTTCGTGTCGAACTATCACTCATTTCTGATACCATTCGAATAGTAAAAATGGCAGTATTAAGTCTTTGCACAAGATCGTGAATTTGTGCTTTCCACGACAGCCTACCATCTATCTGAACTCATAGAAATTTGAACTGTTCAGTTTCACTAATCACATGCCCGTTCTGTGAAATTAAAACGTCAGGTTTTGTTAAATTTTGTGTCAGAAATTGTAAAAACTAAGTCTTACTGTGACTTAGGGTTAGTTTATTTTCTACAAGCCATGAACTTAGGTCATGTACTGCACTATTTGAAACCGAGCCAATGTTGCACACAACATCCTTTACTACCAAGCTGGTGTCATCAGCAAACAGAAATATTTTAGAGTTACCTGCAATACTAGAAGGCGTATCATTTATATAAATAAGGAACAGGAGTGGCTCCAACACTGATCCCTGGGCAACCCCCAGTTGACAGTATCCCACTCAGACCCCACATCACAGCTGTTATCAACATTGTGAATAATGACCTTTTGCTGCCTGTTGCTACAATAAGATGTTAGCCAATTGTGAGCTACTCCCCGTATTCCATAATGGTCCAACTTCTGGAGCAATATTTTGTGATAACACAATCAAATGCCTTAGTTAAATAAAAAAATACGCCAAGCATTCCAAACCTTTGGTTTAGCCCATCCAGTACCTCACAGAGAAAAGAGAATATAAAATTTTCAGTTGTTAAACGACTTCTGAAGTCGAACTGTACATTTGATAGCAAATCGTCTGATCTAAGATGATCAATTATCCTTACATACACAGCCTTTTCAATAACTTTTGCAAACACTTATGGCATAGAAATAGGTCTAAAATTATCTACATTATCCCTTTCTCCCTTTTTATAAAGCAGCTTTACTACTGAGTACTTAGATCACAAAGGAAATTGATCCTTCCTAAAGGAAAAAATTACAAATACGGCTAAATACAGGGCTAACATGTGGAGCACAGTACTTTAATATTATGATCGACAACCCATCATAACCATGAGAGTCCATATTGTTCAGTGATTTAATTATTGACTCAATCTCCCTCTTGTGTGTATCACAGGGGAGTGTATCACAGAGGAGTATTTCAGACCTCTAGGAAAGGCATTTGCCAAGAATGTTATATGATTTACTGTAGAAACTAAACTTTTATTTAATTCACCAGCAATGCTCGGAAAATGATTGTTAAATACTGTACAAATATCTGATTTACCAGTAACAGAAATATTTTTACTGTGAACTGACTTTATATCGTCGACCTTGTGCTACTGACCAGACACTTCCTTCAGAACTGACCATATAGTTTTAATTTTATCCATTGAATTAGCTGTTCTATTTGCATACCACATACTCTTTACCTTCCTAATAACATTTTTAAGCATCTTACAATACTGTTTGTAGTGGGCTACTGTAGCTTGATTGTGACTATTTCTAACATTTTGATAACTTCCTGCTTTGTTCTACAAGATATCCTTACCCTACTAGTTAGCCACCTAGGCTTCCTATTACTGCTACTACCCCATTTAGAACGTTCTAACGGAAAGCAACTCTCAAAAAGCATGAGAAATGTGTTAAGGAAAGCATTGTATTTGCCCTCTATGTTATCGGCACAGTAAATATCCTGCCACTCTTGTTCCTAGACAAGGTTTAAAAAATTGTCTATTGCTGTTGGATTGACTTTCCTACATAGTTTGTAATTAAATATGACATTGTTTTGAGTACAAAAGCCTTTTATTGTTAAAATTTGTGCATCATAGTCTGAAAGGCCATTCACGCTATAACTAACAAAATGCCCATCTAGGCCTGCTGGTGTGGCCGTGCGGTTCTAGGCGCTTCAGTCTGGAACCACGTGACCGCTACGGTCGCAGGTTCGAATTCTGCCTCGGGCATGGATGTGTGTGATGTCCTTAGTTAGGTTTAAGTAGTTCTAATTTCCAGGGGACTGATGACCACAGATTTTAAGTCCCATAGTGCTCAGAGCCATTTGAACCATTTTTTTGCCTATCTAGTAATGAAGAATGAATAAAAATATTGTCTATGGCTGTGCTAATGTTCCCCTGCACCCCAGCTGGAAAAAACAAAGTCTGCATCGGATCATATGAATTTTGGAGATCTACAAACATCCTTTTTCTTGCACCATTGTATACAAAATTTAGGCGGAAGGAGTTTTCAATGGCACAGAGAGGACCGATGTTGTCGTACAGTTCTTGAGCACCAGGTTTTTCGGCAGGTTTGTGAATTAAATTCCAAACCTCTTTCCAGTGTCTCATGAAGTAAGGGCACGTGACACTCTTCATGGGGATCTGTGTGTCTCATGGGACATTGTGAGTGTGTGAATTCCTAGGGGACCAAAATGCTGAGGTCATCGGTCCCCCTACTTACACACTACTTAAATAAACTTATACTAAGATCAGCACACACACCCATGCCCGACGGGTGACTCAAACCTCCAGTAGGAGGGGCTGCACAATCCGTGACATGCCGCCTCAAACCGCGTGGAACCTCCGCACGTTATCGGGACATAAGTGCGGCATGAATGGTAGCCTTTTTCATGTCGTCATACAACACAAATATGACCCAATGCTACATAAACACATATTTTAAAACCACACCACCTATATTCGAGATATACTCATAACACACAAGTTCCACACTTCGCAAAGGAAAGTTGCCAGTGCATGTGAAGGAAGTAGAGACTTCCCAATTAGGCACCTCAGTCTACACCTCGATGTCTCCCAGACAGTCATGCATTACAGTTTTCCTCTTGTCTATTCCCTGTTTGTAATGTTTATCGTCCACATTGTAACACCATGTAAGAATAAATTTATATTCGATGTTAAAATAATTCTCTTTTTCTTCGGGAAATTTTTATCGCTATTGGCAGCCTACATTTCATATCCACAAACACAATGCTACCGTAAGAAATGGATGGGGCTGAAACTCTTGAAACCAGAATCGTGCTTACTACAGATGTTGGTATCAGAAGCCGATCTATGGTAAGTAACGGACGAGATTTAAACTCTTGAAACCAGGTTAAAGCTAACTGCACATGGCAATAATGTACACTGTTCTACAGCAGATAATGGGTGGGATCAAAACTCATCGCCAGCGACATGTGCAGCAAGCTCAAATATAGTTTCAAGAGACTGAATCCCATCCGTTATATACCGACGGTGTCTGCACAAATGATGACATGAGGCTTAGGTCGTGTCCTACATGAGCGACAGAAGCGAGCAACAGCTAGCGACTTCCGGATACGCGACACTCCAGCGACATGTAGTAGCATGGGGCGAAATGATGCACGTCCTGCCTGCGAACGACCATGTCGTGCTACGAGGTGGCTGCTTTCAGCCAACCAGTTGTTTCTATAAAACGGTGTCCCTAACCTGTAGAATACTGAAGCTGGAGAGTAAGGCTACAAAATTAGGTTTACTTAAGCAGAAAAAAGCAAAAAAGAATGCAGTGCATGAAATCTACAAAGGGAGGAATCTCCATGGAGAATTTCATAAATATCGTCAACTACGAAGTTCACCAGACAAATTCTTCGAATACACATGAATGAACAGAGGAGCATTCGACTAACTCATTAATAAATTAAATACGAATGTACACTCCTGGAAATTGAAATAAGAACACCGTGAATTCATTGTCCCAGGAAGGGGAAACTTTATTGACACATTCCTGGGGTCAGATACATCACATGATCACACTGACAGAACCACAGGCACATAGACACAGGCAACAGAGCATGCACAATGTCGGCACTAGTACAGTGTATATCCACCTTTCGCAGCAATGCAGGCTGCTATTCTCCCATGGAGACGATCGTAGAGATGCTGGATGTAGTCCTGTGGAACGGCTTGCCATGCCATTTCCACCTGGTGCCTCAGTTGGACCAGCGTTCGTGCTGGACGTGCAGACCGCGTGAGAAGACGCTTCATCCAGTCCCAAACATGCTCAATGGGGGACAGATCCGGAGATCTTGCTGGCCAGGGTGGTTGACTTACACCTTCTAGAGCACGTTGGGTGGCACGGGATACATGCGGACGTGCATTGTCCTGTTGGAACAGCAAGTTCCCTTGCCGGTCTAGGAATGGTAGAACGATGGGTTCGATGACGGTTTGGATGTACCGTGCACTATTCAGTGTCCCCTCCACGATCACCAGTGGTGTACGGCCAGTGAAGGAGATCGCTCCCCACACCATGATGCCGGGTGTTGGCCCTGTGAGCCTCGGTCGTATGCAGTCCTGATTGTGGCGCTCACCTGCACGGCGCCAAACACGCATACGACCATCATTGGCACCAAGGCAGAAGCGACTCTCAACGCTGAAGACGACACGTCTCCATTCGTCCCTCCATTCACGCCTGTCGCGACACCACTGGAGGCGGGCTGCACGATGTTGGGGCGTGAGCGGAAGACGGCCTAACGGTGTGCGGGACCGTAGCCCAGCTTCATGGAGACGGTTGCGAATGGTCCTCGCCGATACCCCAGGAGCAACAGTGTCCCTAATTTGCTGGGAAGTGGCGGTGCGGTCCCCTACGGCACTGCGTAGGATCCTACGGTCTTGGCGTGCATCCGTGCGTCGCTGCGGTCCGGTCCCAGGTCGACGGGCACGTGCACCTTCCGCCGACCACTGGCGACAACATCGATGTACTGTGGAGACCTCACGCCCCACGTGTTGAGCAATTCGGCGGTACGTCCACCCGGCCTCCCGCATGCCCACTATACGCCCTCGCTCAAAGTCCGTCAACTGCACATATGGTTCACGTCCACGCTGTCGCGGCATGCTACCAGTGTTAAAGACTGCGATGGAGCTCCGTATGCCACGGCAAACTGGCTGACACTGACGGCGGCGGTGCATAAATGCTGCGCAGCTAGCGCCATTCGACGGCCAACACCGCGGTTCCTGGTGTGTCCGCTGTGCCATGCGTGTGATCATTGCTTGTACAGCCCTCTCGCAGTGTCCGGAGCAAGTATGGTGGGTCTGACACACCGGTGTCAATGTGTTCTTTTTTCCATTTCCAGGAGTGTATTTTAGATGATCAACAACTTTTAACAGCCAATAAATGCGGAGGCATGACTACTACATGGCTAACAGCGGTAAATACAACCATAACTACACAGATTGAGACCTCTGGGCAAAAGCTAGCTATGGTGTAGGAGTAGCGTATGCAGTTGATGATTAAGTATCAGCCACAGGTCCCGGGTTCGATTTCGAGGCGTTCTCATATTTTTACTGACTCAGTTGTAATTCTGTACACCAAGTTTTATGTATACTGTTTACACTGCATCGCTAAAAAGATTTTTAAGGTCTTGCAAAAGAACTTGACCTTCACACTTTTCCCAGTATACCACGCACATTTAATTCCTAATAAATTACAATTAATTATGAAGTATTACGGATATTTGATGTTGCGAACGTAATTCATCAGCAGTCAATGTGAAGGCCAAGCATTTCGATTACTGTAAGTGGTTTGTAAAAGTAAAGCTTCGAAAATTTTTGAAAAGAAAGTCAAACGTTTTTTGTAACGATTTGTCTAAAAGTATTAAATAAAAAATATTAGGGAAACGTTTGGTGAACCTCATTTTCTGTTCATGATTTAGAGCCTTTGAAGGCACATAGACCGTTTCTCTGATCAACTTATTTTTTTACACAAATCATTTCATAAAGTATTTGACTGGTTTCTTTCATTTTTTAATTTCAGGTTTTATTCTGTAAGCATGATCTTACTGACTACTCGTTTGCCTTCCTAACGTATTTGATTCGAAGGAAGCCTTTTTCACACTGAAATACCGCACCAACGTATCTTTTTAAGTGCAAAATAGGTTGGTCTTGAACAGATGAAAATTTTGACACTTTACTTACACCAGCTTTCCGTCGAGTATTCCAATTTTTTGTCAGCGTCTTAATTAAGTATCCGTTAATTACCTTGATTACTTTAAAGCAGTTAAATATTTTCATGCAAAAGTAGACCTCATGCTGGTCGCTTTGATATCCCGTTTACCTGTGACCTTCCATTGTTTGGCTGTGAAAATTTGGACAAAACCTCGTGGTGTAAGTTATAGGAAGTCTTGTTTTCGCTCTGCTCACGCGTTTGATAAAACGTATCGAGTGTTAATCATATGATAAGGTAGTCCTTTCTGCGTGCTGACATTTCCAAAATTCGTCGTTTCGATATCTTGAACCTTTTATGAGATACAACGATTTTTACGACCACTTGATTCCCAAAACGCAGGAAAGGTTCGGACGCGCCGCAAGCGACCCGTCTGCGGATATAACAATCAATATCTCAAGAATTAAAAGAGAGGTCATTCCCGTCTCAACTTTAAATACAATTTAGTTATATTGGTTACATTTCATACGCAATAATGTATGCACTTAAATGAACAATACGGAAAGTCTACACAATGTGATTTAGAAATTCTTAAGAGTTTCGTGCAGCCACGTACTCAATTTCGTGCAGCACAGTAACTACGACGAATAACGAAAATAATTCAGACCTTAATCGTTTAAAGATATGAAGCTGTAGGTTGCGGAAGAATCAAATTTTTTCACGGAATGGTTTTCTTAAAATCGGATGTTAAGCAATTCATAGCTGCCGTCGCGTCCGCTTCTGTCGCTCACGTAGTACAAGGTCTTAAAGATTCACAGCTTTTCACTCGTTTTATTAATGCTGGCTACTGCTGTGTTTTCAGCACCTTTATCTACTTGAAAATGAATATAAGATGGAAATTGCAATCGTGGAAAATGATATAAACAATACAGTGAATATGATGTTATTTAAAATATTCAATGAGACTGTGTTCTTACAACTGTAACAGCAGAAAATTTGATTCTTCAGTTTGTCAATTGGGAAGCAGAAACAGAGGTAGAATACACTAATTGTTTCTGTACACTTCCATCAGTGGAATACTGCAGCGAGTATCCTCTTTCCTGAAAAAGGAGACGCCTGTTCAGTGATCAAGATACTGAAACGGCAGTGTATACAGCTCTACGCAGCTCCTGCCTTCTTTGAAATTGGAGTTCTTACATGCAACTAGAATTCTGAGAATATCCCTCCAGTCTTACAGGTCTTGTAAATCATGCTGAACATTTCTCTTTTGTTTTGATCTCCGAAGGAGCTTAATATGTTGTTGTTGTGGTCTTCAATCCTGAGACTGGTTTCATGCAGCTCTCCATGCTACTCTATCCTGTGCAAGCTTTTTCATCTCCCAGTGCCTACTGTAGCCTACAGCCTTCTGAATCTGCTTAGCGTATTCATCTCTTGGTCTTCCTCTACGATTTTTACCCTCCACGCTGCCCTCCAATACTAGATTGGTGATCCCTCCATGTCTCAGAACATGTCCTACCAACCGATCCCTTCTTCTAGTCAAGTTGTGCCACAAGCTCCTCTTCTCCCCTATTCTATTCAATACCTCCTCATTTCTTATGTGATCTACCCATCTAATCTTCAGCATTCTTCTGTAGAACCACATTTCGAAAGCTTCTATTCTCTTCTTGTCTAAACTATTTATCGTCCACGTTACACTTCCATACATAGCTACACTCCATACAAATACTTTCAGAAACGACTTCCTGACATTTCAATCTATACTCGGTGTTAACAAATTTTTCTTCTTCAGAAAGGCTTTCTTTGCCATTGCCAGTCTACATTTTATATTCTCTCTACTTCGACCATCATTAATTATTTTGCTCACCAAATAGCAAAACTCCTTTACTACTTTAAGTGTCTCATTTCCTAATCTAATTCCTTCAGCATCACCCGATTTAATTCAACTACATTCCATTATCCTCGTTTTGCTTTTGTTGATGTTCATGTTATACCTTCCTTTCAAGACACTGTCCATTCCGTTCAACTGCTCTTCCAAGTCCATTGCTGTCTCTGACAGAATTAGAATGTCATCGGCGAACCTCAAAATTTTTATTTCTTCCCTTTTTTTTTCGGTCATCAGTCTACTGAATGGTTTGATGCGGCCCACCACGAATTCCTTTCCTGTGCTAACCTCTTCATCTCAGAGTAGCACTTGCAACCTACGTCCTCAATTATTTGCTTGACGTCTTCCAATCTCTGTCTTCCTCTACAGTTTTTGCACTCTACAGCTCCCTCTAGTACCATGGAAGTCATTCCCATATGTCTTAGCAGATGTCCTACCATCCTGTCCCTTCTCCTTATCAGTGTTTCCCACATATTCCTTTTCTCTCCGATTCTGCGTAGAACCTCCTCATTCCTTACCTTATCAGCCCACCTAATTTTCAACATTCGTCTATAGCACCACATCTCAAATGCTTCGATTCTCTTCTGTTCCGGTTTTCCCACAGTCCATGTTTCACTACCATACAATGCTGTACTCCAGACGTACATCCTCAGAAATTTTTCCTCGAATTAAGGCCGGTATTTGATATTAGTAAACTTCTCTTGGCCAGAGAAGCCTTTTTTGCCATTGCGAGTCTGCTTTTGATGTCGTCCTTGCTCCGTCCGTCATTGGCTATTTTACTGCCTAGGTAGCAGAATTCCTTAACTTCATTGACTTCGTGACCATCAATCCTGATGTTAAGTTTCTCGCTGATCTCATTTTTACTAATTCTCATTACCTTCGTCTTTCTCCGATTTACTCTCAAACCATACTGTGTACTCATTAGACTGTTCATTCCGTTCAGCAGATCATTTAATTCTTCTTCGCTTTCACTCAGGATAGCAATGTCATCAGCGAATCGTATCATTGATATCCTCTCACCTTGTAGTTTAACTCCACTCCTGAACCTTTCTTTTATTTCCATCATTGCTTCCTCCATGTACAGATTGAAGAGTAGGGGCGAAAGGCTACAGCCTTGTCTTACACCCTTCTTAATACGAGCACTTCGTTCTTGATCGTCCACTCTTATTATTCCCTCTTTGTTGTTGTACATATTGTATATGACCCGTCTCTCCCTATAGCTTCCCCCTACTTTTTTCAGAATCTCGAACAGCTTGCACCATTTTATATTGTCGAACGCTCTTTCCAGGTCGACAAATGTTATGAAAGTGTCTCGATTCTTCTTTAGCCTTGCTTCCATTATTAGCCGTAACGTCAGAATTGCCTCTCTCGTCCCTTTACTTTTTCTAAAGCCAAACTGATCCTCACCTAGCGCATTCTCAATTTTCCTTTCCATTCTTCTGTATATTATTTTTGTAAGCAGCTTCGATGAGCTGTTAAGCTGATTGTGCGATAATTCTCGCAGTTGTCAGCTCTTGCCCTCTTCGGAATTGTGTGGATAATGCTTTTCCGAAAGTCAGATGGTATGTCGCCAGACTCTACACACCAACGTGAATAGTCGTTTTGTAGCCATTTCCCCCAATGATTTTAGAAATTCTGATGGAATGTTATCTATCGCTTCTGCTTTATTTGACCATAAGTCCTCCAAAGCTCTTTTAAATTCCGATTCTAATACTGGGTCCCCTATCTCTTCTAAATCGACTCCTGTTTCTTTTTCTAGCTCATCAGACAAATCTTTACCCTCATAGAGGCTTTCAATGTATTCTTTCCACCTATCTGCTCTCTTCTCTGCATTTAACAGTGGAATTCCCGTTGCACTCTTAATGTTACCACCGTTGCTTTTATTGCCACCAAAGGTTGTTTTGACTTTCCTGTATGCTGAGTCTGTCCTTCCGACAATCATATCTTTTTCGATGTCTTCACATTTTTCCTGCGACCATTTCGTCTTAGCTTCCCTGCACTTCCTATTTATCTCATTCCTCAGCTACTTGTATTTCTGTATTCCTGATTTTCCCGGAACGTGTTTGTACTTCCTCCGTTCATCAATCAACTGAAGTATTTCTTCTGTTACCCATGGTTTCTTCGCAGCTACCTTCTTTGTACCTATGTTTTCCTTCCCAACTTCTGTGATAGCCCTTTTTAGAGATGTCCATTCCTCTTCAACTGTAGTGCCTACTGCGCTATTCCTTATTGCTGTATCTATAGCTTTAGAGAACTTCAAACGTATCTCGTCATTCCTTAGTACTTCCGTATCCCACTTCTTTGCGTATTGATTCTTCCTGACTAATGTCTTGAACTTCAGCCTACTCTTCATCACTACTATATTGTGATCTGAGTCTATATACAATCCAGTATCTGATTTCGGAATCTCTGTGTGACCATGATGTAATCTAATTGAAATCTTCCCGTGTCTCCCGGCCTTTTCCAAGTATACCTCCTCCTCTTAAGATTCTCGAACAGGGTATTCGCTATTACTAGCTGAAACGTGTTACAGAACTCAATTAGTCTTTCTCCTCTTTCATCCCTTGTCTCAAGCTCATATTGTTCTGTAACCTTTTCTTCTACTCCTTCCCCTACAACTGCATTCCAATCACCCATGACTATTAGACTTTCGTCCCCCTTTACATCCTGCATTACCCTTTCAATATCCTCATACACTTTCTCTATCTGTTCATCTTCAGCTTGCGACGTCGGCATGTATACCTGAACTATCGTTGTCGGTGTTGGTCTGCTGTCGATTCTGATTAGAACAACCCGGTCACTGAACTGTTCACAGTAACACACCCTCTGCGCCACCTTCCTATTCATAATGAATCCTACACCTATTATACCATTTTCTGCTGCTGTTGATATTACCCGATACTCCTCTGACCAGAAATCCTTGTCTTCTTTCCACTTCACTTCACTGACCCCTACTATATCTAGATTGAGCCTTTGCATTTCCCTTTTCGGTTTTTCTTGTTTCCCTACCACGTTCAAGCTTCTGACATTCCACGCCCCGACTCGTAGAACGTTATCCTTTCGTTGATTATTCAATCTTTTTCTCATGGTAACCTCCCCCTTGGCCGACCCCTCCCGGAGATCCGAATGGGGGACTATTCCGGAATCTTTTGCCAATGTAGACATCATCATGACACTTCTTCAATTACTGGCCACATGTCTTGTGGATACACCTTACGTGTCTTTAATGCAGTGGTTTCCATTGCCTTCTGCATCCTCATGTTGTTGATCATTGCTGATTCTTCCGCCTTTAGGGGCAATTTCCCACCCCTAGGACAAGAGAGTGTCCTGAACCTCTATCCGCTCCTCCGCCCTCTTTGACAAGGCCGTTGGCAGAATGAGGTTGACTTCTTATGCCGGAAGTCTTCGGCCGCCAATGCTGATTATTTATCAAAATTTAGGCACTGGCGGGGATCGAACCCGGGACCGAAGACGTTTTTGATTGTGAATCAAAGACGCTACCCCTAGACCACGGGTACCGATACATTTCTTCTCCATGGATTTTAATACGTACTCCGAACTTTTCTTTTGTTTCCTTTATTGCTTGCTCAACATACAGATTGAATAACATCGGGGATAGGCTACAACCCTGTCTCACTCACTTCCCGACATCTGCTTCCCTTTCATACCCTTCGACTCTTATAACTGCCATTTGCTTTCTGTACAAATTGTAAATAGCCTTTCGCTCCTTGTATGTTATCTCTGCCACCTTCTGGATTTGAAAGAGAGTATTCCAATCAACATTGTCAAAAGCTTTCTCTAAGTCTACAAATGCTAGAAACGTAGGTTTGCCTTTCCTTAATCTTTCTTCTAAGATAAGTCGTAGGGTCAGTATTGCCTGACGTGCTCCTACATTTCTACGGAATCCAAACTGATCTTCCCCAAGGTCGGCTTCTATCAGTCTTTCCATTCGTCTGTGAAGAATTCGCGTTAGTATTTTTCAGCTGCGACTTATTAAACTGATAGTTCGGTAATTTTCGCATCTGTCAACACCTGCTCTCTTTGGGATTGGAATTATTATATTCTTCTTGAAGTCTGAGGGAATTTCGCCCGTCTCATACATCTTGCTCACTAGATGGTAGAGTTTTGTCAGGACTCTCTCTCCGAAGGCCGTCAGTAGTTCTAATGGAATGTTGTCTACTCCGGGGGCCTTGTTTCGACTCAGTCAAACTCTTCACACAGTATCATATCTCCCGTTTCATCTTCATCTACATGCTCTTCCATTTCCATAATATTGTCCTCAAGTACATCGCCCTTCTATAGACCCTCTATATACTCCTTCTCCTTTCTGCTTTCCCTTCTTTGCTTAGAACTGGATTTCCATCAAAGTTCTTGATATTCATGCAAGTGGTTCTACTTTCTCCAAAGGTATCTTTAATTTTCCTGTACTCAGTATCTATCTTACCTCCAGTGAGATAAGCCTCTACATCCTTACATTTGTCCTCTAGCCATTCTTGCTTAGCCATTTTGCACTTCCTATCAATATCATTTTTGAGACGTTTATATTCCTTTTTGCCTGTTTCGTTTACTGCATTTTTATGTTCTCTCCTTTCATCAATTAAATTCAATATTTCTTCTGTTACCCAAGGGTTTCTACTAGCCCTCGCCTTTTTACCTATTTAATCCTCTGCTGCCTTCACTATTTCATCCCTCAAAGCTACCCATTCTTCTTCTACTGTATTTCTTTCCCCCATTCCTGTCAATTGTTCCCTTATGCACTCCCTCAAACTCTGTACAACCTCTGGTTCTTTCAGTTTATCCAGGACCCATCTCCTTAAATTCCCATCTTTTTGCAGTTTCTTCAGTTTTAATCTACAGTTCATAACCAATAGATTGTGGTCAGAGTCCACATCTATCCCTGGAAATGTCTTACAATTTAAAACCTGGTTCCTAAATCTCTGTCTTACCATTATATAATCTATCTGAAACCTTCTAGTATCTCCAGGATTCTTCCATGTATACAACCTTCTTTCATGATTCTTGAATCAAGTGTTAGCTATGATTCAGTTATGCTCTGTGCAAAATTCTACCAGGCGACTTCCTCTTTCATTTCTTAGCCCCAATCCATATTCACCTACTACGTTTCCTTCTCTTCCTTTTCCTACTCTCGAATTCCAGTCACCCATGACTATTAAATTTTCGTCTCCCTTCACTACCTGAATAATTTCTTTTATCTCATCACACATTTCATCAATTTCTTCGTCATCTGCATAGCTAGTTGGCATATAAACTTGTACTACTGTAGTAGGCGTGGGCTTCGTGTCTATCTTGGCCACAATAATGCGTTCACTATGCTGTTTGTAGTAGCTTACCCGCACTCCTATATTTTTATCCATTAGCCCTATTTGATTTTGTATTTATAACCCTGTATTCACCTGAGCAAAAGTCTTGTTCTTCCTGCCACCGAACTTCACTAATCCCACTATATCTAACTTAAACCTACCCATTTCCCGTTTTAAATTTTCTAACCTACCTGCCCGATTAAGGGATCTGACATTCGACGCTCCGATCCGTAGGAGGTCAGTTTTCTTTCTCCTGATAACGACGTCCTCTTGAGTAGTCCCCGCGGGGAGATCCGAATGGAGGACTATTTTACATCCGGAATATTTTACCCAAAAGGACGCAATCGTCATTTAATCATACAGTAAGGCTGCATGCCCTCGGAAAAAATTACGGCTGCAGTTTCCCCTTGCTTTCAGCCGTTTGCAGTACCAGAACAGCAAGGACATTTTGGTTAGTGTTACAAGGTTAGATCAGTCAGTCATCGAGACTGTTGCCCCTGCAACTACTGAAAAGGCTGCTGCCCCTCTTCAGGAACCACACGTTTGTCTGGCCTCTCAACAGACACCCTTCCGCTGTGGTTGCACCTACCGGTACGGCTATCTGTATCGTTGAGGCACGTAAGCCTCTCCACCGACGGCAAGGTCCATGGTTCATGTGGGGGGTGGGGGGGGGTGGGTGGGAGGGGGGAGCTTAATAATTCTGGAGGAATTTTGTTTATTCCAGCTGCGTGGTTTAGACTTATGTACTTAAGTTTGAAACACGTATGTAACATAGCAGCGATGGCGAGGCATTGTAGCATCTGTGACCAGAGAGTATGCGCTTGACCGCGCGAGTGTTGCGAGCAGTTAGTTAGTTGTCGCTATGCAGAGCAGTAGTCAGTCAGTCGTTGCGAGTCTGTAGCTCTGTCTAGTTGAGAGCAGTACTCTGTCAGTAGTCGTCGCGTGCAGTACGCTAATAGTCGTCATGCAGAGCGGTCGGTCAGTAGTAGCAGCCCAGTGCGGTTGTGTGATGTAGGCGGTCGGCAACACTGGTCAAGATGGTGAATAAGGTATACTGTTAATTAATATAATTATTAGATAATGAAAAATTGTAATTATTCTCCAACAAGTTCCCCAATAATAATTTTTATTTCAAAAGCATTTTCCCAAAAATTTAATTTTTTATTGAACTAAAGATTTCGTTGCACTTCCCATTTCATTCCACTTCTTTTGAAGAAAAATTTCACTAAAATCACAAAAAAAGAGAATATTATTATTTGCAATGCAGTTCCTCCAAGCGGTGCGCAACAACAAGAGCAGAAATGTGACATCCATTTATTCTGAGGTAAGACTTTAATTCTGATTGTTTTACACAGGGCCAAAGACCGATATTTCGGTTTAATTAAATTTTCTTATCACTGAATGGACTTTAATTTTTCATGAGGAATTTATATTTGAGTCAGATTGCGAATTTCACATTTTTGTTGCCATTGTCAGTACATTTCATTGTGGGCAGGTTACGCATAGAGCAGTGTCCATTAGCATTTATATTAAGTATTGTCTTTTTCCTTTTAAAATTTTTGTGGGGAGGTTACACTTGGCGACACCCAGTCCAGGATCGAATTTCGTTGAGAGTCTTTTGAAAAACAGTCACATATCTGCTCTTATTTGCTTAGATATAATTAGGATTTGGCGCAACGCTTTTATTAACTTGTGACTTTCTTTCTACAGGTCAACGGCAATTCGTTGCTCTGTTGTATTTGTGTGTTGCTTTTGCATTGTGCTTATTTGTTTTGTGAATAATTGTGACTATTGCAAAAATGCCGCGAAAGACTGTGAATAGTGTATCGCGAAGTATTGTGAATGAAATTACCGACTTAAACAACGTGACCGATAGTAATTGTGATACGCAGTGTAATGATGACAATCCTGCGTTCACTAACAATCAGTGCATTCCAACCACTAATGATGACTTTTACCTTAATGATGAACAAACGAACTCAATTGTCTCGTCTGTTAACTTGATGACAATTGATGACGCGGAGCGGTCTATAGTAATGAGCGCTGCCGAGCTTAACACACCCGATTTAGAAAATCTAAGTAATGTACAGACAAATTTTTCGAATGAAAATGGTCAGTGTAGTGAGAGTATGACGGATCCATTTAATTCCGAACTAATGCCTGACAGTGTACATCCGACTGACAAACCTCTTTCTAAATTACAGAATGACCAAATGGTCACGGAAAGCGAGAGAGTTCTAGATCCACCACTAAACAGCACA
Organism: Schistocerca serialis cubense; assembly: GCF_023864345.2. Classification (NCBI taxonomy): domain Eukaryota; kingdom Metazoa; phylum Arthropoda; class Insecta; order Orthoptera; family Acrididae; genus Schistocerca; species Schistocerca serialis. The sequence goes on along the minus strand of NC_064640.1, from coordinate 1,062,868,696 downwards.
GAGAATATAAACGCTAGTTTTGACTTGGTACGAATTATGAGAAGTTTGCTACAACAGCAAAGTGAGAAAATAGACAACAGTAGTAAAGATCTCAAACAAAAATTTAGTGAACAGGACAAAAAACTTAATAAAATTGATGAAAATTTTAGACAACTTAGGGAAGATAACAAACAGCTAAATGAAAAATTAGACGACAATTCTAGAGAGCTTAGTGAACAAATTAGAGCTGTTGCCGCGCAGTGTCATGACACTAAGGAACAGTTGCGCACGGAAATTGAGGCTTGTTCACAAAAAAATAGCGAAGAAATTAAGTCTGTTGCGCAAGAATTAAGGGAAATGCAAACAGCCGCAACAGAAACACTCAGAGACGAAATTAGCGGAGTCGCTAAACAATGCTCTGAAAAAGCTACACAATTACGGGACGAGTTTAAAGCAATAACGGTAGAACTTTCGCGCACAATGGACGCAAAGATAGACGCGAAATTCGAACAGCAGAACACTCAGATTAACGAGCGCTTTAATCAGCACATACAGAACAGTGATACGCGTTTCCGCAAATTTATTCAAGATCAAAACAAAGCAAAACGACAAGTCATGGAAACAATCACTGCACAAAGACAAGAAGACAAACGTAAAATGTTCGCGAAAGCGAAGACGTATGTAGACAATAATATTACTACAGTGTCCGACAAAATTAATACCATAGAACAATTGAACGCGGAATTACGGGATGAAATTTCTGACCTTAAATCAAAAACAGATACACACACAGTAAATATTCAAACAGTGACAGACAGATTCGAACAATTAGATCTAACACAGGATTGCGATGTCATCAAAGCTGATGTTAAAAAACTGAGCGAAACTACGCGTAAGTTGCAAAAACAGATTAATGCGTCCGATTCTAAAACCGACGATCAGGTTAAAATACTGACTGAAAAATATGATGAATTGGCCAGTCGTATTGATGTTATCGAAAATACTAATGACAATAAATCAGACGATACTGCACCGGTTTCATTTATCCAAACACCTGAATTTCAAAATTTACAGCAGACAATTAATGAGATCGATTCATCTAACAACACGTTACGTAGGAAGTTATCAAATTTACAACAAGAAGTAACAGAGATGAAAAACATTTCAGTTAATAACATGCCACAACAGACGCCACTTTATGAACATGTGTCAGACTCACGCAGCGCGTATAATTTGGGTAATCTACAGAGAGTACGAGACTTAGATTCCGATCAACCACAGTTCAATAGATTCTCTTACGATCCTGAACCTGTTCCATTACACAGAGATGATAATTTCGACTATAAACATTTTCTGTCAGTGAGAAAGTTTAAAGTTTTTAAAAACGATAGAACGCAGATTCACCCACTGGATTGGATTCAACAATTTAGTTTTGCTCTTCCACCGACTTGGCCTGTAACACATAAACTTGAATTTATTTGCAGTTTTTTGGAAGGCGAACCGGCAACTCGTATGAGACCGATCGCGAGACAGTGTTACTCGGTAGAGGAATTTCAGAATGCTTTTCTGTCAGCGTACTGGTCGAAGACGACACAGCGCGGAATTAAAGATCAGTTGATTAGTTTGCCAAATTACGAGAACTCAAATTTTCCGAGTGTGACGCAATTTTTTGAGCACATGGTACAACAAAACCAGTACCTAAGTGAACCGTACAGTGAATCCGCACTTATACAACTATGCATCTCTAAATTACCACGGTCATTACGAGTGTCACTTCTAACGGGCCAGCAAAAAGAAAACATTTCAGCATTCAGAGATCTTTTACAGCTCTTGGAGGTACAGCAATCCGATTATTCTTTTGTAAACAAAAACTTTTCGTGTAACAACCAAGGTCAACAACAGTACTACAATTATGATCAGGGACGTAATTTCAATCGGAAAGATAACAGACGCTTTAGGAACGACAACTACCAAAACTTTAATAACAGGCAAAATTCTAATTATCAATACCGTCAAAATTTTCAGCAACAGGAACAACACTTTGGTAACAATAGAGGTGTTTCACAACAACAACATCAAAACCAGCCGGTTAGCATACCTAACCAACAATGGAATACACAAGGTCAACCAGGCTTTAATGTTTCGCCGCGTGGACGTATAGTCCCTGGTCCAACAAATAGTAATGCACGGCAGCAAGGAAACAACTATGTACAAAGAAGACAGTATTTCAATTCCCCTCGCAATACACCGTATAGGAATGACTATTACGACAGACGTAAAAACGATGAGCACAATTACCAGCGTACATATAATAACAGTCGGTCTCACCAACAACAAATTTATCCGCAAGAACATATTCTCATGAATGAACCCGACAGTAGGTACCATCCAGAGCGTAACACGTCTGGAAGAAGTAATAGGACAGTTCAAATAGTCGAAATGCCACAGAATCCTCCTAATAACAATAACACGTCAGATAGAATCTGACTAAATACTGCACAGGACGCATCTTCTAATTACACAAGCACTACCTTTGACACGCAAAATGTTGTTCACGAAAATGTAATTACTTTTGACGACATCAGAGACACTCTTTTACAGGAAAGACCATTTGTTCAGAAATCTATTTCACATCCTGTTATCGAAATTAAAATTGGTTCTTCGAAATTTTCAGCAGTAATCGATTCCGGATCACCTATATCAGTAATTAATGAGGAGACTTTCAACGAGTGCAACAAAGAGAATACCTATCCGACATTACCTTTAGGCAAAACAAAAGTGAAAGGAGCAGTATCGAGTAAAGGAGTAGACGTTAAACTACAGACGCATTTATCATTTTGTATTGGAGGTCATACTTTCCACTCAAATTTTTGGATTGTTCCTTTATTGACGACAGACGTAATTTTAGGTACGAATTTTCTGGTACAACACGACGCAGTCATTGATTTTCAGAATTCTTATTTAATGTTAAAGGATGAAAATGTACAATTGGCTTTAGAATTTCAGCACTCTTTATCTGCGGAAGAACAAACAATTAACCGCACAGAGGTCATTTCCGCAACACGTAACATAGACTGTAATCCCACATTGTTCACGGATACGTACGTACACAACTATAATACTCCAGACGAAGCTGACTACGACGTAATGCAATTGATTTCTGATAAGGTTAAAGAGAGCAGTGCAAGTACAGACGAAGAACGAACGCAGTTACACAAGATTCTTTTACAGCAAGCTCCAGTTTTTGACAACGTTCCTGGTACTATGTCCGGATTTATGTATGAATTTCAAGTCAAACAGCACGATACATTTAAAGCAAAGCATTATCCCATTCCATATATTCACAGAGAACAGGTTAAAAAAGAATTGCAGGATATGCTCGACCAAGGAATTATAGAACCAGCAGTTAGTCCGTACATAAACCCGCTACATATTGTTAAGAAAAAAGATGGCTCACTTCGCCTTGTACTTGATTCACGTCACATTAATGACATTATTATTAATGAAACAGATCGACCACAGACACTAGAGGAACTTTTACAGAAATTTCACGGTACAGCTATTTATTCTACACTAGATTTGAAATCGGGATTTTGGCAAATTCAACTTCATCCGAACTGCAGAAAATATACAGCTTTTCTCTGTTTCGGCGACTGTTATCAATTTTGCAAACTACCGTTCGGCTTAACTATTTCTTCTGCAGCTTTTATTCGCGGTTTGAATACTATACTTCCGACAGAACTTAAGGACAGAATTACGACGTATGTAGACGATATTCTTATCGCAGAAGCTAACTGGTCTGAACACAATCTGATTCTTGAACAACTGTTACAAACTTTTCATGCACAAGGACTTACAGTTAATCTTAGTAAATCGCACTTTGGCAAAACTTCCATAAAATTTCTTGGACACGTAATTTCAGCAGAAGGCATTGCACCTGATCCGGAAAAACTTCAAGCTCTACGTGACATTACTGTTCCTACGACAAAAAAGCAACTACGCAGTTTTTTAGGCTTAATTAACTTTTTTCGCAAATTTATTCATCACTCTGCTTTAGACACGCCTAGACTATGCCAATTAACAGGTAAAAACAGTATTTGGTCTTGGGATAAGCAAGCACACTCTGAATTCATGAACCTGAAACATGCTTTGTTGAATGCACCACTATTATCGCACCCAGATCTTACTAGAAATTTTTCCATTGCCACCGACAGTTCCAACACCGCCTTAGGCGTACATATTTTTCAGGAAATAGAAGAAGATGGTTCTACAGTAATTAAAAACATCGCATTTGCAAGTCGCATTTTGTCACCCGCTGAACGAAATTATTCCGTTACAGAATTAGAAACATTATGTGTTGTATGGGCTTTTACGAGATTTAGGCACTTTCTTTATGGCAGACATACCACCGTTTACACAGACCACAGAGCGATACAATTTTTACTTTCAGCTAAATTCACTCACGACAGATTAAGCAGATGGAAACTTTATTTACAAGAATTTAATTTTACAATAGTTCACATTCCCGGTACGCAAAATGTTATAGCAGACGCACTATCGCGTTCTCTCAGCAACAATCAGCAAGACGTAGCAACCAACTTCTGCAAAACAAATTTCAGTGTCATGTACATTCAGCAAGTTGCATTTGAAAACTTTATTTCATCGTCATTACAGGACATAGCAAAGGAGCAAAATAAAGACAATGTTTGGAAAGAAATTAAACACCTTTGGCAAGATAGAAAAAATGTTACGATTAGAAACCATTACACTGTACGCAATGACGTTCTGTTTCGCCGCTCTCATCCTGACAGCAACAATTGGTTATTATGCATTCCTGACGAACTGGTTAACAAATTAATCTGGTACACTCATTTAAGCTACGCACATTACGGAGCACGAAAATGTTTTCTTGTATTGAGACAGAACTGTTATTTTACTAACATGGAGAAACGTATACGACGAGTTTTAGCGTCTTGTAAAATTTGCCAGAAAGCTAAATCAGACACCACTTCACATATTCCTCCTTTATATCCCATTGTACCTGTTAAATTAAGACACATGGCCGCAGTAGATATTTTTGGTCCGATTCCGAGAACTAACAGAGGTTTTTGCTACATTTTTGTCGCTGTTGAGCTCACTTCAAAATTTGTTACTTTCACTCCATTACGCAAAGCTACTGCTAAAACTGTTTCGAAAGCATTTGTAAAACATTTTCTATTTCATGTAGGGCATGTAATGAAAGTAATTTCTGACAATGGATCTCAATTTCGTAGTAGCGTATGGACACGCATGTTACGAGCCAGAAACATTTCTCCGATCTATATATCCAAGTATCACGCTTCTTCGAACCCCTGTGAAAGATTAATGAAAGAAATTGGTAAACTGTGCCGAATATACTGCCACAAAAGACATATTGATTGGGACACACACATATTCTCATTCCAAGATGTAATTAATTCCATTCCAAATGAATCCACTATGCTATCTCCGTCTGTTATACTGAAAAATGCTGAACCACCTAACAAAATTAAAGAATTAATAACATTTCCTACATCTCGTCGATTACGACACCACGAAATAATTAACATTGCGCTGAACAACATCAAACGTGCCGCAGAGCGCCGGAGAAGACAGCAAAAACAGGTTTGTACACGCCGCGTCTTTCACGTTGGACAGAAGATACTAGTACGTACACACTATTTATCCAGCAAATTAAAAGGTAAGTGCAGTAAATTTGAACTTCTATACGCAGGTCCGTATCGGATTCGCAGCATCCCTCACCCCAATGTTGTACACGTCGAAACTTTGAGAACCAGAAAATCGAAAGGCAATCACCATATCTCAAACATTAAACCGTTTATTGAGTGAAACCACTGTATGATTCAACACACTATGATGTCATTTACTAATGCAATTAATTCACCTGACTAATTACTGATGATTATCGTATTTTTTCTTGGCAAGTGCCCGGCAAGGTAAGGTTAGCAGGTCGCTTTTCTTGTCGTTACACATCAGACCGTGCACATTTTCCACTTTTTTTTGTGTATATGATTGTACTCCAGTTTTGTTTGTATGTATTGTGAAATAGTTAAGATATAACACACAACAGTCGACTTTGACATTTTTTTTTGCCCTATGACATCTCAACATCGTGACTGTTTTACATTTTTTTTTTTTGCTAATGCATTGTATTATTCTGTGTACATTTTTGCATCTGAACACTGTCAACGTCTTTGACATATTACGTTTTCTGTCATGTTATGCTGTATGGTTAATTATGTCACCATAAACCAATCATTATCTAGTGGGTATATGATTTAAATGCAAGACATTAATCTCTGCTCATCAATTTCAGAAAGAAATGATGCATGTAAGAAATAAATTCAACAGAAATGGGAATTTCACCTACGGGATAAACGAAAGGAGATGCAATAACTTTATGAGGAAGAGTAAATGGATCAGGATTAACAAGCATTAACAAGACTATACTGTACTCATCACAGAATAGCAGTCTTAACTAATTTTTTTTTTCAGATTACAAGGTGATTGATGCAGGCTGTCAGAGAGAACTACACATCTTAGTTTTAGTGATGAAATATGCTAGAGATAAGGAATAGTTATGTAATGAGTAATGAAGTGATTTTTTGCAGATGATAATGAATACTGATGAATAATGATGAAGGATATGGTATTATGAATAATGAAGTTTTTCTTTACAGGTGACGATAATGGTGAAGTTATGATGATATGGATAATGAAGTTTTTTTCTTTACAGATGAGGATAATGTTGAAGTTATGTATTTATGCTACGTAGTTATTTAAGTATTTGTTGCAGTTTGCTTTGACAGCAGGTGTTACATTGCATAGTAGGATGACTGAAAGTTTTGGAAAGGACAGCTATGGAACACATTTTTATACACACTTCACTGCCTGTTAATTCGAAGTTCACTACTTTTCAGCATAGTGTGCGTTTCTTCTTTCAGGTCAATAATCCATTTTGTAATTTTTCCAGGAGAAGTTTTTCATGATACTTACTAAACCTGTTAGTTATTATACCTGTTCTAGTACTTGCATTTTATTTTTTACCCATTTGTGTTTATCATTTATAAATGTGATCACATATACTGCCTTGTTACATAATCTTGCTACAGCTGACTCATGACGAATGACGTTACCTATCCTCATTTGCTGCAATAGGTCAAAAGCAAATAGTGTTATGTTTCAGCAATTAATTATCGATCCCAACGCAATGCATTGCTACCAAAAAAATGTATTACCAGTCCCACATAATGTCACTAGTTTATGATAATTCTGAATAATACTGATCAACTCTGAATAGCATGTCACTTGAGTAATGACCTCTTAATGAGACTATATTCAAAATAATGCTTTGTCACTAGCTAATAACTGCCACTGTTTATTGTAATGATACTACTTATAAAGCCTGTGATTATTAATGATTTGACTGTAATTAACTGATTTTAATAATGACTTTGTAATGATCTGAATACTACTGAAGGAGGAACACTGTTTATTGTAATGATACTACTTATAATGCCTGTGATTATTAATGATTTGACTGTAATTAACTGATTTTTAATAATGACTTCGTAATAATCTGAATAATACTGAATGATGATTCTATTCAATACTTGCTGGCCACTGAGTGCCAATAATTAATGTCACCTGAAGAATTGTTATTAATTATGCCATTAATTAGCCCTTTTTTTCCCATGTTGAGTTTTCATGTTTTGGTTAATGGCCAATGAGTGCCAATAATTTGTATCACTCAATGTATTATGTTAATGCTAGGCCAATAATTGACTCTCCTTTTCAATTAAGGCTTCTGATGAACATTATTCTGTCTTACTAAATATACTTTGTAACTGGCCAAGGACCGCCACTGTTTATTGTAATACGATTACGCATGATGCCAGCTAGTGATTCTTAATAGATTGTAATGACACATAATTAATTAACTATGGTACTGTTTAATAATGCTTTGTAATTAGGAGAAGACTAATGATTCTTACTATATTAGAATGACAAATGATTAATTAACGACATATGATTAATTAACTGTAATTAGACAAATGAATAATTAACTGTAATTAGACAAATGATTAATTAACTGTAATTAGACAAATGATTAATTAACGACAAATGATTAATTAACTGTAATTAGGAAAAGGCTAATGATTATTATTGGAATGACAAATGATTAATTAACTGTAATTAGGAGAAGGTTAATGATTCTTAATTATACTCTGTGACAAAAAAGAATGCGATTATTTCATAATGCTTTGTAACCAGGAAAAGAAGGCTACTGATTCTATGTAAAACAATTAATGAACATTTTTCTGTAATACTGCATACTTGGTACAGAAATGTTCAATAACTGAGCTATGAATGCCGCAAACTACTAATGAAGACTGTAATTGTCAATGGTATGTGACATAATGTCCTTCACCTCATGAGCTAACTACCCTGAATTATTGCAATGTCCATTTGTCCTGTTTATCCTAGTGATCATGGAGCACTATATTTGGTTTTGCACTAATTCTACGTTGGTGTGCCTTGTAAGAGCGTGGTGTTGACACGACATGCTGTCCACCACCGTGAGCGATGAAGACATTATTATGGTCCCACTGTTTGGTGTACGTAAGGTACTGCCAAAATGAAAACATGGAACATTACTACGACAGTTCAGTGTCTTGGCTACACTGATAAATTCTGATGGGAAAAGAACTTCAAGTTGTGTCACTTGGTGTTGTACTTCTGTGGAAAGATATGGACTTTCAGAGCAGCTGTGTGCAATCTAAAGTGCTACAACCATGATGCAATCCTTCCCTTTCCTATCCTGATTCTTGTCACATAAAGAAAAAAATTTTTTGGTAACATCATTTATGTTCATAGGTTATACATTTTTCGATTCGCTGAACTCCAATGCGAGTACACTTATGTCACTTGTCAACATAATATTTTGCCAGTCTGTTTATTTGTTCTGAATATGCTAAAGAATTTTTTCAGTGCCTGTGCACTTTGTTATCTGCCAAAAATTTGTATATACATTTTTCTGAATTGCTACTATGTTTTGTATTCACATTTTGTCTCTGTCTGATATATTTTGTGCGTGTGCACAACGTTTAAATATTCTGTAAGTTGAAGAATTTTGTTAATTAAAGAAAAATTTTGCCGCGCTTGGCAAGTCCAAATGACTCACCATCGCTGCCAAATTTTTGCCCCCCCAGTGGAGGGTTATGAAACACGTATGTAACATAGCAGCGATGGCGAGGCATTGTAGCATCTGTGACCAGAGAGTATGCGCTTGACCGCGCGAGTGTTGCGAGCAGTTAGTTAGTTGTCGCTATGCAGAGCAGTAGTCAGTCAGTCGTTGCGAGTCTGTAGCTCTGTCTAGTTGAGAGCAGTACTCTGTCAGTAGTCGTCGCGTGCAGTACGCTAATAGTCGTCATGCAGAGCGGTCGGTCAGTAGTAGCAGCGCAGTGCGGTTGTGTGATGTAGGCGGTCGGCAACACTGGTCAAGATGGTGAATAAGGTATACTGTTAATTAATATAATTATTAGATAATGAAAAATTGTAATTATTCTCCAACAAGTTCCCCAATAATAAATTTTATTTCAAAAGCATTTTCTCAAAAATTTAATTTTTTATTGAACTAAAGATTTCGTTGCACTTCCCATTTCATTCCACTTCTTTTGAAGAAAAATTTCACTAAAATCACAAAAAAAGAGAATATTATTATTTGCAATGCAGTTCCTCCAAGCGGTGCGCAACAACAAGAGCAGAAATGTGACATCCATTTATTCTGAGGTAAGACTTTAATTCTGATTGTTTTACACAGGGCCAAAGACCGATATTTCGGTTTAATTAAATTTTCTTATCACTGAATGGACTTTAATTTTTCATGAGGAATTTATATTTGAGTCAGATTGCGAATTTCACATTTTTGTTGCCATTGTCAGTACATTTCATTGTGGGCAGGTTACGCATAGAGCAGTGTCCATTAGCATTTATATTAAGTATTGTCTTTTTCCTTTTAAAATTTTTGTGGGGAGGTTACAAGTTCTTGCTTAAATTCTTCTGCCACGCGGGATTAGCCGAGCTGTCTTAGACGCTACAGTCATGGACTGAGCAGTTGGTCCCGGCGGAGGTTCGAGTCATCCCTCGGGCATGCGTGTGTTTGTCCTTAGGATAATTTAGATTAAGTAGTGTGTATGCTTAGGGAACTATGATCTTAGCAGTTAAGTCCCATGAGATTTCACACACATTTGTTTAAATTCTTCTAGCGGTATTGCGCCGAAAATCCCATCTTCTCACTTTTCTCGTTTCGTAACTTAGTTATATGTCCTTTATAAAACCGTTCCAAGTATCCCTTTCACCCTTCAGCGATCGTTTCTTTTGTATTTACTGCCTTGTCATCTCACTGCTAGATCAGTATGTAGCTGCTTGTCTTTTCTTCAATGGTTTCTGTAATTTCCCCTAAGCGGCAACTATGTTTCCTGTTGTCCGCTAGCCATAGCAGCTTTAATTTTTCGGTGTTTTTAGGCACTTGCACTTTACTCTCTCTTTCTAAGTTCCAGATTTTTTTACCGTCTCCTTCCATCATTCAATTTGGCAACTGCGTTAAAAGGATTTTTTACATTACTTGTCTTTTTGCTTAATTTTTTTCCTTGCAACCTTCACTAATCCACCTTTGAAAGTACCAGTTCTTCACTTATTATAAACGTTTCTGTTCCGGCGTAACGCCAAGCGCCGGCACGTCGGCCTGGAACATTACAGCAGAGAGGGCTGCGAGGCGACGCCAGCCAACAGGACGCTGACCGACCCCTCTGTAGGACTACAGCGAGAGAGTGGCGCCATCTGCACGAGGAGGATACACGCACCGCGGCCCGAGTCGGGGTCCAGGTGGCCTACGACTTCTGCAGCAGTGACTTAAAAACAGTATTCCTTCTCCTGTGCTACGAATTGTATCTACTAAAGAGAGTGCTTAAGTTTCATGCCGCTCTTTGATTGCGACGTCTCATTGAACATTTATCAATAACTATTGTCATTTATCTTACTGTAATAAACTTCACTAATACGATTTGCTTGAATTGTTGTACAGCGATCCGAGAAGGCAGGCTTCCTAGGCACCCTGTATCCGACGAGGGCAGAACACAACACTCTCCACTATTTCATTTTATTACTTCATAATGCTCCTTTGGAACTCACAACTAATGGTTGTTTGAAGTTCTCCATCTCCTGTATTTTCTAATTCATTTTAATTTTTTCAACTTTATTGTATATTTGATGACTACTAAACTGTGGTTGAAGACTAAATTTGTTAACTGAAATATTTTGCAGTTTAAAATCTAGTTTCTTAAAATCTATCGTAAAATATTGTGAGCTACCAATAGATTCGGTGCCTCGTGGTACTTTCCACATGCTAAGTCTTATTTCGTGATGATTAAATTGATCTCAGTGCCAAATTCCACCAGATTCCTCTCGTTTCCTTTCGCCTTAGTCCATGTTTCCCTATTATTTTGTCCTTCCCTTTCGTTTCCTACTATCGAAATAAAGTCTCACACTAGATACTGAATATTTTGGTTTCTCAGTCTACGGAGCAACTGGACTAGTATTTCTGTATTGCCGTGGTGAGTGGTGGCTTTGGGTCTATCTTGGCTACCATAATGCGTTCACTGTGCTGTTGGTAATAATCCACACTCGTTTCTAGTTTCTTATTCATTGTTACATATTCTCCTTCATAATCCCTAATGGTTGTGTGTTAATAACACTAGACAATGAATCCTGTTCTTCCTGCCATCCAGACTCACTCATCTCGTTTCTCTTTCCTAGTCCTCTAAGCTACCTTAACGATTGAGGCAACTAACTGTCTACGTTCCACACCGTAGGGCTTCAGATTTGTTGCTTCATATGTCAACATCGCTCTGGTCAGTTCCTGGCCTGACTTTCTTATAGGGGACAACATTCCACTCAGCAGGATACCGTAACTGTGCGGTGCAGGAGAGTTGCGAGGCACTGAGAAGTAAATCGCCTGCAGTTTACCACTGCTTTCAGCTCTTCTCAGTACCGGTGTAGCAGGGGAGTTTTAAAATGAAATAAGGCGGGATCAGTCAATTTATCGTAGTTTTGTCTACATAAGTACTGAAAAGTACTGCTACCCCTCTTCGAGAATTTTATGTCAGCCTGGCTTATCCACGAATACGCTTAGCAGCTAGTTGCAGACAAAAACATCCTTTCATTTCAAATAAAACGAGAAAATTTGAAGACCGTCCACTAACTTTCAAATTTGTTTGCCCTGGTGGAAACTTAACTTTTAATTACACCATTTGTGTCACTGCATGGAGTTCGGTGGTAAATTATCCTTCGAGGTCCTGAGTGATGAGCAGTCCTTAGTCCAACCTTGTTTACTTTAGACAACTGACTGATACCAAGCATACAGTATTATTTCACCAATGCTACCAACACTGCCACTTTACCGACGACAGTTTGGTCTGAAGATTGTTATGCTGCTAAATTCGGTCACCAAAAACAAATAATAATCTTTCTTGATTGTTTCAACTTCATTCTTCGATAGACATTGAAGCTACGTCTGAAACTCTTGGTCGCGTCGTTTCCTGGATCTCTGCGACCCATTACCTTACAGACACGAGTACGGATCTTTGAATACCTGCAACGTAGTCGGTGTGAAGCGAATGTTTAGCAGTTCGGCTTAAGATTTTTCTAATTGCAAATGATAATTTTTTTCTTCTTTCTTTTCATTCTCTTCTTGTGACGCTGTATGTAATACACTTTGATGGTTTATAATTCTTTTTTTGTTCTGTAGTATGATATGTAACCGTGTTTTGCTTTATTTATTTTGCTACACGAATCAATTATTAACCGAGAATGAAAACATTTGAACTTCTTTCTGATCTTATTTGTAATGCTTCTGTTATATGCAGCATGTAAAACTAAAAACAATATGCAGAGCTGGTATACGAACTGTTATGCATGAGAAATATCGATAGCAGTTATCAAGCAGAGAGAGTCAATGTGTTTGTTCTATGACGTGTACACACGGGTGTGCTGCGTATCGTGATAGTACCGCTTCAGGTAGAAGCACACGCAAAACTTATGAATGAGTTCTTGTGTTTCACACACATTTCGGTTGGACGTAAATGTGAACATTATGAAAGAAGACGTTAAACTGTTTGACTACTGCGAGCTTCGTGGGGTGCTATAAACAGCAGTGACTACGCATACACGAGTGGACAGAGGTCATCGCCATTGGAACCAAATCGTTTGCTTCTAATGGAGTTACACAACTTAAATTCCTGTTATATTTACAATTTAACGAAGTCTTGCACATGTTAAAACCTTAACGGTCTTTTTGGAAACATTTGAAGTGTTTCATATATGTGAAACTGGCTCGTTAAATTGTGAACTTACAAATATGGTATGCATGCTAAAAACAGACGGACTGAAACTTAGGAAACGGTGAGTTAAAGTGAATTTTACACCACATCAAAACTGTGTACAGAACAATAATAAAACTAGGATCATGTGTGTAATGAACGTTATGGTCGCACACATTCGATCGTGGATCTATGCAGCAACAACTAGTCCTGGAAGACTGTAAGCAAAGGAATGCGGCAGAGGATAACAATCCTGTCAGGAGAGCCACATGATAACCAAGAGGTTGCAACCACTGCAGTACACAACTGGTGGAAGTGCATTAACTCAACACCGACTCAAAGGAAGGCCTCGGCGCTTGGTCGTGACGTCACGTCAGCTAGGCACGGCTAACGCCAGGTCTGTTGCAAGCATGATGGTGGTGCCTCCCTCCCTGACACAGGAAAATGTAAAACTATAGGCGGTAGTTGTCTAACACACTTTGTTCTGAGAGATTTCTGCGATCAATTAATTGTGCAATTCATTACACTTTTTAATAAATAGTGTCCTCCTGAACTTAAAATTCCACCTGTATTAAGGATTGACATACAAAAACAACTTCATGGTCCAGCTTCTTTACCTTATTTGTAAATCTGAGGAAGTTACATTTGTACTGGGTTGCTTTTACAAGAAACTGTGAACATATTGGTGCTCTTCTTTAGGTATCTTGGTTGACTATGGGGTGAGGAGCACTGAATTTTAATGAAATATCTTGCGATTGTACACGTTGGGGGCGGGGATGGGGGACAGAAGAAGAGGCAAAAGAGAGATACTTGTTTTATCAAATAAATTTTTTTATCTTTTCTAATGTGCATGTTTAAAAAAGTTTAAGCTCAGCAGTATTTCCGATGTATGAAGCTATTTTGTTTCCTGTTTAGAATTCCTTTCGTTGAAAACGACTGTAATCTAATGACTGGCAACAGTTGGACATTTACACATGTAAATTAGTTCACATTTCCAGTGACGATGTCAAACGAAAACAAATAAATAAATAAAAGAAACGAGTTCAATTTAAGGGGGTTGTGGTAAGTTTCGATAACAAAATGGATCAAGTAAATGCAGTTACTTGAATGTAAAATGTCCGAAGCTTGCAATGGGGCAAACCATCTTCTCATATTGATCTACGTTTGTTTCGACAGGATTCAGTAATACAGAACTATGATCTTCATTTGTAGCTTTACGATAGTAAGAAAATCTTTCATCTAAATAAAACTGCAGAATCCAAAACAATACCAAACATTTTGTCCAAAAATAAGAGGTTTATAGTGATAAGCACGCCCAGGCGTTTCTGCCTGCAACAGACCTGGCGTTCGCCGTGCCTAGCTGACGTAACGTCACCAACAAGCGCCGAGGCCTTCCTTTGAGTCGGTGTTGTTTATCTACACCGCGACAGCCAACGAGTTGTCGTTGATGCAGCAAGTCACCGACCTCGTGCAGAGATCGCTGTGTCTCTCCGTGTCATCAAATTGTAATTTTCTATTCTTGTAACGAATTTTCGCCACATTTGCTCATTCTTTAAATACACGTAGTTTCGGTTAAGATTGTTTGGAATAGGTGGTGTCATTTCTGATACCAAATTGATGCTAGTCATTGTGATTTACCAGCTCTAGCTTTCTCTTCCATTTTGTTATAGTTGTTATTGCATTTGCTTTTTACGTACCTTTTGGAGGGGTGTGTTTACTTGTATGTGCTCAGCGGTTCCATTAAACAGATTTACGTATTTGACTGTGGTATGTGGTAAAAATCATTAGCTTCCGGGCTCTGACCAATAGAAACAAGGCTACTCGATCGCTATTGGTGCAACGCACAAACTTTAAGTTCGATAGCTGTCTAACTACACCAACTATGTTTACATTCTGTAGACCGTCAAAGCCATGGGTGACGTTACATGTTTTTGCATCAACAACTGAGCAAGTTTACTATTTCTTCGATCATTATTTTCATAATTATTTATGAGATTTGTAACTTATATTCTAGCTAATCAAAATATCCACGGGTGTACTGGCGGTCTACAGTGTCCAACGGGCACAATATTTCGGCGATCACACATGTCGCCATCATCAGGTGAACTGACGGACTGAGCTCCTGTGAACGTGCCGGTACGGAGATCCGTGCGCTATGGCTGCTCAGAGGGAATTGGGTTCGGTCGCGGCGGCGGCCGATTTAAATACCCTCCACCCGCGGCGTGCTCACTCCGCCGTCCGCGCCCCGCGCCACGTTCGCGCGGTGGAACAGATTGCGACGGCGTCTGAGGTGACGTCGGTGTGATGGCTCTGTTCGCCGTGGTCGTCACAACTATACGTTTTCTCGATTTACTCTTGATTAACTCAATCGCAGGTTCCCAAGCCTTGCTAAGATTATAGCCACAGTCACGGTTTATGAGGTCGTCATTGGTGCGAAATTCGATGGCCTCTCTAACAACGCTCTCCCAGTATCTCGACGTCTGTACCAGAATCCTCGTGCGTTCAAACTCCATAGCGTGATTATCCGACAAACAATGTTCAGCGACCGCCGACTTGCTCGGATACATCAGTAGAGTGTGCCTCTGGTGTTCACGGCATCGATCCTCGACGGTACGCATCGTCTGACCAATATACGACTTGCCACATTGATACGGAATCTGGAACACGCCGGCCTTCCTCAAACCAGTGCATGAGTTTTATTCGGAGGGCAAAACACAGTTCCGACCCGGTGTTTCTTCAAAATGCGGGCGATTTTCCCCGAGAGTGCGCCTGTATATGGAATACGTCGATTCCTTGTTCACGAGGGTTCAAAAATGGCTCTGAGCACTATGGGACTTAACATCTTAGGTCATCAGTCCCCTAGAACTTAGAACTACTTAAACCTAACTAACCTAAGGAGATCACACACATCCATGCCAGAGGCAGGATTCGAACCTGCGACCGTAGCAGTCCCGCGGTTACGGACTGTAACGCCTAGAACCGCACGGCCACCGCGGCCGGCGTTCACGAGGGTACCCCTAAGAGTCACTTGAATTGATTAGTCAGAGGTTTGACGAGAAGACCACTGAACTTTTTAGGCATGTCTTGACTTCCACGTATTTTCATTTTAATGGAGAATACTACGAACAAACGGAGGGAGTCGCCATGGGTAGCCCACTCTCACCGGTGGTAGCGAATTTGTGCATGGAGAACTTCGAGGAGGAAGCCCTGTTGTCATCCAAATGGAAACCTACTTGCTTTTTCCGTTACGTGGACGACACCTTCGTCATCTGGCCACATGGTATGGATAAACTCCTTGACTTCCTTACACATCTAAACTCCATACACCCCAAAATCAAATTCACTACGGAGACTGAAACGGAGGGTAAATTACGTTTCTTTGACGTCTTGGTCAAGAGAGGGGCTGACGGCACCCTAGGCCATGGGGTGTATCGGAAGACAACGCACACTGATCTGTATTTGCACGCAGACAGCTGCCACCACACTTCACAGAGGAATGGGGTGCTTAAAACTCTAGTACATAGGGCGCGCACTATCTCTGACGCAGAGAGTCTACCCCAGGAATTGGAACATCTGAGAACTGTATTTCGAAAAAATGGGTACTCGGAGTGGCAGATTCAACGTGCTCTCCGCCCAACCACTACAGCACAACCTGTGGAAATGGATGGAATCACGAGGGAGGAGGTAGGCACTGCGTTTATTCCATATACAGGCGCACTCTCGGGGAAAATCGCCCGCATTTTGAAGAAACATCGGGTCGGAACTGTGTTTTGTCCTCCGAATAAAACTCGTGCACTGGTGGGGAGCGCCAAAAATGACCTCGGTTTGAGGAAGGCCGGCGTGTACCAGATTCCGTGTCAATGTGGCAAGTCGTATATTGGTCAGACGATGCGTACCGTCGAGGATCGATGCCGTGAACACCAGAGGCACACTCGACTGATGTATCCGAGCAAGTCGGCGGTCGCTGAACATTGTTTGTCGGATAATCACGCTATGGAGTATGAACGCACGAGGATTCTGGTACAGACGTCGAGATACTGGGACAGCGTTGATAGAGAGGCCATCGAAATTCGCACCAATGACGACCTCATAAACCGTGACTGTGGCTATAATCTTAGCAAGGCTTGGGAACCAGCGATTGGGTTAATCAAGAGTAAATCGAGCAAACGTATAGATGTGACGACCACAGCGAACAGAGCCATCACATCGACGTCACCTCAGACGCCGTCCGAATCTGTTCCACCGCGCGACCGTGGCGCGGGGCGCGGACGGTGGAGGGAGCACGCCGCGGGCGGAAGGTATTTAAATCGGCCGCCCCCGCGATCGAACCCAGTTCCTCCTGAGCAGCCATAGCGCACGGATCTCCGTGCCGGCATGTTCGCAGGAGCTCAGTCCGTCAGTTCACCTGATGATGGCGGCATGTATGATCGCCGAAATATTGTGCCCGTTGGACACTGTAGACCGGCAGTACACTCGTGGATATTTTGATTATCAAATACGCCGGGAGAAATCAAGAATCAAATTATATTATAGCTATTCCACTTCTTTTGCTACTAAAATGATACGTCCCATACGTGCAGTATCGACTGACTAGAGTTCATTTGTCACTTTCTCCTTACTAAACCTATCCACAGGTAAATCTTTTCCTCCGAGCGAAAGGCATTCTTCACATATAAACTGTGTAGAAACGATGTGATGTAAAACATTACAACAAGTAGAGAATACATTAAATTTCATTTACACTAAAATATAAAATAAAGAACAGAATTAAAAATGTACTAAAAACATACACTTATCATTAGACATGTACATACACATAAGGAAAGAGCACATTGAAGGTCTCTGTGAAGAAGGGGACTTATCGGCTACTTGTGATAGAAGAAGAAACTGGAGTCCATGCATAAGACATAGAGGGTCCAGCATCACATTCAGGATTTGAAATGTCTCTGGAAGTAAAATCAAATAAGGCAGAAGGGATATTTAACATTCCATCGGAAAGTGTCGTGTCTGTTTGTCTTATTGGGTATTTATTTATTAATCACTATACTGTAGCAGTAATATCTGCTTATGGTCCAAGTTTCATGGAGGTATGTTTCTTCGCAGTGACACAATATGCAAAAGTTATTTCGTCCTCGCGGTTTATACACCAGTGTAATAGGACTGACAAAAAACATCAGAACAGTTGAAAGAAACGGGCCTCCATTTCTAGTATGACGAAGTAGGATATAATGTTTACGGATATCTTAAACGAGATGGGATGGCAGTAATAGAAACAAAAGCGTTCCTGGTTGTGGCCAGATATTTTCTAAATGTTGCTATCGCTCACACTCTCGTCTCAGTGCCAAAATATTTTGTTGACTCCCATCTGTACGGGGTGATATAACGATAGCAACAAAACAAGGGAAATCAGACGTTGCAAGGACAGATTTAGGTGCTCATTTTTCCCACGTGCTATTTGAGAGTGGAACGGTCAAGAAATAGTCTGAAAGTGGTCATATGTACCCTCTGGCAGTCAAGTGTGATTTGCAGGGTAATCGTGCAGATGTGGAGTTATGTGCTTGTCTCTTGTACTGTGGGACAGAGGTTTGCAAACCGCCTCTTGTACTGTGGGGCAGTGGTTTGCAAATGTTTCATCTTATTATCGTTTTGTTAAGGTTTACACATGAAACGCTCTTATCATATTTGAAAGCTATCCATAAATTAATTGAATGAAACCCTGAACTGTGATAAGTGATACACGAATCAAATTGCATAGTGAATAAGTAACACTCTGTATCTTGTGAAATTTAAAATTTTCCCGGCGAACTAAATATTCAAAAAGATTTCGTGCTTGCAGCCGGTCGTCGTTAGATTCCATCCACGATATTTCGACTGGACAGCTGCCAGCCATCCTCAGGTGGGCCATCGAAGACTGACGAAGACGCCCTCCGTTCCGAAATATATTTCGTGCAGCGAGTATCCCGCGCATGCATCAAAATCATATGGACAGACGAACCCACCACCCGCCAACAGCGCCCTCGCTGGTGGAACTGCAGAACTCAGCTGTCTTAGGCGTTGTCAATTGCCGCGCTCATCGGAGTACTCTGCCATCTTCGTTTGGAGCAGATCTTAGAGATGAAGGGGTTCCACGTATTACCTAGCTGGTAGCCATTGTCACGGCTCATAAGATTGTCTGTCATGCGAATTTCCACTGATTCTTTTATGACGGAGTCCCAAAAGTTCTGCAGTTTCACCAGCGAGGGCGCTGCTGGCGGGCGGTGTGGCTCGTCTGTCAATATGATTTTGACGCATGAGCGGAATACTCGCTGCACGCTATATATTACGGGACGCAGGGCGTCTTCGTCAGTCTTCGATGGCTCATATGAGGATGGCTAGCAGTTGTCCAGTCGAAATGTCGTGGATGGAAGCTAACGACAACCGGCTGCAAGCCCGAAATCTATTTGAATACTCTGTATCTGGTCTTACTGAAAGCTAAGTCGTTCTGTGTCCCTGAAAGAAAAAGAGTGCAGCGATAGCTCTGTGAGCTTAGCCCTGTAAAACGAAATCTCGGTCTGAGGCCAACCTACCTTGTAAGCTGAAAGAAAAGGCATTGACATTTCTTAATAATTTCCCATTCCAGAATTCAATAATATAAATTTTAATAAACACTACTACAGCTGTGCTTCAAGTACTTTTATAGCGTCAGAACTGGTTTCGTTCCAAATGAACATCTTAAGGTGACGCCTAAAGTGCACCGACACTCTTCGTAACTCATTCTCACAAAAATGCAGGAATGTGCGCGTGTGGCATGACCCCGGTACAGGTACTCGAATTCCTCGTGTTTCTCCACTTGCGAAGAAGATGGAGGTCCTGACTCGAACGTGTTTCTCGTTTACGCTCTTCCACTAGCCAGATATTCAGTCTTGAAAGAGAAGTCTACCTCAGATACTGCGAATTATGTGTGTGTGTGCAAATACAGAGGCTTTGCTCGCAGGGATAAAACGTGTCTGTCGTTGTGTTCCGGGCCGCGCCCCACCGCTGCACTCCTCCTGTAGACACCGAGGACATCAGCACGCGGTACAACGGGAGGCGAATGGCCGCGCCAGGGCCGAGACGGCTCCTGCGGTCCAGGCAGCGGCCGTGCTGACGCGGCCATCTCTGTCCAGGATGAGGCCAGGCAGGCACAGTGCCGGTGCGAGCGGGCCGGACAGAGTGTGGGCGCAGACCTGCAGGCGCGTCTCGTACCGGAAGGCCGTCGTGGTACTGTTCTCCCTCCGGGCGGTCCAATGCCGACGTGTCACGAAGCTTCACAAAACAACTGCTCCAGCTCGTGTCAGTACTGGGAAGAACGATAGCGGTGTCTCAATGTCTGCGCTAAAGCTCGCCCCAATAGCGTGCCAGATGCGTTTCAGAACGTGCAGAGGAGCGAAAGACACTGTATAAGTAGTAAGGTAATGGCGATATCAACCCAGTATGCACTGTTACAAAATTTGTTCGAGATGGAATTGGGGCACCACTCCACCCTGAATCCTAGCCAGTTTAATTCAAGATGGAATGGGAACAGCCCACCACTCACCGTGGTTGCCATATTTACAACCCCACTTAACCTATTGTTCTGCGAAGTGGTTTTCCCTGTCACAGCTCCCCTCCCTTAAGGTATTGTTCAGTATTCTTCCTACTCTCAACGGTTACCAAATTTATAATACTCATTAACTTATTGTACTGTTAAGTGGTTTTTCATTTCACCCCAACCTACACTCCTGGAAATTGAAATAAGAACACCGTGAATTCATTGTCCCAGGAAGGGGAAACTTTATTGACACATTCCTGGGGTCAGATACATCACATGATCACACTGACAGAACCACAGGCACATAGACACAGGCAACAGAGCATGCACAAGGTCGGCACTAGTACAGTGTATATCCACCTTTCGCAGCAATGGAGGCTGCTATTCTCCCATGGAGACGATCGTAGAGATGCTGGATGTAGTCCTGTGGAACGGCTTGCCATGCCATTTCCACCTGGCGCCTCAGTTGGACCAGCGTTCGTGCTGGACGTGCAGACCGCGTGAGACGACGCTTCATCCAGTCCCAAACATGCTCAATGGGGGACAGATCCGGAGATCTTGCTGGCCAGGGTAGTTTACTTACACCTTCTAGAGCACGTTGGGTGGCACGGGATACATGCGGACGTGCATTGTCCTGTTGGAACAGCAAGTTCCCTTGCCGGTCTAGGAATGGTAGAACGATGGGTTCGATGACGGTTTGGATGTACCGTGCTAGCTCCCTGGACAAAAGCTTCAGGCGGCGGAAACCCTCTGATATGAGACTCAATTTCCGTTACACACCACTGCTGGGAAATTCCAAATCTCTCCCTCTCTGTCTGCCTGTCTCTCTCTCTCTCTCGTAAGTGAACCTAGTGCACGTATCAACTATTGCGTGCCACATTAAACTCTCTTTTGTCCTGGCAAATGTAGCCGGTGCTAGGGAAACTCTCAGGCCTTCCGAAAATACTGGGCTCTGTATGTCTTGGAATTACGCCCTACACTCTATCTCATTGATTCACTAATTAATTAAGTCAATACCCTCAGTATGGCCAGTTACCTCTCACTACAATACAAAATGCACACGTGGTTAAAATACACTTAATTACAGGAACAAACTGAATACTGAACGTCAATTATATCCAATATGAAGTTCCGTGGTTCACAGCAATCAAATAACATGTACTAATTCTTGAATATTGTCTGTGTCCGTGACATTACTGTATACACTACTGGCCATTAAAATAGCTACACCACGAAGATGACGTGCTACATATGCGAAATTTAACAGACAGGAAGAAGACGCTGTGATATGCAAATGATTAGCTTTTCAGAGCATTCACACAAGGTTGGCGCCGGGGGCGACACCTACAACGTACTGACATGAGGAAAGTTTCCAACCGATTTCTCATACACAAATAGCAGTTGACCGGCGTTGCCTGGTGAAACGTTTTTGTGATGCCTCGTGTAAGTTGGAGAAATGCGTACCATCACGTTTCCGACTTTGATAAAGATCGGATTGTAGTCTATCGCGATTGGGACTTATCGTATCGCGACATTGCTGCTCGCGTTGGTCGACCTGCAACAGAAGCTCAACAGGGTGGCCGCGTCCTCGTCCTCTACAAGGTCACGGCCGCGACACACGAGGAGTACCGGGTGGTGATGGACGCCATCTGCAAGGACGGCCTCCATTGCTACACCCACCGAGCCGCTCAAACTTCTGAAGGTGGTGTTCCGCCACCTTCCCCTCAAGTTTGGCGCGGACTACCTCCGTGAGGAACTGGAGGATATGGGCTTCGGCGTCAGGTCCACGGGCTCGATGAAGTCTCCCCGTACCCAGCGCGACATGCCACTGTATCAGGTTGTCGTCGTCGACAACCTGGAAAATCGGAAGATTTTCCAGGTGCAGCGGGTCTGCCGCGTCAAGGTTGAGGTCGAACCACTCCGGGCCGAAGGCAAAAGGACCCAGAGTTTCTCCTGCCAGCGGCTGGACCACGTCTCTAGACACTGCTACATGCCTCCCCGCTGCGTCAAGTGCGCGGAGCAGCACGAGAGCAAATCTTGCGGCCTTTCCCGCGAGGGCAAGCCGACTTCCTGTAACCGCGGCGAACCGCATGTTGCCTGTTGTAGAGGCTGTTCGGCTTTCAAGACGGGCCGGAACCAGCAGCGAAGCCTTCTCGTTAGGTGCACTCTTCCACCAGCTTCGCTGCCGCCAACGAGAGCTGGTTACCTGCCCCCTCCCAACGCTCTGACCAACCCGTCGGAGAGAGACAGCAGCCGACCGCGCCGTCCACGGCTTCGCCCGAGAGTTCGGCTACCCCAGCGGCCGCGCCTGACGCGCGGGTTGCCCGCCAGCGCAGGCGTCGCCACTGCGCAACAGACTGCCACCCACACTTCCCCGCGGCATCGGCAAGCAGCTCGCGCTGCGGCGCAGTTGCGGCCGGAAACTGTCGCTCCACGGCAGTCGACACCTCCAGAGCGGCCCCAGTCAGCCGCCCCTGTGGCGGAGGCCGCCTCAGCGGCCCCCGCCGCCTCCACTGCATAAGAAGCACGGACCAGCAGCTCATCCCTGAGGAGCAGTTAGGGTTCCGGAGCGACCATTCGACCAGCCAGCAGCTGTTGCGCCTAGTGGAGCAGGAGACGCGGGAGTAGCTATGGGCAGTGCTTCTCGACGTCTCCGAGGCCTTCGACTGCGTGTGGCACTACGGCCTCGTGTATAAACTCTTTGTACACGGGGTACCGACGTCACACGCGGTACTGCTGCGCTCCTATCTCTCAGTACGAACATTCCACGTGCGAGCCGACGGAGGCATCTCCACCGACCGGCAGATTCGCGCGGGAGTACCACAGGGGTCGGTTCTCGGCCCCCTGCTGTACTCCCTCTACACCGCCGACGCACCGCGGGTGGCACGCATGGAGTTAGCGCTTTATGCTGACGACACTGCGTTGTTCACCCGTAGCATGAACGCGGCAGAGATGCGCCGCCGCCTCCAGCTCGGATGTGACGTCCCGGGTGCCTGGTCCACTAAACGGCGTTTAAAATTTAACGCTGCGAAGAGCCAGGCCATCGTCTTCAGCAGAAAGAGGCTGCCGCCGGACCTACAGGCGGTCACGATCGTGGGAGGCCCCATCCCACGGTTGCGGACTGGCAGATACCTCGGGGTGGCGCTCGATCGGCACCTGACGTCGCTGCCTCACGTCCGTGACGTCGGGGGGCGAGCAGTGTGGCGCCTTCGTGCGCTGTACCCACTGCTCAACCCTTCTTCCAGACTCCCTCCACGACACGGCCTCACTCTGTACCTGGCCCTGGTTCGGCCGATACTCGAGTACGCTGCCGTGGTGCGGGGCAACGCTGCCGTTACGCACATCGCGACGCTCCGGCGCGTCCAAAACTGGGCGCTGCGCCTTGCCCTTCACAAGCTACCTCGCTATCCAACGAGGCTGCTTCACAAGGAAGCAGTCGCCCCGCTACTGCGGGATCGTTTCCGGCACATCGACAGAATGTTCTACAACAATGCAGAACACTCTGGCAATCGCCTGATTCGTGGGCTGGGCCGCCAGGTCCACCACAGGCCGACAACACGCTGGCCCGACCTGCTGAGGGAGTAACCAAACTCCCGCGGTGTCGATGACGCCACTTAGAGCGTCACCATAGTCAGAGGGTAGCTCACAAAGATAGGCAACTCAGTTCAACGCTGAGGTCAGCGCACGAACAGCACACTACGCTGCCTACACTGCCCCCACACCTGGCAGATGTCGCCAGTGTTTCACAGCAGCAGCCTCGGCGGCTCAGTATTCGGACAGCATTAGCACGGCCCAGCAGAGAGTGCTACGGTAGCATCAATTGCTTTCATTAACACTGTATATAGCAAGGGACACTCATTTGCATTTCGCCCATCGCTTGCGACCACTTATTGTAAATACGAGTTAGGTTTCGTCATTCTTCTTATTTGTAATAAAAACGCAGCATCCTTTATGCACCCTATGCGAGGCGAGTGGACGGAATCCCACGTCTTTCGTTCTCTGACACCCACAGCGCCAAACTGGCTGAAGTCACACGATATTGAATTTGGTCCTAATTTATTTTTTTATTAAAGCGTGCAATGGGAATTCTAACTCAAACTTCAGAACGGCCGATGACGGGATACAATTTAAACGTGTCTTCTCATAGGTTTTAATTGCAAGGCAGATGGTGTTAATGAGCACAAGAATATTGGATTGTGTGCTGGAATGTACGTTAGGGTGAAGTTTGGCTTACTAGTTGATTCCCAGCTACATTTATTCACGAAATGGAATGAAATACTCAACTCCTGTAAACACTTATAATGTACAAAGTCCTTTCACTGTGGATCCTTGAGGGGTGTTTGCTTTAACAATTTTAGTCAACAGTATTCCGTAAGGATTAGGTTAAGTGAAAAATTCAAAATGGACACGCAAGTGATACAAAAATCCAGACACTTAAAGAGAGCAGAAGACAAAGTTACCAACTCTAGGGCAGACGAGCTGCGAAAACTGACATGCAGTCGACAATGGAAAGACATCAAGAAGCGTAATAAGGATCGCAATGCAAGAAGTAAATCATGACTGGATGAGGAACAAGGCGTTCCCTAACAGAATTTTGTTAAACGACCAGATATTTATCACTAGCGAAGTGCTCAAAAAATGCTTCCGACAAATGAATTAACAATCGTAAATACTTCCTAACACGGAAATACTTACTATCTCACAACTAAAATCTCATTTCAAGTGAGCACGACAGTGGCAGTCACACTCAACAGACCCCGAACAGCGTTTACTGACTTTGAACAAGTTTCAGTCTGTAGCAACTCCGAGGATAGAGACAGACAAAACCTTGGAGGTGGCGAACTGACCAGTCGACAAAACGACTCTGCAGTGGCACCGAGCGTCTCCTCCAATCAGGACACAGCAGACACAGCACATGGTTTCTCTATTCAGTATTTCCTAAGCGTGAAAAATTGAAACAGTCGTTTTTATTGTGCAACGATCTTCAAGGAACCAATTGCGAAGTCGCTCTTTAAGAATGAACAAGCAGACAGAGCTCCTCCCCTCTGCTCCCACCCGCTAGACTGCCACCACAAGGCAGCCTCTGAAAAATTCCCAACGGCCATTCCAAGACCCAAAGGTGGAACCGAAGAGGACCATCTAAATTTATCGATGTGCGTGCGTTCGTATTTACACAGACATACACACAATCTAGCAATCATACACGTTTAGGAAAGGTGGGTAAAGGTACGTAATATGTTGAATATCGAGCGTAATTAAAATAAGAATAAAATTCAGATCCGTTCCCACTGTGAACTTTGCCCCTGACATGATAAAAAAATACAAGAAACCGCAAGCAGAAATTAGATATTCTCCAGAACATAACAAAGTTACTGCTTCCTTCCAACGTAAAACATTTGTCTTCCCGAGATACTACAATAATTATAAACGTCAACGTAATTCTCAAATAGTTATTTCTGATTCTCAACTTTTATGAATTAAATTAAGTACAAATATTGTAAGTTAAGTAGAAGCGAACAACTCTGAGAGTAATGAAACAACATATTGTCATTGTAGTATGTACTTAAATACTTTTCGTATAATTGATGCACAAATGTAACGATTAGCGTCCGGTGTGGAAGAGCGCTTCTAGGCGCTTCAGTCTGGAACCGCGCGACCGCTACGGTCGCAGGTTCGAACCCTGCCTGCCTCGGGCATGGATGTGTGTGATGTCCTTAGGTTAGTCAGGTTTAAGTAGTTCTAAGTTCTAGGGGACTGATGACCTCAGATGTTAAGTCCCATAGTGCTCAGAGCCATTTGAGCCATTCTGTGTCAGTGTGGACAATCTTGATTCATTAATGGTCTCACATACTGAGACTTTGTAATTAATCTTATAATTCTCTAAATATTAGCCCATGAACAATATTTTCTTACGGCATTAGCTAAGTAACTGCACATGCTACTTGCGACAATCTTTTGTGTATGACTAGGACATACTGGAAGCCACTTCACAATCTTTTGCAATAATGTCGCTGGTGTGATAGATAATCGCGTCTCGAGTATTACGATTTGTTCGATCTTTTGTATCTAGATGGTCTCCATCGACATAGTGACTTTACACATGTAATGTGTCCTTCATGCGACCATGGTTAAGTTGCAGAAACAGTAATCTTCTGTCTTTTGGTACGTACAATTCTACGCCAAAGAAGAGCATGAATGAGATGTGTGTTCAGATTTACAAAATAGTTAGGGTAGTAAACGCAAATTACATACCTGTAAGTTAGTTATTGAGAGTAACCTTAAGCTTGAGCTTTTTAGAATAACTCTAATAACTATGAATGTTTCATTTACATAATACCCACAGCGAGACTATATTTTGAGTTAACATTTTACACCGTTTAATATCATATTTTTGTATTTTTGTAATTTGAATTACTTTCACGTATTAGTTGTTGATGTTCTCGTACATCACGACCGCAGTGAGGCCATAGCTTTGGCTAAATCGTGTACACTTTCATTTTTGTGAGGATTTACATTTGTCTCTTATGCAAGAGCTTTCTCAATATAAGGAGTTTGCACAACTTCTATTATTAATTGTAAATAGTTTAAATCATATTACAGTCATGTCTTCGATATGGGTAACAGCCTTCAAGTATTATTCCTAGAAACTTCTCACATTTTAGTTGATTAGTGTTACATGTGTAAAATTATTACTAATGTTATTACTCATGAGCAAAGAATACAATTATTACTCTCACAGACATTGTGATAATTTCTGGAGGAACACGTTCAAATTTATAGAGACTATTTAGCCAAGAAATTTTCTAATATTTAATGGATACCGAAATTTTTAATTCTGGTTATACTTGCTGAATAAGTACAACTTCCTAGCAGTAGAGGTTGTGAAAATTTATCAGCTTGGAATGTGTTCTTCTGTTTACTGCTCTCCAGTTTTAAGAGAGTCTGATGAAAGTTGCTGATTATATTTGCATATTTGACAATTTGTATAGATTCCGTTTGTTTCATCTCAGTTATCTGCAAGGGACTTTTTCTCTCACCTTTGAACCCACTGATTGACTTTCGTTATGTGGTCTGATGTGATAGTGTACATGATAAGGTTAATAAGCGCAATAGTGCCCCAGCCAACAAAGTTATTAGCACCAAAATCATTGGCCATATAAAAGCTGAACAGTAATGAAGGCTTTGTGGTGTCACCGCCAGACACCACACTTGCTAGGTGGTAGCTTTAAATCGGCCGCGGTCCATTAGTACATGTCGGACCCGCGTGTCGCCACTGTCAGTGATCGCAGACCGAGCGCCACCACACGGCAGGTCTCGAGAGACCGACTAGCACTCGCCCCAGTTGTACGGACGACTTTGTTAGCGACTACATTGACGAAGCCTCGCTCCTTTGCAGAGCAGATAGTTAGAATAGCCTTCAGCTAAGTCCATGGCTACGACCTAGCAAGGCGCAATTAGCATGTATCAACAGAGTCTCACTTGTATCGTCAAGAGCGATGTACAACAATGATGGATTAAAGTTAAGTATTCCAGCCGCTACGTACTTTTCTTTATAGCATTCATTACGTATCCTGTTTCAGACCTCTCTAGCCTGCGTGAGTTTAAGCGCGTGCCTTTCGGCTACTTCCGAGTGGCATGGCTGTCTTGCTACGCCACAACAGTTGGCGACGAGGCTTAAAAGAGGATTTCGCGTTCGTATTGCTCTAATTTATTTGTGTCATGGCTTCGCCACAATCTCCAGATGTAGTGTCCGAATTTTATCGCTTGCAGAATCAGCAGACGCAGGCCTTATTGGATGCCCTTGGACAGCTCGTCCAGGGTCAACATGCACTGCAAAACGATCCGGCAGCCGCCGCTTTCCCGCTACCGCAGCCACAACATGCTGTTGCACCCCCGTTCCGGCCATTTCACCCGGATATGGAAAGCTGGACGGAGTGGTCAGGTCAATTTGGATTCCATCTCGCCGCCTACAGAATTCAAGGTAATGAGCGACAGCCTCACTTATTGTCTTGAGTCGGCGTGCAAACGTACCGTGTGATAGCGAAATTGTTTCGCCGACGCGACGTAGCAACTCTGCCCTATGAAGAAATTTTGTCGGCGTTAGATGCCTATTTCAAAGAAACAGTCAATGTACACTCCTGGAAATTGAAATAAGAACACCGTGAATTCATTGTCCCAGGAAAGGGAAACTTTATTGACACATTCCTGGGGTCAGATACATCACATGATCACACTGACAGAACCACAGGCACATAGACACAGGCAACAGAGCATGCACAATGTTGGCACTAGTACAGTGTATATCCACCTTTCGCAGCAATGCAGGCTGCTATTCTCCCATGGAGACGATCGTAGAGATGCTGGTTGTAGTCCTGTGAAACGGCTTGCCATGCCATTTCCACCTGGCGCCTCAGTTGGACCAGCGTTCGTGCTGGACGTGCAGACCGCGTGAGACGACGCTTCATCCAGTCCCAAACATGCTCAATGGGGGACAGATCCGGAGATCTTGCTGGCCAGGGTAGTTTACTTACACCTTCTAGAGCACGTTGGGTGGCACGGGATACATGCGGACGTGCATTGTCCTGTTGGAACAGCAAGTTCCCTTGCCGGTCTAGGAATGGTAGAACGATGGGTTCGACGACGGTTTGGATGTACCGTGCACTATTCAGTGTCCCCTCGACGATCACCAGTGGTGTACGGCCAGTGTAGGAGATCGCTCCCCACACCATGATGCCGGGTGTTGGCCCTGTGTGCCTCGGTCGTATGCAGTCCTGATTGTGGCGCTCACCTGCACGGCGCCAAACACGCATACGACCATCATTGGCACCAAGGCAGAAGCGACTCTCATCGCTGAAGACGACACGTCTCCATTCGTCCCTCCATTCACGCCTGTCGCGACACCACTGGAGGCGGGCTGCACGATGTTGGGGCGTGAGCGGATGACGGCCTAACGGTGTGCGGGACCGTAGCCCAGCTTCATGGAGACGGTTGCGAATGGTCCTCGCCGATACCCCAGGAGCAACAGTGTCCCTAATTTGCTGGGAAGTGGCGGTGCGGTCCCCTACGGCACTGCGTAGGATCCTACGGTCTTGGCGTGCATCCGTGCGTCGCTGCGGTCCGGTCCCAGGTCGACGGGCACGTGCACCTTCCGCCGACCACTGGCGACAACATCGATGTACTGTGGAGACCCCACGCCCCACGTGTTGAGCAATTCGGCGGTACGTCCACCCGGCCTCCCGCATGCCCACTATACGCCCTCGCTCAAAGTCCGTCAACTGCACATACGGTTCACGTCCACGCTGTCATGACATGCTACCAGTGTTAAAGACTGCGATGGAGCTCCGTATGCCATGGCAAACTGGCTGACACAGACGGCGGCGGTGCACAAATGCTGCACAGCTAGCGCCATTCGACGGCCAACACCGCGGTTCCTGGTGTGTCCGCTGTGCCGTGCGTGTGATCATTGCTTGTACAGCCCTCTCGCAGTGTCCGGAGCAAGTATGGTGGGTCTGACACTCCGGTGTCAATGTGTTCTGTTTTCCATTTCCAGGAGTGTAGTTGCAAAGAGGTATACTGTCTTTCGTACGAAACGTACGGCCGGTCAGACTAATGGGGAGTGGGTTGCCACATTGCAAGGCCTTACTAGGGATTGTGCTTTTGAGTGTGAATGTGGCCTCCCTTATTCAGTTACAATGGTGCGTGATGCAATTGCACAGAACGTTTCCGATGTTCGTATACGGGAACAGATTTTGAAACTAGTTAATCCCTCCCTTCAATAGGTGATAGACATGTGCGATAGGCGAGACACACTTTACTTTGCTCAGGAATCATTTGAACATTCGCCAGCCGTGTGTCACGTTAACCGGCCCGCCGGGTGCGCTGCACGGAACGATAGACAGCCCTCGCGCCCGTCCGCGCAGCTGCCGCCTCGCTCTCCACCCAGTGTGCCGCGTAAGTGGGCAAATGCAGTGAAATCACGCCCGCAGTGTGCAACTAGACATTCGCGTGAAAATTGCCCGTCACGTCAAGCTATTTGTTTTTACTGTAATAAGAAAGGACATGTTCAAAGTGTTTGCCAGAAAAAGCTCCGATCGGACAATCACGACCATTCCAGGCCCTTTGCTTCGCGCCGGAATCGAACCAAGGACACTCAGGCTCGTGGACCTTCGCCCCTGGACATTCATGTAGCTAATTCCACTCCGTCCAGTGCCACTTTCTCTAACAGTGACTATGTTCGTCCCACAAAACGTGTGCGTCGACGTCGACGGAAATCACGTCAAATAGCAAGTGCTTCTGTACCAGTATCAGTTCAAATTGCACGGGACAGTCGCTCTAGTCGTCAGCAGGACAATAAACTTTTTGTAGATTTGGACTTTAATGGCAAGGTCATACCAGTCCAGCTTGATACCGGAGCTGCAGTTTCATTGCTCAATAAAGACACGTACATACAACTGGGCACACCTCCGTTGCGTGCCACAAATGTTAAGTTAAGTAGTTATTCAGGACAAAATATCCCTGTGTTAGGACAGTGCAGCCTTCTTGCAACATACAAGGGACAAACAAAACTTGTGTCATTTTACGTTCTTCGTTCTTCTACTGCAGTGAACTTGTTTGGTTTAGATTTATTTCAGTTGTTTAACATGTCTATAGTAAATCAGGTACTATCAGTGAATCAGACTGTGCCTTCAGCCAGTGTATCTCGTCTATGTGAAGAATTTGCAGACATTTTTGCACCGGGCCTTGGTTGCGCTAAGCACTATGAAGCACATTTGGAACTGAAAGTAAACGCGCAACCGAAATTTTTCAGAGTGCGCAATGTTCCTCACACATTGCGTGATGAGGTCGCAAGAACATTAAACGAATTAGAATCACAAGGTGTAATTGAACGTGTGCAAGCTTCTCTCTGGGCCTCACCCTTAGTAATTTTGCCAAAACCTTCCGGAAAATTGAGACTTTGTGTGGACTTCAAGGCAACAGTGAATCTACAATTAGTGATTGCAACTTATCCTTTACCCCACCCGGAAGATCTTTTTGACAAACTGTGCCCGGGTAAATATTTTTCGAAGTTGGACCTAGCAGATGCGTACTTGCAAATACCAGTGGACGAGGAATCTCAGCGCGTCTTGGTGGTTAACACGCATCTTGGTTTGTACCGATTCAAACGACTGCCATTCGGGTGTGCATCCACCCCTGCATTGTTTCAGATATATCTGCGAACTGTTTGTGCGTCGGTCCCTACTGCTGCGAACTATCTGGACGATATTGTGATCTCCGGACAGACAGCAGACGAACATTTAGCGAATCTCCGTACTTTATTTCAGGTATTGCGACAAAATGGTCTTCGCCTGCGGAAGGACAAATGTGTGTTCTTTGCTCGTGACTTACCATATCTGGGACATGTCACCAATGCCCAAGGCATACATCCCAGTCCAGAGTACCTCCGAGCCATACAAGACTTGCCTTCGCCGCAGAATTTGAAGCAGCTACAGAGTGTGTTGGGAAAAATTAACTATTATCATAACTTTCTCCTGCATGCCTCTTCCATTTCAGCTCCGCTTCATCGCTTACGCCGTAAAGGTGTTCCGTTCGTCTGGACGACGGAATGCGAACGCGCCTTTCGCCAGTTGAAAT
Organism: Schistocerca serialis cubense; assembly: GCF_023864345.2. Taxonomy (NCBI): domain Eukaryota; kingdom Metazoa; phylum Arthropoda; class Insecta; order Orthoptera; family Acrididae; genus Schistocerca; species Schistocerca serialis. Next base: position 1,062,836,119 of record NC_064640.1, on the reverse strand, counting down.
CGGCATTACTTCCTAATACTTGCCTTACGCCATTCGATCCCCAGAAACCCCTTTTGTTGATGGTAGATGCATCGGATTTCGGGATCGGTGAAGTGCTTGCGCACAGAGATGGATCGCATGATCGCCCTATTGCCTTTGCGTCAAAATTGCTCTCATCTGCGCAAAGAAATTATTCACAGATAGAGAAAGAAGATTTGCCTCTCGTCTTTGGTGTTACTAAGTTTCATGATTTCTTGTATGGTCGTCACTTTACCGTCATCACAGACCACAAACCTTTGACATCGCTTTTTCATCCGAACAAGCCTGTACCTCCACGTACAGCGCAGAAATTCATTCGCTGGTCTATTTTCCTCTCGCAGTACCGCTATGATACGTTGTATCGGTCCACTGCTAAGCACAGAAACGCTGATGCGTTGTCCCGTTTGCCTGTTGCTGAGGATAAAACATTGGTTCTTCCGAACTTGCTTGCATGTTCATTGATTCGGAAACCGATGACGTGGTGGAATCGTTTCCGATTGATTTTCGTCGTGTAGCCACAGCCACAGCTGCTGACCCTGTCCTGGCTCCCGTTTTGCGTTTTGTTGCTACGCAATGGCCCTTGTCAAAGTCACGGATCGAGGATCCGTTGGTTCGCAGTTTTTTTGCTCACAAATAGAGACTTTTTGTTCTACGTGGTGTTTTGTTGTTGCGTTCCGATAATGATCAGTCCAGACTCGTGGTCCCACGTTCGTTACAGTCCTCTGTCTTACGGCTTCTCCACCAAGGACATTGGGGTATCGTGCACACGAAACAACTTGCTCGTCAGCACTGTACTTGGTTCGGAATCGATGCTGCGATTACGATTATGTGCTCTTCTTGCATGGCGTGTGCCAAACAACAATCTGCACCGCCGCGGAAACTCTTTGCATGTCCGAAAGCCACTTCCCCTTGGCAACGCTTGCACATCGATTTTGCTGGTCCATTCTGGAATGCTCGACGGTTGGTTGTGGTCGATTCTTTCAGTAATTTTCCTCTTGTCGTCCGGATGTCTTCCACGACGTCATCTGCCACCATCGAAGCGTTGTCTGCTATCTTTTGCATTGAAGGTCTTCCACAGACTATTGTTTCCGACAATGGCCCACAATTCATGTCCGCAGAATTTCAGTCATTCTGCAAGGCCAATGGTATTCAACATCTGACATCCGCACCGTTTTCGCCTCAGTCAAACGGTGCCGCTGAACGATTGATCCGGACTTTCAAGTCACAGATGTTGAAGTTGAAAGAGTCGCATTCTCGGGAGGACGCGTTGTTGCTCTTTTTGTCTTCGTATCGCTCTCAGCCCCGAGATTGTCGCTCGCCGACTGAGTTGCTCCACGGTCGTCCTCATCGAACCTTGATGTCTTTGCTGCATCCGCCGCATGAGGTTCCTGTGCAGCGGCAGACTCCTGCTTTTGCTCCAGGCGACGTTGTATTCTATCGCAACTATCGCGGTTCACGGCGTTGGCTCGCAGGGCGCATTCTTTGCTGCCTCGGCCGCGCGATGTATTTGGTTTTGGGGGCCTCTGGTGAGGTGCGTCGGCATCTCAATCAGCTGCGCCTCTGTCGTCGCACGGGTTCTGCCGCTCCCCGTCTGCTTTCAGCAACGGTGCCGTACGGTCAGCGCCCTGGGGACCCATCTACTGGCTCGCCTCATCCCCAGGTGTTCCCGACGCTCCCTTCCATTTTGCCCCATGGCGACGCGCCACCGCCGCCGCCACCTGTTCTCCCGCCGGCGCCGCCCGCAGTGGAAGCGTCGCTGCAACCGCCTGGCGCCTCCCTGGGTCAGGCGCCGCCGATCGCTTCCCGTGACCAGCCGTCCTCCGACATGGAACTCTTGCCCGCTCCGCACCACATGGCGTCTTCGCGCGTCGGGTACCCCGACGCAATGGAGGTCGACCCTTCGGCCCCTCCTGTCTCTCTACGGGCGCATACACCGCATGTTGACGTGCACCCTGGACTAGGTTTTCAGGCCTTTCCTAGCTCCCCTCGGACTGAATGGCAGGGTGCGGGTGGCACAACCTCGCCTGTTGTTAGGCTCTCCGCCTCATCGCATACGTCAACATGGGGTCCTCCCCACGGTGGGCGGAAGCCTTATAACACGACCGTCCGCCGATTTGCGGGGGAGGAATGTGGTGTCACCGCCAGACACCACACTTGCTAGGTGGTAGCTTTAAATCGGCCGCGGTCCAGTAGTACATGTCGGACCCGTGTGTCGCCACTGTCAGTGATCGCAGACCGAGCGCCACCACACGGCAGGTCTCGAGAGACGGACTAGCACTCGCCCAGTTGTACGGACGACTTTGCTAGCGACTACACTGACGAAGCCTCGCTCCTTTGCAGAGCAGATAGTTAGAATAGCCTTCAGCTAAGTCCATGGCTACGACCTAGCAAGGCGCAATTAGCATGTATCAACAGAGTCTCACTTGTATCGTCAAGAGCGATGTACAACAATGATGGATTAAAGGTAAGTATTCCAGCCGCTACGTACTTTTCTTTATAGCATTCATTACGTATCCTGCGTGAGTTTAAGCGCGTGCCTTTCGGCTACTTCCGAGTGGCGTGGCTGTCTTGCTACGCCACAACAGACTTCTTATTCATCTGCCCATGAGTATGGTATGGATAAAATGTTCGTCTTATAGCGTGAAATAATGTGTTGTTGAAAGTGCCTGCATTTACACGTGCTGAGGAATATTGCTGCTTTCACATGCACACACAAAGAGGTGTGTACCTCTATTCACACACACACGTGTGCGTGTACGCACGCGCGCGCTTGTGTGTGTGTGTGTGTGTGTGTGTGTGTGTGTGTGTGTGTGTTAGAGAGAGAGAGAGAGAGAGAGAGAGAGAGAGAGAATCAGCAATAGTTTGTGTCAGACACTTTATTGAGAACAAAGCTCCCCTCGTGCCATGAATCTGGGCAAATCTAACAGTGATGCACTACGAAAAGCTGGCAGTGGGAGAGCCATGTTGGCTAGTGCGAATCTGTCTAGCTCAGGCTAGAGTGACTCTTATGAATACGATTCTTTGAAACAGCTTGCGTTCTGTTTATGAAATGGCTTTGTCTTGCAGTCGGCTTTAGCAAGTCGGTATTTCATTCACCGAGTAAGCTGTACCAGACACGACCTCCTAATATCCGTTGAAAACCTGGTTTTTGAAGGTCTGTGCTAAGGACAACATGTGATTCTTTACTTTAGTCGATGTCCTTATGGGGATTTTTTGTATATGAGGCACAATAATAGCCCAGGTAATAAATCCTTTATGTTTTATTTCAAATCCATACCAATGACGGATTCAGTTAAAGAAAGCACAGTTTTTGTGAGTTAACATCCGTTGGTTACTAAACAAGTCCTTTTCGAAGCATTTATTGGAGGTAACAAGTTACATACTATCGTGGCCAATTCAATTTACATTTCATTCAGAATTAGTTGCCCATGATGAATATCGAGAAATACGATACTTTTGTGTTATTAAGCTACTTATTTTGAGAGGGTTGCTCCATTAATATAATTACACGTTTTGTGGTATTACTAGATCGCCACTGAGAGAAGATCATATTCTGTATTAAAGCACAACTACTACCCATATCTTACTAATCAGAGGAAAGCTAGATCCTAGGAACATTGAAACTGATTTTAGTAAAAGGAAAGTCAACTAGCGGTAAATATTTTTAATTGCTTCAGTTGTCAGAAAAGTTCTAGGACAAGGTTTATGTTTCTGAGTTTGGAATACGAAAAAGGAACAAATGTTTTTTATGTTACCCGGTATGTCTGCATTCTAGAAATGACCTCGACCATGTTTCCGTGCAAACTAACGATGTGACAGTGGTGTGCTTAGCAACACACTTGGCACATTACTTAAGCTGACACAATGGATGCTGATCGTCAACAAAGAGTGAATACAAAGCTCTGTATTAAGTTCGGGAAAACCTCTAGTGAAACTTGGGCAATAAATGCAAGCGAGGCACTTTCAAGAACACAAAGAGCTTCGTGAAGACAGAGATTCGGACCAAGACGAACATGACAGGGTCGCCCATCTACAGCACATACCGATGCAAACGTGGATCGTGTGACGCTTTTATTGCAAGTGACTGGCAACTGATCGTGTGATATCAAAAGAACTCAATTTGAATCTTGATGTGTGTTTTACGATTTTATGCGAAGATTTAGGCAAACGGAAAATTACTGCAATGGTCGTCCCTCACACAATAACATGCGAACTGAAAGAGGAAAGACGAAGAGTTTCTGCTGAACTACTGGATAGAATCATTCCACATTTCTGTCAAAGATTATTGTTAGTGATTAATGTTGGTGCTACCGTTAACATCCTCACATGAAGCGTCAAGTGCTGGATGGAGGAGTTCTGGATCATGAGCCTCCAAAATAGTCAAACGATAATCTTCGAGAACAAAGACAATGTTGAACTCATTCTTTGATGCTAAAGGATTAGTTCGCCACAAATATGTTCCTCCAGGTCAAACTGCGAACCTAACTGCTTACATCGAAGTCTTGAAAATTTTGCGACGAGCAATTCGATATCACCACCCAAATTTGCAGCATTCACAAGACTGCTTCTTACCGCAGGACAATGCAAGACCCCTTACTGCTTTACCTGTTATCGAGTATCTGGTCAGAAATTCTATTATTGACATCCCACGTCCATCATATTCGCCCGATCTCCCGATTTCCGATTTTTTCCTTGTTTCAGCGAGTGAAGAGGTGACTGAATGGAGAGTTGCATCAAGATATCGCAGATATCCAATAGGGTGTGAAAAATAAACTTACAAGCACCACATTTGAAAATTTCCCTGCTTGCTTGTTCTTAAGACCTCCAGCAACAACGTTGGCAACTGTTTGTAGGTTTGTAACTGTGAATCGGGGCTAGGATCATGACTTGGTAAGCACAGTTTTCTATTCTTTGAAATACCCTGTCCTGAAGGTTTTCTGACTAACGGACTATTTCAAACATCAAATATAAAGTCCATTGCACTTTTTTTGTGTCAGGGTCTGAGAATCGTCACTGGGAGTAGCCCGACTACATTGTAACAAATGAGAATTATCCATTTTCGCAGGGAAGGCAAACTTTATGCAGGTCTTAACCACCACCAACTGTTGCACTTTAAAGTACAAGAAAAATATTGACTATACGGAGATCATACACTCTCCAATAGCTTGAAAACAACATTTAAGCTGGCCGCGGTGGCCGAGCGGTTCTAGGCGCTTCAGTCAGGATCCGCGAGAGTGCTACGGTCGCAGGTTCGAATCCTGCCTCGGGCATGGATGTGTGTGATGACCTTAGGTTAGTTAGGTTTAAGTAGTTCTACCTTCTAGGGAATTGATAACCTCCGATGTTAGGTCTCATAGTGCTCAGAGCCATTTGAACCATTTGAACAACACTTAATTGCAAAACAAATCTTTGTTTCATTGAATATAAAAATATATCAGCCCGACAATTGTTCTGGATATCATTCATTAATCTTCATTTTAAATGTCTCTAATTATAATTAACGTCTGAACAAAACATGTGTTGAGAACACTCCTCAAATAAAGTGTGTCTTGGTCCTCATTACAGGTAATTTTTCAATAGACAGTCACTTCTCAGACCAAATTCTATTACCATGGTAGGCCGCTAAACAGTAACTTTTCACAACACCATCCACATTACTGTTGACGTTCATAGTCTTCCCTCAATCAAAGTAAAGCCGATAAGTACTCAATGAACTCAGCCTCAGCATATTCACTGCACGCTAGCGTTTTGTGATGACTGATAGTTCTTCTCATACTCCTGATGTCCTGATCTGTCTTTTCTCCTGCACTGATTCACTGTCAAATTTGCAGTCTTGAACCGTCTTTTTTGCTATTTTTTCTTGCTATCTTTTTGCTTGAAATCTTCTTGTCTTGCATCGCTTCTTCTTTGTTGATACCATGAAGATCTGTGTCTATTCTTAAAACTCTGCTCTTCGCTGCAAGGTCAAACTGCATTATTCTACACGTTATGATGATTCCAAGCTCTACGTAAAATCTTGTGACTTTTGTCACAAAGAATCTCCCTAACTTTCCCCGACATTATCACTCTTTCAATTAAACGAGTTGCCCTGTCTGTTCGTCATTAGGTTGTCGAGCCCCAACATCGATTGATTCCTATCATTTGTCGATTCCTCCTTAACAAAATAATGCACAGATAAAAGTTTTCCTGCTAGACGAAAGCAACCTCTATACCTATAAACGGCATACAATCCAAAGTGCTTGTAACATTAGAATATCTAAAATATTTCATCTCTCATTTAAACTTAAATACAAAATAACAAAAAACTAGTGGTAAAACTTATATCACATTATCATTACATATTTAATCAATCACTGAAAATGGAGAATAAAGTGTCCATTAGAATATCACCACGGAATAAGGAAAGAAGCAATCAGCGGGCATTTGCAGTTAACAGAGGAGAGATAAAGCAAACAGAAAAAAATACATTCCCAATTGACGGGCAAATATTTCTTTACGCACTGACTTGTTTCTTGATTGTCTTTTGCAGAATTGATGATTTCTGTAATGGACGTCTGCCACGATAACTGTTTGCTACCTTAAAATACTCACATTCACTATCAGAGTTTCAAGTGAAACTTTCAGTTTGTTCCTGTAAACATCATACGCATCACCAAGTATTGGAATCTACTGATTTTTTGATGCGTTACGTCTCATTAAAATTTCGCGCATACAACAACCAGGATTTGCTTGTAATGTTTGTAAAATTGTGTCATTCTCTTTGCGTGGCTGTCTGAACATAATATGTTTATATCAGTTTTATTATGATTCAGAACAGAAGGTTTTGTTTTGGTTCGGATATTACGGCTAATTGTAGGCACCTTTTCTTTATTTGGTTGCTGAAGCACAGTTCACTGTAAGACAGTTTCATGATATACTGCTGCTATTGGGTTTTTGTATGAAGTAGGACATTAATATTTACCGTGGTATAGAGACTTCTTTCTTCTGATATTTGTTCTTTTATTTTGTTACTGCGGTTAAATAAACATTACGAAGTCTCTGAAGCGCTTGTTATTCGTTGAGTTACTCAAGAATGGCATTCTACTTGAATAGATGAATGACTTACAAAAGCATATGACTACCGTACTTTTTCTTGTGCCTTCAAACACTTGCGGACCGACGAAACGGACGGCTTCTTACGGTTTTATCTTATCTAGCGTATTTATTTCTGTCTTCAATTCGACGCGGAAAATAATTCTTACAGCATGTAGCTATGTAGTCTGTGTTCTTGCTAGTTTAGTAGTATGTCTGATGGATTAGTTTCGCATCAGGAAGATGTTGGTGCCATAATTTTAAAGAATATTGTGTTTATACTGGTTGCTGGTGAGGAGGAAAGTTAGTTATTAGTATTATATTAATGATCTTATTCATAATCAGCCATTTCACAGTCATCACAGTCGCCCAAGGAAGTTATAATTGAGCCCACACACAGTCTGTTAAAGGGTGTAGCTATCTGTATAGAGTGCGGTCTAAAACAGATATAACACACATACAACCCGTTAAAGGACGCAGCAATCTATGCAGAGTGCAGACCCAAACACATATAACACACATACAATCCATTAAAGGATGCAGAAATCTGTGCAGAGTGCGGTCCAAAACAGATGTAGCACACATACATTCCGTTAAAGGATGCAGCAATCTGTGTTGAGAGCGGTCCAAAACAGATATAACACACACAGAATGCGTTAAAGGATGCAGCAGTCTGTGTAGAGAGCGGTCCAAAACAGACGTAACACACATACAATCCGTTAAAGGACTCAGCAGTCTGTGGACTGTGGCTCAAACCGATATTTGAACACTAAAAAAGTACTTACCAGGTAATTGATCTTCATCTCCTCAGAGGCACTTGTCACTGCTGCTGCCGCTGTCGCTGCTGCTGGTGCTGCCCGTACGCTCCATGATGCACACGAAAGTACAGTGATTGAACACTCAACGAAGAACAGAGGCAGACTGAGGGTGAGTTCGGTTGTGCTTTGGCTTATATAGTTTCTATGACGTCGAATCACGTCACTAATGCAGTAGCCAATATGAGTGCAGCATTCTAGGGCTGGAGGTTGCTACGTCATGAATGAATGGTCGGTGCGCTCCTTGTGGGAAAACCTCAGATTCCCAATTTGATCATTGAATTTCCAAGTGGTGCATTCAGTTATCGAATATCATTAAAATTCGATTGGAATAAAGTACTTAGGTAATTCATATGATAGATGCGCCACATGTGTTCAGTTGATATGGTTTGCATATTTCTCCAAGACGATCTATGGCGCCAGTATGAACGTGCGGGCTAGAGGCTATGATGCCAGCATTTGCACGCTCGTGGGTTCTACATGTGGCGTATGCCCAGGTATAAACACCTGAGAGAGAAAGCATTGCTGCATCTCTCTTTCTCAGCACCTGACTACAGGTGTGACATGTGTCTCACGTACTACGAGCAATGATCATGGATTACACAATGGGATCGTGCTCTGGCTATGTCCTAGATCACATGGCGAACACACTGTCTGCCGCCATATTGGATTATGTCACAGATGAGAGCGCCCTCTGTTGGTGGCGATGTGTACTAAGCCAGTTGGAGTCCTGACCTCGTGGTGAACACACCAGATGGCCCTACTGCATGAAAACGATTAAATGAAGACTTATGTCCAAGTCCTTTTCCGATGAATCCTTAGGAGGAGGTGGCAGTGGGATGAATAAGGTTAGTCCATGTGCCCTTTCATTAAGGCCATTTTCTTTGCGTAGTAGAGATATGCGAATTGACCTTTGTTTACCACCAAAATTCCAAATGGCTCTGAGCACTATGGGACTCAACTTCTGAGGTCATTAGTCCCCTAGAACTTAGAACTAGTTAAACCTAACTAACCTAAGGACATCACACACATCCATGCCCGAGGCAGGATTCGAACCTGCGACCGTAGCGGTCTCGCGGTTCCAGACTGCAGCGCCTAGAACCGCACGGCCACTTCGGCCGGCACCATAATTCCAACTTAGCTCCAGTTCGTAGGAAGAAGTGGCAGTTGGGTGACTTAAGTTAGCGGAGTTAGGCCAAGTGAGCTATGTTCCTGCGATGTTCTTAGCTTAGTAGAGATGACCGCAGTGTGATGTATTATCCAGCTGGAATTTGAACTTGCCGCCATTTTTCTGGGGGAAAGGTGCATGGCACTTTTCCGTCAAAATTCAAACTTTCTGCCAAAAGCAGACATCTTGAATGACGCCATGGCCACCATCTTAGATGATGTCATGCGTTGTTGCTAAGTCTATACGTCGCCATCTTGGATGACGTCATCGCCGCCATCTTGGACACATCTGACAACAATGCAGAGTGCCCTTGTACCTTCTTTGTCCCGGTACTCACAGCAAATTAGTGTTATATGCTCTTAGAGGACAAATTCGCATGTACGAAAAGAGGTGATAACAAAAAATAAAGTTAACTACTGGCCGGAGATGACTGGACAGAACACATATAGAAAGACCGTACCTGATGCCTGGGAAACTTTCTAGGGAAAGTATGCTTTCAGAATCACAATGGAAGGTCTTTGAAAAGAATAAAAAATATTGTCGCTATGTTTCTTTTTATTTCGAAACATACAACAGGCTATATTTGAAAGAACCGCTATTGTTAACAAATACTCGGGTATCACGTGATACGGGCGTGCAGAATATGAAATTTCACATGGACAGCTCGTGTAGGGGTGGAGTCTCAGAGTATAGGAGCGGAATATGAATGCATAGGCCAGGAGGAAATAGTTTCCACCACAATACGCTTGTCAAGCTTTGTTGGGCCAAGAAACGAAGCAAGTAGTACAACAATCAACATTGTCCGCTACAACTTGTGGTAGGGGATGAACACAAGATGCACTTAGAGGAACAAGAAAGATATACAGACAGTGGCCGTGGGTAGAAGGGGGAAAGGTGTCTTCAGACCAGGGCCATGTGTAGACAGACCACTTCCGGTTCTGTCGGCCTAGAACAGCTGTTTAGTGAGCACTTGCGTTCACAGGTTTTGAAAATTTCGTAACATCTCCGGAGTGGACATCATGGATTTCGAACCGAGTTAGTTACCTTCTGCGGAACAATTTAAAGAGGGCAGAACTGTACACGTCGCTAAGACTAAGAGAGTGGACATTGCCAATAATTTAGCTAGGGAAAAGCATAGTTTTTCGTCTCACGAAAACTCTGGGCAGTTTCCGACTGCTGATTCAGTCAAGGCCAGAACAGTATTGAGGTTTACAGGTGCGCACGCGCTGCCTTCATCATACGCCACTGCCGACCACAGCAGCCGCCGACAAAGCACATTAAATATCGCGTCTGCTCAGGCGCTCAGTAAGGGAGTCACTAACATGTGTGTGCTCTTCAGTTCTGTTGGATTTTAGAATTGCGTTACGTATCTGCTTCTCATTCCCTCGTATTAATGCTAGCCACGTATCGCGTGTGTGTTGATAGGGGATAAAACTAGGGAAACTACTAGTAAATATACGTTATTGTTCAGCTAAAATACCTTAGACAACAAGTCATATTGAAGTGTTGTGAATGTGATATTTTGGACGGTAAATTGTTTCATGATCATGTTATTGTAAGTTACGCTGGGGGTTCTTTTCTCATGTTTGTCACGATTAATTTCACTTAGTTTGTGATTTCATTGCCAGGATCTTCGTAATCGTAGAGGATTTTCCAACGTTACCAACTACACACTTGAACCCAATATGTATGGTGATTCTGTAATAAAAAGAGTTCGTACATGTAATAGTTCGTACTGGTTTGTGTGTTTTAGAGTAGAGTCTACACCCTACGCACTGAAATATTTTAGGATATGACGGCTGCTATTGCGATGTCTAATCGAGACTTCATCCGGGATCTCTGTACCTTGCAGGGCCTGGGTTCGCACGTACTTTAGTTCTGCCAAATATCTCCATGCGTGGCAAGTGATAAGGACGGGTCATAACGACCTGGAGAGTACATTAGAAAGTAGTTGTGTATTTACCTCATCATTACTAGACAGTACTGTATTTCATACATCATTTTCCACTCCCTCATTCAGGACATACAAAGCCACATTGTTTAATCCTTACTAAGCTCAGATAACGTGCGCGTCAGGAAATAGTGGTTATGTAATGTTTATTTCGTTTGTAGACAAAATACTCTAAAAGGTTCCAAGTAGATCAGCATGTCATACAGCTGTCACACGGCACAGACTCAACTACAAAATGGTTCAAATGGCTCTAAGTGCTATGGGACTTAACTTCTGAGGTCATCAGTCCCCTAGAACTTAGAACTACTTAAACCTAACTAACCTAAGGACATCACACATATCCATGCCCGAGGCAGGATTTGAACCTGCGACCGTAGCCATCGCGCGGTTCCAGACTGTAGCGCCTAGAACCGCTCGGCCACCCCAGCCGACAGACCCAACTACAGAAAGAGGCAATAATGCAATGTGTTCAATCAATTGTTAGCGAAATACCGACTAAGCAAATGCAAAATCCTTCTATTGTGATACTTGAAGAGGAGCAATCATCGATATCACCACACGGGCTTTCACCGATCGCAAGCTCGCGGCATCTGGTGGAGCCAATGGAGCGCGCCGGCTGCGCCACACCCTCAGCAGCTCAACACCAGGAGCGCCCTCTGGAGCTGCAGTGCAGGACGGCCGGCGGCAGCGACTCGCAGCCACCCCACCTCGACACCGCATTTCCTGCTGTAATGTCGCGATCCTCGTGCTAGTTGACACTGTAATAGCTGGACTCTTTTTCTTACTGCACTAACTGTAGATCTTCATACGTTTGGAAAAACACAAGTCAATTTTGTGCTTATTGAGTTAACTAGTTCGCTAATCATTTGCGGTCCAGTCCAGCTTTCCTACGACGACAGTTGCAGCACCACTCAGCAGCCCACCTCTCCATACGTGTACAAAGTCGTACAAAACAAAAGCCTCGAGGATAGGTGTGTCTCTAGGCGAAACTACTGACTGCTTGGGTTGATATATTGCAAATTTAATAGCTGGAAAATTAAGTGACGACGGATCGCGACAAGCTCATCTGGTGCGCTGCAAAATTCATCAAACAGCAAACCACTGTACAAAGCATATTTAGTTCACGGGTGGATGTGTGTGAGTAATTGTAAACAGAAAAAAATTGTGTAGTCTATCAACGTTTTCGTAATCTGAGGTATGGTTTCGGTCGGTAGAAGTCGGTGGACTTTGTGACTCCTACATGTCTTTGTTAGGTGGTAATAGTTGTTTATTTCAAAGAGTACATTATTTGAGCGTAGGCTACTTTTAGTATGAGCTTGCACTTCAGCTTGTTAGGTCCGAGTTCAGTGCGACATTTCTGTGCTAATGCGGATCATCGGCACAAAGCTAATATTGTCAGTCCTGCACAAAGTGATGGAATGCGATTCTCCCTGCGCAATCTCTCCCCCATCTTTCAAAAGTCATTGTGCTCCTACCCCTGTAACCAATAAGTAAGGAAGTTGTGTTTGCTAAAATTTTGTGTATTAAAATGCAGCAGTAATATGATGCTTCTGTTTAGGTATGTTGTGGCTAATAAGCTTAAACAAAAAAGCGCTATTGTTGTTCAGTGATCTTGCCCTGTGTATGATGAAGGCTGAAGAAGCAATTAAAATATTTACAGTAATCTAAAGGTCATTTCATGGTTATCCCATGTGCTGCATCGTGCAACTGAAACAGTACGTCCAAAATATGACATTGTGAGTATCCTAATAAAGTCTACAAAGAAAGTAAATACACGCATAAAACACAAACGTTTGATACTTTTGCTAGCACTAAACATATCATATGCTGATTTTTTTCCATTCAACATATTCTTGAACTCACCTGCCCACATTGCCTAATTTGGGCTCATACTGTTAATTTAGCTTCGTCACTGAAACCTATTTCAACCAGACAGAGTACCTGAATAAATTGTGTCATCTTCACTGTGGTAATTATGATGTAGGTAAGTCGAAAGAGACTGTAAATTCCCACCAAATTTGTTGAAATTAACGTCTGTTTACCTGATTCTATTCAAAACTTCCGTTTTTGACCACTTTTTGATTTTTCTTCTTGGATTTAGGCCGAATACTCAACTAAAACCACTGATGCAGCTAAGATCAAAGTCACACGCACTAAAGAAAATAATTTTTACTGATTTACATCAACTCTAATTTTGCACATTTGCCTGTGACAATAGCGAAGTTGGGAACCGCAGGTATGCCACAGGAGGCATCATTGACAGTCATTCAAGCCGCTGGAAAATCTTTGGAATCATCCTGTGGAGAACTGTGCGTCGCAGAAAAACAAGCCGAATGAAGCTATCAGTTGGAATACTTATTATCAGTTTATAAAGAAAAATACTTTAAGGCCAAAACACAAAAGAATTTTAATTTGTTCTGCCTTTTTCTGATCTGTCACTTCCTGGACACAGAAGTGTCATATTCTATGAACAGAAATGCTCTGTCACGTAACTAAAGAAGGTCAGTGGGAATTGGTTTTTGTATAAAGTTTCTTGGAGACAATACAAATAAATAGAGTACTTAATTTGTGATTGGTTTTTGCTAGCTGTGGGTGGTGCCGATAGCTCGCTAATCACGCCTGAGTGTGTTGCTGCTGCTGCATCGTCGAGAAGCCGCCTGGGCCGAGCCTCCTGCGTCTGGAGCGTCCTGACCGAAGACCGTCACAGCTGTGCGCGGAACCCGAAGTGTCTGTACCAGGCGCAAGACGTGGAGAGTATCTGGTGCAGACAGAGTCACAGGTGTCCTCTCTGTCAGCAGAGCCACAAGTCGCTCTACTCAGAGGAGAATCGGTAGCAAAGTTCATGATGATGATGATGATGATGCTTGGTTTGTGGGGCGCTCAATTGCGCGGTTTCCAGGCTTTTTCAAATTCCCCATCTTTTCACTGTCCAGTCACGCCATTTCCTTATTGACGATGGAATGAGAAGGACAACACAAAAACCGAGACACCGGGCAAAGAAAATCCGTGACCCAGTCGGGAATCGGACTCGACACCCCGTGATCCAGAGGCAGCACAGCCAGCTGCTGCGGACTAGGACAAAGTTAAGAGCGCAACAGTTCTGCAGATACTTCTCTCGTCTCGAGCAGCAGTTGACAATCAGAAAGCAATACGTTTGTTCTGTCAACGAAAATATATAGCAGATGTCGCTGTACTATCACGACGGTGCTCCAGCCAATTTATTTACGTGTCTTAAATTTGGGGCATTTTTGCGCTGTTTTCTAGTGTGGGAACATAAAAAGAAAAAAAAATTGATAAAAATATTGGGCTGGAGCCGAACAGGTAGGGACTGATTGTGTCTTTCAGAAAATTTACGAGATCACTACCTCCCCTACAAAGCTTTCTCTCAAAAAATGGCTCAAAAAACTGCCCCTGTTATTTACGAAATCCTCTTTCCGCTAGCGAAACGTTTTTCAGATTGTCCCTAGCAAAAAATGTTACAGAGTGCGCATCGCTGACAAAGTCTGTCACGAAGCAATGGAGCACAATGAACTTGTGCCTCCAGCACCCGTCTTTCCCCTGCTTTGCCTGCTCTGCGCCCCCCCCCCCCCCCGCCCCCGCCACAGGGGCAGGTGCTTCCCCTGCCTGCTGAGCCAGCAGTTCCTAGGGCGATGCTTCTGTTGAACTGCCCTTCTTGCTCTATGGCCGCCACAGTACCCAGAAATCGTCTTACCCCACATCCAGCACATGTAATGGAATACCTACAAGCGTCGAGATGGAAGAAAAAGCGATAAATCATATACGCGAACATTATTGTTCAATAGAAATTGAAAATAAAGTTGCGTTTCCACAGTATCTTCGACTTGCACTTGACTTAATTTGAAATGTAATTGATTTCCTTATCAGACTGACTCTCATTTGCATACAAATATGTGGCTAGTTCGCATAATGACCTATTGTAGAATGAAAAGTGACGAGGCCTGCTGCCTCGACGCTTTCAATCTGTCATATCCATCAGTTGTGCAATCTTAGAACATTTAGAACATTTTCTGAGCTCAGAAGTAAGGACGTAGCTCGAACGGAATGCCAAGCAGCATTGATTCCGGAAACATTGATCACGTAAAACACAACTCTCATGTCCCTTACGTGACGTCCTGCAAGTCTCTCTAAAAAACATGT
Organism: Schistocerca serialis cubense; assembly: GCF_023864345.2. Taxonomy (NCBI): domain Eukaryota; kingdom Metazoa; phylum Arthropoda; class Insecta; order Orthoptera; family Acrididae; genus Schistocerca; species Schistocerca serialis. The sequence continues at coordinate 1,062,820,938 of NC_064640.1, read as the reverse complement.
GACTCAGTAGAAGCTTATGCGTAATACAGGAAATTCGGTCGTACGTAGCATCGAGCTAAAGTTGTGACTGAACTGAGAATTTCTCGATAGGAAGGTAACAAGCTTGTTACTTTGGTTTGAGAAGCCTCTGAAGACATAGATTCAACTACACGTGTGTTCCAGGAAAGTGTGTTGGAAGTCTTGCTGTTCCTCTTGAATATTAATATTTTTTAGACAGTCTTGTAAGTAACTTCAGACTTTATGTAGACGAAGCATTCATCTGTAACTGCTGTGGCGTATCGTCGAGCGCCGGCACGCCGGTAAAGAACGCTAGAGCTGAGAGGGCGTGAAGAAGGCGTGAGCCAATAGTTGCTGACCGACCTCTCTACAGGACGACATCGAGACAGCAGCGGCCTCCAGGAGAAGAGAACATAGGCGCCGCACCGCCTGGCAACACCGCCAGTTGAAGACCAGCCGTTCTGCGAGCTCTACAGCACAGATTTAGGAAGTGTGTAACTTATCTTGTATAACGAATGGTATACACCGAATATACTTCTTATTTGTCTGTTGCCATTTGTTTGCGACCCATCATTGTCGATTCTCAAAATTAAGTATTGTCATTTACCTTACTGTAATAAAAATTCGTTAATACGATTTGTTTGAATTGTTGTCTAGCGATCCGACAATGCATGTCTCCTAGGCACCCCATATTCGACGAGTAGTCAGGACACAATAATAACGAATTACTGTCCGAAAAAATCGGCCAAATAATCATTCGGATCTTGATAAGATTTTAAAGGACAGCAAAGATTGACAACCCCCTTTAAACATCCAGAAATGTAAAACAACCTACCACACAATAAGAAGAGGTTCAACATTCTGTAACTATAGTATCAACGCTTCTCAACTGAAATCGGTCGAAGCATACAAATACCTAGATGCAGCTATTTGTTGAGATGTGACATGGAAGGATCACGTTGGCAGCTGACAGACTTAAGGCAATGTAATCGCTAAAATACAACACTCCACTACATGTTGCTCTTATGGAGGACCCGAGGACAATACTGCTATAAATATAGCGCCCGCATAGAGCTCTAAAACAATTACAGTTCCAGCTCTCCACATGTCAATGGAATGCGAAGAGGTCGTTATAACTGATGCGGTGGGAAGGACTCTTTGCCATGCTCTTCACAGTGGTTTGCATAATATGGATGTAAATGTAGATACGGATGACGTGGAGCATCTGCTGATATCTTTAAAAACTGCCGGGCAGTTAACTTGGCAGGTAATGTTGGTGAATTGCAGATCGGAACAATACACTCCTAGAAATTGAAATAAGAACACCGTGAATTCATTGTCCCAGGAAGGGGAAACTTTATTGACACATTCCTGGGGTCAGATACATCACATGATCACACTGACAGAACCACAGGCACGTAGACACAGGCAACAGAGCATGCACAATGTCGGCATTAGTACAGTGTATATCCACCTTTCGCAGCAATGCAGGCTGCTATTCTCCCATGGAGACGATTGTAGAGATGCTGGATGTAGTCCTGTGGAACGGCTTGCCATGCCATTTCCACCTGGCGCCTCAGTTGGACCAGCGTTCGTGCTGGACGTGCAGACCGCGTGAGACGACGCTTCATCCAGTCCCAAACATGCTCAATGGGGGACGGATCCGGAGATCTTGCTGGCCAGGGTAGTTGACTTACACCTTCTAGAGCACGTTGGGTGGCACGTGATACATGCGGACGTGCACTGTCCTGTTGGAACAGCAAGTTCCCTTGCCGGTCTAGGAATGGTAGAACGATGGGTTCGATGACGGTTTGGATGTACCGTGCACTATTCAGTGTCCCCTCGACGATCACCAGTGGTGTATGGCCAGTGTAGGAGATCGCTCCCCACACCATGATGCCGGGTGTTGGCCCTGTGTGCCTCGGTCGTATGCAGTCCTGATTGTGGCGCTCACCTGCACGACGCCAAACACGCATACGACCATCATTGGCACCAAGGCAGAAGCGACTCTCATCGCTGAAGACGACACGTCTCCATTCGTCCCTCCATTCACGCCTGTCGCGACACCACTGGAGGCGGGCTGCACGATGTTGGGGCGTGAGCGGAAGACGGCCTAACGGTGTGCGGGACCGTAGCCCAGCTTCATGGAGACGGTTGCGAATGGTCCTCGCCGATACCCCAGGAGCAACAGTGTCCCTAATTTGCTGGGAAGTGGCGGTGCGGTCCCCTACGGCACTGCGTAGGATCCTACGGTCTTGGCGTGCATCCGTGCGTCGCTGCGGTCCGGTCCCAGATCGACGGGCACGTGCACCTTCCGCCGACCACTGGCGACAACATCGATGTACTGTGGAGACCTCACGCCCCACGTGTTGAGCAATTCGGCGGTACGTCCACCCGGCCTCCCGCATTCTCACGATACGCCCTCGCTCAAAGTCCGTCAACTGCACATACGGTTCACGTCCACGCTGTCGCGGCATGCTACCAGTGTTAAAGACTGCGATGGAGCTCCGTATGCCACGGCAAACTGGCTGACACTGACGGCGGCGGTGCAAAAATGCTGCGCAGCTTGCGCCATTCGACGGCCAACACCGCGGTTCCTGGTGTGTCCGCTGTGCCGTGCGTGTGATCATTGCTTGTACAGCCCTCTCGCAGTGTCCGGAGCAAGTATGGTGGGTCTGACACACCGGTGTCAATGTGTTCTTTTTTCCATTTCCAGGAGTGTATATCGAAGAATACAAATATTGAAGATCGACAAGAAGATAATGTCGAAAAGGAAACTTCCAGAGAAGCGATTCTGAAGTTGTGCCGAGTACTGGGAGGCAAACTGAAGAAAATAATATCTTCCTTGCAGTTTTCGAACAACAAGAAGTCTTCCACAATGTTCCATAGAGGAACATGTCCTTAACTCTTAGAAGACTGAGTCATAACTACAGAGGGAGAACAAAATTATAAACCACCTATAAAATGTAAGAGACAATGTTAAAAGTGAAAGATAAAGAAGGAGAGGTCTAGTTAAGAAGGGTGGAAAGCAAGTTAGCTGCTTATCAGCTACAATCGTCAGCTTTCACGAAGTATGGAGAATGGAACATAGTGAATATGGACGAAAAGAAATTGCAAGAATTTGGAAGGTGACGGAATCGAAAAATTGTTCAAACTTATTGCGTAGATAAAATAAGTACCGAAGAATATGAAATAGAGACATGTGAGGAAAACATTCTGTGGAAGACCCTGAAGATGAGACAGTTTGGTTCAAATGGCTCTGAGCACTATGGGACTTAACATCTATGGTCATCAGTCCCCTAGAACTTCGAACTACTTAAACCTAACTAACCTGAGGACAGCAAACAACACCCAGCCATCACGAGGCAGAGAAAATCCCTAACCCCGCCGGGAATCGAACCCGGGATCCCGGCCGTGGAAAGCGAGAACGCTACCGCACGACCACGAGATGCGGGCTGAGACAGTTTACTAACAAGGAAACCTTGAGTACGAGGTCGCAAATGGCCTATGATGTTTACGGCATTCGACGCTCCACATGTTGTCTACCATGCAGCCACAATTTCGGCATCTAATGGCAACAGAGGGCGGAAATGGAGGGGGGGTATCTAATGGTGAGCACAGCATGAGGTCACGGAGCGTAGTTGAACTGCTTAGTCGAAGAGTAAATCACAACAGTGCTGCAGGGTTAACGGTGTCGATGCAAAGCGGAGTAATGGCAGCGTGTAGCGAAGCAAACATTGCATTATATCTACACCAACATTTGCTGAAGTTGACTTTAGTCACAAAGGAACCGATGGAATTTCGCAGAGTGAGAAAGAAGTGGCAGATGAAATATTAGCGTTTCTGCAAGATGAGTCGTAAAATGCGTGCTGTCGTATATGCTCGAGTGTGGGGACCGTGCAGATGATAAGTACAATGATGACGATAAGTGCTTAAAAAGTGAAACACGTTTTGGGCCATGTGCTTCATCATCCATGAGGGACAGGGAGTGACAAATCCCGTCTCCAGTGAAACATAGTAAGTGGCAATCGTTGTCCAAAAGGCGGGTACTATACATAATTACGTACATGGAAAATAACCCGCAGCAATGAAAAAAAAAAGAAAATTAACATTTATCAACCGATCTCCAGTAAGTTCGCAGCGGTATGACAGTGTAGTGCATAAGAAAAACCACCGATATTAAAGGGAGGACAAGATACACTTGGTACAAAAGCGGGCCTTCGCGCTGTTCAAGGATGTGAGATACTATTTACAGGATGTGCATGGCAGTGACCTACTGCGTTGTGCACGTCAAATTGCGCACGACATTCATTACAATGATTTCAAGAGAAGCAGCAGATGGCTGCATAACTTCAAACTAAGCGTCAGCTTGACGATGCAGAGCAAACTGCGGAATCGGCACGAAAATTTGTAGAAGACTTTATTCAACTCAGACCAAACGGAATTTGAACAAGAAATACATATGAAAGGAACACTGTAAATTAGAGCCACCGAGCGAGTTTTATCCAGCTCAACTAACGTCGATTACTTAACACATTTATATTCAATTATGACGACATTTAATCTGGATAGTAGATTGTCTGGAAAGTTTTTTGTTGGGCTGCGAGAAGTTGCTGGTGCTCTGCTCGCTACGGTTCTTTCTCGTGTGCGTATGCTTGCAAGAGCAGTAGGGAATATTTACGTTACAGCAAGCGACGGCGGAGAAATGGGTGTAAGAGAACCAGCTATGGTATGAACATTGCTTTTGGGCAAGGGCTGGTCAAAATAACTTGTTGTTTATTGATTTCTGCTTTTCTTATAAAAATCATCCTCCTTTAAAGCGTAACGTCACTCCTGAAAAATGTACTACATTGGAGTTCTACCACCTGGAAACATTGGAAAAATTCAGACTCTGTATGTTTGCTTTTTCCGTGATGTAAAACAAGAGTGGGTCCTAGCTGAACGTTCCGCACGGCTTTTAACTCCATAGAGTTCGCCATCGATCTTGATGGTGCAAACTATTGTCATCACTGTGGTGCGCCATGTTTCATTCTGTGTCCATGATGCAAGTTAATTGTTTGTTTTGAACGTTTCTTGAATGTTTATGACGTCCATTTGGTAAAGTGTAATACATACGTCCCATAGAACGTTGATGTCTACATCTCCGGGACGCTGATTTCCTGTCTCCGTCCTGATGTATATGGTAAGCCATCACCAGCTAATATTTTTCCTGACACAATTGTTAACACAACACTTTCCAAAGAGTTTTACTAAAGACTGAACTTGCGACCTCGCAACCAGTGGGTTCCTTGGGAGACAACTGCTATGGCGTCCATCAGAACATATCGTGGCGCTAAGGAAGCAGTAGAGGAGGACGTCGAGTGTAGTAGATAGGTTTAAATGCAAAATATAGGACAATATGAGAAGAAATGGTGGAGAGCATAAAACCAGTAGAAGTTTGACCACATTTAAAACTGCAAAAGGCTGGTCAGAGATTCAACTGGAAGAGCGGTCGAAAGCATGAGCCAACAGACTAATTGGTAACTCAGAGTGGCGAGGAGTGCATTCTGTCCCATATTCTTCACCTCCGAGAATACGATGCCCGACGAAGAAAGTGAAGGGCCCAGGAGGGGAGGTGGAAGCGAAACGAAAAGTCGCAGGTTGAGGAGGTGTGTTTTGTTATTTTAACGATTACAGAACCGAATCAAATTTACGAAGAAGTTGCCAGTACGAGCCAGCTTATAATTATGACGTTGCATCACCTCTAGCCTGGATGCACGAACTGAGTCCGTGGGGTCGGGTGTCATAAGCCCCTCCTGCCCTCTCCTGAGACTAGCTGGCCCACAACAGTTGCAACTGGCCAGTGATACCCAGGAAACGGCACTGGGACGGACTTGCGTCCGACCTGGTCCATCACGTGCTCTATTGCGCGCCGATCGTGGGAACTCGATCACCACGGGTGTGCCTCAACGTCACTCAGTTTATGGAGGCACATGCCACTTATGGATGAACAATGCCCTGTTGGAAAACGGTGCCACAACCACTGCGCGACAGACGTTACACGTCAGGACGCAGGATGTCCGTGACGTACTGTTAAACCGACAGAGTTCCCTGCATCACTACCAGCCGTGATTGAAGCCTAACCCGACGGATCCCCACGTCACGAAGCCAGGAGTGACACCACTGCGCCCCTACTGAATGAATGGGACTTCTCCCCAGGCCGCCGCCATGCTCGTCGACGATGGTGATACCGGGTAATGTAGACTCGCGTTTCGTCTCTGAACACAGTGCGACGCCGTTCGTCTGATGGTCAGGGCGCGTGCCGAATGCAGCCGTTCGTGCTTTGGTGCCGGCAGCAGCTAGTGGAGGCAACGGTAATTCCCCGGTCTGGCTGCTGTCAGTCTCCTATCAGTGGTGCGGTATGACACAGAGAACTTCTGGGAGTCCATTACTTGCTCTCGGATGGCAGGCCCTAATGTGAAGCGGTTACTCTGTGCTTAGTGTACAACACTCCATTCTTGTGGCGTGATGTGGTCGACTGGAACCGTGACGACGAGTACGTCTACCCTCCAGTCCAACACAGGGCCACTGTCACATCCAGCTGCCACACAAATCAGGATGTTGCGTGAAATGTAGACGCGCCGTGAGGATCCCTTCAAAGTTTGTCAGGTGCTGATAACGCTGTCCCAAAAGCGTGCGCCGCCTCTGTGTCCCTCACAGTGATCACCCCCCATCTGACCCTGCTCAGGCCTTTCGTATACCCTACCACGACCAGTAATTGCGCCAAACACGAAAGACACTAATGCCTAATGCACTCTGCTGCCGTTTCTACCTGTCACACAAAAGTGCAACAGTAACACGCAACATTTACATATGTTTCTTCAAGTTTTCCCGGTGGTTCGAATGTTCCGTAAGTTTTCGGGAGTTCACCTCGGAATTTATTGCCTCTTGTAAGGATATTTCGGCAGTCAACCTTTTAGCCACTCTCGACGTGAGTCGCCTGCAAGATTCTTAAAGCACTCTGCACTGTGAAATAAACGCGCGTGCGTAAAATATAACATTCTTTGTTCGGAGAATGTCAGTCACAGATTAATCTTTGCTCGTCTAAGAGCAAAACAAAGCTAGCGCAGAGTCAGCGAATCCACAGTACTTACAAATTAATTGGTTTATTCGATGAAATGATGAAATTACGAGACACTGGTTTCTAGTGGGTGAATAGCCGAAGCAGTGACTTTTACTGGCTGAGAACACATGCTGTAGTAAATAAAAGGTGGATAAAATCCTTGAAAATAACTGAATGTACAGAAAGATGAAAACAATAGTGGAATGGGTACGTAAGTTTCATTTTATTTCGTTATAAATTAAAAGAGAAATAAACTGTTTCGCACTGTACAAAACAAAAGACCACCTCCGCCGCACGCAAATGTCCTCGAATTAAATTTTCTAAAAGCACATTTCTCGAATGCACGTCCATCTACCCGCTAAACATCAGCCCTTCAATTCGTCGGTTTAATTAATGTTTTCCATTCGAGCGTACAACTTCCTATGTCCACCTATTGTCCGTTCAATTGCCCACATGTGCAGCGTACCTAGAAATCATTTTCATTACACGAGCTAAGACATACTCAGCTCCACTCTATTCCTAGACGGTATGTGTGTTCATCTTATGTAACTTACGAGTAATTGTACACTGCGAATAACGAGTGAAATGTCAGCAAATAATTGTACCAAGGATACTCAAGTGTCATGTCAACGGTGAAAGTAATAAAGTGAAATGTCATCAAAAATAACAACCAAAAATACTGACACGTGTTGTGTGGCTCTAATGCAATATACAGCGTGGTCCATTGATTGTGACCGGGCCAAAGATCTCATGAAATAAGCGTCAAACGAAAAAACTGCAAAGAACGAAATTTGTCTTGCTTGTAGGGGGAAACCAGATGGCGCTATGGTTGGTCGGCTAGATGGTTCTGCCATAGGTCAAACGGATATCAACTGCGTTTTTTAAAATGGGAACCCCCATTTTTTATTACATATTCGTCTAGTACGTAAAGGAATATGAATGTTTTAGTTGGACCAGTTTATTCGATTTGTGATAGACGGCGCTGTAATAGTCACAAACAAATGGCTCACAATTTTATGTGAACAATTGGTAACAGGTAGATTTTTTAAGTTAAAATACAGAACGTAGGTACGTTTGAATATTTCATTTCGGTTGTGATACATGTACAGTCGTGTTCAAAAGTATCCGAACGACCTGAATTGCATATCGCCTGAATCGCATGCAACCCGCATAACGCAGCTGTCTAGCAGGTCCTCTAATCGTTCCTCTGTATAGTCATTGGACAATTGAATATCGTTCCAACAAGTCACCACTAGAAAACACAGACCTGTATCGCAATAACTCAAGATGTAAAGTAATACTACGATACTACAAATATCAGGGAACACCTTAGATAAGACTGTCCTTAAGGCTTGTAATCTCACATTTATTACAATAAATAACATACTTGAAATGTTACCACTCTCATTATTACGTCAGATAGTAAGTTCGTCGCATTCATGATTTCCTCTTCAAAGTAACATATCGTACTTATTACTTAACACAAAATGACATTAAAAATTTTAGTTATTCACGACCAGCAAATTGAGAATAGGTATGAACTTCAAATGACACGACGGATCGTCTAGCTGTGCATATGGATTCAAACCCAGATCAAGCAGACTAAGCAAAGATTTCGTGACTGACGCAAACTAACAGTCATTCCTGAATGGGCATACAGAGAGTGATATACTTCGATTTCAGATAATATCAGTTAGCAAATATCAACTTTAAATTAAAAAAGGTAAACATTTTTAACGTACGTGAATTCCACCCAGCAACTGTTGTCACTGTTAACGAATTACGAGAGATGTTAGATATTACTTCTTCACAAGTAACTTACTTGAAATGCCGTGAAGTAAAGCTTTGTGTTGGACAGGGATTCGAACCCAGAACCTATTCGGATTGTTATCGAAGCACAATCAACTGTGACATATCGGATTTTCTCGGCAATAGCGAGATGTTTTAACTGAAATGACGAGATTAAACATTAATTTTTTCCTTCCCAGGACACTAACCCGACACCTATCGCTGTTATATTCTAGAGAAAACGAACGTTAAATACAGGTTTGTTACGCCAGCAAGACACGTGAGCATGTTTGAACTAGAAATAATATGACGAAGGGTTCTGTGCTTACTGGTAATCGAACCCCACACATATCGTTGTTGACCACACACAAAGAGACGTAGCTACCGAATTTTTCTCCACCAGCAGCTCAGAATCACATCCTTGAACTTACAGTGATCTCGCAAATAGTTCTGTGTCTCACTGGGAGTCAAAAACGTCAGATATCGTTAGTGTTGACAACGAATGAAAATATGTTAAAAATCAAAATTATTGTCCACCAGCAGATAAGTGTTCTCATTTTAGAGCTTGATAATACATAATGAAAACTTTAGTGCCGGGCCAGGATTCAAACCCATTCACGCGTAATATGTGGAGATGCTGAAGAATCTACAGTTTTGAACAAATAACAAATTGTAGTCGAGCTGTATTGTCACGAAGAAGTCAAATTCCGCGTTAAAGGCGGTCTGAGTTGTATCCCCAGTTCTGAACCAATTTTATCGACATACAGAAGCTTAAATAAAAGACGGAATAATCGTCCTGTGACCCTACATAGCGTTTGTTTCGTAACTAGAAACAAATAACTATTATAAGAAAGGTAACTGGTGATAAGAGTTTCTACATGTCGCCACTCCTGGCTCTACTGTGGTTCAACCTAACGTCTACTTGGTAGAGAAGGAATATCATGTTTAATGTGTATTTCAGACCATAATGCCATTATACCTTCTTCACTTGGCGTAGCCAGAAGAGGATAGAATCTCTCTCTCCCTGACAAAATTCATCAGCAGAAGCTGGAATCCAACCTGGACCATGACTACATGAATCTATTAGCAATCCAACAGACCATCCTCGGTGACTCATTTTTCTATTGTAACGCCGTTGCGCCACACTGGATTAGAATTCTGACACACCGGCTCCCTGTAGTGGTTTGCAGCATGTTCAGTACATTCATTTACTTGCTTGACCCAATCACCATGAATTAGCTGCCTCGGCTACCGAGTGCATACATTCGACTCTATCGTGTAATCGCCGAAATAAAATCATGTAACTGCCACCTGCACAGAACTGCCAACACTGTATTATGCAGAAATTTAAATGGGAAGTGTTCCTTTGCACTTGAGCTACTCTATTACGCTACTTGTTTGTCGAAAACGTCGTGCAGTGCAACAGAAAAGGTGTAACCGTCTGTCTCTCAGAAGTCTAGATCCGTCCATATGCATTATCTCACAGCACTGAGGAATGTAGAAGTTCTGGAGGAATTGTTGTTGACTTCTGGACCTGCTGTAGCTATGTGTCAGCTGGTAGCGTCATGGTAAGTGTCGCGAGTTTGAATACATTCACTGCTGCATTTCTTAAAACGCAATTCTGCTGTCTGCTGAGGTTTTCAATCTAATGGAACTTTTAACATAATTCCCTTCACTTCTAAACCCAAAATAGCAACATTTGGATAAAGGGCTCACTTCTGCGACATTTTGTTCTTTTCAGGTTTAATAGATGGCCAGGCAGCAGATGCAACTCCAGACTTTAGTATTAAGTATGGGGAGAGCGCATCGTGCCAAAATACGCCAGAAAAGTATTTCCTGCATTAGCAGTCGTGTGGTAGTAGAATTTTATTCTAGACAGCCTTAACTCAGAACAAGTTTTCTACATGCATGTAATCAATAAACTGCATGTGTATTGTCAGAGAGTTATAGATAACATCAGAGAATTCGCATATATCGTTGACGATTAATTTGTCTCTCAGGTTTACTATAGTTTTAACAACACTAAAAGAAACCTTACGAAATCTGCGCACTGTGGCATTTCATAAACAAAGTTATATAATCCGGGAAACCCAAAATTTGCTTCGCAGTAGCGCAATGAGGCGTTACCTGTTGTGCAGCATTGTATGATTTTCACCATTGCACTATGAGCCGAAAGTATTTTCTTACGATTTCCTTATCGATGTTTGATCTGACTGCTTGTAGATCTTTCACAGGAGGGATAAAAACTTCACTGTCAGTGTGACTAGAACCGGGAAGCATAACAGAAAGTTTTTCTCAGGTCAGTACAATACCACAGAATAACGAGGTGAATAGTGGCTAGAACTCGTAAACCGCTATTTAAAGGACTAGATTAGTTGCGATTTCAGAGTACTATGACTTTCGTGGACTGAAAACCGCAAATTTACAAAGTTTTGTTTCACCTCAAATAATAATAACTCAGTTTATTTAATGGAAATGACCGGAAAACTCAAGTGAACTTTGAGGATTAATTCCGTGCACACCAGTAAGTAACTCGTCGATCACAGAGTTGCCCAACATACCATGCCTTGTTGCCAAATCTCAGTTAGAGTACCAACAGAAAGAGGACGAACAGATGTGTGGCTACAGCAGGCTGGTAAGTGACCATAGCTGGCGTCTCAAAGATACGTAATGCATCTCATTCGCATTTCTGTAACTAGTTTTAGGGACTGGAGTAGAGTTACTAATAATACTCAGAACTGACAGCAAACTAAGCATCATAAATCAGTAACTCCCATAGTTGTTATTATATATCTTTCATAAGTGTACTCAAAACTATGAAATTCATTCATGGTCATTTTCGTGCCTGGCCGATAGTCGAACACAACAAACAAATAAAATTATAAAAGTAATGTGTGTGTGTGTGTGTGTTGTGTGTGTGTGTGTGTGTGAGTGTGTGTGTGTGTGTGTGTGTGTGTGTGTGTGTGTGTGTGTGTGACAAGAGAGAGAGAGAGAGAGAGAGAGACATAAATACGTATAAAAAAGAATGAGAGAGAGAGTAAAAAGTACTTGTAAAGAAATTGAAACATGGAATGTAAAGAAACCTCTCATAAAGACGACACGTTCCACATCATTACGCAGTGTCGTATTCATGATCTGTGGAACATGTATTAATGTAATCAGATCTAATCTAATTTAATCATATCATATTGCTGACTAGCCATGAAGAGTCAGGAATTACCGAAATTTTCGCCAATATCAGTAACAAAATCTAAGCCTGAAAGTAAAAGACAACTTTTTTGTAATAAACCGGGGCTACAATCAAGACTCTTTCGTCCCTGTTAACTAACCACGAAAGATGTCTAATATGCTTCCATTCAGAATTAACAAAGTGTTCATGCTTTTTAAGATGAAACGCATGATGAGAGTTTCTGTGATGCAGATACGAACCCAACTCATAATCGGATTGTTAATTAAGTAAAATGAAATGTTATGTATCGGTTTTTCTTACCAGCTGCTAGGTTTTTAAATCTAAAATAAGGATACAAATTTTTGTGCCTGAGGGACAATCGAACCGCACACCTACCGTCCTTCTTTATCATCCACGAATATAGCTTAAGCATCAATTGCTTAGTCATCAACAGTAAGAGGTGTGCGTGTTTGACCAGGAATAACGACGCCTATAGCGATTGTTGACAACACATGAACAGACATTAAAAATGCACATTAATTTTCGCTAGCAGGCTGGTTTGCACGTGAAAATGAAATTATGAATATTTTTTACTGGATCAGGATTCGGAGCCACTTATTTACCTTTGGAAGAGACCTAGGGAAGAGTGCAGTCTTGGGAAAAGGAACGAAATTATTGAACTATGCTGTTCCGAGAGATTCAGATCCTCAAAAGAGGAGATACGAATTCGAATCACAGTCCAGTACCAAATTTTTCAACATCTGTAGTTCAATCAAGTACAAATAATATAAGAGCTCTGTTCCTTTAAATGGCTATCGGTACATGAAACAAAATAAATTTTTCTAATGTAAGTAAGTTTACTGGCGACAGTATTTCTGTTTATCATGACATCCGCCTATGTCATTTCCCAACGGATACAGCCTCTGCCCAGTTGGTAATGAAAGAACGTGATGTTTAGTGCGGATTCTGGATTATAACGTCTTGCTCTTGAGGTTACCAGAGGTAAAGTAAATCTGTTTGTGCGTCTCAAAAGTAAAAGCCTGAACCAACGCGTTGTACCTGTGATAGTTCGTTCCACCAGACCATTGTGGCCACATATCCCAGCTCAAGGAGTGTGCTGTAAAGGAATATGTGCGTAGCTTACAAAATTGGTCACGGTGGAAAAAATGCGAGTCTATAAAATAGTTAAGTAGAAGCAAGCTTCTGACGTGGAAATTATGCTATTCTCATGTCAGCAGGATGTAAATACTCCTCCAGGCATCATAGCCTCAATGTGAAGCCATTTTGAAATTTTCACTAACTTAGGAAATGTCTTAGTTCGAGAAAATCCAGTGTGAAGTGTGAAGTTACCGGAAAATTCGATTATTACCGTCATTATTACTATCTTTTTCTTCATACCGCTGATGGAACACATTTGCTTGAAGATCATTTAATTCCTTTTGGTGATTATAGAAGCAGTTGCCCAAGAACAGGTTCTTTCCCTGTCTGCGGAATCCTTTTCATGTTAATATCAAACATCAGCAATTACTCGTGGATTACATTAAAACTGAAGTAATTGACGAAGTCGTTGCTTGATAACAAAAACGCTCTGCCCTTCTTCATTTACTTACGCCTAGAAATGGCTGTCGAATACTGACAAACAAAAAGCCAAGGGATCTTACTGCCTTCCGATATACGTCGCTGTCAGTTTTTCCATATGATTTGGTCGACGTGACCTGTTTCAAGTTGTGTATGGCAGATATTGTTTTAGAAAATCAATTGTTTTCCTTAGCAATAAACAGAAAGATTTACATTCTAAGCAATGCAAGTTCAAACTTTTCGTAATATTAGTTCAAATTTAATATTCGCTTCTATAATGTAGTAAAGTATTTCACAGTTGCAAAACCCGCATCCGACTCGTTGACCTTACACTTAGTCGCTGACCATAAATTCTAGCTCTGAGTGACGCCAGTTTAAGTAACCTAATGTAGCGACGACTGTTTGCCATTGCTCTTTCTCACCGGAAAATAGGCAGATCACTCCCTGGGCTCCATAAGTACACTGTAACAGCAATTTCTGTGTGTATGCATACGGATTGTAGACTTTAGTGGTACTCTGCCTTCTACTTCTTTATACAACATGCCTGACGTAAATGGGCCATTTCTCATTACAGGCCCCGGGCAGTACAACATCATACTGACAACAGTAATGTGCTTATACTGACAACCTCACAGTTGGTTTTACCTGATTTTGTAATCATTTAAATAAAACTACATGACCTTCCAGTGGGAGACGTTTCGTCCCCGTTTTCCTTCTGTGAAATTTGTCAGTAAGCTTTTTGCCTTCCAACCAGCGAAATGCGGCTGAGGACGGTCGGTGAACGATTCACAAACCACGATTTAGTGCCGTTAAGACGATTTCTTTAAACTTTGTCGTAGCTGAAGGAATATAGTTTCTTCTTAACTCGCCTTATGCAGCAACGTTCACAGACATCTCAAATAGGAAAAGCTCTTTATCCAGGTACGAAGGTTGTAAAACAAACTTCCCACAGCTTGTGTCAGGTTGATCTTTTCGTCTGACAGCACTGCATTAGTATTTTGTCTAAGAGGTATCACAAGTAGTGTTCCTGTAACTGTAGGAATCATAGGTTGAAAACGAGTTTTATCACCGATGGGTACAGTACTGCTAAATCAATCTAACAGATTTTTTTCTGTATATTAGCAGCTCCATTACATAAATCAGAAAAAGAGCTTGCACATGCTGACCCCTATCACGGTTATAACTGACGACTAAGTGAGCTGTTGCGACACGAGACACGGGCGGTACCATGGGGCTATGGACACACTGCTGCCAGCATGCCACTCTCGTAATTATATTGGTCGCTCAGCCTAATAACGCATCGTGAAAGATAATAAAATTTGTCACTTACGTGAAGAATAGCATTTCTTTAGCCAAAAAATTGAATTTTCATTTTCAGCGTCTTAGTTTACGTGAGGATTATATAGCACGAATCATTCAAATTGAAAGGGAATATCAAGTGAATGTAGCAAGTCAGTTCAGTACCATACACGAAAGTGAATGCACTGTCACAGTGTTGCCAAATGTTTGTGACGATGTTGCCAATTCTCAGCTGTGCTAGGACCAGCACATAGAGGCATTCGACTGAAACATAGCCATGACCAAGATTGTAACTGGGGTCGACAGCATCGTCGTCTACCACCTTGACAACTCGAACGGTGACAGTGCTCGGCCGGTTACTTACGTTTACTGGTATCAAAACTACAACATGAAAACACAAAAATGTTAATAACCCAGAGATTATTAACTTTGAAACCCATAGTAAAGTAAAGCAGTCATCAGTCGGAATATTGGTTTGGACGCCACGGTGCTTTCTTGTTGGAGGTGGTATGCCGTTGTTATCCTCCGACCTTTGAGTTGACTTACTTAACCAGTTAATAATGGAACCTACAGTTTAACGAGGCTTTCGGACCACAGTGCTACTCGGCATTTTTCGCATCATCAAACACTGCCCGAAGTGAAATAAGTGTACAGTGGCACATGAAAATTGTGGTACTGATCAAGGTTGCACCCGAGACCATTGTAGTCTTAGTCTTGCTCTTTACCACTTCGCCACCATGTAACGGTTGGAAGCTCTAACGTAATAATGAAATGTTTTATTTGTAGACGCTATTTCGGTGTACAACAATGAAAATACGATTGTCCGTCCTCAACTTTGTCATCGATTTTTTCAGATGCTAGGGAGTGTATAGCACAAAGCTAGAACATCCATGCAATATTTGACAAAAATCGGTAGCGCACTTGTCAGACCCCCTCCCTGTGAAACTTATTTGCAAATCGGAAGTTTTTGGAGACTGTTTCCCCCTGCTCCCCACAATGAGCTTCCAAGTGACATACAGCAATGTATGCAATATCTCGAATACACTGAACGCCACAGTTTACTTTAGTCTTCCGTACTAAAACATGTTCCTTCCATCGAAATAATAGTTACGACTAAAACATATTTCTGTATACCCTGAATTTTGTTGGACAGATATATATCGTCATCTAACACCGCTCATAACAATTTCAGACTAGTGATTTTGGCTGATATACCAATAAACACACCTATCTGTTGTAACTGGATCGTCTGCAACAGCATTGATTTAATGATATTGCTCTAAACGTTCCAGTGAAATCGTGAATATAATCCGCGTGTCACAGTATTGAAAGCTTGAAATCGGGAATGAATTTGACGTCGGTGCTGGTGCGAGTGCTCTGCTTCCTGTGTGGCACTTCGTTTCCTGTTGCCTTGTGAGTAGGTTCTTACTTCTGTCAAGGCGACATGTCACAGCTCATTGAGTTTGATAAAGGTCGTATCGTTGCGCTCTATGAAGACGGGTACTGGTTCAAATGGTTCAAATGGCTCTGAGCACTATGAGACTTAACTTCTGAGGTCATCAGTCCCTTAGAACTTAGGACTACTTAAACCTAACTAACCTAAGGATACCACTGACGTGCATACCCGAGGCAGGATTCGAACCTGCGACCGTAGCAGTCGCGCGGTTCCAGACTGAAGCGCCTAGAACCGCTCGGCCACTTCGTCCGGCAAGACGGGTACTGTATGAGTGCCATTTCCCGTGTTCTGGGATACAGCAAATCCACTATTCATCTCTGGGTGAAGAGGATGGAAAATGAAGGCCACGTAAACCGTCGTCGTCGCTCTGGACGCCCACGGACTATCACATGGAATGAAGACAGGAGTATACTCCGCTGCAGTGTTGAGGACCCTTTCAGGAGTGGCAGAGAAAGTAAAAACATCCTGCAGCTAACAGTGAGCAGGTCGACCATACGACCGTAAATATGTCCAACAGAGGCAAAGGCGTGGCCGGACGTCTGTCACAGTTTGGGGCTGGATATCAGCAAAAGGTTGCGGCGTGCTGTGGGAACTTGAGCGTCCGCTTTGTAGTGCTTATTACTGCGAAATACTGGAAGAAATCATATTTCCTTCTGTTCGCCAGCGATTTCCAGGAGGTAGAATCATTTTCCAACATGACCATTCCCCACTTCATACAGCCAATCGTGTATGACACTGTTTTCAGATGAAAGGAGACGTTGAGCTGTTAGACTGCCCTCCAAATGCTGCTGACCTCAATCCCATAGAGCACGTGTGGGCAGAGATGGAAAAAATTATTAGGAGGAAAAGACCTGCACCAACATCCAAGGCAGCGTTGTCGGAAGCAGTTCACGCTGCGTGCAAAGAGATGTCACAGAGTGACAGATGCATCAGAAAAGCTTGTTTCCTCTGTTCCCTGGCGATTAAATGCAGTTGTAGAAGCGGACGGGAACTGGACGCGGTACTGATCCTACTGTGTTAATAGGAAGACGACTTTGTTTAAAGTACATATTGTTTAATTTCAGCTTAACTTCTCTTCAGAGATTAAGATGCTGTGAACAAAAGGAAAACGGCTCCTATCTTAATTTTGTTAGTAAAATTTTAATGTAAAATAAATCGCAAATATTAGCATAACAAGACGAAGATGTTTATTTTGATGAAGAGTACGTTTTTTCTCATAAGACGTATAATGGCAATGAAGATTAAGGCATCAAAGAGAGACCGTTTATGTTGTTTAACATTTCTCCATTTCTGTTTATGCCATTTGGAGGCAATGCATTCAATTCAGTTCTATTTACTCTGGTGCAGGGACACGCAAGTGCCAACGCTGGCACAAACGAGAGATTCTTAATGTTAAGGCCAAGCAAAAGCCACAGTGGTGGCTACGTGGTGGCAAAGTGGTAAAGAGCAGTCAGCTGTGGGGCAAGGTCGTCGTGCCTGTGTCCCCCTGTTAGCGTACCGCGCGCGCGCGTGTTTACTTGTTTACCTTCCGCTGCGGCGAATGTCACGCGTCCGTGTCTCGGTAGTGCCATGGCGCACTCGTACCGCAAGTCCACAATTAAGATCACATTTCAAGCGGACTACGCAAGACATCGAGCACTTGACATTGAACGTTTCATCCGGGAAGAACTTCAATTGCACCTCAAGACATCATTGGGATCCACTATTCCATAACACAAAGTTATCAATGAAAATGCGTCCACTGATGTTGTGCGCCGACACACTCATGGCCACATAGGAACTGTTACGATCGACCACGCTGGATTAGGCCTTCGCATTCTAAGGGTCTTCGAGCTGCCATTGGAAGTACCGCCAGATGTTGTGATGACAGCTTTCAAACTCTACGGCAACGTGCTAAGCCACTAGGCTGAAAAATGGCAAACGTCTGAGACGTACCCCGTCTTAAAGGGAGTGCGACAAATTAAGATTGAACTGACGAAGCATGTGCCATCCTATTTAGTAATTGGCGGCTGCAGACCCATTGTCATGTACGACGGACAATCGCGTACTTGCGCCGGCTGTGGCCAGGAAGGACATGTCCGTTCGGCCTGCATTCAACGCCGACTGACCCTGACACCGGTTGCTGAAGTTCCATCCCCGGCGACGCCTACTTCACTCCCCAACACGTATGCAGCGGCTGCAACCGCAACAGCTGTTTCTGCCCAGGATCGTAACACCGTATTGCAGTCAGTGGTCGATGACAGTGTGGCGGACAGCATATCCCCCTCTACGACGTCATCGGCAGACCTGCCTCAAGACGGTGATCAATTGTGCCACCGAGACGAGCCTAAAGTGAAGGTGGAAACAGAAACGGAAATTGTCCCGACCCCTGCCCTCCTTCCAATGGAGACCGCATCAGATGATTGTCACCTGCACTCTGACATAGAACAACATGTCCGAAAACAACGGACCCCTCGAAAACGAAAGAAACGGCGCCATACGCCATCCGATGATTGCCTGCTTCGGATGTGTGACCCGGACGAATATCCGGCGTCGGGCGACACTCAGGACTCTACCACCACAGCTCACCCTTCCCGTCACGATTCTACGGCGAATACTGTTTCTGAGTCTCGGTCTGACAACACCACTTCTGCCACTGAACATGCGCGTGAACGCTCTACTGACAGCACTAGTCAACAGTTACCAATTTCTGCATCTAATTCTTGGGCGGATGACGTCGAGGATGAGCCACAGCACCAGGAGGATGCCGAGGGCAGAGATGCTCCCTCGGCTGTACCCAGCACCGACCAACCACAGTGACTACGGCTGTTTCGTCAGCCTCTGTGGGGCCGCCCCTGCCGCCCACACCTGGCCTCCTAAATAACCCAGTTGCCGACCTGGCTGACCAGACATATCGCCTAGCAACGATTAACATCAACAACATACGTGCCCGACATAAACAGCGATGCTACAGGTTCTGCTCAACGCAGCAGACATCGACATTGCGCTCCTTCAAGAGGTGTATAGGTGTATGTCGCAGACTTCAAGGAACCCTATAGCTACAAGGCTTGAGTCTCACATGCGTCGGACAATGGCAGTGGTATGGCGATCCTCCTCCGTGAAGGCATATCCGCAGAAGATGTCGAGTATTTCCCTGACGCCAGAGGCATGGCTCTTACTATCCAAGGAGTCAAACTTATTAACATCTATGCACCGTCAGGATCTGGTCGGCGTCGCGAACGATCCACCTTTTTCGCTCATACAATCACGCCCCTCTTTATGGCTATTCGGATGGGACTTCAGCAGTAGCCAAGATCAGTTACCACATTATTATCCCTGCACAGAACTTGCGACAATTATATATAATCTTCAGTTGGTGGACTCGTGAGAACATGTTTGTGGCGATCGGTCCGGATTTACTCAATACACCAGCCATTCCTCCAGCCGTACCGACCGAATTTACATCTCGCGGTCCATAGCTGTGTGGGCGAGAGCTGCCGAAGTTTGGCCCATAGTGTTTTCTGACCACGAGGCCTACACCTGCGCCATTACCCTCGGCCGTCAGAAGGTATGGCACAGCTGTGGGTCTTGGAAGTTGAACGTCACTCAGCTAGCCTCTCAGGAATGCCGCCGCCTTATAGAGAACATGTGGGATTCCCGTAGCCGCCGGCGTGGAATCTACCTGTCTACACTGTCGTGGTGGTTACTCTGCGCCAAACCAGCCCTCCAGAAGATCTTGATAGGCTACGGCCGAGATGTTGCAGCATCGAAGAGACATACCATGGACTTTTACTACAGCATCTTAATGAAATGTACAACATTGCGGTACTCACGTGCACGGCAGGTGACAGTGAACTGTGCCAAGGCACGGATCATCAGATTAACACGTTGCCATCTTGAGGGTGCGAACGTCAGTGCGTGCACTCAAGACAGAGTGGGCCAGGAGGAACAGTCCATGTATCACGACATTGCAGAACGACGGCGCCGACGCAGGACCCTGATCCAAGCTATCACGACGGAAGACGGACGACGCCTTGATACCCAGCGCGATATAGGAAACGCCCTTCATGCTCACTACACTAGGCTGTACTCGGAACATCGACATCCCCCAGAGGTGATCGCCGAATTTTCTCAACTCACTTAGGCCACGATCTCTCCGATAGCGGCAGCGGATTTGACTGCAAATGTATCGGAAGAGGAAATCATTGAAGCAATACAGGCGGGGCTGCTCATAAGTCCCCGGGACCTGATGGCCTTCCTCTGGAATTATACCGGACATATCAACAATTGCTGGCACGAGCATGGACTGATATTTGCCGCGATCTTATGTCTCCCACGTCGCAGATTCCTGGGGCTTTCCTAGAAGGACTGCTTGTGCCCATACACAAACCACGAGGCGGATCCAGGATCGGTGATTATCGCCCCTTGGCTTTATTCAACAGTGACTTGAAGATTTTCACCCGGCTTCTGGCAGCACGCCTAAAGCGATCGGTACACTGTGTTGTGTCGCAGGACCAGGCATCGTTAGGTGGTGACCATAATATTCGCACTGCACTTTGCCGATATCGAGATATGATCACGCTAGCCAAAGCTCGCCAACTGCCAGGAGTTTTGGCCGGACTCGACTTTAGCCAGGCCTTTGACAGAGTCGACCACACATTTTTGATGGAGGTACTGCAACACATTGGGTATCCGGACATCATAGTTAAGGTACTGATGCGTCTCCTACGCGGCGCGACCTCCAAGGTGTTATGTAATTGCCGTCTCACGCCGCCGATACAGATCCAGCGATCGGTGCGACAAGGCTGCCCTCTTTCGGCGATATTGTACACCCTCGTCTTGGAACCACTCCTCTGCGGCCTCCGGCAACACGTGACTGGCATGTCCCTTGGTGGACCCACTTTTTGCTGCACTGCCTATGCGGATGATCTGGTACTCCTTCTTCGTAGTATTGACGATGTTTGTGCAGTACTGGCGTGGGTGGCGACCTACGGCACGGCATAGGGGAGCAATCTCAATCTCCACAAATCGCACGCCCTGTCTATAGGCAGAGGTCTACCCGACGAGAGCGTCGCACCGCTACGAATCAGTGACTTAATCCGCTGTCTTGGCACGAATTTACATCTGACATGAAGCGTTCAACAGTCCTTAACTACAGCCGTTTATTGAATCAGATGAGAGCAGGAATAAGTGACCACCGTCTGAGACATCTAGGCCTCCTGCTGTGAACACGATATGCTAACATGTATTTGGCGTCACGTATCCCCCATTTTGCACAGGTACTCCTGATACCACCTACCCTGGCTCACCGCATGTTGGCGGTTTTGGGATCCTTTGTTAATACGGGCATGTTATTTAAGATTCGTTACGAGTCCCTAACCCTCCCGAGGAGCAGAGGGGGTTTAGGCCTTTGTCATGTTCAGGACAGAGCGAAAGCCCTGTTCGTCAGCTGTCACCTGCAACTGTGGCGACGAAGTCCGACGTGCCTCACAAGTCTCTTACTGGAGGCATTACGACCAATCTCACTGGCACCCCCTGTGATGATATCGGACATCCCAGCACCTTTCTTCTACATTAGCCAATTCTTCCTTGAATTAAGCTGCATCCGCACCGCACTACCACCCACACGCTTGATGATGACGAGGGAGATATATGCTGCCATGCAAATGAACAGGACGCCGAATGTGATTGAAAGCAAACACCCCACTACAAAGTGGCGTGCTGTGTGGCACGCAGTGAATGCTTCCACCCTTGATAGTGACGTGCAGTCTGCATGGTACGTAACTGTTAATGGGAAACAGTTGTGCCAGTCCCGCCTACATCACATCCACCTCGCTGATACACCCTTGTGCGCCACATGCCAAGTGACTGACACCGATGAACATCGTTTGGAATGCGGGTCGGCAAAGTACGTTTGGTATTTGGTGCGTCAGATATTGGCTTTTCTCACACGCAATACTCCCGACTGGATAAGTACCCGATCACTTCTTTTGCCCGATGAGATGTATTTCCAGAGAGCAAAAACGAACTCTATGACGTGGATTAGCGGCCACGCTGTTCACTGCCTGTTCGGTAATGGCGAAAAGACTGTACCCGATTTTTGGTATTACCTTAACGAACGACATTTTGCGAACGTCAAAAACCCTAAATTTAGGCAATATTTTTCTAATTTTCTTTGGAGCGCATTCCATAATCCGCCTCACAGCTGGATTATTGATGAAATGAGAAGATAACCATTGCACATTTTCCCAGTTCCTTTTTTTATGAGATTGAACAAACAACGGAAACAACACAGCAACGAGACGACAGTCATCGAAAAATTCGCAGCGGGCTTAAGTATGGAGCATCCTTTATCGTAACGGGACGACTTCCTATTATTCTGTTTATGTAGCCGAAGAGGAATGGCTTTCCTTTTATCCATTTGTATAAAAATAAAATAAAATAAAAGTAAATATCAAGCAGAAACACAAACCTTCCAAAATCCTTATTCCTTTTCTTAAAAGTAAATAGATAAATAAAGTAGACATTGAAAAAAAAATATATAAATAAAAAAGAAAAAACCTAAAAAAGTGGCAAAGAGCAAGACTAGGAATATGAAGTTCTCAGGTTCGATCCCTGGTCAAACCCTCAAAGTTTTTATTTACCATTTTACATATATTTCCCCTCGGGCAGTGTTTGTTGATGTGAAAAATGCCGAGCTGCACTGTGGTCTGAAAGCCTCGTTAAACAGTAGGTTTCCCTATTAACTGGCTAGGTAAGACAACTCAAACGTCGGAGGAAAGCAATGGCATATGGTCTCCAACAAGATGGTTCAAATGGCTCTGAGCACTATGGGACTTAACAGCTGTGGTCATCAGTCCCCTAGAACTTAGAACTACTTAAACCTAACTAACCTAAGGACATCACACACATCCATGCCCGAGGCAGGATTCGAACCTGCGACCGTAGCAGTCGCGCGATTCCGGACTGCGCGCCTAGAACCGCGAGACCACCGCGGCCGGCTCTCCAACAAGACCGTGCCTATTAAAGCACTATGGTGTTCAAACCAATCTTCCGACTGATGACTGCTTTACTTTACTATGGGTTTCAAAGTTAATAATCTCTGGGTTATTAACATTTCTGTGTTTTAACGCTGTAGCTTTGATACCAGTAAACGTAAGTAACTGTCCGAGCACTGTCACCGTTTGAGTTTTCAAGGTGGTAGACGACGATGCTGTCGACCCCAGTTACAATCTTGGTCATGGCTATGTTTCAGTCGAATGCCTCTATGTGCTGGTCCTAGCACAGCTGAGAATTGGCAACAACGTCACAAACATTTGGCAACACTGTGACAGTGCAATCACTTCCGTGTATGGTACTGAACTGACTTGCTAAATTCACTTGATATCCCCTTTCCATTTGAATGATTCGTGCTATATAATCCTCACGTAAACTAAGACGCTGAGATTGAAAATTCAATTTTTTGGATAAAGAAATGCTATTCTTTACGTAAGTGACAAATTTTATTATCTTTCACGATGCGTTATTAGGCTGAGCGACCAATATAATTACGAGAGTGGCGTGCTGGCAGCAGTGTGTCCGTAGCCGCATGGTACCGCCCGTTTCTCGTGTCACATCAGTTCAATTAGTCGTCAATTCTAACCGTGGTAGGGGCCAGCATGTGCGAGCTTTCATTTCTGATTTATTTAATGGAGCCGTGAATTCCCAGAAAAATTCCTTAACGAAATCGGAAGAAAACCTTTACACATCAAGTCCTCTTGGTAGCTCGACTCAGTAAGTTGTGTTAATGGTCATAGATCTCGGCTTTATGACTGCGAAGCTGCTTCACAGTACAAGCGTCTCTGAAGAAATTCGGATCGACCATCAACGATACGAATTTCATTGTTGTTCTTCACTTAGGACTCACATGCCACGATGATAAGTATGAAGGAAATGAACCTCTTGATTACTATAGGGCCCCTATACTGAATTTCCACAGTAGCAATTAGGAACTCCCTGCAGACATTTGCTAACAGAGGCTCTAGCAACTTACTTTTTCACTGAGTAGCTTCAAATATGTGCAATTTTGTCGCCTTAAATCCAATTGAATATTTTAAATAACACTTTTGAACAACGTTCACTTCTCCATTTATTAATGTATGAACCTGAAAACAAGCAATTTGCCTGAGCAGTTATAGAACAGGTTCTGAAACTTATTGACAATGTTTCGCATCCATTTACCATAGGGAATCAAAGAAAGAAACCAAACACGTTACACTGCATTTACTCTCTGTGCATTGACTAACACATATGAATCCAAGACAAAAATAAATTATTTTAAGAATCTCCTGTGAAAGGAAAAAGAAAAGGATGTGACGCTTTAATTATATCACACAGGATCCAGAACAATGAAATTAATTCTGTGCCACATTGATGTATTGCATACTAGTGTACTAAAATACTCATCAAATAAAAACCTTTTTTTGTGCTTCCGTTGCTATCGAGTGTGACACTCAAATCGTAGACGGACTTTATGGGTCACCACTCAACAACATTAGTGCATGTCACACCGTCGAAAGTGAGGAGTGGAGCAGACGTTGTTGGAGAAGGCGAGACAGCGCAGTGCTTCAGCCCCCGCCGGTAGGCAGCAAACGGGTCCCAGAGAACTGAGACACATGCAGTGTACAGAGGCAGATGGTCAGCCAAGAAATCTCTCGCTAAAATATTGTTGAACATAACTGTTATTACCGATGTGACAGAAGGCGGAATATGTTGTACATTCGCTTGAATTACACTCATAGCTTCAGCATAGAGAGGAAAGATGCGATAAAAACTTTGTCGACGTGTGCTTTCGGTTGCCAGACGTCGTATTAGCAAGTCCCGCGTTTTTCCTCAAGAGTATGGTCGTAGTCAAGGGTGATGTACTCAGACTGCAGTCAAAAATTCCTCCGGGAAGTGCCTCAGTCTACAATGTTGCCAGAGCGAGTATATTGCCGGTCATAGAATTCTGAGAGGAGCACGACTGTATTGTCCACCTTACGTGAACGACTCGGAGGTCAATGTTTTTGTCTAAGACTGAATCTACAACACGTATTGTATGCTCAAGACCCAGAATAATTTACAAAAAATCAGTTTATGAGATCAATATTAATTATAGCGTTCGAAGTATTCATAGTGTTGTATACGTATGTGTAAACGCCTTCCAATGCCCACTCAAGGAAGACAAGGGTACACAGTCTAGCTTCAATATTATAAATACGCCTCAGTTTGTGGACGAACTCAGACTTAGGTTGATCATCATTTTGAATAATTAGCAGTACTGTACCCATTGGTGTTAAAACCGTTTTCAACCAATGATTCCCACAGCTATACGAAAACTACTTGTGATACCTCTTGGACAAAATACTTACGCAGTGCTATCAGACGAAAAGATCCATCTGACACAAACTGTGGGAAGTTTATTTTACAACCTTCGTATTTGCATAAAGGCATTTTCCTATTTGAGATATTTGTGAACGTAGCTGCATCCTTATGCAGCATCCTTAAGAAGAAACTAAATTCCTTCAGCTACCACAATCTTTAAAGAAATCGTCTTAACGGCACTAAATCGTGGTCTGTGAATCGTTCACCGTCCATCCTCTGCCGCATTTCGCTGGTTGGAAGCCAAAAAGCTTACTGACAAATTTCACAGAGGGAGAAGGGGGACGAAACGTCTCCCACTGGAAGGTCATGTTGTTTTATTTAAATGGTTACAAAATCAGGTAAAACGAATACTGTTACAGTGTACTTATGTAGCCCAAGGAGTGAACTGCCTATTTTCCGGTGAGAAAGAGCAATGGCGAACAGTCGTCGCTACATTAAGTTACTAAAACTGGCGTCACTTTGACCTAGAATTAACGGTCAGCGACTAAGTGTGAGGTCAATGAGTCGGATGCGGGTTTCGAAACTGTGGAATACTTTCCTACATTATAGAAGCGAATATTAAATTTGAACTAATATTGCGAAAAGTTTGAACTTGCATAGCTTAGAATGTAAATCTTTCTGTTTATTGCAAAGGAAAACAATTGACTATCTAAAACATTTTCGGTCATACACAACTTGAAACAGGTCACGTCGACCAAATCATATGGAAGAACTGACAGCGACGTATATCGGAAGGCAGTAAGATCCTTTCGCTTTTGGTTTGGCAGTATTCGACAGCCATTTCTAGGCGTAAGTAAAAGAAGAAATACAACGCGCTTTGTTATCAAGTAACGTCTTCATCAGTTACTTTAGTTTCATTGTAATCTACGAGTAATTGCTGATGTTTGATATTAACATGAAAAGGATTCCGTAGACAGGGAAAGAACCTGTTCTTGGGCAACTGCTTCTATAATCACCAAAAGGCATTAAAAGTTCTTCAAGCAAATGTGTTCCAACAGCACTATGAAGAAAATGATACTAACAGTGACGGTAATAATCGAATAATCCGGTAACTTCACACTTGACACTGGATTTTCACGAAGTAAGACATTTCTTAAATTAGTGAAAATTTCAAAATGGCTTCACATTGAGGCTATGATGCCTAAAAGAGTCTTTACATCCTGCTGACATGAGAATAGCATAATCTCCACGTCAGAAGCTTGCTTCTACTTAACCATTTTATAGACTCGCTCTTTGAAAGCTAAGCACATATTCAGTTGCAGCACACTCCTTGAGCTGGGATATGTGGCCACAATGGTCTGGTGGAACGAACTATCACAGGTGCAACGCGTGGGTTCAGACTTTTACTTTTGAGACGCACAGACAGATTTATTTTACCTCTGGTAACTTCAAGAGAAAGACGTTATAATCCAGAATCCGCATTAAACATCACGTTCCCTCATTACCAACTGGGCAGAGGCAGTTTACGTTGGGAAATGACAGAGGCGGATGTCATGATAAACAGAAATACTGTCGCCAGTAAACTTACTTACATTAGAAAAATTTATTTTGTTTCATGAACCGATAGTCATTTAAAGGAACAGGGCTTTTATTTTATTTGTACATGAATGAACTAGAGACGTTGAAAAATTTGGTGCTGGACTGTGATTCGAATTCGCATCTCCTCTTTGGAGGATCTGAATCTCTCGGAACAGCATAGTTCAATAATTTCGTTCCTTTTTCCAAGACTGCATCCTTCCCTAGGTCTCCTCCAAAGGTAAATAAGTGGCTCCGAATCCTGATCCAGTACAAAAATATTCATAATTTCATTTTCACGTGCTAACCAGCCTGCTAGTGAAAATGAATGTGCATTTTTAATGTCTGTTCACGTGTTGTCAACAATCGCTATAGGCGTCGTTATTTCTGGTCAAATACGTACACCTCTTACTGTTGATCACTAAACATTTGATACTTAAGCTACATTCGTGGATGATAAAGAAGGAAGGTAGGTGTGCGGTTCGATTGTCGCTCAGGCACAAAAATTTGTATCCTTATTTTAGATTCAAACACCTAGCAGCAGGTAAGAAAAACCGATACGTAACATTTCATTTTACTTAATTAACAATCCGATTATGAGTTGGGTTCGTATCTCCATCACAGAACTTCTCATCATGCACTTCATCTTAAAAAGCATGCACACTTTGTTACTTGTGCATGGAAGTATATTAGACATCTTTCGTGGTTAGTTAACAGGGACGAAAGAGTCTTGATTGGAGTCCCAGTTTATTACAAAAACTGTTGTCTTTTATTTTCAAGCTTAGATTTGGTTACCGATATTGGCAAAAATTTCGGTAATTCCTGACTCTTCATGGCCAGTCAGCAATATGATATGATTAAATTAGATTAGATCTGATTACATTAATACTTGTTCCACAGATCATGAATACGACATCTCGTAATGATGTGGAACGTGTCATTTTTATGAAAGGTTTCTTTACATACAATGTTTCAATTTCTTTACAACTATTATTTACTCTCTCTCTCTCATTCTTTTTTCTGTTTATGTCTCTCTCTCTCTCTCTCTCTTGTCACACAGACGCACACACATACACAAATTTTTTTTAAATTTTATTTGTTTGTTGTGCTCGACTATCGACCTGGCAAGAAAATGACCATGAATGAATTTCTTAGTTCTGAGTACACTTACGAAAAGAATATAAAAACAAGTATGAGAGTTACTGCTTTATGATGCTTAGTTTGCAGTCAGTTCTGAGTATTATTAGTAACTCTACTCCAGTCCCTAAAACTACACTCCTGGAAATTGAAATAAGAGCACCGTGAATTCATTGTCCCAGGAATGGGAAACTTTATTGACACATTCCTGGGGTCAGATACATCACATGATCACACTGACAGAACCACAGGCACATAGACACAGGCAACAGAGCATGCACAATGTCGGCACTAGTACAGTGTATATCCACCTTTCGCAGCAATGCAGGCTGCTATTCTCCCATGGAGACGATCGTAGAGATGCTGGATGTAGTCCTGTGGAACGGCTTGCCATGCCATTTCCACCTGGCGCCTCAGTTGGACCAGCGTTCGTGCTGGACGTACAGACCGCGTGAGACGACGCTTCATCCAGTCCCAAACATGCTCAATGGGGGACAGATTCGGAGATCTTGTTGGCCAGGGTAGTTGACATACACCTTCTAGAGCACGTTCGGTGGCACGGGATACATGCGGACGTGCATTGTCCTGTTGGAACAGCAAGTTCCCTTGCCGGTCTAGGAATGGTAGAACGATGGGTTCGATGACGGTTTGGATGTACCGTGCACTATTCAGTGTCCCCTCGACGATCACCAGTGGTGTACGGCCAGTGTAGGAGATCGCTCCCCATACCATGATGCCAGGTGTTGGCCCTGTGTGCCTCGGCCGTATGCAGTCCTGATTGTGGCGCACACCTGCACGGCGCCAAACACGCATACGACCATCATTGGCACCAAGGCAGAAGCGACTCTCATCGCTGAAGACGACACGTCTCCATTCGTCCCTCCATTCACGCCTGTCGCGACACCACTGGAGGCGGGCTGCACGATGTTGGGGCGTGAGCGGAAGACGGCCTAACGGTGTGCGGGATCGTAGCCCAGCTTCATGGAGACGGTTGCGAATGGTCCTCGCCGATACCCCAGGAGCAACAGTGTCCCTAATTTGCTGGGAAGTGGCGGTGCGGTCCCCTACGGCACTGCGTAGGATCCTACGGTCTTGGCGTGCATCCGTGCGTCGCTGCGGTCCGGTCCCAGGTCGACGGGCACGTGCACCTTCCGCCGACCACTGGCGACAACATCGATGTACTGTGGAGACCTCACGCCCCACGTGTTGAGCAATTCGGCGGTACGTCCACCCGGCCTCCCGCATGCCCACTATACGCCCTCGCTCAAAGTCCGTCAACTGCACATACGGTTCACGTCCACGCTGTCGTGGCATGCTACCAGTGTTAAAGACTGCGATGGAGCTCCGTATGCCACGGCAAACTGGCTGACACTGACGGCGGCTGTGCACAAATGCTGCGCAGCTAGCGCCATTCGACGGCCAACACCGCGGTTCCTGGTGTGTCCGCTGTGCCGTGCGTGTGATCATTGCTTGTACAGCCCTCTCGCAGTGTCCGGAGCAAGTATGGTGGGTCTGACACATCGGTGTCAATGTGTTCTTTTTTCCATTTCCAGGAGTGTAGTTACAGAAATGCCAATCCGATGCATTACGTATTCCAGCCCGTGGCAGCCGCATCTTTGAGACGCCAGCTATGGTCACTTCCCAGCCCGCTGTAGGCACACGTCTGTTCGTCATCTTCTTGTTGGTACTGTAACTGAGATTTGGCAACAGGGCAAGGTACGTTTGGCAACTCTGTGCTCGACAAGTTACTTACTGGTGTTCACGGAATTAAGCCTCAAACTTCACTTGAGTTTTTCAGTCATTTCCATTGAATAATCTGAGTCATTATTATTTGAGGTGTAACAAAACATTGTAAATTTACGGTTTTCAGTCCACGAAAGTCATAGTACTCTGAAATCGCAACTAATCTAGTCCTTTAAACAGCGGTTTACGAGTGCTAGCCACTATTCGCCTCGTAAGAGGAAGCGAAGGCACATATTTCTTCGCTAGCTCTGTAGTAATGTACTGACCTGTGTAAACCCATCTGTTATGCTTCCCGGTTCTAGTCACACTGACTGTGATGTTTTTATCCCTCCTGTGAAAGATCCACAAGCAGTCAGATCAAACATCGATAAGGAAATCGTAAGAAAATACTTTCGGCTCATAGTGCAATGGTGAAAAACATACAATGCTGCACAACAGGTAACGCCTCATTCCACTACTGCGAAGCAAATTTTGGGTTTCCAGGATTACATATCTTTGTTTATGAAATGCCACAGTGCGCAGTTTTCGTAAGGTTTCTTTTAGTGTTGTTAAAACAATAGTAAACCTGAGAGGCAAATTAATCATCAACGATATATGCGAATTCACTGATGTTACCTATAACTGTCTGACAATACACATGCAGTTTATTGATTACATGCATATAGAAAACTTGTTCTGAGTTAAGGCTGTCAAACAAGGTTTGAAGAAGAATAAAATTCTACTACCACACGACAGCTAATGCAGGAAATACTTTTCTGACGTATTTTGGCACGATGCGCTCTCCTCATACTTAATACAAAAGTTTGGAGTTGCATCTGCTGCCTGGCCGTCTATTAAGCCTGAAAAGAACAAAATGTCGCAGAAGTGAGCCCTTTATCCAGATGTTTCTATTTTGGGTTTAGAAGTGAAGGGATTTTTTTTTTTAAATCTTTATTCATCTATATATGTGATACATAACAACCGACCACCTTATATAATTAGTGGGTCCTAATTGATACAATTTGGCATTACTACTACAGCTTACTCTATGTTAGTTTTCCTTTGTTCTCACTATGGGCACTACGATTATGTCTTTCTATGTTATTTTATTCTTCTTATGCTAATGTACATCTACCTGCAGCGTTAGAGTTGTGCCAGCGTTGTATAAACCTACTTAGTGGCTCTGTTCACCGAGCTATCCCGGTGAACGTGCCCCTGGCACCGGGCTGGCCGGAATTGTTGATCGCTGCAGTACTATACTGTTTTGTTATCCTAGCTTATCCTACATCTAACCTAACTTAGCCTAGAGTCAAAATTGGTCAGTGTCTAGATCGGTGGTTGGGCGCACCCTCCCCCTAATCCCAGACGTGGCGTATTCCAGCCGTGAGGCGGCTGGCCAATCCACGCCCCGGCGGAACAGGACAGGTGTGCGGAGTCAGATTTGGTGTATGATATCTTAGTCGTTGTTCCTTAGATATTCCTTTATTACTTTAAGTGATATCTCATTCGCCAATTTATTTAGAGTTGAAAAATGGTCCTCATGCCTGAGCAGGTGATACGTGTCAAAATTGGGTAGCTGGTGAGGTAATTGCGCTGCTACGTCGTCAAAGAGGTGGCACTCATACACCACGTGTTCTGGGGTGCCTGGTGTGGCCCCACACTCACACGCTGGTGTAGCCCGTTTCCCGAACCGGCAT
This sequence comes from Schistocerca serialis cubense, assembly GCF_023864345.2. Lineage (NCBI taxonomy): Eukaryota > Metazoa > Arthropoda > Insecta > Orthoptera > Acrididae > Schistocerca > Schistocerca serialis. Next base: position 1,062,789,097 of record NC_064640.1, on the reverse strand, counting down.
AAATATGCCGGGTAGGGTCCATGACCTGTGAGGAAGTGCAGCAGTCCTCGTGATGGTGTGAAGTATTTTAATTGCAATCTTTCCCTGATGTTGGGCAGCAGTTCATATGTTCTGCAACCGGTTTCTTCGTTATCCCATTGTTGTTGCCAAAGTTCTTCCCCCCTGCGTTTAATTTCCAATTTATTTCCCACATGTGTCCCCATTAGGTCGACTATTTTCTCACTGTTTCCCTACTTAACCCAGTACCATGTCGCTTGTTCTCTGATTTTTATGTCAAGCGGACAAAGCCCCATTAACACCGTTAGTGCTCCGCCCAGTGTTGTTCTATGTGCCCCTACTGATCTGAGAAGCATGTTCCGCTGCACTCTTCTCACAGCCATGGCAGGCATAACCCTCGTGAGTCTGTGGGCCCAGACTCTTGACCCATATCCTACAATAGATGTCAGTATACTATTGTGATATAATTTGATCAATTCTGGTGGCAGGTGGAATCGCTTGTGACCAATTGATATTAAGTTGTTTAGTGTTTCGAATGATCTATGTGTGACGGTGTCAATATGTGATGCATAAGTCCACCTCTCATTGACGATTACTCCCAAGTATCGCGTTTCATGGCGTCGAAGAACTGGTGAGCCATCTATTCTTACTGTTGGATTCCTAACTAGTCGCCCTTTCAAGAGTAGGTACGTGGACTTTGTTGGTGAGATTTTCATTTTGGTCGTATGGCACCATGTACTGAAGATTGAAATAGCCCTCTCAATTTTCGGCTCTAAGTCTTCACGGCTGCGGCCGCCAACCAGCAGGAGGCGGTTGTCCGCGTAGGCTATGCCCTCTAGCACATCGTCACTGTTCTGTAGATTGTCCAAGAGGGGTTCCATATTAATATCCCAAAAGAGTGGCCCCAGGACAGATCCCTGTGGACACTCCTTGGTGATCTTCTTACTTATTCTCCCGCTAGGGGACGATAGCCAGACCTCCCTATTCTCACAATAGCTCCACAGACAGCCATATAGCGACCTCGGGCACTCCTTCTCACGCAGGCGAGAGAAGAGGGAGGGCCACCACAGGTTGTCAAAGGCGCCACTGATGTCTACCATGATGCCGACCACGTATTTGTGCGGGATAGCGGCACAGACCTCCGCAGCCAGGGCGATGGCGTCAGACGCTGATCTCCCAGCCCTGAAGCCGAACTGTCTGTCACTCATCCCGCACAAAACTCTGTGTGCTGCCAGTCTGCCTGCCAGCAACCTCTCAAAAAGTTTCCCCAGTGTGTCTTATAAACAGATAGGTCTATAAGTTTTTGCTTCTTGTGGATCTTTATCCGGGCTTTTCTTGATTATCACTACTGTGGCTCTTTTCCAGATTTGGGGGTATTTCCCGAGCCTCAAGCACTCATTATATAACTTTGTGAGAGGAGCTACCAGCCGGGGGGCCAGGAATTGCACCACCTCCGCGGTGATGCCGTCCAGGCCAGGAGCCTTGCCTCTTTTGAGGGCATTTATCTGAGCGGCTACTTCTTCATCAGAGAAGGGATATACCACATTGTTGTTCTGATATTCTTCTAGGTCTTGTCTCCGAACTTGTTGCTGTGCCTCGGAGTCATCGTTCTCGTCATCGTCAGGCAGCAGGACACGGAGTAGGACCTCAGCAGTTTCCTGCCAGGTTTCCGTCATCCTGCCCTGATCCCTGACGGTGGACAGCACCATGGGTGACCTGATCTTTTCCCGTACTAACTTGTACGGTACACCCCATAGGTCCGTGGCTAGCTGTGTTCGTACATATTTCTCCCAGCTCTGTAGCCTAACTGCCTTAAGCTCCTGTTGGAAGTGTTCCTTTTATTCTCTATATCTTTTCAACCAGCGTTGCTTCTCCTCCCAGACGACACTCCGCTGGTAGTACCTCCTCGCCCTCCGTACAGACTGGCGCATCTGTCCAAGTTCGGTAGACCATGGCGACGGGGGGGGGCACTACGGTTGGTTGATACGGCAGCTTTTACCGCCCTGACAACCGCTTGCACCAGTTCTTCAGCATATCCTTCGACATTTTCGTCACCATCTGGCAATATCGGTATTTCACACTCCCGTGACAGGCGGTCCTAGTCAGCTCTGTTGTAATTCAGCTGTGTCTCCCACCCCATGTCCCAGCGGCACTCCTCGTTCCCTAATGAAAACGTAATAAGGTTATGGTCACTGGTTGTCACCTGATCCCAGACCATCCAATTGGTTACTCTGGTGGCGAGATTTGGCGTGACCAATGTGACGTCAATGTTTGTGCCCTCGCCCCCACCTCCTACGTAGGTGGGTGGATTTCCTTGCTTGTTGGCGACAATCAATTGTAACGCCATGATGGTCTCCTCAGCCTTTTCTCCTCTATCGTCTCGTGTGCCGCTGAACCACAGGGGGGATTTGGCATTTATGTCTGCAGTAATGACACATCGACGTCCCCGCAACGCCATGGCTATTTGCGTAAGTTTGTCTAGGAATTCGTCTATTCCCTGGCTGTACTGGAAGTACATATTAAGGATGTATAGTACTCCGGCTGGTGTTTGTAGTTCCACGACGTTGCAGTGATCGTCGCTGAACTGAGAGAGGACTGTGGCTCTTATCGCTTTATTTATTATCATTAGAGCTGCTTTGGGTTCCGCTTCGCTGTGAACGACTTGCCAGTTAGCTGCTGCAAAAGGGATTCGCCCAGCCAGGGAGTATGGTTCCTGCAGACAGAGCACATCCAGTCTCCTCTCCTCCACGACCCTGCGGAGTTCCTGCATGACTAATTTGCTATTGTGTGAGTTAATCTGCCCTACGTTTAAATGGGTCACGTGCGTAATATGTTCTGATGTGCGAATCCGGCCAGTTCTTGCTCCAGTCGTGAGCTAGTCTTCCATTTGTGATGACAGATTGACTGTAAATTTCATTAAGATCGAATTTCTCGTATCTTCTTTCGAAGACTTTTTTGACTAGGTCACGCAGGGCTCCGAAGTCAGTGGGGAGGTTCATTGTCTTCAGCTGTATTCTGTAAACAGCCTCCATTACCGAGAAGGTGACGTCTCGGCCATATTCATGCCCGACACATACCACATGCCTCAATGCTGTGGTGAGGACCGCCGGCTCCTCCAGTCGCGCAAGTTGTAATGCGTGTTCTAGGTTGGGGTATACCCTATTGGGATCTACGCCCGAACCTTTTTGTGTGAGAGGGTTTGTATCGGATGATGTACTATTTATTGCGTTATCTTGTACTTTTTGTTTCTCTGATGTTACCATTTGTTTTGCCACAGGTCGCCCTTTCGGTCGTTCTAGTTCTTCAAGCGACCTTAGTCCCCGGTTTCGGGGAAAGGGAGCACTAATCTGACCGCATGGGTCCGTTTGTACACCAGCATCTTTTGTTTCTACCTTTCTGGTCTGGGTTTTAGTGGCTCCTTGTAGGAACTCCCTAAATCTGCTGGCCCTAAGTGCATCCCTTACCCTTTTACTCGGAGACTTTCTTTTAGGCTTCCTGTTGCCTGATATGGACTCAGCCATAATCATTCCTCGAGATAAGCCTTTGTCCTAGAGCCCTGTATGTTGGGCAGTTTCTTCCTGTGGTATTACAATTTCTTTTCCCTCTTCTTGCAGAAGGGATACATATCCCTGTTTTGCCACAAGTTTTCCTAGTGTGATCTTCAGCGCCGCACCTGGAGCAAGCCGGCTTCCGCTCACAGTGTTTGTGTATATGGTCAAGGTCTCCACAGTTGTGACAAGGGGGGACTACGAGGTAGTCCCTTACGTTTATCGAGTGGAACCCCATGTATATTCTGCCCATAGTGGTGAGCTTACGCCACATACTTCCAGAGACTTCAGCTACATGATGTACTACATCGCCCTCTCTGGGTCCAGTTCTGAACCGCAGTTTGAATTCTTTTTTGAAAATATCCAGACTCATTTCCTCAAAATTTTGTTGACTTATTGTTTCATAGATATCATTCTCATTTATTGTGGTGGGCACGTCATACAGGATCACCAAGGGATTCCGCTTTTTGGGCGGTTCACACTTAACGACCTCTTTGAGTTTGTCATGGTTGAGTATCTTATCCCGGTCTTCTTCAGTGGCGACATCTACTATTACGACATTTTTTGTTGCCTTTACCTTATTTATTTTTATTTTGTCTGCTGCCGGGTTTACAGTGGTTGTGAAGAGTTCTTGTACTTTTTTAATGTCCTGCCCTGGCAGGGGTCTTAGGAAGACTGCCGTGTCAGGCCTTTTCGACACCTTTTCAATGGTCTCTTTTGTTGTTTGTGTTTTAGTGGCCGCTTGTGCGACCACTCCTGCCCACGTTTTGGTGGGCTGTTTTCGCAGTCGTTCATTTTCTTTCTCTAATTCCTCTAGTCGCCCCTCGAGCTTCGCACTAGCGATAGCCCAGGCGGCGAGTTCCGTTTTGATAGAGAGTACTGCTGTATTGCTTATTTTGCCATTCTTAATACTAGAATCTAGCAGTTGGTTAATTCTAGTATGCCATTCAGTAACGTTTTCTGCATTCTGTCCTAGGCCCTATTCAGGGGTGGGAACAGTAAGTGCCCGCATCTCGTGGTCGTGCGGTAGCGTTCTCGCTTCCCACGCCCGGGTTCCCGGGTTCGATTCCCGGCGGGGTCAGGGATTTTCTCTGCCTCGTGATGGCTGGGTGTTGTGTGCTGTCCTTAGGTTAGTTAGGTTTAAGTAGTTCTAAGTTCTAGGGGACTTATGACCACAGCAGTTGAGTCCTATAGTGCTCAGAGCCATTTGAACCATTTGAACAGTAAGTGTCGAACACCTCGAGAGAACACTCGAATCACTCGTCTCTTGGTCAACCATGATTGATTTGACGAAAAAGGTTGGGAGCCCGTCTCTTGCCCCGGACTGGCTCCTCTGGCATGGGGGGGGGGGGAGGGGGGGGGGGACTAATGCAGCTCGCCCACCGGCCTCGCCCCAAGGCCAAGGGCATCCTCGAACTGCTGGGTTCAGCGCGCCGTTGCCAGCGCACTGGTCCCCGTCGGTGGCTCCGTCATCGACGATTTCACGCGACGCTCCCCGGCAAGAGCACCCCGCACTCCCAAGAGGCGGATGCACCTCTCGTCATTCGCCGCCTACCAGCCAGAGCTTCCACCTCTCGGCCGAGGACCCACTCCTACTCAGGTGGTGGGTCGGTCACCTAGTCGTTCGGCGGTCTGGGTCCATCTAACCTGGCCCAGGCGATGTCACCACCTCCTGGGTTTGGCAGAACACGCCCTGGTTACCCAGGGGCGCGGCGAAGCACCCTTGCCGACTCGCACCGCGATCCCATGCCGACAAACAAGGTCGCCGGCATGCAGAGCACCTGCTGGTCTGTACCCTGCGAACAGAAAGGGACTGGTGTTCGGTCCCTCGACACAGCTCCACCTGTGCCACGCACCCTTCGCTTTCGCATCAGGATGGGTCGCAGCTCTCCCTTTTGTCGCAAGGCAGAATGCCGAGCTTAACGTCTGGCACCACAGGAAGGCGGAAAGAGCCACTTGTGAAGGAGAGGCTATAAGAGACGCATCACTTCCCCGTGTGAGGACTGCCGCGGCACACCCGACTAGAAGCGATACGTCCCAGTGCGAGCTTCCGTGCCTTACGGCGCGCCGGCAACGGGCGGGCCCGCGCCAAAGCTCGCCGTCAAGCGACTGACCTCACGCCAGACAAGTGAAGGGAATTAAGTTCAAAGTTCCATTAGATTGATAACCTCAGCAGACAGCAGAATTGCGTTTTAAGAAATGCAGCCGTGAATGTATTCAAACTCGCGACACTTACCATGACGCTACCAGCTGACACATAGCTACAGCACTTAAAGAATTCAACAACAATTCCTCCAGAACTTCTGCATTCCTCAGTGCTGTGAGATAATGCATATGGACGGATCTAGACTCCTGAGAGACAGACAGTTACACCTTTTCTCTTGCACTGCACGACGTTTTCGACAAACAGATAGCGTAATAGAGTAGCTCAAGTGGAACGGAACACTTCCCATTTAAATGTCTGCATTCTATAGTTCAAACGGTTCAAATGGCTCTGAGCACTATGAGACTTAACATCTGTGGTCATCAGTCCCCTAGAACTTAGAACTACTTACACCTAACCAACCTAAGGCCATCACACACATCCATGCCCGAGGCAGGATTGGAACCTGCGACCGTAGCAGTCGCGCGGTTCCGGACTGAGCGCCTTAATCGCTAGACCACCGCGGCCGGCCATTCTACAGTGATGGCAGTTCTGTGCAGGTGGCAGTTACATGATTTTATTTCGGCGATTATAAGATAGAGTCGAATGTATACACTGGGTAGCCGAGGCAGCTGGTTCATGGCGATTTGGTCAACCGAGTAAATGAATGTACTGAACATGCTGCAAACCACTACAGGGAGTCTGTGTGCCAGAATTCTAATCCAGTGTGGCGCAACGGCGTTACGATTGAAAAATGAGTCACTGAGAAGAGGATTTGGCGGTCTGTTGGATTGATGATAGGTTCATATACTTGGCTCTGGGTTTGTTTCCAACTACTGCCAATTATTTTTGACAGGGAGTTAGGGATTCTGTTCTCTTCTGCCAACGGCAAGGGAAGAAGGTGTAATGGCATTGTGGTCTGAAATACACATTAAACATGATATTCCTTCTTTACCAAGTAGACGTTAGGTTGAACCACACTAGAGCCAGGAGTGGCAACATGTAGAAACTCTTATCACCGGTAACCATTCCTATAATAGTTATTTGTTTCTAATTACGAAACAAACGCTATGTAGGGTCAAAGGACGCTTATTCCATCATTTATTTTAGATTCTGTACGTCGATAAAATTGGTTCTGAACTGGGACTGCAATTCAGACCGCCCTCAACGCGGAATTTGACTCCTTCGTGACAATACAGCTCAACAACAATTTGTTGTTTATTCAAAACTGTAAATTCTTCAGCATCTCCACATATTGCGCATGAATGGGTTTGAATCCTGGCCCAGCACTAAAGTTTTCATTATGTATAATCAAGCTCTAAAAGAACACCTATCTGCTGTTGGATAATACTTTTGACTTTTAGTGTATTTTCATTCGTTGTCAACTCTAACGATATCTGACGTTTTTGACTCCCAGAACTATTTGCGAGATCACTGTAAGTTCAAGGATGTGATTCCGAGCTGCTGGTGGAGAAAAATTCGGTAGCTGACGTTTCTTTGTGTGTAATCAACAACAATATGTCACAGTTGATTATGCTTTGATAACAATCCGAATAGGTTCTGTGTTCGAATCCCTGTCCAACACATAGCTTTGGCTCACGGCATTTTAAGTAAGTCAAATGTGATGAAGCAATATTTAACATCTCTCGTAATTCGTTAACACGAACAACGGTTGATGGGTGGAATTCGAGTACGTTAAAAATGATTTCGTTTTGTAATTTAAAGTAGATATTTCCTAACTGATACTATCTAAAATCGAGGTATATCACTCTCTGTGTGCCCAGTCAGGAATGACTGTTAATTTCCGTCAGTCACGAAATCTTTGCTTAGTCTGCATGACCTGAGTTTGAATCCATATGCAGAACGAGACGCTTCGTCGTGTCATTTGAAGTTCATACATATTCCCAACTAGCTGCTCGTGATTAACTTAAATTTTTAATGTCATTTTGTGTTAAGTAATAAGTACGGTATGTTACTATGAAGAATAAATCATGACTACGACGAACTTACTATGTGCATTACCTATCTGACGTAATAATAAGAGTGGTAACATTTCACGTATGTCATTTATTGTAATGCATCTGACCTTACAATCCTTAAGGACAGTCTTATCTGCGATAAGGTGTTCCCTGATATTTGTAGTATCGTGGTATTACTTTACATCTTGAGTTACTGCGATACAGAGCAGTGTTTTCAAGTGGTGACTTGTTGGAACCATTTTCAATAGTCCAAAGACTATACCGAGGAGCGATTAGAGGACCTGCTAGACAGCTGCGATATGCGGGTTGCATGCTAATCAGGCGATATGCAATTCCGGTTGTTCGGATACTTTTGAGCACAACTGTACATCCCCTACCATTATTAAATGTGACATTTTAATTGTGTATTTTTACTAATCTTGAATGTTTAAAATTGCTATCCTGAAAAAATTATCCTAATGTGACTTAGCCTGTTTTCCTTTGGGCTGTTCATCACTGTGCTATTTTGCTGTGGGCAGTAGCGACGTTCCAATGCCAGACACCACCCTTGTGTTTTGGACGGCTGTTAACTGGCTGAGTAATTCCGGCACTTGTGGCACTGTGTTGGTAAGGTGAGCTGATATAAGTTTCTGATGGCTCTGTGGCTGTTTTATTACGAGTGATACTTTTAGACCCGTTAATTGTTTTAAAATCACGTCAGATCAAATGACGGCTAGCGACCAATTTATCTCTCCTACAGTGTAATCTGTTTAACATTTGACAGGTCTAGCTCCCGACACAAGCTTGCCGGTTTTTCTTGATTAGACTCTTTTTGTCACTGAAAAGTCTAGTTGCCACTTTACATTCCGCATATTGAAATTACATTAATATTTGAAGGGGCTAGACCCCTGCATCTATTTTCTGATTTTTCTGTATTAATTGTTAATTAAAAGGGGATAGCGCCAGTTTTATCTCCTTTAATTGAAATTAGTTTAATATTTGAAGGGACTAGTACCTGACATCCTCATGTAAAGTTCCTCTATCACCTTTCGGGGACCCGTGTCCGTTTACCGTTTGCTATATTCAAACAGTTTTTGACACTTTAAGGAGGTAGATGCCGACCATTATTGATTATGTTTCTTGTTTTGGGTTTCAGTGTAAGGAAAGATCGAAACTTGTCTTTGGTTCAAAAATGGTTCCAATGGCTCTGAGCGCTATGGTACTTAACTTCTGTGGTAATCAGTCCCCTAGAACGTAGAACTACTTAAACCTAAGTAACCTAAGGACATCACACACATCCATGCCCGAGGCAGGATTCGAACCTGCGACGGTAGTGGTCGCGCGGCTCCAGACTGTAGCGCCTAGAACCACTCGGCCACTCTGGCCGGTCCTCCACTGCAAAACGAACTCCCAAGCTTTAGTCATCACTAATCATATTGGATATTTCATAAATGGTATACTTTCAGACGTGATTGAAACCAATGAATCTGCCACTTCGCAGTTCTTAGAAATAATAAACGTGAACAAGTGCACGATACAAATACAGAGGCAGAATGCGGCGCACCAGATGCGACAGGCTGGCATCACGAGTAACCACGCCATCCTCCGTCACAGTCCCCAGAAGTAAACCCACTGACTGCTGGGCTGGCAGGGTACTGCGCGTGTGTAGGTGGGACAGCAATGTCTGAAGCCGTATTGAGAAGGAGGCAACCAAGTCGGGCCTCTTCTGGCAGCTGTGGCGTATACATGACTTGAATTTGGCACTGCTGATATGAGTTACTTGTTAACGAATGATCTTAGTTCGATCTTCGTACCATGTATTGAAGAAGTCAAGGAGTGTTTGTATTATTTGTCAAAGTGTGTAGAAAATTGTTCTACAGCATCATAAACACACATGACACAATTACTGATCCAAGTGACTGTTAGAGTGCACTAGTGTATCGCGTCGGCCGTCGTAATTTAATATATTATTATTATTATTATTGATTGTTGCCGACTTACGTGGTGGGCCTTAATAAAAATTATATTTCATTCAATTTTGATTTACGATTAAATGCTTTTGTGGAGTTCTCCTTTTTAACAATATTAAACTTAAATTATTTGTTACGTTAATGAACGTTAGAATCGCTGAATCTTAAAACATGAGAATATAAGCTGAACAATGTAATAAACTTTTCATATTAATTTCCTCGGCTAGTCAGCTCACTTTAAAACAAAAGATCTTTAGTTATTAATTACAATTACGGCCCACACACGCGCGAGAGTATTTTTTCTTACCTCCGTTAACCATTGTATTGTAGCCAGGTTCTGGCTCTGGCTCTCGGCTATGGTACTGAAAATAAGAATCTTAAAGCTACGTATTTTCTGCAACTTCGTGCGGCTGTGGAGAAAAATGAATATTATGTTCATAGCGGGCGAGTTTTTCGCTTCCGCTAATTTTTTATAAGTTAATATCGCCACGTAATGGCGCCGTTTGCTGCATCGGCCGCTGCGATTGTTGAACTGTGAATTACTTGAATGCAGGTTAATTCAAGGAAGGCGGACATGAAATCGGGATCACCTCTTACAAATTAAAAGTGCACAATGATATTAAATGAGTATATTATATGCTTAATTATTACAAATACGCTTACATTAGCCAGCACACGCAAGATGTCCGTCTACACACAACCAAGACAAGAGAAGAAGCGAAAACGACTAAAAAAATTAACAAAAGAGCGTATCTTGTCGTCTCTTTAGTTCATTTTGTTACATTTCTTTGCACTCGAAACTTACACAGAGAAATTATTATTTTCCGGGTACATTATGAAATATATATATATTATTCAATTCTTAAATATCTCTTCTTTATAAATACCGTTTTTTAAGTCTTTTCGTAATATAGCACTGGGGACGCTGTACTGTCCCCCGAAATGTTTATGTCATAAAAAATGACATAAATATTTCCTGTTTCATGTCCACAGTGTCCACACGCAGATTTTTCTTTCACAGTCTACATGTGTCACATCGTATATTTTAGTCATGGTGCTTAATGATGTTTCTTGCACACAAAGTAATACAGATGAAGTTATTTACATAACAATATAATACACAATTGGTTACGCATACAGTCATGTACAAAAGAGAAGGACATAGAATACAATTAGTTTGACAGTTATGTACATTCATTTTGGCTGATTCTTTTTGTGGTTGCAGCGTCTGCAGTGTTCAAAGGTATACAATCACGAGTTAGTCTGTAATTTTAGCAGTCCCAGGGGTGTCAACTGTTCGCACCCCATTTGACGCGGCCGTAGGGAAACCCTGGGGAAAACCTCGGCGGAGCGACAGACTAACTGCTTTGGTTACTTTCACTTAATTGTTTCTGGAATGTCGTTGGAGTACAGGATGTGCATACGTTACGAACAATTTTTCGTAGCACTATGGAAAAAAATTAGGTCATTATAATAATTTATATATGGTCGTTATTGATTGCGGTGTCGTTGATGATCTACGCCGCGACATTTAGCTCGCGACGGCGCCGGTTGGTGTGCTCGGTGCTCGGCGTTCGCGGCGGCTGCGGAGAGGTCAACGCCCGCTCGACGCCAGCGTGTCTCTCGCCGTCGCGGAAAGTCAGAATCAGCTGATCGGCTGCACGGTTATCTCGGCCGGACCTGGCGGTAGAACTTTAAATTGTAACTTCTGCCAGCAAACACAAAGGCAATGTACTTTCTTGATGACTGAGTTAGTGGGATTTGCCAATACGACGAACGCATATCGATAGAGGTAAGATACTTAACTCCGTAAAACTTCTGTATCTGTTCATCCAGGCTTTCTGGTCGTGTTCTGACAGGTACAATTATTTTGTTAATATCGCGCGCATCAAGCACGAGACGTATACTGCCGTCCGCTGTCGCTCCTGCCACGAGCGGACTGCTGTACGGGGACAGAGATGGTCCAATTATCCCCCAATCAAGCATTTTTCTTATTTCCTTCCTAACTGCCTCCTTCTTTGACCACGGGATGGTGTAGTTTGCGTGACAGAAAGTATCGTAAGGTACCACTTCGATGTTATAGGTGTAGCCCTCGATAACACCTGGTTTTTCCGTAAACGCATTCTCATAATCTGTAAGTAGCTGAGTCAATTCGTTTTGTTGTGATTCAGTCAAATGTTCTGTCTCCATGACATTCATGGCTATCAGTTTCCTTTTTTCTGTTGTGGATTGGCAGGAGCCAACCCACGGGGTTTGGAGGAAGCCGAAAGGCACGCGTTTAAGCTCACGCAGGATGGCGTGAGGTCTGGAAGAGGACAAGGTCTTTATAGTAGCAAAAATAGTACGTAGCTTCTGGAATACTTAACTTTAACGTAGCTCTTGTCTGTACATTCTTTACAGTATCAATAGCAACTGATAATGGCGCCTTGCTAGGTCGTAGCAAATGACGTAGCTGAAGGCTATGCTAACTATCGTCTCGGCAAATGAGAACGTATTTTGTCAGTGAACCATCGTTAGCAAAGTCGGTTGTACAACTGGGGCGAGCGCTAGGAAGTCTCTTTAGACCTGCCGTGTGGCGGTGCTCGGTCTGAAATCACTGATAGTGGCGACACGCGGGTCCGACGTATACTAACGGACCGCGGCCGATTTAAAGGCTACCACCTAGCAAGTGTGGTGTCTGGCGCTGACACCACATTTTCCTCTCTGTCTTCAGTAATAAACTCTTTATAATATGCTTGTCTTGTACTTAGTGGACGCGAATCAGGACCTCGAACTAATGTGGGGAAACATCCAGAGCTCAGTTAGGGATACAGCAAAGGAAACACTCATGGGAAACCCAGTGGGCAAGAAGATGTGGTTTGGAAAGGAATGTGCAGATGCCCTGGAAAGGAGAAAGGAAGCCAGGAACAAATGGCTGAAGGGCACAAATCTGGCACAGACCTAAGCACAATTTGAGGAGGTCCGAAAGACTACACAAGCAATTCTAAGAAGATCAAAGAGGAAATACATAAGGAATATAATCACTGAAGCAGAAACAGACTTCAGAGGACAAAAGAGGAGGGAAATGTTTCTGAGGGTGAAGTACCTCTGCAAAGGTCACCAGGCCAAGCAGAAATTTGTCAAAGATTCCCGTGATAAGATCCTGACGAACGATAGGGACATAGCTGAGAGATGGAAAGACTACTTTCGACAGCTGCTAAATTGTGATGAACCCGAACTGCAGTGTGATTTCCAGTACCCAATTGCAGACGATGCAGACTATCCCCCACCTACCCTGGATGAGATAAAAACCAGAATCAAACACGTTAAACAGAATAAGAGTCCAGGTGAAGATGGAATACAGGCTGAAATGATCCTGGCAGGAGGAGAGATACTTGCAGAAAAAAAAACCGACTGTTACAGGCAATATGAACCAAAGAAGAACTACCAGGAGAATGGTAAATAGCTCTGATTTGTCCGATACATAAGAAGGGCGACAAACTGAAATGTGACACCTATCGAGGAATCGCCCTGCTTAACATCTGCTATAAGATCCTGTCCAATTGCCTCATACATAGAATTCAGCCAGTGACAGAATCGGTGATTGGGGAGTACCAGGGAGGTTTCCGGCCAGGACGGTCAACAGTAGATCAGATCTTCAGTCTCCGGCAGCTCACTGAGAAACTGGGTGAATATGGTAAGGATTTGCATATTTTATTCGTTGATTGTAAGAAGGCCTATGATTGCATACATCGCAAGAGCCTGCTCAACTGTTTAAAGAAGTTTGGCATAGCAGAGAAACTCATCAATCTGATAAAGATCTGTCTGAACGAAACACATGCAAAGGTGAAGATGGGAAATCGCTTAACTGAGGAATTTGAAACTGTGACAGGACTCAGGCCAGGAGATGGGTTGTCCCCTATCCTGTTCAACTTTGCCCTCGAGAAGATCGTACGCGAGACCTTCCAAGAGAACGAAGGGATTGAAATCGAAGGAAAGAGACTGGCATACTTAGCCTATGCAGACGACATCAGTTTACTCTCTAGGTCGGAAGAAGAGTTGGAGCAAATGACCAAAGCACTACAGGAGGCTGCCAGCAAATTTGGGCTAAGCATAAACGAAGCTAAGACAGAGTATATCGTTATGACGCGTGGTCATTGTCAGACTGCTGATCGTCTACAATCACTGCAGGTTGGGGATCATTCCTACAAGAGAGTGCAAGAATTCAAATACCTAGGGGCACTTTTCACTGAGAAATCGTCATGTGAAGCAGAGATCCATGCCAGAAGACAAGCAGTAAACCGATCTTACCACAGCCTATCACAACTGCTTCGGTCCAAATCTCTCTCCAGACAGTTCAAGATTCGACTGTAAAAAACTCTGATCCAGCCTGTTGTTCTATATGGCTGTGAGACATGGAGTATCCGGAAACAGGACTTCCATAAGCTCCTTGAGAGAAAAGTGCTTCGGAAGATCTTCGGTCCGGTTCTGGATGCAGATACAGGGGAATGGAGGATCAGATACAACCAAGAGCTTGAGAAACTGTACCAGCAGCCCAACATAGCAGGAACTGTCAAAGCCAAACGTATGCAGTGGGCCGGCCATGTGGCCCGGATGGAGGATCACAGATGGCCTCGGAAGCTCCTGGATTTCACACCTACAGGAAAGAGACCGCCAGTGAGACCCAAGAAGCGTTGGAGGGATGGACCCGCGAAGATTTAAAACAAATGCCAATAGATGTGGACGAATGGCGGATAGCTTCAATGGACAGAATACAATGGAGGACGAAACTTGTAGATGCGTGCGGTCCACTGGGCCTGATCACGTAGTAGTAGTAGTAGTAGTAGTAGTAGTAGTGTCTTGTACTTAAGTCAGAATATAAATTCATTACCTGTCTTCCTTCGAATCTAGACTGAAAGCTCCGGCAATATTTACCGTGCACTTCCCGTGTCCTCAACAATGGCAGAATTACACGTCTACCCTCATTCATAAGGCTTACTTCCCCGCACAAGAGGTCGATTTTTGCGTCCTTCTGGCGTAAAAATTCCATCCCCAAGATGGAAGCAACACCTAATCCCTTAACTACTAAGAACAAGCTTTTCATTGCTTCATTTCCTATCGTAAACTCGACTTGCACCTGGTGCTTTATGATATGAGATTGCGCACCTATTGCACCTGTTGCACAACAATTCTCCACTGGCAATACTGGTATTCTATTATTGTGACTCAAGTACTTGTAAAAATTTGCACTCATGACATTGGTTGACGCACCGGTATCGACTATTATCTGAACTGGTGCTTTGTACGTATCTGCTTGCAATATAGCCTGTACAACACTTTTGTCGGTTCGGTTACACTTCTGCGGTATGCCTACAAGTTCCTATTCTGTTGTTATTCCCTCATTGTATCTCAGCATACAAAGTTTATGGCTGTCATCCGTGAATGTGCCGTCACTACACCATCCTGGAGCCAACAACGAAGAGCGTATTGTGGACTTTTTTTTTTTTTTTTTGAGTTTAATGGATGAGCATTAGTGGGTTGACAGTTGTCTGTCACTTCTACTAACCTCACATTGTGGTTCTCGTTGTTGTTGTTGCTACTGTTGGGTTGGCCGCCCTGCCTCCCCGATGGCGTATCTTGATATTGTGTACGGCTCTGGTTTGGCGGTGGTCGGTTGTAACTTCCTGTGATGGACCTGGGTTGTCGTTCCATTGTGGCGCTGTGTTTTGTTGCCACTGTGGTGTCGGTTCATTACAACCACGCCACTGGTTTCGGTTGTTCCGCCATTGCGGATTGCGGTTACCACTATATCCATTAGTCATGCGTCCATCATGATGTCTCTTCCGATTTTGACGATTATAACCGTTGCCGTTATAACCATTGCCATTGTTTGTGCCTCGATTCTTTTGCCGGTGCTCTTGCCTATTCCCGTTACCACTTGGTAATAAGTTACTACCGTTACTGTGGCTGCCATTGTAATCGGTTTTTTGTTGATTACAGCCTGCATGGTTCCACTTGTTTTCGGTTTTCATGTCTTCGATCAATAAGTCAACAGAATCCACTATTTCCATGAATTGTTCTATATCATATTCCGGCACATTGATAAAATATCTTTTAATTTCGCTGGGCAACTTCATTTTTATTAATCTGATTATGTCACGATCGGACATTGGCTCGTCCGAGTACCTGGTTTTGTTTATATACTTTTCAAAATATTTGCATAACGTTCCCAACTTAGGATTGTACATTTATGGACTGTACAATTCCGTGCGTAGTCTTTCTTGGACGCTATCGGACCAGAATTTTTGGAAGAAAGAACTTTCAAACTGTTGCATCGTTAGACATTTTTCGGACACGTCAGTGGCCCACAGTGCCGCGTCACCTTGAATAAAGGAGACCACGAACTGTATTCTTTGTATTTCCGTCCTTGTCCTGGGAAATACATTCCTGAAGCTCTTAATAAATACCACAGGGAGGACATTGCGTTTTTCGCTATTGAAGGATTGGAATGTCCTGTGTTTTATCACATTGTCCTCCTTTTTGCACATCTGATTGCTACATTCTGTGGCATTCATTACTTCGTGATGTGCACCGCACGGTATCGCATATTGCTCGTGCCCGTAATTCACATTAGGTTGCGGTTGCGCACTCGCACACTGCATACCGTCAGCGTTATTATAATAATCAGTAGGCGGAGTCGGATTCATTATCTGTCCGCCACTGTTTACATTGCTTTAAAACGCAGATAGTCTCCACGCGACCTCCTGTTGCCAATTCGGTAACTCCGCTGTCACACGGACTTTGATCTGTGTTAATTCGGTGTGTAGTGCGGCAGCGCTAGCGTCAGTATTTACAATCGCGGCCGCAGTCGCTTGTTCTACTGCTGTTTTTACGTCACTTTCAATCTTCACAGATATCTCGCGATCCTTTACTTCTAGCTATTCATTAAATTCTTTTTCGACTTTTTGAGCTTGCACATCCAAATATGCACCTTTCCGTGCATTTATCTCCACATTATCCACGCGGGTGGTTAAAGTTTGCACAGTGTCTTCAAGCCTAGCATGCAATATCTGTAACTTTGGCATCTCGCCGGCTAAGCTTTACACAAGATCGGGTATGTCTTTGCAAGCGTCCCGCATCTCGGCAAGTTCGCTTCGGCTACTGTCTAGTTTCGTTTCACTGCGCTGCTCTTGCTCACGTAGCATCTGAGCAAGTTTTTCGTCTCTTTCTTTCTTTCTTTTTCCCTCTGTTCTAACATCCTTTCTTTTTCCCTTTCTTTCTGTTCTCTCAGTTACTCTTGCTCAAAGAGCATCTGAGCAAATTTCTGATGTCTCTCCCTATCTCTTTCTTCTAACCTGCGCAGAAATTCTGCAAATTGATCTGCATTCGCTGAGCATACTAGTGCACCGTTTAATGTGGCACTCGACTGCCCCCCCCCCCCCTGCCCAGGCAGTGGAGTTGATGTTATTCTATTCCCATTCTGCTGTGGAGCGTCATTCACCGTCCACAGATCCTCGCGCCCCGCTCGGAAATTATGTTAACTGAGGCGGTGGCTTGGGATTCGTTTAAGCTTTGCAAATGATCCTCACTTTCCATATTAACAAAATTTTGTTCGTCTGGTACGGATGCTTTAGCTTGTCCTATCTTCCCCATAATAAATTCAGTCTAAGCCATTGACAAATCTTTAACACTGATACACACACGAATAATTATCCCCTCGAAAAATAAACATATCAATACACAAATACAATTTAAAATTGCACTTTACTTACTATTTTTGCACCGAAGGTATCTCTTGTGCACATGGGTTCGATATTCCGCACAGAGCTACACAGGATGCTTGCACAATAGGCCTTACCTTAGTTATTTTTCTTTATCGAAATCCTTTTTCTATCTACACTTTTTCTTCTCCAGATCTCCTCAGGGAGTGGTTTTGTTGTTGTACATGTAAAACAATTCATATCGGCATTAATATTTTACAACAATTAGGCGCATAGATATTTACATTTATTACAATAGAATCAGACTTAATAAATTTCGCCTTTTCTTTGATCGGGCCCAACGTTGGGCGCCAATCTCGCGTCCGTCGGCCGTCGTAATTTAATATATAATTATTATTTTCTTATTGTTGCCGACTTACGTGGTGGGCCTTAATAAAAATTATATTTCATTCAATTTTGATTTACGATTAAATGCTTATGTGGAGTTCTCCTTTTTAACAATATTAAACTTAAATTATTTGTTACGTTAATGAACGTTAGAATCGCTGAATCTTAAAACATGAGAATATAAGCTGAACAATGTAATAAACTTTTCATATTAATTTCCTCGGCTAGTCAGCTCACTTTAAAACAAAAGATCTTTAGTTATTAATTACAATTACGGCCCACACACGCGAGAGAGTATTTTCCTCCGTTAACCATTGTATTGTAGCCAGGTTCCTGGCTCTGGCTCTCGGCTATGGTACTGAAAATAAGAATCTTAAAGCTACGTATTTTCTGCAACTTCGTGCGGCTGTGGAGAAAAATGAATATTATGTTAATAGCTGGCGAGTTTTTCGCTTCCGCTAATTTTTTATAAGTTAATATCGCCACGTAATGGCGCCGTTTGCTGCATCGGCCGCTGCGATTGTTGAACTGTGAATTACTTGAATGCAGGTTAATTCAAGGAAGGCGGACATGAAATCGGGATCACCTCTTACAAATTAAAAGTGCACAATAATATTAAATGAATATATTATATGCTTAATTATTACAAATATGCTTACATTAGCCAGCACACGCAAGATGTCCGTCTACACACAACCAAGACAAGAGAAGAAGTGAAAACGACTAAAAAAATTAACAAAAGAGCGTATATATATATATATATATATATATATATATATATATATATATATATATATATATATAATTCAATTTTTAAATGTCTCTTCTTTATAAATACCGTTTTTTAAGTCTTTTCTTAATATAGCACTGGGGACGTTGTATGTATTAGACTTTTCTTGATTTTTGCACTAAACTAAACAACGTTATCCCCACTTCAAAACTCTTTATTTGTCAAAACTGGTCTTTGTCTCATCTCAATATGATGGTCATCCAAGCGTTATAGTGACCACCAAGAAGGGGAGTCAACATTATCTTGCAGTATAAAACATTTGCCATCCTTTGCTGATAAAGCTGACATGTCATCGCACAGTGGAGACTACATGACATTTCTCACATAATACTTCGTCATTTTACATAAACCTATCGTAAGTCGTGTTGACTTCATGGCACAATAAATAGTAAAATGCAACATGGCGATGTGCAGGGTATTTTACGATGGTTTTCGAGTAGCACATTGAAGTATGCCACAAGTTATTATTATTTAGGTGGAGTATGTGTATTTGTAGAGCAGTTAGTTACATTTTGGCGTAGCTTGTTACGATTTATTATAACACGTTGAAGTATAAGGTATTTTACTATATTGAAACGGTACAGTAGTTTCCGCTCTATAAACAGCAGGTTTCGCTGCTCGCTCGCACCGGGATATAGAAACAGAGGCTGCTCCGCAGGCAATTTTATTACACGACGCGGCCGGCCGCGGGTGCAACAGAACCCATGTGGACGGGTGGAAAGAAATGTGTCAGGCTTCATAATACGTATTTATATGTGTCGTGTATTATGCATTTCTTGTACGTGGATGTGAATCTGCACATGAACTTTCCTAATCACCCTCCCACCTTTCCGTAAAGCGTGGCCAAATCTTTGTTGGGAAGTAGTTCTGTAGTATAGTAGTGCCAACCTTACTCCTGGCTAGGGGATCAGAGAGACAGCACAGGCAGGTAAAAGTCAAAGACGTTTCAGTGTCACAATATTTAGGGTGGAGAGGTTGGTCACGGCCAAGTGGTTCGACCACCCCCTCCACCGGGGCCCAGGAAGACCTCCGGGTGCCCGCCATATTCTGGAGTGTTGCAGAAGATGGGTAAGTGAGCAGACGTGCCCTCAGTGCGTTTGTCTCAATGTTCACGCACGGAAGAGAGGTATTTGAATATTTGTGCTAATTCTTTTATTTCCAGTTTCGGATTGTGTAAGTAAATGAATGATCCCGTTAATTTAGCAAAATTGACCCCCTGTGTAAAAGTGTCTGGTCCCCAGTTTGCCCGTTATCCTCCTCACATAGTGAATGTCCTATGTAGAATATTGGGAGACTTTGGTGCTATACATTTGGCCAACGCAATTCCGTCTTACCCGTAGAAATGTGCGTGCAGATTAGTATATAAAATATCCGGGCTATAAGTTGAAAAATAGTAATATCTGTAAACTGAAACAATTGCTGCTATCGCTGTAAAGTCGAGTGATAATGTTTAAAATAAACAGGAAATCAACTGTCATCAATCTTTAACATACCTTAAAAATCACGAAGAAGTCAAGTTAAAGGAATTTATTTAAAACAAAAGCTATACAATGCAGGGACCCACACATCAGCGTGTGAGCCCTCCAGCCCCTTGCCTAGTATCGTACAGAAAGGACACGCTCTCTAGGTAGCGCTCTCAAGCTCTTCCACCAATTATCCATTGCGCAATTTTGATTCAGGGCTTGTCGACACAACTTTCATCTGGCGTCCCTAGGAAAGGAGGTATGACGATAAACTTTCAGTACATTGGGCAATTTGTTACAATTTTGTTGTAATATTGCATAATTTTCTTACAATTTTGCTGTGGCAGAGCGCATTTTGAGGTAACATCCTACAATTTTGCTGTAATGACATAATTTTTGGAGCACTTTGTAACAACTTTGCTGTAAATAAGGCGATGTAAGGGGCAATTTCTTACAGTTTTGCTGTGACATGGGGTAATCTACTACAAATTTGTTGAAACGTAGTAATACATGAGGCAATTTGTTATAATTGTCCATTGGGAGATACAGTTGATTCCTTTGTTTGGGGCTTACTAACACATTTAAGTGACTTTGATATTGGTTTTAGTTGATAATTTTTGGCAAGTATTGCACACGATTTAGCTGTGGGAATATAATGTTTACTTGCAAAGAAACATCAACATATTCCCACTCACAATGCACTTTAACCTCTGAGTCGGATCATGTGCCATGTGTGTTTTGTATTCTTCTAGGAAACAGTTCTACGTGTTTTGATACATAATATATACAACTCTGGCTTTATTTAATCTGTGGTACAAAAGTCGGCATGAAATCGTTGATAAACATGCATGGTATATCACTGATGCCAACATATCAGCCAAAAGTACTGTGAAGAATAATACAGACAAATACACGTGGAAATATCGAATTTTAGGATCCATTGTGCCTGGTAAAAGTGCTTCAGTGATCAAAATGTTCACGTTAAAAATTTTATTTATCCGTCAAGCACATCAGCATTTCCTTTCATAATTTCATTTCTTTGCACGCCATAATACTGCAGTGCAAAGTTACACTTCGGTACTACGCAAATACGTAGTTTTACCGATAAAGTGCATTAAAAGTCTTGTCATGAGACGGTAATCTTCTCCCCTAAAATGATGCTTCATCAGCTTTATTTTTGCCCACAGTCTTTGTATAGCTAACAAAAGCTATGAGCTGCGAGCTTAGCAATTTATTTTAGTACATCACGTGTTATATCACAGTTATAGATGTAGATGTATTGTAAGTAGGCTATTTATGTTTTCTCTATGTAAGTAGGCTGTTTATGTTTTCTTATTGGCAACGTTATGTAGCGCTCAATATGAAAATCACTGGCTGTGCTGTGTGCAGTCTGTGGCTAGTTTGCATTGTTGTCTGCCATTGTAGTGTTGGGCAGCGGCAGCTGGATGTGAACAGCGCGTAGCGTTGCGCAGTTGGAGGTGAGCCGCCAGCAGTGGTGGATGTGGGGAGAGAGATGGCGGAGTTTTGAAATTTGTCATGAACTGCTATATTTATATATGATGATATCAAGGTAAATACATTGTTTGTTCTCTATTAATATCTTTCATTTGCTAACTATCCCTATCAGTAGTTAGAGCCTTCAGTAGTTTGAATCTTTTATTTAGCTGGCAGTAGTGGCGCTCGCTGTATTGCAGTAGCTTGAGCAGCGAAGATTTTTGTGAGGTAAGTGATTTATGAAAGGTATAGTTTAATGTTAGTCAGGGCCATTCTTTTGTAGGGAATTTTGAAAGTCAGATTGCGTTGCGCTAACAAAATATTGTGTGTCAGTTTAAGCACAGTCATGCATAATTGTTCAAAGGGGATGTTTCATATGTCGACCCTTAGCCTAGGATACCTCACTGGAATCTTCTGATTTTTTTCTTGTAGTTTGTGTAATTAGTGTAGCTATTGTTTATTGCTAGCGCGTAATTGTAGAGATAATCTCCTTTGTAGTTGCAGTCTTTCATTGTTGTACGGTAAAACAGTTTTGGCATGCATATAGATTTGCACCAAGTATTTCGCAGCTGCGCTTGCAATTAACTAGATATTATTTTCAGTGCTATTTTAATGTGTTCTCTTATTTTTGATCTTCAAATTGTGCTTTTCTTTGTTATCGTGTGAAATACTGTGACAATAATGGCGTGTGAAAAACGTAATACTAGGCTCCAAAGTAAACTGAGAAATGACAGTGAAAATGAAAGCAGTGTGTTAGCGCCACCGAGTAATGAATTAACTGATGTTCAAAGTAGTAATTTGGTAATCGTGCATAGGGAAATGGAGCGGGCGGCAAACAATGGCACGGACAGTGAAACAATTAGTGAAGAGGGAAGCATTATCGATCGATCGGTCGGCAACAGCTCGCCTCAGGAATCCGAAATGACAGGACACAATTTTGCAAATACTGTAGATTCAGGTTTTGCGTCCTCACCGTTTTCTCAAATGAGTCAAGACACATTTTCCGCTTGTCAAAATGTGAAGGTTGCCGGTGCAAATTCACTGCCGAAAAGCACTGAGGAACATGTTTCAGACACCAGTGCATTGTTATTACAGTTAATGCAACAAATGGGACAAAAGCTACAAAAGTTAGACACAACGCTTGAACAAAATCAGAAACAAATGGGACAAAATCTTCAAAAGTTAGACACAATGGAACAAAATCTTCAAAAGTTAGACACAATGGAACAAAATCAGAGACAAACACAGCAAAAGTTAGACACAGTGGAACAAAATCTTAAAACGTTAGACTCATTGGAACAAACTCTTGAACAAACACGTGAAGATTTAACTACTGAGTTACATAACATTGAATCGAAATGTCAAAAAGTCTGTAATGACGTAAAAACTCAAATTTGTGAGCATTTTCAACCTATTTTTTCGCGGCATGAAAATGCATTACGGAATCACGAAGCAGCCATAAAAGAACTGCAAACTATTGTTCATGAAAATCATGAGACCTTGCAAGCTAAATTTGACTCAGTTGCATCTACCGATTCGGTTACGCAACTTGCAAAAACTCTGGAAAACTTAAAGGACACAGTAGATACTCTGAAACTTGGTTCAGAAAAACACACTGAGGAAATAAGTACACTATCGGATAAAGTAGCCGAACTTTCAGATCAGTTCACTAACTTATCTACAAAGGTAGATGATGATCTGAATGACACAACACCTGTAGCCTTCACTGACACAGAAGAGTATGAACAAATTAGTAAATTCAAACAAAATCAGAATCAAATTAATACGCAACACCAAAGAGAAATCCAGGAAGTACAAGATCAGCTGACACAGGTAATACAAGAATTACGTATTTCAGAGGATACTCGCACCCCAATACGGAAAGAGCAACACAGAAATACGGAACAGCCACAAAATAATAACACAGGGCATTTCGGAACTTATGAAAGAAATTGGCAATGTGCACCGAATTTTGAGATGGAACGGCCGACACGACCTAACAATGACCGATATGCGACTCGCCGACATGATGATTTTGACTATAAGCTGTTCATTACTACACGTAAATTCAAAACATTTAAGAATTCTGGCAACGACATTCATCCACAAGCATGGCTCCATCAATTCTCTCATTGTTTTCCTCCCAACTGGTCGTTAGAACACAGATTAGAATTTATGTGTGGCTACTTAGAGAATGAACCAGCTGTAAGAATGCGATCGGTAATTCACGATTGCCACAGTGAAGGAGAGTTTTACCATGCCTTCCTCTCAGCATATTTGTCTCAAGCTACACAAGACCGTGTAAAACATAGCATCATAATGATGAAACATTTCGAACAATCTGAATTTTCCAGTCCTATGAAATATTTTGAAGACATGTTGGATAAGAATCAATATCTTTCAAACCCATACAGCCCCTCAGAACTCATCCGCATTTGCTTACTCTAATTGCCTGAACATTTACGACATATTATTTTGGCAGGACGTTGCAAAGACGACATTGAAGCATTTCAGGGACTCTTACAAGAATTAGAAACTGACACTGACAATCGCGGAAAGCGGAAACAGGAACATAACAATTACAGGTCATATCCGTCGCAATTCCGCGATGAAAGAAATAATAAGTGGACACGACAAGGCTATTCTTACAACGCAAATCGTGAACAAAACAGACACCACCCATATGACAACCATTGGCAGAGTAATAACTACAGAGGAAGATCGCATCTCCGTGGTAATGACTATCACAGAGACAATAAGAGAAACAGACAATATGGGAACCAAAATAAATACTATCAAGGGAGGCAGAATAACTTCAGACGCAACAGTTCGGCGCAGAGTTACGATTCAGGGAGAAATTCTCCACCACATGACCGACAAACAAGAAACTATGTAAACTACCGACAAAACGACAGACGTGAATTTCATCAGAACTGGCGGGATTCTAACAGAGCTGGGCCCTCTCGGCAACGTGAATTTGTAGAAGTTAGGTCTCCTAATCCCAAAAACGACGCGCGCCAACAAAGAGACAGACAATGACTCGCACCGCAGGCAGCCGCGTGCGCCGGCTGGCTCAGAGAAAAATAACAAAGACGCTAGCCTTGAGAAAAGATTTAGCATTCTTTACCGATGTAAACAACATGATAATTGCTTTGAAGTTGAAAGTCTGCGTACTAGGAAGAGTAAAGGATTGCACCACACTTCACATGTAAAACCGCTTACTGAAAGATAATCTGCTTTTTAACTTAGTCTTTGTCATAAAATTTTTCGCTTCACATTACTAATACGCTTTGTCAGACTTAGAATCTGTTAACATACAACAATGTTTGAAGTTAAATATCCAATCAAGAACCAAGAGAACTTATTTAAACAGAAATGACGAATGCATTGTTATAGTGAACAGACGTCACAGTGTTATTGTGTGTGTACATTCTTGCTTGTTTGTTGCACGATTACATAACGACTATAAGGCTCACATACTTAGAACATTTACCAGTACTGCTAATGAGATTTTAATGCAACATTTTGGTTTATTTGAAAATACATTCTGAATTTAAAGTGCTTTCTGAGAGATACCAGATGACACAGAGTTTAGTTTATGTGACAGCTACACGATTTTTATCACGACGCTACTAATGAGTGACAATTTACAATGTTGCTTTTGCGGTGTATCTGTTTTATATCTGCACGGTTTTCTGAATTCTTCTGGAAAGAAAAACATGTTTTAGTAGTAACTTTTGTGGTATAGCAACAATGAGACAGCCTTTTTCGTGGCACAACATTACGTTACTGTACAGTACGTTCTTCATCACGCCAATAAGCGCCAATAAGCATTATAACTACGATATCTATACGCAAAGCATTTCACTTTTGTTTATCATGAGGTAAGTACATTGGCTTCTGCAGAACTTAGCTTTCGGAGGAAAATAACTACGACACTTCCACAGAGATTATCTTACAACAAGATGCACATTTAGCGCTACAGGACACGCATTTCAGTGATCAATTTTATACTTAAAACATTTATTTTTAAAGATTTTTGAACTACAAAGAAAGTTTTCTGTGATATATTTCATTCCATTGGTGTAATCTGTAACACCTGAGGGTATAATTACATAAATCCTCAGGGGGGTACACGCTTACTTTGTGTACCATGTGTGTGGCAACCACAAGGAACCCTAGCTAATATGGTATTTGCTTACACAACCTTACACATCGGTACCATATTTCTCTAACACACAAATTACACAGCTATCTGATCATGTAACTGAGAGATAAACTTATTTTTATTACATCAGTGACTGATGTTTACGCAATTACACAGTTGGATAACTTCACACTTATGAAACTGTATTTTGTCTGTACTTTGTAAACTGTTCATATTTTTTCGGAATCATTGTGATACTATGAGAGCTTTGAATGATGTATTTGGTATGAGATCATGATTTTTAAAGTACATTTGAGGCAGCTGACACTTTTGAAATGAGCAGAGAATTTTTTTAGGCTTAGAAATTATTGGAGGAAGTTACGACGATTTTGAGATTTGACTGAAGTGTTATGATGTTATTATTACGACGACGATGTGTATTATGTTGTTGAGGAATGTTTATTATGCTACGTATTTCTCACGATGAAATATTGAAGAAGTGTCGACGAATATGTGTATGTATAATGAGGTAAGGAATAATGAGTAGTGTTTAGGGACTCTGATTTATGAAAAGGATGTTGGAAACCAAGAATCGTACTTTAAGAGTTATTAAATGTGTGTGTATATGCATGAATGTATTACAATGCAGACGAAAATTTTTTGGACACTGTTATATCAATAGCATTTTGTTTCTACAGATTTGCAACGCTCATTCTTGACCTGTGAAATATTTCTATGTGAGACTGTCACTGTAGCGGAAACTGCTGTCGTAAATATTTCCGTACGAAAGTTAAGTGACCACCTGCACGTAATGCGTTGTGGCGCCCAGCTGGGCCAGCCGCCCGGAGAAAAAGCCATTAGGTGGAGAAAAAAAAAAAAAAGAGGCCATTAACCTTGCTTCTGACATTCCTTTGTAGAAAACATCGCAAATACGACACGCTAATAATAACTTGGAAACATTCTTACATCTGCAAACCTGATAATGACAAGTGTCTTTCTACGAGAATTGAGAGCTATTGACTTACGAAATGCCACATAGCTATTGAACGATATTTTTATGCTTTGTACATAATTGCTTATTTCATTTGATACCTATTTTCCAGCTGTGTTGCAGCATTGCTTTTATAAAATGAAATGCATTTGCTAATGTGAACACTTTCTATCAACAGATCTATTAAATTATTTTATGATCCACATTCTTTAAAAAAGGAGCACTTGGAAAGGAAAGAACAATAAGAAGGAACTAGTAACAGTAACACATAATTTTCTTTTCAAGTACTTGGTAATTTCTTTTGTAGAATAAATTGTGATGCATCACTCTAGTGTTAAGATGTGATATAGGTATTAGACATGGCCATTTTTAGTGTAATATTTTTTTCTGCTTGCGCTATGTCATGTTTAGGTATAAGTTGCTGCTGTTTGCCAGGCATAGTGTTATTGAATTTGACTTTTGCTCATTTATGCTGCTAGCTTTGCCAATTTGCATTTTTTGCATTGCTGTTTGTGTTGATTTGTTATGTGATGCTGCATTGCCTCGTCCCTTAGTTTAGCATCTGAGCTCAGTAGATTTAAGTTAGCTTAAGAGGGGGTAGACTATAAGAAACGAACTATGGAGAATAGGGGAAGAATGCTTTGAAAGTTACATGAAAACGGTTTGGGCCTAAATGAGTATTGTACAATGAGCCATATTTATTTTGAAAGAAATATGAATAGAATACAGAAAGCAGGTATAGATAGGACTTTTTGGGAATAATGACGAATGAAGGGAGATCTCCGAGAAATAATGCAAAATACTGCAGTACAACAAACCCTGTCCTTTCTTTTTGTGTTATCCCACTATGTGTTTGTGTACCCTTGTGTAGTTGTTTTCTTCCTGTCTCTGTGTAGTTTCATAGAATTTTTTTTCTTCTAATACTAAGCTACATTCACTATGATGAGGAATACTGTTATCCTCGAATATAATTGGCATTAATAATATGTTATTTACTTTGTAAAGATGTTAGACATTATTAATTCTGTTCTGTTTAATGCTCATGTGTGAAATTGATGTTTCAAAAGTTATTCTGATCTTTTATGTATTTACTAATGTCATAATTCCTGTAACACTGATGTATATGTTATTTCGATTCTTTTGTAAAGCCGATATTACTACAAATGTTATCTGTATTATTATGTTTTTAATGATGTATTTTGTACCTTTGTTATTGTATTCTCATGTTATAAAATTGTACTTGACACCAGTTCATCAAATTAAGTAACTTGTAAGTTCCATTTCACTGCACACGTTTCTGTTGGTCATAGTATACGGACAATATGTGAGAAGTAGGGACTGATAGTGTTTGCACGTGTGTTGGTAATTCAGCAAGGGACTGGATAACAGCATTGCTGGTTCTAAGGACAATTAAAAGAAAAACTTTCTGAGTGCACAAGTGGTGGTTTATGGACTTGCTATATTCTCTGCAAGAATCTTCGATGGTGATTGTGCACCTGCACAGTCGCAACGGATGGCTGCTGGCCGTCTATACCAGGACTACAGTGGGTCTGCACCTCTGGTGGCCCACCAATACCATTATCTCTACAAGGACTACAGTGGGTCTGCATCTATGATGACCTACCAACGCCATTATTTCTACAAGGACTGCAGTGGGTCTGCACCTCTGGTGGCCCACCAATACCATACTCTCTACCAGGACTACAGTGGGTCTGCTCTGTGGTGACCTACCTACCAATATTCTTCCAAACTACGACTGACTCTGCTGTGGGTTTGCTCTGTTGTGGCCCATTATCTGTCAGCATGTCAAGAGTCAGCACTGTCTTTCCGTTGGAAGGACAACACTACTTCTTCAAGACAGCATGGAAATCCACTACTTCCGTGTGCATTTTCTTCTACTGCTCAGACTTTGAGAAAAACACTATATTTTACCGTAATGAATGATCAGGACTGTCTTTATGGACTGTGACAAAATTTTAGCTTTTGACCAACGTTGTATCAATAAGTGTGTGCATTTGATTTCTTTGTTATTGTAATTATGAAAAATTTTATCAAATCATTATTGGCCACTGCCCAAAAAAAAATTTGTAAATTTTTTTGTGGGGAGCATGGGGGCTATGTAAGTAGGCTGTTTATGTTTTCTCTATGTAAGTAGGCTGTTTATGTTTTCTTATTGGCAATGTTACGTAGCGCTCAATATGAAAATCACTGGCTGTGCTGTGTGCAGTCTGTGGCTAGTTTGCATTGTTGTCTGCCATTGTAGTGTTGGGCAGCGGCAGCTGGATGTGAACAGCGCGTAGCGTTGCGCAGTTGGAGGTGAGCCGCCAGCAGTGGTGGATGTGGGGAGAGAGATGGCGGAGTTTTGAAATTTGTCATGAACTGCTATATTTATATATGATGATATCAAGGTAAATACATTGTTTGTTCTCTATTAATATCTTTCATTTGCTAACTATCGCTATCAGTAGTTAGTGCCTTCAGTAGTTTGAATCTTTTATTTAGCTGGCAGTAGTGGCGCTCGCTGTATTGCAGTAGCTTGAGCAGCGAAGATTTTTGTGAGGTAAGTGATTTGTGAAAGGTATAGTGTAATGTTAGTCAGGGCCATTCTTTTGTAGGGAATTTTGAAAGTCAGATTGCGTTGCGCTAACAAAATATTGTGTGTCAGTTTAAGCACAGTCATGCATAATTGTTCAAAGGGGACGTTTCAGTATTATTACTGTTCAGTTACTTTGAGAATACGCGTTTTAGGCCTCAGGTGGGAGTTACACGATTGTATCCTTTGGACATGTTGGATTTTTGCATATTGTATTGGGAACATGATAAAACTTCCTTTGTATATTAAGATGATATGTAGTGCAGTTGATACAAGGCAATAGATATCACGTCACAAAGTATCATTCCTGTGGTAGCGTCTGTACTTAAGTACCACAAAAATATAATGGTGACGGTTAGACACGTTACCGCATGTATGTTAAACTTCTAAAGTAATACAAACAGTATTAGCGTTCAGTAACATCGATTACATTTAAGCGTAAAACTTCCATCGCCTACCCCTCTATAAAAGTGCTTAACTATTTGTCAGGGGATGAACATTCGATCTTTGTACAGAGAGTTCATTGCCTTAGGTAGATCTAAAATAGCAATGCCAATATCCTTTCGTAATTTATTAATTACCACAGATAATTAGGAGATGTGTACAATAACCAATTTTGCTGTTTAATCAGCTATAGTGAAATGTGCATTTCCATAGATAATAAATATATTTTATACACTGAAGTACATCTACATCTACATCTATACTCCGCGAGCCACCTTACGGTGTGTGGCGGAGGGTACTTATTGTACCACTATCTGATCCCCCCTTCCCTGTTCCATTCACGAATTGTGCGTGGGAAGAACGACTGCTTGTAAGTCTCCGTATTTGCTCTAATTTCTCGGATCTTTTCGTTGTGATCATTACGCGAGATATATGTGGGCGGTAGTAATATGTTGCCCATCTCCTCCCGGAATGTGCTCTCTCGTAATTTCGATAATAAACCTCTCCGTATTGCGTAACGCCTTTCTTGAAGTGTCCGCCACTGGAGCTTCTTCAGCATCTCCGTAACGCTCTCGCGCTGACTAAATGTCCCCATGACGAATCGCGCTGCTTTTCGCGGGATCATGTCTATCTCTTCTATTAATCCAACCTGGTAAGGGTCCCATACTGATGAGCAATACTCAAGAATCGGAAGAACAAGCGTTTTGTAAGCTACTTCTTTCGTCGATGAGTCACATTTTCTTAGAATTCTTCCTATGAATCTCAACCTGGCGCCTGCTTTTCCCACTATTTGTTTTATGTGATCATTCCACTTCAGATCGCTCCGGATAGTAACTCCTAAGTATTTTACGGTCGTTACCGCTTCCAATGATTTACCACCTATGGCATAATCGTACTGGAATGGATTTCTGCCCCTATGTATGCGCATTATATTACATTTATCTACGTTTAGGGAAAGCTGCCAGCTGTCGCACCATGCATTAATCCTCTGCAGGTCCTCCTGGAGTACGTACGAGTCTTCTGATGTTGCTACTTTCTTGTAGACAACCGTGTCATCTGCAAATAGCCTCACGGAGCTACCGATGTTGTCAACTAAGTCATTTATGTATATTGTAAACAATAAAGGTCCTATCACGCTTCCCTGCGGTACTCCCGAAATTACCTCTACATCTGCAGATTTTGAACCGTTAAGAATGACATGTTGTGTTCTTTCTTCTAGGAAATCCTGAATCCAATCACAAACCTGGTCCGATATTCCGTAAGCTCGTATTTTTTTCACTAAACGTAAGTGCGGAACCGTATCAAATGCCTTCCTGAAGTCCAGGAATACGGCATCAATCTGCTCGCCAGTGTCTACGGCACTGTGAATTTCTTGGGCAAATAGGGCGAGCTGAGTTTCACATGATCTCTGTTTGCGGAATCCATGTTGGTTATGATGAAGGAGATTTGTATTATCTAAGAACGTCATAATACGAGAACACAAAACATGTTCCATTATTCTACAACAGATTGACGTAAGCGAAATAGGCCTATAATTATTCACATCTGATTTATGACCCTTCTTGAAAATTGGAACGACCTGCGCTTTCTTCCAGTCGCTAGGTACTTTACGTTCTTCCAGCGATCTACGATAAATTGCTGATAGAAAGGGGGCAAGTTCTTTAGCATAATCACTGTACAATCTTAAGGGTATCTCGTCTGGTCCGGATGCTTTTCCGCTACTAAGTGATAGCAGTTGTTTTTCAATTCCGATATCGTTTATTTCAACATTTTCCATTTTGGCGTCCATGCGACGGCTGAAGTCAGGGACCGTGTTACGATTTTCCGCAGTGAAACAGTTTCGGAACACTGAATTCAGTATTTCGCCTTTCTTCGGTCGTCCTCTGTTTCGGTGCCATCGTGGTCAACGAGTGACTGAATAGGGGATTTAGATCCGCTTACCGATTTTACATATGACCAAAACTTTTTAGGGTTCTTGTTTAGATTGTTTGCCAATGTTTTATGTTCGAATTCATTGAATGCTTCTCTCATTGCTCTCTTTACGCTCTTTTTCGCTTCGTTCAGCTTTTCCTTATCAGCTATGATTCGACTACTCTTAAACCTATGATGAAGCTTTCTTTGTTTCCGTAGTACCTTTCGTACATGATTGTTATACCACGGTGGATCTTTCCCCTCGCTTTGGACCTTAGTCGGTACGAACTTATCTAAGGCGTACAGGACGATGTTTCTAAATTTTTTCCATTTTTGTTCCACATCCTCTTCCTCAGAAATGAACGTTTGATGGTGGTCACTCAGATATTCTGCGATTTGTGCCCTATCACTCTTGTTAAGCAAATATATTTTCCTTCCTTTCTTGGCATTTCTTATTACACTTGTAGTCATTGATGCAACCACTGACTTATGATCACTGATACCCTCTTCTACATTCACGGAGTCGAAAAGTTTCGGTCTATTTGTTGCTATGAGGTCTAAAACGTTAGCTTCACGAGTTGGTTCTCTAACTATCTGCTCGAAGTAATTCTCGGACAAGGCAGTCAGGATAATGTCACAAGAGTCTCTGTCCCTGGCTCAAGTTCTGATTGTGTGACTATCCCATTCTATACCTGGTAGATTGAAGTCTCCCCCTATTACAATAGTATGATCACGAAACTTCTTCACGACTTTCTGCAGGTTCTCTCTGAGGCGCTCAACTACTACGGTTGCTGATGCAGGTGGTCTATAGAAGCATCCGACTATCATATCTGAACCACCTTTGATACTTAACTTAACCCAGATTATTTCACATTCGCATTCGCTAATAACTTCACTGGATATTATTGAATTCTTTACTGTTATAAATACTCCTCCACCATTGACGTTTATCCTATCCTTGCGGTATATATTCCATTCTGTGTCTAGGATTTCGTTACTGTTCACTTCCAGTTTTAACCAACTTTCCGTTCCTAATACTATATGCGCACTATTTCCTTCAATAAGAGATACTAATTCAGGAACCTTGCCCTGGATACTCCTGCAGTTTACCAATATTACGTTAACTTTTCCTGTTTTTGGTCTCTGAGGACGGACGTTCTTTATCAACGATGATAATGTCCTCTCTGGTAAGCCGTCAGGTATTTTATCGTTTCGCCCAAGGGGGGGTCCCTCTAACCTAAAAAACCCCCGTGTGCACGCCACACGTACTCTGCTACCCTAGTAGCTGCTTCCGGTGAGTAGTGCACGCCTGACCTGTCTAGGGGGGCCCTACAGTTCTCCACTCAATAACGGAGGTCGATGAATTTGCAACCATTATAGTCGCAGAGTCGTCTGAGCCTCTGGTTTAGACCCTCCACACGGCTCCAAACCAGAGGACCGCGATCGACTCTGGGCACTATGCTGCAGATATTAAGCTCAGCTTGCACTCCGCGTGCGATGCTGGTTGTCTTCACCAAATCAGCCAGCCGCCGGAAGGAACCAAGGATGGCCTCAGAACCCAAGCGGCAGGCGTCATTCGTTCCGACATGTGCTACTATCTGCAGCCGGTCACACCCAGTGCGTTCAATAGCTGCCGGAAGGGCCTCCTCCACATTACGGACGAGACCCCCCGGCAAGCACACCGAGTGCACACTGGCATTCTTCCCCGACCTACCCGCTATTTTCCTGAGGGGCTCCATAACCCGCCTAACGTTGGAGCTCCCTATAACTAATAGGCCCGCCCTCTGTGACTGTCGGGACCTTGCCGGAGAATCGGCCACTGGCCCAACAGGCGAGGCATCCTGTGGTGGCTCGGAAACGATGTCATCACCACTAGGAAGCACCCCGTACCTGTTGGAAAGGGGTAAGGCAGCTGCCACGCGGCCAGATCCCACCTTCGCCTTTCGGCCAGGCATGCGCGAGCCCACCACTGTCCGCCATTCACCCTGGAGTGATGGCTGACCGGTAAGATGCTCACTGCCGGAAGACGCAGCGACATCAGGGGTTCCATGTGATTCCAAGGCCACCGAAGTAGGCATAGGTCTCACCACAGTTGCCCCAACGCCACTACGAGCCGACGCCTGCGCCTCGAGCTCGATGAGCCTAACAAACAAAGCCTCCACCAGCCCCCGAAGAGTGGCTAAGTACTGTAAGGTACACCAATATTATCAATATCTTAACACAGTCCATTAAAAATACAGGTAAAACTTAATTTGGAAAATTGTTGGCTATTAGAAGGTACAGACAACAAGGAGAGCGATAGGCAGTTTCGTTTTAAAGGCAAGTTTAATACTGTATCCTGACTGGCTGTTTAAGTTTTCATGGCTGCTAAATTACTTGCGTGAGACTGGAGCGCTGAGACATTATGAAATGACAGAAATAGATATGGCTTAGGCAGGAACATGACCTCCACCTGCCAGTCGGAGTCTCTACCTACCATCTACGGAGGAAGGAATGGCGTGGACACTTGACCCTTAAACCCCTTACATTCCTACTGATGAAGAGTGCAGGTGAGGCGTACGCAGGCAACCTCACTCTAATTTTAAACGATTGGCAAGGTGAGATCAGCACAGTTGGTATACTCAACGAATAAATAAGATCTAGCAAAACCATAATATCTCGATACATCAGTCTGTATCGAACTACGACTCAATTCTGTATCTCGGTAATAGTGAGTTTGTATACAGTGTATAAAAATCACCATTTGGCCATGATCATGGAAGGAGGAGGTTCATTTTATGAAAACATTCATTAACCCACTCATTTTAGATCTGTATAAGATGATAGTTGCAATATTACATTAATGCTGACAGGCAACCATATGTACCGTTACATTACTGCGGCTTTTGGTATTACTGGCATTATACAAGTGCTACTTCATTCTTAATTGTATCAGTACTACTATATTTTTAATAACTTTACCTATCCAGCGTACCAGTAGACTCTTGAGGAAGATAGTGGACAACAGGTTTAGTTATTAATTAGTGCACATACCCCCTTTTTCCATTATGTGTCCGCATTTTATTACCGTGTAGATAGCGTGGCGTGAGTCAAGAGCATGAATGTTTGCTGATGCATCCATAAATGGATGTGTAATGTCAAGCTGTTAACTACTTATGTTTCTGGGAAAGGATGCAAACAAAATAGGTATGACAGAGATGTACAGTAGTCTGAAATGTGTTGTGCCATGTTTGGTCACGGAAATGATTCAATTTATTCTACCGTCGATTAGAAGTCGATGCTGCGTCATCTGTATGCCAGGATGGGCATCGTATCTTCGTCTTTTAAGTGAAAGGTCGCTCCGTCAGAGCGTCACCTTCAGGTTGCTGTCTAAGTTACGAGAATGAGTTATTTACAAAAGTAACTGATTAATCAGTTTTCTTGTAAGTCTGTTAATAGTAGCGAAGTGTTATAATGCACATTAATTTTTACACTTCTGGTAAATTCAATATGGAGAGTGATGCAATTTCGATCGTGCAATCATTGAATCATCAGCCTTTAGCCTTTAGCTTTAGGACTGCTGATGTTATCATTATTTAATTAGAGGTGCTCCTTTCTTATTTTACGAGCAATTTGTATAGGATCAACTAATGATTTCTTTGTGTGAAACGTATCAGTCACTGCCTCCATGGGCTGTCGTTGATGGCCGCACAGACAATTAGCTTTCACTGTAACTCAGACATTTCATACCGAATAAGTAGCGTGTTTTCGTGTGTACTGTATATAAGTATTATCGTGTGAACGTTCTTCCAATGAAGAAAGATCACACAGTCAGTAAAGTATGCCACTGTTCTCCATGTACGACGTGGCCATGGCTACACATAAAATGAGCTGTCATCGTTCATAAATGGCTCTCATTAAAGGCAGCATGCGTGTGAAAACATACATTGAGGAAGAATATTACTGTGTGAATTTTATCGGAATCAAGATCTATTAAATGGTGCGTAATGTGTATACCATCGTCTCAAAAAGCCATGTGCGCACGACTGTACAGACAATGGGCAACCGATCCTTTTGCATAGCTTTCACATCAGGCAGTGTGTGTGTGTTAACGTGAATTTGATATTAATCTTTTGTGTGCGTTATAGTCAATGCGTGAACGATGTGAATAAGGTATATGAAATATCTCTACTACGCTCGCACGTGATGACAACTACATAGACGATGAGGTTTCTTCTTTCTTGGCCTCAGCGATGTTGTGCATTCTGTTACGCTGATATATCGATGAGCTCACCTTCTTTCTGTTATTACGCTTACTTGCTTAACTTCTACAATCAGTGGGTAAGTGTACTCTCTCTGTGTACCGTTTTTAAATATTCAGTCTCCGTTCTGATTGCCAACAATTTCTGGTAGGCGTATGGTGCCCCAATTGATTTCTTAAGACTTTTAAAGTGATTGTACTACGGCCCAGCTATAAACTCGACCAATTAGTTACTGAGGACACTTCCCTTCCATATCCATTGCACTAAATTAAATATTAATGAGACTGTTTAGCATACTGAGATGGTACACCACGGCCTGCACCTACTGTATGTACTTACAAAGTTGTATGCTTTGTTTTCCCACCACACACTTGCTGTCAAATAATACACGTTGATGCAGCATACGGAAAAAATTTCTGTTGCTACACACGTACTTTCGTAGCCCATTAGCCGTAAATAATTGGGTCCTTTGACATACTACTGATTAGCACATAGTGCAATAATAGTCATTGAGGATAGGAATGAGTGGCATAATTAAGCTGAGTGGCATACGATACATTTCTCTCACGTTATAGCGTATCATATTACAGTGCTACGCAGATGAGAAGCTGGTCAGAGAAGGATACGTGCTCTAATTTGGACTTGTCCCCACAGCACCACTCCTACTCTATTTCTCCTCTCCAGGGATTTTCCCGAGTTAAAACGAGAGGAAAACTGAAACAACCCAATTTATTGCGCATGTATCATTAGCGCATAATCATACAAGAAAATAATGAGGCTATGGCAGCTCGACTACAGTTTGTATATTCCGGCATGTCATGACAGTATTTTTAAACAAGCTACAAAGAAACTCAGAAGCAGGGAGGATCAAAAACAAAATGTTGCAAATCTGTCAGATTGAAGGATATACGCTTCTACGAAAAAGAAATTAGCTACATAGGGGAGAACAGATTACAGATATCTGTGCAGTATTCTCCCACACGTGTTGCAGCCATGAAATACACTCACAGAGATTGGTCACAAGTGCGGACAATTGTCCAGGCCATGATCCTACCCACAGTCATTAGAGACATTGGACCAACGATATTACGGCTGGTTACCTAACCCTCTCTATCGACTATAAAATCATACTACGTAAATCGGCATTATGTGGTGTTTACAATACAGAAGTGAATGCAGAACTTACTGATGACTATTATCATGTATATATCACAGACTTTTCAGTGTCACTGAAATGAGCTTCATAAATGCCTTAGTCTGAACCCTGGGTTTAGTCTACTGTTGATTTCATTGAAACGACAGAGAGAGAGTGACCTACAGAATAAACTGAAAATGAAACGTACTTTCAATTCGGCAACTATTATTGTTGCAGATGTACACTAAAAAACAAGAGAACAGTTGGTGAAATACGTAAAATTAATTTTTTTGTTTTAAATAAACCAAGGATTTTTAATGAAAATTGAAAAATGAATAAACACAAACAACATTAAATAAACACAGAAAAAAACTAAACTCAGAACGACAAACGAAACCGAAAACAAACAGAACAAAATCTGAACACAAACAAGAACTCACAGGATCAAACGAACATTTTTTCAGTGGGTGCAAGCGGCACCCGAGGGTTGGTTACAGGGTCTCTCAGCTGCCCCCTACACCACTACATGGACTTCATCCATCTTGGCAGTACCCATGAGACTCTCGGCTGCATCCTCCTCTACATCTCTAGGGGCTTGTTCCGTCTTAGCAACATTCACGAGAGTCTCAGCTGACCCCTCCTCCTCAACTTCACAGTTTGCATCCATCTGGGCAGCACCCATGAGACTCTCAGCTGCCTCCTCCTCTAAGTCTTGATGGGCTTCTTCCATCCTAGCAGCATTCACTATACTCTCAGCTGCCCCTTCCTCCACATGCTGGGTCAATATCAGAAACGTCCACGACACCCTCATTTGCCCTTCCTCAGTGTCACTACATGCTTCACACATCTTGGCACCACCCATGATACTTTCAGCTGACTCTTCCTCTAAATCTTGATGGGCTTGTTCCACCTCGGCAGCATTCACGAGACCCTTCCTCCTCATCTCCACATCCTGTGTCAATATCAGAAATGTCCACGGCACGCTCATGTGCGCCTTCCTCAGCCTCTTCAAACGCTTCACACATCTTGGCAGCACCCATGAGACTATCGGCTGCCTCCTCCTCTAAATCTTTACAGGCTTTTTCCATCATGGCAGCATTCACGAAGCCCTTAGCTGCCCCTTCCTCCTCATCTCTACATGCTGGGTCAATCTCAGCAGCATCCACAAGACCCTCATCTGCGCCTTCCTCAGTCTCCCCTAACGCTTCACACATCTTGGAAGCACCCATGAGACTTTCAGCTGCATCCTCCTCTAAATCCTGATGGGCTTCTTTCATCCTAGCAGCATTCACTACACTCTCAGCTGCCCCTTCCTCCTCATCTCCACATGCTGGGTCAATATCAGAAACGTCCATGACACCCTCATTTGCCCCTTCCTAAGTGTCACTACATGCTTCACACATCTTGGCAGCACCCATGACACTCTCAGCTGCCTCCTCCTGTAAATCTTGATGGGCTTCTTCTATCCTGGCATCATTCACGAGACTCTCAGCTGCCCCTTCCTCCGCATCTCCACAAACTGGGTCAGTCTCAGTAGTATCCACGAGACCATCATCTGCCCCTTCCTCAATCCCTCCACATGCTTCACTCATCTTGGCAGCGCCCATGAGACTCTCGTGTTCCTCCTCCTCTAAATCTTGACAAGTTTGTTCCATCTTGACAGCATCCACGAGACACTCAGCTACTCTCTCCTCCTCTTGATCCATCTTGGCACCGTCCACCTAGGCAACCAAGATAGTGTTAGGTGCTTGGTTAAACTAGAAACAACATTATACACTAGCACTTCCATTATGAAATAATAGTAATTGGTAAGAGTTTTCAGAAATTGTGGTGAGCAAGAGGTTTATATGGAGCATCGGTGTTTTACTTCAGAGTGAAAATAAATTCAGAATTTTAATAGTAGTGAGAATGTTTAACAGGTAGTAAGTAAGATATTGGAATATTATTACTGCACAGGCATTAGAAGCTGATGACTTATGTATGGTATGGGAAAGAGGGTCTTCCATTATCACCTACTTCACAATAATGTAGCGCTATGATTCTCATACTGGCAGCATGTCTGTAACTAAAAAGTCTCAGGCCAACTGGAGCACGGGATACAACCCTTCCACTCTGACCAATGACGTCAGAAATTTCCAGAGATGATATACTACACAGATTTAACAGCTGAGACAAGTGTTCACAAACTAAGGAGTGCAGGAGAGAGAAACAGGTGGTAGACATATATAACGTCCAGTAATATTTCGACCATAATATTAAGGATATCGCTTGTTTGAGTCCTGGTACTTCCGTGAAAAGTAAGGGAAAAAAAGGATAGAAGTAGTGGTAGCATAGAATACCCCAGCTGACATATATATGAGTTGTATCTCGAAATTCAGTCGATCTTCATAGGTTAATTGCAGTATGGGATACGAATTTAACGTAAGTCGATTTCTTGTTTTCGTT
This sequence comes from Schistocerca serialis cubense, assembly GCF_023864345.2. NCBI lineage: Eukaryota > Metazoa > Arthropoda > Insecta > Orthoptera > Acrididae > Schistocerca > Schistocerca serialis. The sequence goes on along the minus strand of NC_064640.1, from coordinate 1,062,749,740 downwards.
AGCATTGGTATCCTATTCTTCAGTTGAACTGTATAGGTCAAGTGAAGTATGGGATACAAATTTTAAGGTGTTGTTTCTTTCGTCTCCGCTACTACTAACATTATGTTCTTACGTAGATAGTATTACTATCGAAGCATACATGATACTTGCATCCCATTCTTCAGTTGACCTATATAGGTCAACTGAAGAAAAAGATATTACTACTAATGAAAACGGGGAAATCTACGTACGGAAAATTGGATACCTGTTGACCGATGTAGGTCAAATGAAGTATGGGATACAATTTTTTTGGTTTCGATACTAATAGTATCGACTGAAATTTATCACAGTTTTGCTATCGACGTCAAGAAAACCAATAGCAGTCAAAATTGTATCCCATTCTTCAGTTGAGCTATATAGGTCAACTGAAGAATATGATACTAATTAGTATTAGCGAATGGGAAATAACGACAATTATAACATGTGTATTATGTATTTCAACTGACCAGTATGGGTAAATCACATCAATGTTACACATGTCGCTGTTTCCGTCTAGCTAGCACCAGTATCCGGTACTTCAGTTGACCTGTATACGTTAACTGAAGTACGGGATACAAATGTCACGTATGTCGGTCGTTTCGCCTTCAGTAGTGCTAGTATAGACTCAGAAAATGATACTACCACCCGACGAAGAACTGTCTCAGTTACAAGCGTTATGTGGTTTGGGGATTCGCAAATGAAGCAAAATTCCCCATTTTCTCTTATTCCCTATCTTTTCAAAGCCTCTCAGATTGTGCATTAACAATATAGAGATTTGAAAAACAGAATTTAAACTCGTTTTTCTTTCCAGGAGCAGTTATGGCCTATATCCATACTTTGTCGGACATAAACGGCTAATTGAAATTGAAGAAGCTGCAGAAAGATAGAAATCTGTAAAAATGGTCCGAGGTAAGTCCAAAACCCACAGAGAAATGGGAAGCATTGCATTGCAAGACAAATGCAAAACTTGAGCACATGAAATAGAGAGGGCAGTAGAGAAACAAATGGGCAAAAATATTATTCCCATTGTAATTCTTACCTAATTCACCAGCTGCTGCTTTTAACTGTTTAAAGAAGAAAATTAAAAAAGAAAAACAGGAAATGAAGCCTCAAACGTGAATACGTACACGTACAAACAAGTTTTGCAGTAATCTGAAAATGGGAAAACAAGGCTGGATGCAGAAGAAATGTGAAGCAATAGAAGCGTGTGAAACAATTGGAAAATAAGACATCATATATGGGAAAATTATGGATACCGTTAGAGGAGAGAGATTCAGATGCATAAATATCAAACACCTAGGTGGCAACCGGACGGAGGATAGAAGCTGGATTTAACGTATGAGTTGGTCCTACATAGTAAACCAACTTAAAAAGAGAAGTGGATGAAGATTCGAAGTGAAATATGGTACACTAAAAAGAGTTTCTCAAGCAGTAAAGAACCAATTCGAAGAAAGACTCTTGCCGTACACTACAGCGTTTCAAAATTGTTCAGATCACTGGTAGGGAACCTGAAAAAGGTGTTCCACGTGATATGTAAAACATCCTAAGCTGGCGAAATACACTCAGACTTTTAAAAAAATTCAGTAATCCCATACCCAGACAGACCAAATGCCCACAAGTTTCAAAGTTAACGGAATAGTCACGAAAAATGTAATACGAATTAATGAAGACATTGGTAGCGGAGGTTTCGCGGAAGTATGGGGACGAGTAAGTCATTTCCCACCTTAGGACTCTGAAGACAGATTGCTGCAAGGCAAAAGTAAATCGGTAGGAATTCCATTTCAGAGGGTCACAGGGATAAAATACAGCGAGTAAAATACAGCGAGTAACTTGCGAGGACGAAATGAATCGAAATCGAAGAAAAAGTCTTTTATCACACAATTCGCTGATAGCTGGGATCAGTTTCTAGTATGCATCGTGCGGATACATAGGATCTTATGTTGTTAACAGGGTGATGCGAGAGGGTGAGTGGGGAGAGGAGGTGAAAGGGTTGTAATATTTGTACAGGTAGAGGAAGACTTGAACACAGTAAGCAGATCGAAATGAATGTCGGCTGCTGCACTTATGGAGAAGCAAAGAGCCTCTCACAGGATAGACTACCGTGGGAACCTGCATCTCATCATACTTCAAACGGGAGACCGCATTATCAACAACACCACCACGTGAAGATTTTCTAACAGTTGCCTGGACCTTACTAACCAAGGGATAACGGTCGTATTGATGTTATTCATTGATGAAGAGGGGCCTAGACTCCATGGATATACCCTCACGCGAAAAAAATTCTGTCGTGGTGCATTCTGGTACCAGTGATTAACTCACTGTAAGTAATAAAACAGCAGTTCCTATAACTCCACATTCAATAGCTTCATTACCCTTCTAACATTCAGCACACTTTCTCTTTCTAATCTTCTGTAACTGATTATTCTAGGCTGTTATTGTCATGGCATTTGATAATAGGTCTATTGTAATTTTTTGTTTTATGTTGCGCACGATGTTTGGTGTAACATCGGGATATTTTAACTCTGCCACTACGTGAACGTGTTATATCTGTTTCAATAAGTGGATTATATTTTCGTAACCCTTTAATATATTTCAAGCTACCTGCTACGCCCTCATCTGGTTCTTCTTCTATGATCATAAAGATGTACTAGAATCGTGGAACTAGTGCCTTGAAAAGCCGTAAGCAAGAAATAGTGAAGATTGGGAACTGGAGAACGCTGAGGCAAGCAATTCGGAAGAGGAGGGAGTTTGTTCCCCACGTGATCAATTTTACCTCGTAGCCAAGCAGCCAAAACATGGGAATGGTGCTGAAGATGGTGATAAACCAGCAGAACTCGTCAAGGCTGCTAGACAACAGTTACATGAAGAACTGTTCTATTTCATACAAATTACATACGAAGCCAGGGAACACCGAACACACTTTGAAGAATAGTTACAGCGCCAACACAGAAGAAGGTATCTGCAAACAAATGTTAACAATCTTGCACCCTCAATTTAATAACACACGGCACCCAGATCTTGACCTCTATCATTGTAACGCGGACTAAAGAAAGGATAGGTGTACAAGATACGGAAGATCAATTTGGCTTTAGAGGAGCTGTAGGCACACGAGAAGCAGTACTCGGGTTACGGCTAATACCTGAGACAAGACTAAGCAAGAGCCAAGAATGCAGCAGAGTGTCGTAGGAGGAATGGTCAGTATTCAGGTGTATGACAGGAACGATCATTCGAAGCTTAACCGTCTACTAAACATGGGTTCTAAAATGCAGCAATGAGCACTTCTTCTTCGATAGTGTAACAAAATCTCGTCTTGGCCTTCTATATTTTGAGGGGCGTAACTATGGCCCTAATCACGAAAAAAATTTCCCGTAAATATGGGCTGTAAAGTGCTCACCTTCAGACTTTGGGCACTTGTGCAGCTTCGCTGTTGTGAAAAACATATCTTCCACAAAACATGTGCTTACAGATCTTAAGCTACGAGTAGAGTTCATGTTTACTAGTCTCTTTTGCTTCGAATGACCGTTCCTGTCGCATCTCTGAATACTGATCATACCTCACAGGACACTGTGTATTGCCTACGTCGACAAATAGAAAGTATTAGACGGTGTAGTCTAGCGACAGATTTTAGAGATGCTGAGAGAGGGACTGCCGTAATGTATCAGAACAGAGGAGTACTGCAGTAACTTTACAAAGAAAAGATGGCTGTGATAAGAAGCGGATAACATCAAGGGCAAGCCACTGTTAAATAAGGTGTACGACCGGGCTGTTCACTTTCTGCTATCTTATTCAACGGATACATTCGGAGGACTCTAGATCAATTAGGGACACATTAGGACTTGTAGTACTAATTAAAATTGAAAGTAAGATAACAGACATGTTGAGAGTTTCTGATGATACTACAGTGTTAAATGAATGTGCGGAACTACAGAAGCGAGATGCAGATGAAAGCCCCATTTCTTCCTAAGATGCAAATTAATAAAGTTAAGACAAAAATCTTGATAAGTAGACAAAATACCGTTGCCCAGTGCTCACTTAACAATGAGGGACTGGAGACCGTGGAATCCTTTTGCTTCCTATGGAGTAAAACCACCCTAAGACGGATCAAGGAAGTATATTGCCAGCCAAATAAAGCAGGCAACAGCTGCTTTTAACAAGATCAGGAACCTCATAGCCCAATACCTGGGGAAAGACCTCATGTAGATTTTGTATGGACTGTGCCGCTGTACAGATGTGAAATACGGACAATCGAGGAGGCGGAAAAAAAAACTGATAGCCTTCGAGATGTGGTTCTATCGTAGCAGTCTCAAGATTTTCTGTGAAAAGAACTTATTAAGTGAACTGAAGCACTGCGGGGTAGATAACGTGCAGCTATGTCTCCTAAGGCTTATAGAACGCCACATGTGTCAGCCATATGCTGAGATATTATGGTGTCATTAAAGTTGCTGCTGAAAGGACAGCAGAAGGGAAGAACACAAGAGACAAAGCTAGTCTAGTATACATCAACGGTATCATGGACGACACAAGTTCCACCACCTATACTGCACTTAAGAGAAAGGCCGGAGACGGAAATGCTTGGTAAGCTGCTGATAGTCAACTTGATAGTTAAAGACCAAAGAAGAAGAAGGAGATCAAATGGCTCAAATGGCTCTGAGCACTATGGGACTCAACTGCTTAGGTCATTAGTCCCCTAGAACTTAGAACTAGTTAAACTTAACTAACCTAAGGACATCTCACACATCCATGCCCGAGGCAGGATTCGAACCTGCGACCGTAGGGGTCTCGCGGTTCCGGACTGCAGCGCCCAGAACCGCACGGCCACTTCGGCCGGCAAGAAGGAGATCATGATAAGTTTTGAAAGTGAACAAATAATGGCAAGACGCTTTAAATGTTCGTAAATGGGTACGTGTTTGAGTAATTAGCCTGTGCTAAATGTGAGGAGAGAAATGCACCTAGACTGTGTGGTCAGAAGCATCCGGACACCCCCAGAAACATACGTTTTCCATATTAGGTGCACTGTGCTGCCACCTACTGACAGGTACTCCATGTCAGCGACTTCAGTAGTCATTAGAGATCGTGAGAGAGTAGAATGGGGCGATCCGCAGAACTCGAGGTTTTCGAACATGGTCAGGTGATTGGGTATCACTTGTGTCATACGTCTGTTTTTTTTTTTTTTTTTGGTCATCAGTCTACTGACTGGTTTGATGCGGCCCACCACGAATTCCTTTCCTGTGCTAACCTCCTCCTCTACAGTTTTTGCCCTCTACAGCTCCCTCTAGTACCATGGAAGTCATTCCCTCATGTCTTAGCAGATGCCCTATCATCCTGTCCCTTCTCCTTATCAGTGTTTTCCACATATTCCTTCCCTCTCCGATTCTGCATAGAACCTCCTCATTCCTTACCTTATCAGTCCACCTAATTTTCAACATTCGTCTATAGCACCACATCTCAAATGCTTCGATTCTCTTCTGTTCCGGTTTTCCCACAGTCCATGTTTCACTACCATGCAATGCTGTACTCCAGACGTACATCCTCAGAAATTTCTTCCTCAAATTAAGGCCGGTATTTGATATTAGTAGACTTCTCTTGGCCAGAAATGCCTTTTTTGCCATAGCGAGTCTGCTTTTGATGTCCTCCTTGCTCCGTCCGTCATTGGTTATTTTACTGCCTAGGTAGCAGAATTCCTTAACTTCATTGACTTCGTGACCATCAATCCTGATGTTAAGTTTCTCGCTGTTTTCATTTCTACTACTTCTGATTACTTTCGTCTTTCTCCGATTTACTCTCAAACCATACTGTGTACTCATTAGACTGTTCATTCCGTTCAGCAGATCATTTAATTCTTCTTCGCTTTCACTCAGGATAGCAATGTCATCAGCGAATCGTATCATTGATACCCTTTCACCTTGTATTTTAATTCCACTCCTGAACCTTTCTTTTATTTCCATCATTGCTTCCTCCATGTACAGATTGAAGACTAGGGGCGAAAGGCTACTGCCTTGTCTTGCACTCTCCTTAATACGAGCACTTCGTTCTTGATCGTCCACTCTTATTATTCCCTCTTTGTTGTTGTACATATTGTATATGACCCGTCTCTCCCTACAGCATACCCCTACTTTTTTCAGAACCTCGAACAGCTTGCACCATTTTAAATTGTCTAAAGCCTTTTCCAGGTCGACAGATTCTATGAACGTGTCTTGATATTTCTTTAGCCTTTCTTCCATTATTAGACGTAACGTCAGAATTGCCTCTCTCGTCCCTTTACTTTTCCTAAAGCCAAACTGATCGTCACCTAGCGCATTCTCAATTTTCTTTTCCATTCTTCTGTATATTATTCTTGTAAGCAGCTTCGATGCATGAGCTGTTGAACTGATTGTCCGAATATTCTCGCACTTGTCAGCTCTTGCCGTCTTCGGAATTGTGTGGATGATGCTTTTCCGAAAGTCAGATGGTATGTCGCCAGACTCATATATTCTACACACCAACGTGAATAGTGGTTTTGTTGCCACTTCTGCCAATGATTTTAGAAATTCTGATGGATTGTTATCTATCCCTTCCGCCTTATTTGACCGTAAGTCCTCCAAAGCTCTTTTAAATTCCGATTCTAATACTGGATCCCCTATCTCTACTAAATCGAATCCTGTTTCTTCTTCTATCACATCAGACAAATCTTCACGCTCATAGAGGCTTTCAATGCATTCTTTCCACCTATCTGCTCTCTCCTCGGCATTTAACAGTGGAATTCCCGTTGCACTCTTAATGTTACCACCGTTGCTTTTAATGTCACCAAAGGTTGTTTTGACTTTCCTGTATGCTGAGTCTGTCCTTCCGACAACGTTATATTTTTCGATGCCTTCACATTTTTCCTGCAACCATTTCGTCTTAGCTTCCCTGCACTTCCTATTTATTTCATTCCTCAGCGAATTGTATTTGTGTATTCCTGATTTTCCCGGAACATGTTTGTACTTCCTCCTTTCATCAATCAACTGAAGTATTTCTTCTGTTACCCATGGTTTCTTCGCAGCTACCTTCTTTGTACCTATGTTTCCCTTCCCTACTTCTGTGATGGCCCTTTTTAGAAATGTCCATTCCTCTTCAACTGTACTGCCTACTGCGCTATTCCTTATTGCTGTATCTATAGCGTTAGAGAACTTCAAACGTATCTCGTCATTCCTTAGAACTTCCGTATCCCACTTCTTTGCGTATTGATTCTTCCTGACTAATGTCTTGAACATCAGCCTACTCTTCATCACTACTATATTGTGATCTGAGTCTATATCTGCTCCTGGGTACGCCTTACAGTCCAGTATCTGATTTCGGAATCTCTGTCTGACCATGATGTAATCTAATTGAAATCCTCCCGTATCTCCCGGCTTTTTCCAAGTATACCTCCTCCTCTTGTGATTCTTGAAAAGGGTATTCGCTATTACTAGCTGAAACTTGTTACAGAAATCAATTAGTCTTTCTCCTCTTTCATTCCTTGTCCCAAGCCCATATTCTCCTGTATCCTTTTCTTCTACTCCTTCCCCTACAACTGCATTCCAGTCGATCATGAGTATTAGATTTTCGTCCCCCTTTACATACTGCATTACCCTTTCAATATCCTCATACACTTTCTCTATCTGTTCATCTTCAGCTTGCGACGTCGGCATGTATACCTGAACTATCGTTGTCGGTGTTGGTCTGCTGTCGATTCTGATTAGAACAACCCGGTCACTGAACTGTTCACAGTAACACACCCTCTGCCCTACCTTCCTATTCATAACGAATCCTACACCTGTTATACCATTTGCCGGCCGAAGTGGCCGCGCGGTTCTGGTGCTGCAGTCTGGAACCGCGAGACCGCTACGGTCGCAGGTTCGAATCCTGCCTCGGGCATGGATGTGTGTGATGTCCTTAGGTTAGTTAGGTTTAACTAGTTCTAAGTTCTATAGGACCAATGACCTCAGCAGTTGAGTCCCATAGTGCTCAGAGCCATTTTGTTATACCATTTTCTGCTGCTGTTGATATTACCCGATACTCATCTGACCAGAAATCCTTGTCTTCCTTCCACTTCACTTCACTGACCCCTACTATATCTAGATTGAGCCTTTGCATTTTCCATTTCAGATTTTCTAGTTTCCCTACCACGTTCAAGCTTCTGAAATTCCACGCTCCGACTCGTAGAACGTTATCCTGTCTGATTATTCAATCTTTATCTCGTGGTAACCTCCCCCTTGGCAGTCCCCTCCCGGAGATCCGAATGGGGGACTATTCCGGAATCTTTTGCTAATGGAGAGATCATCATGACACTTCTTCAATTACAGGCCACATGTCCTGTGGATACACGTTACGTGTCTTTAATGCAGTGGTGTCCATTGCCTTCTGCATCCTCATGTCGTTGATCATTGCTGATTCTTCTGCCTTTAGGGGCAATTTCCCACCCCTAGGACAAGAGAGTGCCCTGAACCTCTATCCGCTCCTCCGCCCTCTTTGACAAGGCCGTCGGCAGAATGAGACTGACTTCTTATGCCGGAAGTGGCGGGGATCGAACCCGGGACCGAAGACGTTTTGATTATGAATCAAAGACGCTACCCCTAGACCACGGGTACATATACGTCTGTAAACGCTCCTAAACATTCCTAGGTCCACTGTTTCCCGTGCCACAGGGAAGTGAAAACGTGAAGGGACACTTACAGCACAAAATGGTACAGGCTGGCCTCGTCTGTTTGACAGAGACCGCCGACACTTGAAGAGGGTCGTAATGTGTAATATGCTGACACTATCCACACCCTCACACAGGAATTCCAAACTGCATCAGGATCCATTACTATGACAGGCGGGAAGTGAGAAAGCATGGATGGATTTCATGGTCGAGCGGCTGCTCATAAGCCACACGTCACGCCGGTAAATGCCAAACGACGCCTCGCTTGGTGTAAGGATAGTAAACAATGGACGATTTAACAGTGGAAAAGCTTTGTGTGGAGAGAAGAATCTCGGTAGACAATGTGGCCATCCGATGGCAGGGTGTGGGTATTGCGAATGCCCGGTGAGTGCCATCTGCCAGCGTAAAATTCGTAGGCGGAGGTGTTTGGGTATGGTCGGTTTTCTCATGGAGACGGCTCGCACTCCTTGTTGTTTTGCGTGGCGCTATCAATGCACAGGCCTACTTTGATGTTTTAAGCACCTTCTTGCTTCCCACTGTTGATGAGCAATTCGAGGATGGCGATTGCATCTTTCAACACGATCAAGCACCTGTTCATAATGCACAGCCTATCGCCGTGTGGTTACACGACAATAACATCCCTGTAATGGACTAGCCTGCACAGACTCCTGATCGGAATCCCATAGGACACCTTTGGGATGTTTTGCAACGCCGACTTCGTGTCAGCCCTCACCCAACGACATCGACACCTCTCCTCAGTGCAACACTCCGTTAAGATTGGGCTGCCATTCCCCAAGAAATCTACCAGCACCTGACTGAACATATGCCTGCGAGAGTGGAAGCTGTCATCAAGCCACCACATTGAATCGCAGCATTACCGATGGAGGGCGCCATCAATGTCAGCCAGATGTTGGGATACATTGTGTATCTCGCACACGCTGCTCTGTTAGCCTCATTCTATGATTAAACTTTTTGTCACTCCGTGACAGCTGTGTGAAAGTAATTTTTTTTAATACATCGTATCGTAATTTTTACGCTTTACCTCAAACCTGTTGCTCAGTCTGGAACACAGTATAATCCTAACTATAGTTCTAGCTGTAACTCAATCAGCTTAATTCTAAAACAGCCTATATCTGTAGAAAACAAAGTAATTCCACTTTATAGACTAACATCCATTAAGGATGTGGTAATACCCTATTAATTATCATTTTGGTTCCAAAACCTAAGTATTATGGTGTTGAAAAGTAATGTGGGCATTGTATCTCTAGCAGAACCTGCATGGATACACGTGAGAAACCTATTATTCGCCTCAATGAGAGACAGTAATACTTTCTCATAACCTGGGCCACTGCACTTCTTATCAAGTAAAATTGATAGTATGGACTGACAACCCTTTTAAAAGATCACGTACGTTTCAGTGTTCGAAGAAGTGTCGTAACAGAGCAAACCCCACGAAATTGCATCGAACTGTGCTCTCATTGTGTGAGCAGTGCTGGAAGAGAGATGACTATGTTCTTTAGGTGAGACGATCATTCGATTACACAGATGGAATGTTTATGAGGCCTAATATATCCTACTCAGTTGTATCAAGAGATCATACGAAAGTACCGTTATGAAGCGAACGTACTAGATGTAGTAATTATACCATTTCAAACATGCGTGTTAGATGGGATATAATAACCTTCTTGAAGGCAACAATAGTTGAAGTGTTGTAACTGTTGTGACTGAATTATCCGTCCTCTACCGTTTCACGTGTTCTTTGGTGGTATTCCTGGCGTCAATTATTCCCAGCTGCTGGTTTCACATCCACTGACTCTTGCGTAGCACGCAGGAGTGCTCTGCTTCACTAAGAGGATTGCCTACTTGTACTTATTTGTATATAAGTACATAGGAAGTTTTGCTTTTTATTGTGATATTTCTTGGCGCTAATGAGACTGTTGAAGGTGTGACTGACCAGACGAGTGTATGCTACTGTGGTCGAGATTTGCATTACACAGCAGCATCTAAAGAACTTCCGTTATCCTTGATAGCAAATGACAACGGCAGCAGTCGCACTGTAGCCAGACATTCGTACCCTCACTAGCAACCGTATAATTTTTCAGCTATGATTCAGTACGATATTTTCCGAAGTCTTACATCTCTGTAAGAGACAAGTCAATCGTTAATGGTATTCCACAGAAAATTCCATAAGTTGCACTAACTCGATTTCGACTTTGTCGCAAACTGAAATTCAGCTGCTGACCTTACAGCATTGCCTGGTACGTGCAGTAAACGGATGTTTCTCCGACTGGTAGCAGCCATAGGACCGTTGAGACCCGCCACGACGGAGTTCTACAGTTGGCGGACTCACAATCGCTGTAGGCTAGCGTCTGTAACACGAGTAATATTTGCCGAACCCGTGACAGTTTTACAACGGAACCTTACATTCCATGAGTAGTACTTTATATTTACATTTGGGTCTTCGAACCAATGGTTGCTATATTATTGGATTCTAATATCGTGAATCAGTCTGTTAATACTGAGGGACAACTGCATTTTACAGTCATGCAGATGTGTGCAAACCATGAGATTATCTCGACTGATTTCACCTGTCTAAGTGGCTAATTCTGCAGTGTGCACAATCAGAGACACAGCTGTTTCCTCATCGCTCTCACACACTTACTCTTAATGTTAGTAACAATGTCGACTTACATCAGGGGGGCCCTCCAGCGGCGCATCGAGCAGTATTACATCTCGTTCCTTGGGGCAAATCTCTGTTTGAGTAGTCAGGTCGCTGTCTTGATCCTTAAACGGTGGATTATCTTCTACGATCTTAATCACTTTGAAGCGCCCAATAACGTTGACCTGTGGGTCGTTTGAACTTATAGTTATTTATTCAGCTAGGATGGCATATATCAATCATAGATAAAGCTTTGGATACTTCACTTAGCATTCTTAAACAGATTATATGATAAATTAGCAGCCCTTAAATGTAGGCTATAAGAATACGTCAGTTAAAAAATAAGTTATCAAATAAGTTAGAGGAGTGATACAAGAATGGAAGGTCGATGATTAGTGGTAGGTTGACACGACTATTTCTATCTCATCCATGAATAGTTACGCAGGCACTTGATAGAAGAAGCTGAGACGATGGGCCTAGATTGGAATATAAGAAACAATTTATTACCGAAGCAGTGCATAATGTGCGAAAAGACATAAAGAGGCCGCCGCCGTGGTCGAGCGGTTGTAGGCGCTTCAGTCTGGAGCCACGCGACCGCTACGGTCGCTGGTTCGAATCCTTCCTCGGGCATGGATGACGTGATGTCCTTAGGCTAGTTAGGTTTAAGTAGTTCTAAGTTCTAGGGGACTGATGACTTCAGATGATAAGTCTCATAGTGCTCAGAGCCATTAGAACCATTTCACATAATGAGTTTAGCTCACACAGAAATATGAAACCAACCTCTTAACCAATAGATGTAACCACATGAGTCATTTTTCATGGCCTGTTTTGTAGGTAACGTTCGAGAGGGTTTTTTCTTTACTACTTACCACAGTACAGCACAAACTTATGAATGCCTAATACACAGTAAAGTAAGCATGTATCTCAAACCAGGGTGTTGTGCAAACGTTTTCGTAGGCCCTGTCTGGTGCCATAGTCAAACTCCGTTAACTTCACTAACCCAACGAATCTAAATCAATTCCCAGCAAGAAATAAGAGTTTTTGGTGAAACTGACATCAGCGATTCTCGTATCTGACACTAGATTTCCCTATTATTTCCTGGATCTGGGCGATTGTTTAAATGAGTAGCGGGGAATCGTACAGACTGAATGTTGAACTGAGGCCACCACAAGAACGGAGCGTGAGTCGGTGTCAGGCCACAGTACAGAGCACGTGGCGTGAACTCCACGGCAGAGGCACTGTCCGTGTCTGCATCCTAAACGATGGAAAGCTGATGTGTAGGTTTTAACTTGGGGTGTCCACTGGTGCAAAGGGGCATATTGTGAGTTACGAGCTACAGGTTGTGTCCCCATGTTATGGGAACTGCTAGGTCCACAACGGTGAAAAGATAAGGCTGGAGTGGGACGAAAGACCACCTGGATCTTATGTGCTTAACAGCACGGCTCCCTGAGGTGACAGGCTGCTGCGAAGCTAACTGTAATTTTGTTGACTCTGCTAAGAAACGAGCGAGCACTGACATAGGATAATGCGAATAAATTCTGGAGTGGAAGAACAGAACTCACATGTGTCTACATGGAGAACGCCTGATTCGCTGAACGTGACAGGACAGATGGTGGGACTCAGAAGTTGCCTGTTTCTCAGCTCCAGCACAATGAACCTATGACAGGTATATTATGTTAAATAGGGGAGATTTTTGCACTGTTACAAGGGATCTGATTGGCTGGTGCTCAGGAGAGTAAGTCATTGATTATCCGACACCACGCACAGTCCGAAAAGTAAATAAAATTTCTGGTACTTATTGGGAGCGCTCTGTGGAACAAACTTTCATCATTGACTGACCAGCGGACACATCAGTTGAGAAAGGCACATAGAGTCTCGGCTCTCAGGGAGAGCAGTCTTCTGTACAGGTCAGATGACTGAGAGTGCTGCAGGCACTACGGCAGCCTCCCGCGGCCACGGGTAACGATAAGTATGGTGAGCGACAGCGGCGTCCGCTAACTAAGCTGCAGGGTGTACGTAACGATTTCCGACAGACATTACGACTTCCACCGTTCAGTTGAGTTTCATGGTAATCTCGAACACAACTTTTACTGAGTCAAGACAATGGGTGCAGGCACGAGTATTTCTGTACTTCTTTCATATGTGACTAATATTCGGGAAGCACTGTGGAACTATTGCGAACGTGGTTGTTTTCCCAAACTAATTAACCAATCTTTGCCAAGGTATGGGTATTTTAGTTGCAGTATAAAGTAAGTTAATACACTACTGGCCATTAAAATTGCTACACCAAAAAGAAATGCAGATGATAAACGGGTATTCATTGGACAAATATATTATACTGGAATTGACATGTGATTATATTTTCACGCAATTTGGGTGCATGGATCCTGATCAATCAATACCCAGATCAACCACCTCTGGCCTTAATAACGGCCTTGATACGCCTGGGCATTGAGTCAAACAGAGCTTGAATGGCGTGGACAGGTACAGATGACCATGCAGCTTCAACACGATACCACAGTTCATCAAGAGTAGTGACTGGCGTATTGTGACGAGCCAGTTGCTCGGCCACCATTGACCAGCCATTTCAATTGGTGAGAGATCTGGAGAATGTGCTGGCCAGGGCAGCAGTCGACATTTTCTGTATCCAGAAAGGCCCGTACAGGACCTACAACATGCGGTCGTGCATTATCCTGCTGAAATGTAGGGTATCGCAGGGATCGAATGAAGGGTAGAGCCACGGGTCGTAACATATCTGAAATGTAATGTCCAGTGTTCAAAGTGCCGTCAATGCGAACAAGAGGTGACCGAGACGTGTAACGAATGGCACCCCATACCACCACTCCTGGTGATACGCCAGTATGGCGATGACGAATACACGCTTCCAAGGTGCGTTCACCGCAGTGTCGCCACACATTTATGTGACCATCATGATGCTGTAAACAGAACCTGGATTCATCCGAAAAAAATGGCGTTTTGGCATTCGTGCATCGCAGGCGCTCCTGCCTGTGATGCACCGTCAAGGGTAACCGCAGACATGGGCTCCGAGCTGATAGTCCATGCTGCTGCAAACGTCGTCGAACTGTTCGTGCAGACGGTTGTTGTCTTGCAAACGTCCCCATCTGTTGACTCAGGGATCGAGACGTGGCTGCACGATCCGTTACAGCCATGCGGATAAGATGCCTGTCATCTCGACTGCTAGTGATACGAGGCCGTTGGGATCCAGCACGCCGTTCCGTATTACCCTCCTGAACCCACCGATTTCATATTCTGCTCACAGTCATTAGATCTCGACTTACGCGAGTAGCAATATCGCGATACGATAAACCGCAATCGCGATAGACTACAATCCGATCTTTATCAAAATCGGAAACGTGATGGTATGCGTTTCTCCTCCTTACACGAGGCATCGCAATAACGTTTCACCAGGCAACGCCGGTGAACTGCTGTTTGTGTATGAGAAATCGGTTGGAAACTTTCCTCATGTCAGCACGTTGTAGGTGTCGCCACCGGCGTCAACCTTGTGTGAAGGCTCTGAAAAGCTAATCATTTGCATATCACAGCATCTTCTTCCTGTCGGTTAAATCTCGCGTCTGTAGCACATCTTCGTGGTGTTGCAATTTTAATGGCCAGTAGTATACTTAATGAACATAATAGTTTTCTGTTCGTGTGCGCTTATGTTTAACATGACGTCTGTAGCGAAGTGTAATACATACAGCCCAATAGTGACCACTGCTCCATTCAGTAGTGTCATAAACCCCCTATTTACATTCTTATAACGCCGCTGGGACCAAAATTTGTTAAATAAATTCAATTTATTAATTTTGGCCTTGCCCAATACCTTTAACTAAACGCCTATTATCATATAGGAAGCAATTTGTTAATCGGTAAGGTCACCTGGTACAGATACTTCTGACTTTCAGAGAGGTATGTCGATGGCTTCGTCGTAACCTCACAAAGGGAGCTTCCTAACGAAAACGTAATTTATTTTTACATTATTATGCGCAATCTTGTGCCAAAGAAAAGTGTTTCTTTCAATTAAAAGTGCATCACGTGCAGTTATTAATTACCTATATGTCAGTTGCTCTGATAAAACATTACTCGTTATACTGACAGTTTTTAGTGACACGTAGTGGATTTTCGCGCTGTCCCTGTATAGTATCAGAGCCCCTACATCTCCTGTAAGATTATTAACGCAGCACAATTTTATCAGCACCTGTCATATTAGAACCCTTCATATTTGTGTACATTGTCCTTGCTCTTAATCACTCTCTTTACGTGCTAAAACTTCAGTTATTAAGCTGATCGCAGACGAAGTGGACATACAGATGGGATGACATCTGGTTTCGTCTTCGGAGTAATCCTATCAGAACCTGCACCAAGGCTCCTGGGCCATCTCTGATCCGCTCCAGTGAGAGGCAGTAACACATTTTTGCGAGTTGTGCCATTGACGTCGTGTGTGCTGTTATTACTACTATTTCACACAAATAGTCTGGCTAAGTTAAGTGGTTGTAACTCACACTTACCTCATCACGTGAACAATTGTTGATGTATTTATAATAAACCAGAAAAGACGGCACTGATGCTCTTCATGTGTCAGGGCTGTTTTAAGAAATTTAAGTTGTTCTCGGTATACCATTTGTATCAGTCGCAGAGTATTTCATTAATACAGTTGGAATGTATTCGAAGTCTGATTAACTTCGACTAATTCTTACCAAGTTTTCTCCTATGTTAACGTAGTCACTTCGCTTCTACCATGTACGTTAGATGAGTCATCACTTTCTTGCAGGCATAAATCGCCGAACTGTTGTAACTGATTCCGAGTGCTTTATTGGTTCCCTACTGTCTCACAAGTGCCACTGATGGTACTGGTATTCAGCTTGTGGTTTCGTACCAGGGTATCCTACTCAAGTGTTCAGTTCCGTTAACAGTCTGGGCTAATATCACTTATACCTGTATCTTTACGTACATGGCAGTTACCTCTTTGATGCGATAGGTCCTGGCGCCAATATTTGTGATCAGTTAAATTCACGTCGGCCAATCGGATTGCGGTTCTCCGTGATTAGATAAATTACATAAAACGGTTATCGGCATACCTGCGTTTAAAATGAGTCAAACGGTTTATTCCCCGTCATTCCACACTCCGAACTACATCTATAATGAATTCGTCGACACTGGATGCCGTTCGCTAGTCTTACACCATTACCTCAAATCTGCGATACTGATGGACGGATGTGTCTCCGACTGGCAGTAGTAATTGGCCAGTTGTGACTTGCACGGCTGCAGATCTATAATTTGTGCTCATGAAGCTGTTTGAAGGTGTGTGTTTCACACATGTGTTATAATCGTAACCCGTGGATATTTTACACCGGGCCTTACTGTCCCACAATAGTAACTATCCGTACGACCCAATATTTAAATCACCATCTTGTAACGAATCTATCATTTGACCATAATAAAGTGAATCCCTTAAACTATCCTTCCGTAATTTATTGTCGAGGAGGCATGTCTGGAGCATCAGAAAATCTCGATAGACATGATCTGGCAGAGTGGCTGATTCTGCAATGAGTGCAGTTTAAAAAGTACCTGTTGTTTCTCAGCTCTCAACTTGTCTGTTCGACTCTCCCTGCCTGCTATCCATGGCAGTAATGACCCTGACTTACCCCAGCAGGGCCCTCCGGCGGCGCGGCGACCAGTTTATTCTCACGTCCCTTGCGATGACGGCGACGCTGTTCAGTGTGTTTGCGCTCGCGGTCATCAGACGGTGGCGTTTCTTCGGCTGCCTTTCTCTTCTTGACGCGCCCAACAGCATGGCCCTGTAGATGATTTGGTTTTACTATCGCTTATTCAGCTGGGATGCCATATGTCTAACAGAATGAAACTTTAGACAACTGACTTAGCTTTGTTAAACACATGGTATATTAAGTTAGCAGACCATAATTGTGTCTAATAACGAATGTGAAATGTAATGTTATAAGCGTTTGTCAAAAAATAATATATCAAACAGAGATAGGAAAGTGAGAGGCACGCGAATGAAAAGGGTACAGAATGTTTTAATGGGGCACATTTAACAAAATAAAGGTTGGTTGACATTAATAATGATATGGCATCTAGGAGCAATGAACCCCGCACCTGAAGGGGGAAGAATGTGAAGGTGTGCAAAGTGTATAAACACCAGATTGTTGTCCGCGCACTGTGTAGTGCGCAACATATGAAGAAAACTGAAACATGTCAACAGATATATGACTCGAAAAACATAGACATTGTCTGTTCAGTTTTGTGTATAACGTTTGTAATGCATCTTTGTTCACTAATGGCGACAATAGAGCAGAAGTATACGTACAGCAAGAACATAGTGGAAATGGAAATGTCGTGTGGCTAGGGCCGCCCGTCGGGTAGACCGTTCGCCTGGTGCAGGTCTTTCGATTTGACGCCACTTCGGTGACCTGCGCGTCGATGGGGATGAAATGATGATGATTAGGACAACACAACACCCAGTCCCTGAGCGGAGAAAATCTCCGACCCAGCCGGGAATCGAACCCGGGCCGTCAGGATTGACAGTCTGTCACGCTGACCACTCAGCTACCGGGGCGGACAAGAACATAGTAAAATACGCAGGCAATTGTAAACAAGAAAATTTGTTACCGAGTTCCTATATTTATTTTTATAACACTCTCTATTAACACCTTAATATCTCTCACTTGATCCTCTGATCGTCATTTGAATATACGTGTAAAGCTCTATGAGGCAGCCTAGTCTACCCCGAATTCACATTCTGGAAGACTACACAAAGAGATTACGACAACACCGTTACCTTTTGTTTAAGAGCCCCTCACACTATACAACTCTCTGTTATATCTTCGTGTGGTTTGGTCTGGTTACTTATATTCTTATTAACTACTCTTCATGCTTCAAAACCTTATTCTGTATGTCACACTGATGGGGGCCACAAGCACTGGAACTGTAAACCATATACGTCGCATTGGTATCGTGTCTGTTTCTCCTGCAGCTACTGAACAGAAGTTGAAGTCAGATTTTTGCCTCTTATTACCGACAACATATGACCACTGCAGTTCATACCAGCATGTGCTGTTTGTTTCATGAACAAGTATTGAAGCTAACACTCCGTATGATCGTACATCGTGTACTGGACACTTGAGGTAGCATGTCGAATGCACATGGGAAACCATGTAAGACTGAATCGACTGTTAACATATGTTTTTAGCTTGTGTTTCAGACGAGTGGTATATTCCGTGTCCTTGTAATTTTACAACGGAAGTTTACTTTCCACAGCAGTATCATTCCGTTGTATGTCACATTTATTTTAGGATATTGTAACTACTGCTATTTTGTATTAATGGATTATAACAAAGTGAATTCCTTACCTAGTCCCACGTGTAAAAATGAGAGAGCTGTCTGGGAGAGTGACTGATTCTGCGATGTATAACCAGTAGTACTGATGTTTGCTCACCTCTGCACGGCAGTCCTTCCGAGTATCGTCCTTACTATTCTCTTCTTTCTTGATGCGAGGGGCAGGTCCTGGAGTCGGTTGACAGGGAAAGATCTCGAAGATGGAGGATATTCTGGCTCCCTTCTCTTACTGAAGCATCCGTACTCCATAAACTGTGGGTTTTTTGTTTTTGCTATTAGTGACTCATGTAGTATTGCATATATCTAACACATAGGAATACTCTAGACATTCGACTTACCACATTTGAATGGATTTTGTATCACAGAGGCAGTTCGTAAGTGTAAAGTCTGGAGAATGTGTTACATCTACATCTACATCTACATAACTACTCTGCAATTCACATTTAAGTGCTTGGCAGAGGGTTCATCGAACCACAATCATACTATCTCTCTACCATTCCACTCCCGAACAGCGCGCGGGAAAAACAAATACCTAAACCTTTCTGTTCGAGCTCTGATTTCTCTTATTTTATTTAGATGATCATTCCTACCTATGTAGGTTGGGCTCAACAAAGTATTTTCGCATTCGGAAGAGAAAGTTGGTGACTGAAATTTCGTAAATAGATCTCGCCGCGACGAAAAACGTCTTTGCTGTAGTGACTTCCATCGCAATTCGCGTATCATATCTGCCACACTCTCTCCCCTACTACGTGATAATACAAAACGAGCTGCCCTTTTTTGCACCCTTTCGATGTCCTCCGTCAATCCCACCTGGTAGGGATCCCACACCGCGCAGCAATATTCTAACAGAGGACGAACGAGTGTAGTGTAAGCTGTCTCTTTAGCGGACTTGTTGCATCTTTTAAGTGTCCTGCCAATGAAACGCAACCTTCGGCTCGCCTTCCCCGCAATATTATCTATGTGGTCTTTCCTACTGAAGTTGTTCGTAATTTTAACACCCAGGTACTTAGTTGAATTGACAGCCTTG
This sequence comes from Schistocerca serialis cubense, assembly GCF_023864345.2. Lineage (NCBI taxonomy): Eukaryota > Metazoa > Arthropoda > Insecta > Orthoptera > Acrididae > Schistocerca > Schistocerca serialis. The sequence continues at coordinate 1,062,730,024 of NC_064640.1, read as the reverse complement.
AGAATTGTACTATTTATCGAGTAATCGAATTCCAACGGATTTCTTTTGGAACTCATGTGGATCACCTCACACTTTTCGTTATTTAGCGTCAACTGCCACCTGCCACACCATACAGCAATCTTTTCTAAATCGCTTTGCAACTGATACTGGTCTTCGGATGACCTTACTAGACGGTAAATTACAGCATCATCTGCGAACAACCTAAGAGAACTGCTCAGATATTCACCTAGGTCATTTATATAGATCAGGAACAGCAGAGGTCCCAGGACGCTTCCCTGGGGAACACCTGATATCACTTCAGTTTTACTCGATGATTTGCCGTCTATTACTACGAACTGCGACCTTCCTGACAGGAAATCACGAGTCCAGTCGAACAACTGAGACGATACCCCGTAGGCCCGCAGCTTGATTAGAAGTCGCTCGTGAGGAACGGTGTCAAAATCTTTCCGGAAATCTAGAAATATGGAATCAACTTGAGATCCCCTGTCGAGAGCGGCCATTACTTCGTGCGAATAAAGAGCTAGCTGCGTTGCACAAGAACGATGTTTTCTGAAACCATGCTGATTACGTGTCAATATATCGTTCCCTTCGAGGTGATTCATAATGTTTGAATACAGTATATTCTCCAAAACCCTACTGCAAACCGACGTCAATGATATAGGTCTGTAGTTAGATGGATTACTCCTACTACCCTTCTTAAACACTGGTGCGACCTGCGCAATTTTCCAGTCTGTAGGTACAGATCTATCGGTGAGCGAGCGGTTTTATATGAGTGGTAAGCAGGGAGCTATTGTATCAGCGTAATCTGAAAAGAACGTAATCGGTATACAATCTGGACCTGAAGACTTGCCCGTATCAAGCGATTTGAGTTGCTTCGCAACCCCTAAGGTATCTACTTCTAAGAAACACATGCTAGCAGCTGTTCGTGTTTCAAATTCTGGATTATTCCATTCATCTTCCCTGGTGAAGGAATTTCGGAAAACTGCGTTCAATAACTCCGCTATAGCGGCACAGTCGTCGGTAACAGTACCATCGGCACTGCGCAGCGAAGGTATTGACTGCGTCTTGCCGCTTGTGTTATAGGGAGTGGTTATATATTAAGAAATTAAATAAACTAGGAAATGAGAGGTACAAGATTGAAAAGGTGAGGCAAGCCTTTAATGGAACATGCTCAACAGGATTGGACGCAGGTTAATGGGACTGCTGCTAGGAAATCCTGAACTAGTTAACGGCCAATTGAAACCAAAACTTTTGTGTAGGTGCTAACTGTACAAGATATTAAGTAGATTTTGCCATTGCAGTGTGGTAAACATACTGGTATAAAAAGGTTAGCCCATTAAGAAGAATGAAACCAGTCAAGAGACTCATGTTCCTTAAACGTAATTGATTAACCTAGGCCCAGGGTGGGTATAACTTCTACAATGATGTTTTGTTTACCAATTACAGCAGTACATGTGTATGCATGGTTTCGAACTCTAAGTACATAGTAAATTTTGCATGCAAATATAAACATGAAACTTGGAAACGAAAATATAAAGTTATGATAATAATACTACCCTAAATCATCTGCTGAATTAAATTAATTAATCTAATACCTTGTTAATATCATATAAATTAGGTGTCCTGATAAATTATTAGATGGAATAAATTTAGCCACATATAATAACTCAGATTCATCGCACGGTGTAATAGTTTCTGAAATTGTGTAGTTGCTCTAAAGTTATTATATCTTTTTTTCTTTAATGATTCACACCCATAATATCACTCCCTATGTACATCGTTATTCTTTTTAATTATTGTTTTATTATAGTACAATCGTTTCGTTTAGGTATATGCCTAAGTAAACATACTTGACCTACCGTTGCAGAATACCTTTCTAGGGCCTAAATGGTTTCCAGATTTTTGGTAACATCTAAGTTTCATTGACAATTGTTCTTGTATGTTTATAGTTCCAGAACCTCCGCCTTGATGCAGCAAAGGCCGTATTTCTCCAATGAATAATGTAGTAGTGTTATCAAATGGAAAACCAAGCAAGCGTTCCTAAGCGCCAATGCTTTAAATTAAATTTTCCCTACTAATCAATGCAAGGAGCGATCTAATGCAAACCAGACCAACATTTAGCCATCAGATCGGACCCAGGGGCCATCATTCGGTAATACTTTCGATTTCCACAGGGTTTTCAATAATCAATGTTCTACCAAGCACCAATGGTATTCTTTAAGGGAGCAATCTTAACTGTCACTTGTGCTACGGCTCCTTAACAGCACTTATGCTGACGCATTGACGATGATATTATGGTTATAGCACAAGACTATTTGGGGATACGTATTGACTGACAAAGTCCGTGTTCCTTTTGTGACAAAATATCATGTCTATTGCCTTTGAGTAGAGCATGACAATTCCGAAACAGTGACTCTTTTGCACGGTTTACGCTTTTGATGTGGGAACTGGTAACTCAGAATGCTTGTCAGAGACATAGGTAAGGCTTTCATCAGGGGAATAAGCTGACAAACTTTTTATTGTACTGATTCGCTATCTTCAGACGTCGTGGGTCGAGATTTCCAACTCATTATGTGATACGTGTAGCTAGGAAAGAGCATATGGTCTAAAACATTTCCTGTCTGTCTCCGTTCTTGAATCACACTTCTATCGTTAAGCTCAGCTCAAACAGTGATAAAATAACTACTACTGCAAGCAACGCCTTCAGCAGGGGTCGTCAATGAGGTCTGGCTTAACCTGAGACTGAAAGTAATTCACCCAATGTCCCATTCGTTCATTAAAGAATTCACCCTCGAAGGAGCTTACTGCTGTCGTGAGCCGAAAAACAAAATTCCACAATTCTGGTTGCAGTTTGCCATCCGACACTAACGCGATCATATTATGGTGCCTTCACTTAGATTCAGTTTCTGATTACGTGTAATAGGTGTAGGATGCCGTTTGGTCCCCACAATATCTTGACAAGAAAATGTACTGTGAAACATTCGCCACCTCAGGTCCTCTCTAATGAAGCGCAGCAATTTTTTTCACGATTTTTCCTATACAGTTCGCTACGTTTTCATACAATCTGTGCAAATAAACAATCTGCTTACAGGATCACACTTGTCTCAACGGGTCACTTGGGCTATTATTATTAAGGTAATCAGAATTATCCTCCATAACGGTTTCGAGAGAAAGAATATAGGGGACTTGTAACCAAGCATATGGAATCGCAGAAGCATTCTCATTCCTTTCACGATCAACGTTCGTCTAGCGGTCACTTTCTTGGACGCATTATTCGTTGGGCGTTGTGTACTCACAAGTCTATGTCCATCTCCTCGTGCCCTTCACTCTGTCTGTCTCCTCCCACCACTCTCTCCATGTTTCTACTTCTCACTAGTCTCTCCTTCCGCCGGCCGCTGTGGCAGAGAGGTTCTAGGCGCTTCAGTCTGGAACCGCGCGACTGCTGCGGTCGCAGGGTTAGAATCGTGCCTCGGGCATGGATATGTGTGATGTCCTTAGGTTAGTTAGGTTTAAGTTGTTCTAAGTACTAGGGGACTGATGACCTCAGATGTGAAGTCCCATAGTGCTCAGAGCCATTTGAACCATTCTCTCCTTCCATCTGCTCATCCTTTCTCTGTGCTCCCCCTCTATCTATGCACTCCTTTCCCTTATGTCGCTCTCCTGCTCCCCCCTCTACTGCCACTTCCTCGTACCCCCTCCCTCTTATTACTTAATCCCATCCTTCCCTCCCCCCTTTTGTTTGACCGTCTCCTCCTCTTCCCCTGTCAATCCATTTCTGGCTCCCCCTCTCTCTGTCCATCCTCTTCTCCCCTTTCTCCGCCCTTCTCTTCTCTCCCTGTCAAAGTCATTCTCTTCCTCTTTCCTTTCGCTGTCCATCTCCTCCTCTCCTCTCCTCTCTCTCTGTCCATTTCCTCCTTCACCACTTGTCTGTCACCTCCTCTCACTATCTGTTTCGATCTCCTCCTTTTCCCTCACTGTATATCCACATCCTCCTGTCCCCTTGTCTGTCCGTGTTATCACTCCCACAAGTATAGGAGGCTTGTGATTCTCATCTCTTTGCAGTGTCTTTGACAGTGTATGGACATGACAACTATGTTTCACATATACTTACAATACAGAGTCCGCCAGAAAAATGTATACACTCTTTGTCAGGCCCTATCGAGATATCGATAATATCGTTCGATTTGAGTTACGAGTGTGTTGTAGTAGGATCTTTGGCTCAACAGCTGTTAGTACTTTTGTCTTGGAATTGAGAAAACAAGATGGCCGGAGCACGCTTGACATTCTAGCAACGAAAATGTATAGTGAAGTGATTTTTCAGGTTTGATGATGCCGTTGAAGTGCAACATCTGTGCAGGCGGGAGTTCGAAAAGGGAACCGCCAACCCGCCTAACAATTAAATGCATCATTGATAATTTTGAATTGCATCGAACGATTTGTGATATTCATAAAGGAAGATCAGGAAGACAGCGTACAGCTACAAGTCCTGCATCGTCGACACTCGTGTTGGAAATTATTTTGTGAATTCTACTCAGAAGTCTGCTACGCAATGTGCTCGTGAAGTGAGGGTTAGCAGTACAAGTGTACGAAGAATCCTGAAAGCTGCAAAGTTGAAAGTTTACGTTCCACGATTACTGAACGCGATTTACGATGACGATTCTGATCGCCGAATGCAATTTTGCGATTTGTATCAGCAAATGGTAACGGATGACGAACAATTTGTGACGAAGGTAGTGTGGAGTGAGGAGACGCAATTTAAACTTAATGGAACTGAGAATCTGCATGACAGTGTGTGCTGGACAGCGGAAAATCCGCATGTTTTATGTGGATAAAGCGCTCAATCTACCAGGGGTCCATTTGTTGTGTGGAATATCAACCAGGGGCTTAGCAGATCTCTCTTTCTTTGATGCTACTGTCACTGGAGAAATGCACCTGGAAATTTTACACGCATGAATTTTGGCAGGTATATGTGCTCTATGTGGTGCTGATGCAGAGGTCTTCTACCATCAGGACGGGGCGCCACAACACTACCACCTAGGCACACGAGCTTTCCTGGATGATAATTTCCCGGGGCATTGGATTAGACGAAGAGGGCCCATTGAGTTCCCTACACGGTCGCCAGGTCTAACACCTATGGGCTTTTACTTGTGGCAAACTGTGAAAGATAACGTCTATCGACGTAAGCCACGCTCGCTGGAGGAACTTCGCCAGGACATTACAGCGACATGTGCAGCGATGTAGTTGCGGCGACCGCTCGTCGTTCTGTTATGTGTATAGCCGCCAACGGTAACTTTTTAGACAATTAAAGTAAAAATGTGCGAAACTGTAGGTTGTAAAACATGTGTGATAACTATTAAATATAAAATAACACATAAGTAATACTTTTTGTTCCTTAAAGCGTGTATAAATTTTTCTTGCGGACTCCGTATTTAACGTGTATTTGTAGATATACTTTACCTGTATCTCTAACGAAGTTCGTCCTGCAGATTCATTTCCACACAGCTCACTATTTATGACATCAGATCTCCTGAATTATATATGACGTACAAATAAATAGTTTTCTAAGTACGCTCTACGGGATTTGTGGATATGTCTGTGACAAGTGTTGCGAATGCAGTTCATAGTAAAGAACCAATAGATTAATAAGTCATGCATGATGTGTCCGTATTTCACGCTTCTTTGTCTTTCATATCATTTCACCTCAGTTATATGTGGTACAACGATGGTAGACTCTGTGGTATTGTGAATACAGCCTGCAAAGAGGTGTCTCGTATACAGTAGTACAGAAGTAATAAATTAAAACTTGATGCTGTGCGAACAGCAAAAATGTAGAAACGGCAGACTAATTTCCTTTCTTCATTTCCTGGAGTTGTCAACGAGAGAAATTTGAAAGACACTGAGTGCTCTCATTCTCAGGTCAAATACTGAAAGCATGGAGTACGGTTATTCGCGTGTTATGGGTTACACTGCTGTTTTTCTGTGTGTGCCAGAATGTGTCCCAGGCGGTATATGAGAGAGGAGTGACGAGGAGAGAGACAGTCGGAGAGGGAAAGGAAGAGGTGGACATCGAGACATGGCAGAGGAGACGGACAGAGTGAAGGGAAGAACAGATGGAAGTGAGAAAGAGAGACAGGCGCACTGGACAGGAGATATTGTGAGAAAAAGATGAAGAGAGAGAAAGGGGGAGGAGTACATGAACATAGTGTGGGAGGAGGAAGAGAACGGAGCAAGACCGGGCTAGTAGATGGCCAGAGAGAGGTGAAAGAGGATATGGGCAGAGAGAAGTGGTAGACGTAGACAGACAGAGAGAAGGGGCGTTTGGGAAGTGTGCATGAGGGAGATGGTGACGCAGTGGTCAATTGGAGAGGGAGAGTGTGTGAGTTAGCAGATGGAAGACAGGAAACAGAAAACGTGTGTATTTCTTTCTTTCTAATGGTAAACTGGGAGAAATAAATACTCGGGCGCCTCCGTGTACTCAGCCAATAAATATATAAGAAACGGCAGCTGGCTCTCTAAACTAATATCGTACTAAAGTAAGCAAATAATAATTCGCACAGGTCAAATATGTTGATCTTTAAAAGTTAATTTTAAGAGATCAATGAAAGTAGATAAACGGGTGGATATAGAACGAAAAGATTATAATAAATTTACGTGGCGCAATGTGACCAGAAATTTTGATGAGTTAATATAACTCCATTCTTGCCAAAAGAAAATTGTGTACCTCAATCTTTAAAAGGCATATGAAGTGGACAAGTGTGGGTGTATGTAAAGAATACAATAAAATAAGCGGACAATAACCTGTGATGGGTATAACAGGTTCACAGTCATTAGAATATTACCGAAGGAAGCAATATGAAAAAGTAGAGAGTCTGATGACCTAAAAATATCATGGAGTTATGGTATTGCGGATGTGACGGTTTTATATTTAGTTCTTACCACAGCAGAAGTCACATACACTGATCAGACAGAACATTATGACCACAGACCTACTGTACATATAAACACGTCCAGTCAATAGCGACGTCACATGGCAAGAAATGACTGCTAGTCTGACACACGCTTGGGCGTGTACTACCAGTGACAAGGTTGTTCTTTTGTAGAATGGGGAAGGCGCGCGATCTATCTACATTGGGCTGAGGTCAGATTGCGATGGCCCAGAGGCTAGGCATAACCGTGCCGGGAACTGCACGACTTAACGAGTTTTCGAGAAGTGCTGTGATGAATGACTTCAAGATGCAGCGAAACCAAGGTAAAACCATGTCCTCACGTCGTGAGGTTGGGCGGCAACACCTCATTACAGAAGTCAGACTGCAAAACCGGGACATGTGGAGAACTGTGACGAAACTAAGATCAGACTTTAAGGCTGCGCACAGTACAAGTGTATTAGAGTACACAGAGCACCGAACACTCCTAACGAATGGCCTCCACAACCGTCGACGCATCTGTGTGCCAAAGTTAGCACCTGACGTCGGCAACTACGACTGAAATGGGCACGTGACCATCGACACAGGAGTCGGCACAGTGGCAGAGCATTTCACGGTCTGATGAGTTCTAATACCTTCTTCATAATGCCGATGGGAGGGCGCCAGTCCATTGTCTTCCAGGTTAACAGCGCCTTGACACCTGTACTGCGGGATGGAGACAAGATGGCGGCGGCTCCATTATGCTCTGGAGAACATTCACGTGAGCATCCGTGGGTCCAGTCTAGCTTGTGCAAGGCACCTTAACGGTAGGGGGTACACTGTTTGGAGACGAAGTACATCCCATTACGACGATTACGTTTCCTGACAGCTGTGGGATTTTCAGCAAGATAATGCTCCATGTCACGAGACCAGGAGTGTGGTGGAGTTGTTTGACAATACCCCAACCCCGCCAGATCTGTACCCTACCGAACACAGGTGGGATGTGACCGAACGTGGCTTCAGAGCTTATCGCTCCCCATCCCGGAATTTACGGAAATTGGGTGACTCGTGTGTGCAGATGTGGTGCCAAGTTACTCCAGCGACCTATCAGGGTGTCACTGCTTCCTTGCCACGACGTGACAGCGCTGTTATCCGTGCCAAAGGTAGACATATCGGCTATTAGGTGGGTCGTCATATATTCTGTCTGATCAGTGTATGTGTAAAGCCCGTATGTAGCAAAGTTCATGGGAACTGAAGCCAAATATATTCAAAACAAAATCCTTTTAAAACATTTGTTTATGACAATACTGCTGTAGAAAACAATAATGAAAGCGAACAGACATTGTATGATTTGCAATTATAATACACCCAATATTTGATTTATACGGATTTATTTAATTGTTGGTATTTGTCCTGTTATAAGACAAATATTTCGACTATATAATACTACGCTCCTCATTTAAATATATGTTCATTAGCTTTGAAAATATAGTTGCTTCATAAAGACGTAAGATTATCTTAAGGTGAGATCTGAAACTCTTCATGGGAAGTGATCGTGGATGGATGAGGGCAATGAGATTTGTACAGTGAAACACCATCGATAAACGAGAGCGTCTCCTTGAGTGTGAAGTGCATAAAATGAAACACTGCACCTGGAAAGTCAATGTGATAATGTCAGCCTTCTCATCGATTTTATATTAACGTTGAATGCGTCAAGATATCAAATAAAGTCTAACAACAGTTCTCCAGAATTAGACGTAGACACCGAAAATGAGTGTATGTTTGTAAGGTCTAATTTAAGATTTAATATAAACCAGAAAACTAAAACAAATAGTTGGAATATTGAAAAAAAACTGGGAAGTTAAAAGAACAGAGCTTGCTACTAGGGTAAGCATTGTTACTAATTTCAGTAATGCTTTAACATCGCTGTGCCGTTTTTGATACGTCTTGGAGTTGCTCACCATGTTCAGATCCATTATTCCAGCATCAAGGTCTTTCTTCCACTCTTTTATACTTGTGTAGCGCTCCACATAAGGTGTAGCTTCCTTCGTGTTCTACGTTTTCTTCCTGCAGGGAAGACGCGAACAGTACAACATGCTGCGTAGCACCTAAGAAGCCAAAACAAAATCACTATACGCGTAAACCAGTGCCTATACATTAAGACAACGATGACGCAGCCTCAAACGTGGACTACACAGCAATCAGAAAGTTGAGGTTTTTTTTGTGCGCTAGCTCTGACAAGGATTTGATCCTTGCCTCTTGGAATAATGTCTTGAAACTGTAAAATCTGCGTTAATAGACGTATTTATTCCAAGCGTTGAGAAAAAATGAACTGCATACTTCGATCAATGCTTCACGTTCAGTGGGACTGTGGTGAAGTGCAATATCGAACAGTGCGGGTATGCATGTGTTTTCGAATTAGTTTTAAGTTACATCAAGTGAGCAGTTATGAGATACAATGGAGGCTCACTCAGTATCCTCCTGCTTCATTTATCACAGGCGAACTGGAATTCCATATTACCAAGCCGTTAACACAGTGTCAGTGTTCAGGACGTCCACGACGAATGGCAGCTGCAGTTAACTCCGAGATAATATCTGGAGTTTCATATTAACAAGTGAGGTATATTTCCTAATCCGAGCAGAGTTAGACACGGGAGACGTAAGAATTTTAACTCTAAGCATAGTTTCCAACCATAATTTTCATGGTCCTTCAGTGGCATATTCGGTCAGCCGTAGACAACAGAGACTGCTTGCTACAAGACATCCATCTAAAAATGTGTGTGCTGCTTCGATTTCCGAAACATGATCCAAACTAGATAGGCATATCACCTGTAGGAGGTACTTTGTTATTAGGTCAGGCAGACTCGACTCAGACTCGACTCTAAAGGCGGTGCCGCTCACCTGCTGCGGCAGGATATAGTCTCTCGGATATGCACATTAGTTCCCCTACCGCAGGACTGCAGATACCGGTAGCATGAATGAAATTACGTTCTGTATTATCCAACCCGCTAGCCGGTTTTTAATACCCGAGAACTGAGATAGGTGAAGTAAGAGTGGAAAGTACTGTTACTCCAACTTGAGCAACCTCTGGTGTTCTGCGGGAATTTCAGCGCTCACACCTCTATTTAGGGAAATTTGTGTACAAGAGACCCAGGACAGAGCTCACCTAATGTAATGGAAGGCAGTCACCACACAGTCCTCAACTACGGCTCTCCTGTCCTGGACTCTCTCGCCACAATAGTGGCTCACGTATTTCTTGCCACCAAAAGTGAATATTTGATAAGGTAACTTTTCCTGTTATTTTGACGATGGAAGCGACAACAAGAGACGTGGAATTCTTTCTTAAAAGTCATTGGAGCATAAATAACAAAAACTGGTACTGTTTCAAAGAGTAATAATACAGTTGCTGAAGTAAGTTTACCAGGGACCGGCTCAATGTAAGTATCTTACTACACATTAGAGTATTAAATGCGAAAGAATTCTAGTATCAAAAGCGACATTTAACTTCATTACATATTAAGAACTCCGTGATACGGTGGAATACGGAATACTCACCAGTGACTGCCGAACGTCGTCTAGAACATAAGAAGGTTAAAATCATCTCATCTGTGGAAGATTACCAGTGAAACTGGGATGTAAATGCTCGAACTAACATGTTTTAATAATTGTGAAAACCTCTCAACTGGATAAATTCTCCCCAGCAGACATCGCATATGATCATTTCCTAAGACCCCCGTTTCAGATGAAAGAGATAAATTATATACGGAAGTCCTCTACGAATTCAGTCCTTGTAATGTGTTATGCTCACTGTCCTCTGCTCTCTCTCGTGACAAATCGTCCCTTCACGACTTTTCTACGAACCTTATCGACATCTGAATGAGAGTCTGCTACCTCCCTGAACAGTTCAAATAATGGTTGCAGTTCCCTAATCTAAATCGGTGCCTGGAAGTCCAACTTCCTACATACCTATCCCGTTGTCGGCTTGTCGGCGTTTACTAAAAGAGATCTTGAAACACTTATTTTGTTTTATGTTAATATCTTTCCAAAGCGCAGTACCGTGTGTGTAAGAATAAAAAAAAATTTCTCATACAAACTCAAGAGGACTCCCTAAACACTCAGATCAGCGCACTACTCTGTTTTTAATACACACACGAGATATGAAGAACGTCATTACACCAGATGTTAAATCTCTCCAGTATGAAAATGATTTATCGCTTTTCTTCTACACTTAAAGACCAAATCTCTATGCCTAATGTCAAGCAGAGCCATTTACACCTTCAATGACTGTATGACTGCCAACGACCTAACAGTTTCTATAGTTGTCATCAGCCCACTTTGTAACCACGAAAAGAAGCAACATTAACGCAATGAGACCTGCAGCTGGAACTTGGCGGTGTGACCACTGTAAGCCTGTCTTCGTCCGCTGCATCATCGATTAGAATGATCGTTGTACCACACCGTTGCGAAAGGTGCACTTCATCAGTTTGTTTGTAGAATTCGGGTGCAGACTTGTGGGCCTTGGAGAACTGCGATCAACTTACACGAATGTCTTACTAGGAGAAGCTGTTGAAGCCCTGCTGCATGACGAAGTCAGTACTTCGAGAGATATTTTAATAGCCAAGTAGGGTAGCAGCCCAATACAGATTAATCATGCTCCTGCGACAAATGAGGGTTTCTTCCACACACAAGGTCAGCGTTGGAAATGAGGAGTATTTGCCCTCTGCTAGTGAAAGCACTAGGTTCAGTGCACAGTATCTACAGTTAGGTTCAAACAGATAAATCCATAGACCAACTTAGAAATCCATTCCGGTATCAGACGTAATATCACGGTAGTCACTATTTACGGTACGATGAAAAATTGCTTTGGCACAATGAGTTCCAGTTTCATTGCCTACTTTAAACTTTACTGATGCACTTTGTTCACTTTTATATTGATTGATTTTAATTTCATGAGACTTCAGCAGAAAGATGCATATTACTTCTCCCGCAGCTGAAGTATTCCTAAGAACTTCGTCTGCCGCCACCTTGTTCATATTTTACTGCAGAAGCGGCTGCGATTCGAAAGGCTCTGACATTAGGTATTTATGTGAGGCTTCAGAAACTGCTGTAGTCTAGCAATCAAAAAGCGTGTTCCATTCTATTCAGACTAGAGCGTAACAGTAAGATGAATATTTACGTATTTGAAATTTTACTACAAGCATTGAGTAATAAACGAAAAGGCATGAGAATTTCATTCCAATGGGCCTCAGATCATGTATTACTGGCTTAGGAGACTTAGTCTCATAGCTGGCGACGAATTCCAATGATTCTGGATGTGCGATGAACGTCGTTCTACTATCCTCAGATTTCCAGCTGTGGGCGACACTGCGATCCAGCCAGTAATTAGAAGGTTCTTCTGTCTTCGAGACTTTCAGCCTAGCAGGAAGCTGAAAACTATCTTGGCACTTATTCCTATGAACCATAAGTTCATCCTAACCACTTACATTTGGTAGGTGTCAGGGATATCCGTTTCTACGAGTGTCAGAACACACAAGAAAGAAGGAGACGCAAGTGACCATCTGTTTACCTACAAGTACTTGGAAATACATCAAAACTCTTTAGTGCAAAACCTTGTGAAATTGAAGATTCTCATTCCAACAAGTGCTCATGTTTTGTTATATCATAGGGATCCTCCAATATCCTCCCCACTCCTTCTGATGTCTATACGCTACATACTAATTTTATTTTCTTCTAGCTCAGAAAAGTAACTAAATTAGCTGTCCTCGATTGTGGCTTGTACTTCACACCACGTGCTTTCTGTTCATAGCGTACTTTCGTTTCTGCAAGCTCTCAGTAGGTTGACTGAAGAAACATGTTTAGCGCAGCGTTAGCATGTTTTTAATAAATAGAGGTAATTTCTGTACTTTTGGACTGCATTGACTATAGAAAATGCTTCAAAATGTTAATACACCCTGCGCTATAGAGAAAGAGATCATTTATTTCCTCAAAGCAACACAGCGATGCTGTTTATAGGTGTAGCGCTATGTCTCCATTCGGCACATTCGCAGCAGAGAATACTAGACGTAGAAGAGAGCGAAGAAGAGAAGGAGGAATATGATGACAAAGATTACGCATTTCCAGTGAGGCAACACACCAGAGCACCAAAGCGTATGCCAACGGAACATTAGGGATGTTTCATATAGTACATCTACCTGAGATGTCGAATAAAACTTGTAAAAGTTGATTCTGATTGCGTTGCCTGGTTTTAAGGATACATGTCTGAAGCCAGGCATAGAGATTTGGCCTTTAAGTGTAGAAAAAGGCATAAATCATCTGCATACTGGAGAGTGTTAACCTCTGGTGTAATGATGTTCTTCATATCACATTTGTGATGTGCACTAAATGTAAAATACGTTTTCGTTTCAGAGAAAGAGAAAGAAGGAACTATTTTTTCAGTTCCATAATAAATAGAGTCAACGACCTTGCTGCAGTGAAGACACCGGTTCCAGTCAGATCACCGAACTCAAGCGCTGTCTGGCTGGGCTAGCACTTTGATGGGCGACCATGCGGTCTCCCGTGCGCTGTTGGCAAGCGGGGTGCACTCAGCCCTTGTGAGGCAAACTAAAGAGCTACTTCTTTGAGAAGTAGCGGCTCCGGTCTTGTAAACTGACACACGGCCGGGAGAGCGGTGTGCTCACCCCATGCCCCTCCGTATCCGCATCCAATAACGCCTGTGGTCTTTGGATGACACGACGGCCGGTCGGTACCGTTGGGCCTTCATAGCGTGTTCGGATGAAGAGAGAGAGAGAGAGATAGCAAGTAGAAGAAACAGTATAAAGGACCATATACACAGGGTCTTGCAAAAGTAAGTGACACATGTCGGCCCATGGTTGTGCAACAAGTGTGATGCATTGTCAGAAGACAGTACATGCTCTGGGTATCTTGCAGACACAGTTCTCCAGTAATACAGATAATAAGTGAGAGTGAAATCACCTGACAGCTGGACACGTACTCCAAGTTTGAATTACGCAGGACAGTACGATCATTGTGGGCATAATTTATGACACACAGGTTAGCCGTGAATTCTGACGCTGTATGGACTACATTCAATATCGCGTTCAGCAACAGTGAAATTCTGCCAATAGTTTGACCAAAGCCGGACAGATGAGGGTCATGCTGATTGCCAATGGAGGCCATCGACTTGTACGTCTACCATAGACGGCAATGTGGAGGTATCGAGGAACTGATTCACACCAGTCACAAATTTTCCGACGATGAAGACATTTACACAGCTGTTCTACAATGGGTGCGTGGACAGGAGCGGGTTTCTATAGTCGAGAAAGTGAGCGACTGTTAAAACATTTCGTGTCTTGCTTACAGAGCTTTGATGACTGTGTTGCAAAAGATTGTCATGTATCTGTGTTTGTTTGAAGTTTAATGCAGCAATCAATATAATATACTTGGCGTGCATAACAACGTGCAACGTTCTTTTTGAAGGCGCTGGAGTGAACTATTTTATGATAGTATTTTATGTCATAATAATTAACTAACATTTTGCGGTACTTACGTAAAAAGTGTTTATAAATTTCAGTTGTCAGATTACAAATAAAATATCTAAAGACCGTGAAAATATGTCATTATTAGGATGCAAAACGAGTTTGATGAATGATTTAGCATATATGAGTCTACTTGCCCTAATACTTTAATGACTCATAAGAATTTTTGTAAAATTTGTTATTTCAGTCCTATTCGGTCCCAGCATATTCAATTGACAATCAATACAAAATTTTCGTTCGCAAAACCCAAGCTCAGAACCGAGGAGAATAAATAAAGCTCCTGTTTGAAATTTTCGGCTTTCCCGGAGTAATCAGAATCGGAAGTCTCTCAGAGGCCTGTATATTACGAAGACCTGCAACCTTGGCATCAGTTTTCAACAGGACTCAGCAGCAGGGGTTCTGATAAGGATGGGGAACAACTGGATCGCCGAAATGCTGAATGAAATTGATATTATAATGCGGCAGCCAACCTTCGGTGCAATTCATGAATGCCCTTATTTGCTTTACACGAAATAATAGTGTGGTTGTATAAAATATGGTTTGTTACTTATAAGTGAATACTCTTGTTAATCTCTGTGTGTATGCATTTCATTCTCTCTTGAATACTACTTCGTGTTTTCTGACTACGTTTGATATGTGAAGATTCCTTAGCTCTAAGTACTGAACATATGTGAAACAGCAAATTATTTTAAAACCATTGTATACATTATTTGCACTATGTTATCTCTGCATATATGAGTTGACATTTGGACCACGCTGTTTGCAGTATGGCTCAGTAAACCTAAGCGAAATAATGTAGTAATAATAAAATTAATAAAAGTGCAACAAAGTAATGGCTGTGTGTGTCTTTGTGTGTGTGTGTGTGTGTGTGTGTGTGTGTGTGTGTGTGTTCGCTGTCCTACATAAGCCTTCTTCGTATAGCTCCATACTTTACTTCCTCTGCTCCCCAGTTGATTAAAGTCGACTTGAGAGCTAATATGAGAGGACTAACAAGAATGTCGTTAGATTAACGACCCCAAGAGGGAATGGAAACCGGTGCATCAAATGTATCTAATGCCTAGCAGCGTCCAGCAGCCCACATCTGATGTCTTAATGAGATACAAAGTATTCTTTGGGTTATGGCCGAGAAAGAAGAGAAGGCCGTGTTGGTGAAGTGGTTAACGCGCTGGAGTTTGATACATCACGAGGTGCTGAGATCCTCATTCAACGTTTTCGCCTGAATTTTATTCATTTTCTCAGTCCACTTTGAGCAGGCGCCGGAATGGTTCACCTGAAAAGGTTATGATCCGTTTATTGGTACAATTTTGTCCGATCCGAACGTCGACGAGACGTCAAAAGCAAATTTTCGTTTCTACTTATCTAGTACATCACAAAGTAGGATAAAATTTGAGCTCGGTTTTAGAAATTCCTTTAATCAGTTGGCAACTTTTTGGATCCTTAATCGATAGCTTGGATATAGAATCAAGTTTGCATCATCTTAATTCCTCCGTTCAGCCTACTAAAAACATTCTGTAATGGACTGACAAGGCAGCCAGTCCACAGTGACGGGTAGCCGAAAGAAAGGCACGCGTACACACACGCCGACTGGCGTTAATTCTGGAACAGGATAAGTATTGAATGCTAATAAGTATGCAGTTCCTCGAATACTTAACTTTTATTCTTGTTGGTTTACAACGTTCTTGATGAGACATTTCATACGATACCTATCAAACTATGTAAGGCTAATGGCGCCTTGCTAAGTCGTAGCCATGGACTTAGCTTAAGGCTATTCTGTCTCTCGGCAAATGAGAGCAAAGGCTTCGTCCGTATAGTCGCTAGCAACGTCGTCGTACAACTGGGGTCAAGTGCTCTTTCGTATCTCGAGACCTGCCTTGTAGTGGCGCTCGGTCTGCGATCACACAGTGGCGACACGCGGGTCCGACATGTACTAAATGGACCGCGGCCGGTTTAAGCTACCACCTAGCAAGTGTGGTGTCTGGCGGTGACACCACACATTCATTGTTTTATTTATAGTTGAAAAGCAAAGTATAAAGGTAATGCCTCACATGGGAAAACTGGTTATCATCGATATCCATCCAAATTTCTTGAGTTCATGTTGTCTCCCTGAGGTATTAGACGTACCCTAGCAGCAGTAACCCTAATCAGTTTCTTTTTACTGAATAATTCAATTATGAATCCATCGTCATCAAATATTTGAGACTCAAAAAATAAGTTCGAGTTGCGTTTACTGTATGTCCTTATCCGTGTTACACCAGTTCTCAATTTGCTCCCGTCGCAGAATGAGGAAATTCTGTGGTCTTTCAGCTCTTTTTGTGTAGGCATAGATCCTGTAATTTATATGCACATCACACATAAGCACGTTTACATAATCATATGTCATTTACGCCTTTCTTGTTATTGATATATCACTGCATCCAAATTAGTACACTGAAGGTTGTAAACTCGGCAACACGCAAATAGAAGTTAGAAAATCTAAATTGTGTCGTTATTGCTCACACTTACTCCCTAACCTCCAGATATCAGAGACTCAGATCGGCACCAAACGTTATGTGTCAATAGAGTACCAACCAAAACACCGATTTAGTTCGTGCTGGGTGCTGTCGTCCAATATAACATTCATAAACGATAATCAAAAGGAACACCGGCACAATCGAGTATAGGAGAAGCGTATATGTGATAAAACGGAACAGAGAGCTGTGGTAGGTGAGTGGGTAAAGCCTTAGCTTCTCGTCTTAAACTTCCCGAGTTCAAAGCCCACTGAGGGCGATTAAAAAAAAAAAAAACAGTTTACGCGTGAAATTGTGATAAGGGATAACATATTCCTGACATGTAAAAGGACGTTTCGGTGTTTGTAGCAATGTTATTTTTGCTAGTCACCATATACCGTTATCCAGGAACAAAGGAAAGTGTAGGGGGTGCAACGAACATAGTTTATTTATTTTCCTTTTCTCTCATTAATACCACCGAGAATAGCAGGTTGATACTCTATCGACACACAACGTTTGGTATTGATCTAACTGTTTCACATCTGGAGGTTTGGGTGTTAGTGCTAAAATGATATGAAAGGGGGGAGGATCACCACATAGAGCCGACGACGATGTAGTTCGGCTACACATATTGCAAGATCTTGACTTCCAACGCCTAAAAAAACATATGTGAAATATTTTCCCGAATCAGTAAACCACTACAACACGTTCCGAAATACTTCACGTTAATGATAATGCTAAGCCGAGAATCACAACCAGTATGAACGTTCTTACAACGGACTATTTCACTTCTATCTCCCACTACGTATGGTAGTAAGTAGTGGAAAACAAACTACTGATACTGTCATGGAATAGTGATGATGATATAACAACTGTGTTTTTTTTATTTGCTTATTCTTAGCATTCTTCTCACATGCATCTGACAACGTATTTGCATTCCCTTCCACCTTCTTGGGGAATGAACCCAATCATTTACGGTAATAAGGCAAGTTGGTTCGTACATTCAGAGAAAACTGTTTATTTAATTTGGATGCTCGTTTTGCTATGAGAAGCTGGGACATTCTACACAGTCACTCAAAGAAGTTGCACCCCTTCGATTACCAGTTTTTTATATGTCGCTGGAGTAACTAGGTAGCTGGAGCAACTGACGGTACCAAGCGATGGGAAAAGAAGCGTAGGTAAATCCAGTTTTCAGAAGAAGTCGCCGGGCAGATTCACATGATAATTTGGCGCTACTGACAACGTCCGTCTGTTGTAGATCTGTGGAACAAGTTTTATGCACACTCATTTGGACGTTTTAACAGAAAGAAATTCTGTAAAAGAGTTTTCTGCAGACAGAGATCTTGACCGACTTAACAAATACATCGGAAGCTGACTCAACCTATAATTATATACCATCGAGATTTTTCTCACTATGTAGGCGTTAACTTATGCACGCTATTTTAAAAAGTTTCAGATATTCTTGCGGGATGTAGTATTATTCAAAACTGAAAGAAGAAAATAATGACGTGTTCGGAAGCAAGAACATGTTGAGATATAGATCGTTAAGTATCCCCAGTTCACAGTCTCCGTATATTTACAAATAAGGCCGCATTCTTACGTGATAGCACAGTAAATTACGGCGGTACGGTCGTGAGGGCTGATGCCATTCCTGCTGCAAACGTGGCTTTGTGGGGTCATGATTGCTTCAGCATCAGTTAATGCACAGCAGTTGCAGGTGACAGTCTCATTGAGCGAGACACTTATCCAAACAGTTTAACAAGTGCTTTGTATTACCGATTACCAGTCCTATTGCAGAACTGTGTACAGCGGGGCACCATACCGCACCGTTTCTTAAGCGATATTCTCGCCGAGTAGGTCCGGTATCATGTCCCCATCATTCACCGGAGACGAATGTGCCGGATTTCTGGCTGCGGAGGCATTTAAGGTCATCGGTGTATGCCCAGTCCATCAACAAAGTGTGAACGTAACAGGAGCGTGTGACCAACGCCCGTAATGCGATCCGGACAGAGGCAGGTGTATTTGAAAGAGAGTGTGCTTAACAGAGAAGGACGTCATGATCCGATAAAATCACATGCCGCCCTACCTACCCTGCTGATTTGGACAATACTGCGTCAGTTTGGAATATATGACACTTGCCTTCGAACACTTTTATTTATCCACAGGTAGTGTAGGTGATGATCGTATGTCGCAAAGACTGATCACAAAGAATAAAAATAATTAATGCCGTTAAATGGATGAAAAGTTATGAGGTGCTTTGATCACGAGATTGGTTATACGTCTCTGGAATCAGTCACAATCTTCTTAAGTTCGGACCTTTTTAAAGTTTAACTATCCAACAAACCTGGCTCTTGTTATGGCACAAAGGACGGAAGTAGCCAAGAGGTCCACAATGTTCCACCTATTACGCACGACTGAAGTACATACGTATATGAAACAAATGCTACTCTAGTATGTTGTAGGACTGTCGCACAATCAGCTTAACAGCTCATGCACCCACATTGGTGATAGGAATAATACACAGATGAATGAGAGAGAATGATCTGGATCTGCTTCTGGATTTGACTTTGATGAAGATGGACACGACCAAGCAGTCCTGACATAGTGACTGATAATTGAAGCAAGATTTATGGAAAATTAAGACAAAAGACAACAGACTAAGCGTAAAAGGGTACCACATGTTCAAAATTCACAGGAAATGTGTAGCCTGTAGGAAAATACGGATAATATAAAATATTTACAAGAACCAAGAGGAACGAAGAAAATGAGAACCGATATCGGAGAGCTCTAATTAGACAGGACCCTATGGTTCAACCTGTACGTCTTAGAAACAATGAGGGGTGTACAAGAGATACTCATGAGTTGGATTTGAATTTAAAGTGGAAGATATCAATGAGAGAATTTGTTGATGACATTGCTACCCTCATTGAAAGTTAGGTAGAATTGCAAGATGTGTTGAATGGAATCAATAGTCTAAAGAGCACACACACTAGTTACAGAGTAAACCAGAGAGATTAGAAAGCAATTACCAGTAGGAGAAAGGAGAGCACCGATAAGCTCAAAATAAAAATTGGGTCATGAAGGCCTTCCTGGTCAAAAGAATCCCAGTAGTATCGCACATTGGCCTTAACAGCTAGTGAAGAAATTTCTTTGAGTATGTGTCTGGCATGCGGCATTGTATGGAGGTAGTCAAGGATTGTGGGGAAACTGCATACGATGATTATCGAAACGTTTGTCACATGCTGTTACAAAATGGCGCTGAGAATTACCTGGACTGTTGAGATAAGTAATAAAGAGTTGAAACGTCCTGACGGATCATACCTGTGTGCCGGACCGAGACTCTTATTCGGGACCTTTGCATTTCGCGGGTAAGTGTTCTACCGTCTGAGCTACCCAAGTGTGACAGAAGTTTGGAAGGTAGGAGACGAGATACTGGCGTAATTAAAGCTGTGAGGACGGGTCGTGTGTCATGCTTGGGTAGCTCAGATGGGTTTACTCCCACGGCTAGCAGTCACCTCGATCGCTTTTACCTTTTCGACTCCTTGTGTGGGCAGCTTCTGGATGTTACTGTGATACCAGCCTGTTTTACTGATCACTGAGCCGTAGCCGTCACGTTTAATTACGAGCGGCAACCGGTTAAATTGTTTCGTCCTCCCTGGCTGCTCAGTATAGCCTATTTGCAGGATACCTCTCTTGGTGTCGCCCAGGAGGACGTAGGGGTTCGTTGTTCTCGTACTATGGACCGGTACTCGTCTATTGGGGCATGGTGGAGACTGCATGTTAAACCACAAATCCGTATGGCTCTCATGCGTTTTGTAGCTGCGAAGGTGGCAGACGATCGACGAACGCAAGAGTTTTACTACTCAGTCTTACGTCTACTGTACGATAGTGCTACGCATGCTCCCCTACGGGTTACTGATATAGAGTGCATCAAAGCCAAATTGCGTCAGCTAAAACGCATTCAAATGGAGGGACTGCGGATGAGGTGTCAACCACGTCCCCTTTTAGAAGACGGATTGACGCCACTATACCGCCTAGTGCGTTTACTGGCGCGCCGGAAACGTGTGTGCCTTGCCTCCCTCACGACCGCTGATGTCCGCATGTTCACCTCTCACCGTGACATTTCCGACTTTATTTACACATATTTTACTGATCTGTACCAGACCCATGTCCCGGCTGAAAACTCTCTCGACGACTTTACATCCTTGCTGCATCGCGTCGTCACTCCTCAATTGAATGACGCCTTTCTGCGTCCCTTTCATAGGGACGATATATATGATGTTGTTACAGGATCTCAGTCCCACAAGTCGCCTGGATTAGGCGGTATTCCTGAGGAGTTTTATGTTTAATTTTGGCCACTCATTGGTGACACCTTAACGTCAATGGTAAATGAAGTGATGCGGTGAGTCTCACTTCCTGCTCCTTTTCAGGAAGTTGAACTGTTCCTCCTCCGAAAACCACAGGTTTTGATTCCCTCCGTCCTATTACTCTCCTTAACTTCGATTATAAAATCGTCGCTCGGGCAATTAATATCCGTCTCTCTAAGCTGCTCGATACCATTATTGCCACCCACCAAAGCTGTGTGCCTGGACGCACGATACTGACTTCTCGAATGTCGCGATGTAATTTCGGTGGCCGCTGCCCAGGAGCTTTACTTTTTCTTGATTTCCAAATAGCGCTTGATAGCGTCAGCCATGATTTTCTAACGAGAGCGCTCACCACGGTCGGATTTAATAATGAACCTCGACAGGTCTTAACTCGTCTTTTTACCGGTATCAGGGTCTCGGTGATTGTGAACGGTGACCCTACCTCCCTCCCCCCCCCCCCCCAGGATATCGATCAGACGGGCTTTACCCCAGGGAAGCCCTTATCCATGTCCCTTTTTGTCTTGTTCTTAGAGCCCTTACTTCGCCGCCTCACCATGCAATTACGTGGCTGGACTGTATTGTGGGAACTATTTTCGGTCCGTGCATACGCCGATGACGTCATGTATTTAGTACGACATGTCGAGGACATACCGAGGCTTAAGGATACCCTGGATTCATTTTGTCGTCTTGCTGGTGCTCGCAATAATGATCGTAAATGAACGTTCCTACTGTTGAGAGGCTTCAATAATGTCGTCATTCCTTAGGCGAAAGTCGTCAATCGCCAAGACCTTAGGGATCTTAGTGGATCGCAATCCGATCAAAATGACTACACTAAATTGGCGTGAGGTAGCGAGTCGTGTTCATGGGGCGATCCTTGAACGTGAACGCCGTTCGCTTAGCCTCCTTCACAAGGTACGGGCTTTAGAAACCTACGTCTTCAGTAAAGTATATTAAGTTACGCAGATCTTCCCGCTTCCCGCGATGATGGCCCGCAGACTGAAGCAGGTGTCTGGTCGATTCCTGTGGCGCCGCCATATCTTTCGTGTCCGGTACGAAGTAGTGGCCAGGCCTCGAAAGCTTGCAGGATTCGCTCTTTCCGATATCAAAATGAAGACATCCCTCTTATTTGCCTGCCGCAATGTTTTAACCTGTACGCGGGGGGCTCTGCATTCAGTTGCCTCTCGTTTACTTTCCCGCCTCCGGCCGGTCTGTCTGACCCCTCCTGTTGATGTTGGACGGATTAAATACTAAATTGCGGAACATTAGCGAATATTTTCTAATTATCGGTGCTGACATACTTTCTATGACGCATATTAATACGAGCATGCTGTCACTTTGTTGTAGTGCACCATTTTCCCTTTCTTTTGTTCTGCTTGCTTCCCCACTAACGTGTCGGAAAACGGTCTGCTCCCATGTTAGTCTTCTTGTATTTCGTATGGAGATGGCTTCAACGTGACATAAGGCAATCCACAGTCTGACACCTACTGGTGATCGTCTTTTTGGTATTGGCCTTCGTCCGACTGATCAGTGCGAGGAATGTCATCAGACTGACACCTTACTTCACAGGCTTGTTGCTTGCAGACGGGATCATTGGCTCTGTTTCCGCCGTCAGTTAGCTTTCCCTTACTCGAGGGCCTGAAACTGCTTTCCCAGACGACATTCTCCTACATCCGGACATTTCCTTTTTTCCTTTCCCTCAGACGAAAACAAACACGATTGTCTGGCTCTTGGGTTACTATGTGCACTACGTCGTTGAAGGTGGGAATGAGCCAGATCCCCGCGTTTTTCACCATTATCTGACAACAGCAGTTGCCGCGATTCCGAACGCTTTTTGCGAATATGCTTTTTCTTGTGTTTAACAGTCCGGGTGTTGGTTAAGCTCCCCTGTGATCTCTGTTTCTCCCCTTAGCTTGAGTCCCCTCCCTTGTAGCTTTGTTTTGTCACTTTTCTCTTCCACATGCATATAAAAATCTGACAAGAAGGGCGTGATAATGGGTTAGTCTTCCCCTCTAGAATTAAATAATTGTTTGTGCCTGAACTAATTTGTTGATTTTCTTTTTGCAGCTGATATTAAATCATGATTAGACTATGGTTGTCTCATTTTCATGAAAATACCAAGTCAATCTGAAATTTAAAAAAGATCGAAAGCACTTCCCGCGAAAGGCAAAGGTCCCAAGTTCGAATCTCGGTCCGGCACACTGTTTTAATCTGCCACGAAGTTTCATATCAGCGCACACTCCGCTGAAAAGTGAAATTTTCATTCTGGGATGAAGAGTTTGTCTGCAGAAGGCGTCCGGACAGGAATATGTGGAATACAGTGGCCATAAGAAGACACATTGATAGAACGTGTGTTGAGACACCAGGAAATAGTTTTCTTCACACTAGACGGATCTATAGAGGCTCAAAACTGCAGGGGTAGACAGGGCAAGGAATATGTACGACAGATAATTGAAGACGTTTCGTGGAAGTACCCCTCTGCTATGAAGAGGTTCGCAAAGAGAGAGGTAAGTGGCGTTCTGCATAAACTCAAGCAGCAGACAAATGATATAAAATAATAGAAACTAAAATTAATATTATGTGATTATACAACAGTTTTGAAGAATCAGTTTCAGAGTTCAACCAGCCAAAAAATACCATCCGAATCAACAATCGCCAACCAACGCTTAGTAGCAAAAGACTATTGCTTTGGATGTATTTGGATATAACAATGAAGAGAGAGAATAATACACACACATTTGACATCTTCAGAAAGTCAACAGCCACAGACATTATTATACCTGATTCATCCAACAACCCGCTGAATCAAAAATTAGCTGCCCTACGACACATGTTATACAGACTAAATAACATCCCACTCAGCAAAAAGAACTATGACAAAGAATTACAAACAGTACAATTCACAGCCACAAAAAATGATTACAGCACCCATATAATACAATAACGCAATCAAAAAATTAAAACACAGCTAAAGAGAAATCAAGACATGCAGAGAGCACAGAAACCCACGTACACTACATTACACATGGAAACACAAAACAATGACACCTATGACATTAATAACAAAAATCATGGTACACTCTTACATACAATCACAAAAGCAACACACAGGATAGCAAAAATACTACGGAAACAGGGATTACAAAGAGCTTACAGAACAAGAAACACACTCCAGTAACATTTACAAACAAGAGACAAACCACATAAATACCAAGGATCAGGTATATACCAGCTATAGTGCCAAGAATGTAAATCAGTACATCTTGGGATGACAAGCAGGAACTGCAAAGCTAGATATAAAGAACACATAAGAAATTTAAAACATGAAGATAGCCATTCTACCTTCGCTAAACACCTTATAAAACATGGACAACGACCATCCAGCATGGAATGTGACATAACAGTTATCAGAGTGAATAATCACAACAGAAAGCTCCTGACATTGCAAGCGAACTGTCACATACAATGAGCCATTTCAATGGAAGACAAGGTATTCAACGACCAAATCCATATAAACCATAACTCTCTGATCATGGCAGCCACCAAAACTATAACAAACCGAAATGTAATCGGGATAATTAATTAATTAATATCCCCACCCTCACCTCCCCCACCCCCCAACCACCCCATCCCCCACACACACACATACAGAAACATGAAGTCATATTTATTAAAAATAATAATAATACGTTTACACACAGCAAACCACACACACACATATATTTACTATAAAAATTACAGTACACACAGAAAAATACACACACACTCGTAACCTCATATTTATTTTAAAAAATTACATTTACTCACAGCAGAATACACCCCCCCCCCTCCCATGCCCCGGGCGCACACACACACATACCCACACACACACACACACACACACACACACACACACACACACACACACACACACACACGGAGAGAGAGAGAGAGAGAGAGAACAAATGAAAACATGAAACACAACACAAACATAGGACAGACAAACACACAACAACAGTTGGCAACGCTACGTACCAAAAACCGCACATATGTTGATCACCAAATGCAAATTGAAAGTGAAACATGCGATGTGACAAATGTGGAACGGCAGAAATCGGCCAACTGGAGTACGAAAACTAACAAATACATCTCCAGGACCACACACATGTGTTAACACAGCTGGAAATCGTAAGTAACACAGAACGATAAATTCACAATACGCAACTTGTGCTACAGAACTTATTTCTAGCCTAAAAAGGAAGAGATAAACACGACAAAATGTAATATACCAGCTTATTATATCCATCATGTAATATGTTTATTGTATGTATACAAAAAATGTATTTCCGGCTACTGATGATGCTTCCCAGATAATAAGAGCGAAATGCCTATGGCAATAAACTAACTGCCTTCATTTAGTTGCATAGACCATACATACCTCCACGATCGTAGAGGTAAAATCAAAATAAGTAAGAGTAATTAATTCAGCAGCATGATTGTTACAAATGTCTTTGAGAAATACAATGATAAAATTCACTATTGCATCATCAAAATTAAGCACCTAGTATGGGTACATGAAGAACAAGCAAATTTTGATATATAGGAGAAGGTATTCGGACCAATGGAAGAGAAAGAATGCTACCAGAATTCGATTAACGGAGTTGGACTTAGCAATCTACTTAACAAAACTCGTACATAACAAAAAATTGTCTAGGAAGCAAATGTTCAAAAACTCCCCACTACCATAGATTGAGTTGCCCATAATGCCGATATGCAACAGAAACACTGAGCAAAAAATCAATAAAGGAAAATAAAGAAATGAGGGAAATGGAAAGAAAGAGTGATACAAAAACTAAAAACATTTAAAGTAACATGTTATACAAAAGTATACAATTATGCAGAAATAATTACGGATTAAATTAGGAAAAGAAGACTAACGTTCTGTGGGTGCGTACAGAGAGTAAGCTTATAAGAACAACTTGAGAGGTACCCCACATGCCTTGCTCATACTGTGGCATCAAGCAGTCAGGCCTGCAAGATGAGTGGTCTGCCAAGCGAGTGGATTCATTCTTATTTATCAAGTAACATGAACTTTCGTACAATTAAGTCACAAATTATCCTCCTGTATGAATAATACGCAACGGAAACGCATATCTGACTATCAGTAATTTACAGAACTCTGTTCACTACGCACTGGCAATACCACATTTTCTTTTTGTCTTTTATTTAACGGCTTTTGTCAACACGTGGCCGCCGCACTGAATATGAATGGCGCACGCATTATAAATTCGGGACATCATGACAACATACAACTCGAAGGAAAAGTCCACCAATCTTTTTCTTTTCACTAACTTATTTATTCCGATAAATTCTATAACCTAAACACACAAATTCTATAACCTACAACAATAACACATGAGAAATTCCGCCCAGTGGGCATGGCTTAACATTGGTGATTCTCTACCTTATGGTCTCGTAATTATTTAACGCTACAGTGCACTTTCTGGATAGGATGGTGGATCTTTTATTATATCTCACACTTCGACTCTCACAATCATCATCACGAAACTTTCCTCCAGACCGAGCAGTACAAAAGGAACACACATAACCAACTAATCTTTTGAAGCTACCTTGCTACTCTCCCATGCAAACCACACATACCCAAAGTACATGACATACATCACACTACAACATGGAATACAATACACTAAATAGTCACAACACTATCACTTTCAGCTTTCCCACTTCAATTATCATTTATCCCAGTTTCACACGACAGTGCCCCACTTTGTAATTCTACTTTCCTACTATGAACTCTGGAGATATATGCACGTCTTCCTGTGCAATGCAAGCCAAGTGGCGTTGCTGGATAGACGGCCGACTCACCTTGCTTCTCTCTCAGAGTTTGAATCTAGCGTCACACGGAATCATAT
Organism: Schistocerca serialis cubense; assembly: GCF_023864345.2. Classification (NCBI taxonomy): domain Eukaryota; kingdom Metazoa; phylum Arthropoda; class Insecta; order Orthoptera; family Acrididae; genus Schistocerca; species Schistocerca serialis. The sequence goes on along the minus strand of NC_064640.1, from coordinate 1,062,702,825 downwards.
CACGCAAAGTAATATTAAGAACATGTTCATCACACACGAGAGTCCTCAACTAACACCATGGACGAGTACTTCTCTTTATCCTTTGTCTCATACACAGATTGAGACTCACACAGTACTCACCACGTGGAAGTACTCGTCTCTAATTTCAAGTCCTGCACACGCCATTTCTTAAATATTTCAACTTATGGTACACATGCTATTTCTTAAATATTTCAACTTATTGTACACACGCTAGTAATTCAGCTTAACTTAAGCACACGGAAGTATTTCAACTTATTGCTACACGTGGTTTCATTGTGACCGTTGGTCACTTCCGTAGATTACTACAATCCCATTAATATTACCGGCCTGACATTTAATTCTCCCCACAAAAGTTCCTGAAATGGAGAAATTATTATTTCAAACTACTCTTAAATATTCCACATGCATACCATGTCTCCACTCTTTTGTCATTACGGAGCACAACTATAACAGGTCTTAACTGCACAAGATCCAGCGGCAGAGTGCCGAAACATGGCCGTTCTTCAGGTCCTCTCGCACCTTTGCTGAAGTGGGGGAGCACCTTGCTACCATATTGGTCAGCCACATTTCAGGCGCTCAAAGCTCAGGTAAATTTCATCTCTTCGGTCCCACCAAAGGTGGCCAAAGGATCGTCTCAAAGATGATCATATATTCACATTCACTATCTGCGGTTAGCAGACGACCATACATTCATTCAGTTCACAGATCTCACCAAACTGGATGTAGGGATTTATTTTGTGGGAGTGCACATGTGATCAATTAAATAAATAAATTGTGATTCTTTCCCACACTGGTATCCAACTTCAGTGTATTAATTGAAATTGAGTTATTTTACCAAAAAAATGTGTTGTTCTGACAAAAATAATGAAGTATGTTGTACCTATTTTCAGTGTCGGGTGGTACTGTACCCTTTCAAACTGAACAGCTTCTTTCTTTCTCGTACTTCCCCAGCATTTATTGCCATCTACTACGGAGTCCCCGATTCGACGACTCAGTATTTTTTTTAATTATTTAACTCTGTGAACGACTGCTCTTCCTGATGCTACAGTTATCACAGTAACATAAGGGAGAAAAGCAATGTGCGCCATTTGTCTGAGAATCGCGTAAACTTTGTTCTGTATGTTATCGTATTTGAACAGCTTATGTGTTACGTCATGTGATACGGAATTTGGGGACCAGCATATCATTCGCCTAAACGAGCGTGGAAACCACTTAGGACACACCGTCAGGCTGATCCGTGTACCAGCCAAAGGTCGTTACTCTGCCGTGCGAGTTCGATTAGAGTCTTGATCAGCTTCTTGTGCAGTAAGCTAGTGTGCTGCTTCTTATTCGATTTCTCTAGAGTACCTGTGATGTTTCAGATTACAAATCTGTACTGTTCTGAGCATCATCTGTTTCTACGTCCGTCATCTTCAAATGTCATCTGTCATTCCTGTTCTCTTCCTACCTCTTCCTCTAATTCCTTCCACTTTTTCCAATGTAGTTCTTTGTTGCAGGCAACTGCTATGCATTCTTTTCAGATTCCTTCGATTAAATTTGCTTCATCACCTATTTTCTTCAAAACTTCCTCATTCTAAAGTCGGTTTGAGAATTCCTCTCCATAGCTACATTTCGAAACTTTCAAATATTTTTTGTTTCTTTTTAACCATCCGTGATTCACTGCTGTATACACTACAATCCAGACACAAAATTGAGCAAATCCTTTCTTCATCCTCTAGATGTTACTAACTGCTTCACTTTTACAAAAGGCTCTCTTTCCTATAGATATTTTCCTCCTCATTTCGTCCGTATAACTTCAGTTCGATGATAAAAAACTTTCACATGTAGAAAGACTCTTACTTGTTCTCTCTTTTTTTTCTCTCTGAGAATACGTTTACTGGAGCTTCATTCATGTCTGTTCTCAGCACTTCCCCTTTCCAGTACTTATCTTCATCCTATACCCTTAGCTCCTTCCTGCAATACTCTTCAACATTTTCTGTAGCTTCTCTTTTCATTCCGCCAGCACTGCTGGTCCATCCGCTTATTTTATAGTCATTCTCCTTTCTCTTCTAATTACTATGCCTCTTGTATCCGCTATGGCCCTACGTAAAAGTTTTTCTCCACATATGTTGAATAGCTTCGGTGACAGTGAGCATCTTTGCCTTACAACTCTTTCAGTGCACATCTGTTCCGACACCAGATTGCCTACACTATCACCTTTTGCTCTGTACACGTCTCCTATATTAACCTTCCATTCTTCCACCTTCCACATCTTATAAAAATATCAGCCGTGTCTTCTTCCAGTCGACAATGCAAATGTACATCACCTTGTTCATTTCTGTCATTCTTTATCTTATCATCCTCATACAACCTATGGCGCCTCTTGTTCTTTTACCCCTGTTGAACCATACCTGGCTGTCCCCGTTATCTTCCCCAATTTTCCTTTCGATTCTCTGTAGGATGACTCTCGTTATAGCCTTTGTTACTGGACAGATAAAACTAATTGTCTTATATTCTTTGTATTCTTTTGTATAGTACTTTTCTGGTAAATGTAGTAGAATAGTCTTAAGTAAATCTTGATACTACATTCCGATGTCATAAATTCTGTTTACTACCACAGTCAATGTGGCTATCGAATTTACACCTAAGATTTTCAGTGTCTCAGATGGTATTTTGCTAGAGCCCCATGATTTCTTTACCCGGAGCTCCTGTTTCACTTTCTCCAAAACACATTTCAATATGTTAGGACTTCGTTTTTTTTCATTTTCTTCCCCTTCATCTTCCAAATTCAATCTAATGTTATCAGCTTGTACACCATACACCTCTTCTACGTAATCCACCCAAACGTCTATACACACCACACTCACGCGAAGCTGAAAGTTGGCAAGATTTCTAAGACAAAACTGTTCGAAAAAGACATTTAAGAAAATGCAGAGCAGGAGAGAAGAAAGAAAGCGTAACGCAAATTTTAATTTGCTAAACATGGTCCTCAGCTCGTCTCCAACGAAAGAAGCGTGTGAAATTTAATATGTTCGAGTGAGCTTCATGTACGACATCTGAATATGGAAGTAACTATGAGATGTGCTTCGTGTGTTTCCATTTAGACAGCCATCATATGACGACCAGGCGGTGAAACATGTCTGTGTGGAAGTTAGCCGAAAGACGGCAGGTGGTAAGTGATGCTGTAAATGACGGAAGGAACGATGAGCTGGAAGTGTGTAGAAGCCCATCTAGCAGAAACTGAATACTGCTGAAAAGTTGCTTGTATTGTGACTCCTTTCTTACCGTGAGTGCGTATAAGCAATTAAATGACCAGAGATGTGTGCACGTGGCGATCAGTGGCAGATCTCACACAGTTCTCTCTGAGCTGACCTGTGGCTGGGCTACGTAAAACTTTTTCAGGGCTTTTGGTGTGGTGGGAAACCAGGCCTTGGCAGAAACGTGATTGAAATATGCAGTTTCTGCTTTCTAACTCTTGCGGTGAAATTTAGGAGCTGACCGGACGAACGTCTAGGCAAGTCCACATGCTGCTTTAATCGATGGGGTCGCATTGTGCCCTTGCAAGTTGGGAACACATGTCTATTAAAATTTTCAGCATAAACTTCAGTCTGCTTCCGACGTTTCTTTCACACGCGATGAATTCAGTCACTTTATTGGCGACTGATATGAACGAGGATGCAGTCTACCATACAAGCTGGACTTGTTTTTAGAATTAGAATAATATAATCATCTGCACAATTACATTTATATCTAACAAAATAACCTGTTTCGGCTGATATTTGCAACGCTCAGGTCATAAAATACAGTGAGTGGTTACGTGCCACAATTGACAACATGGTTTCCGCAGTCGTGGAACGGAAGCACAGCCTATATTTTAGTATCACTGGAGGCCGATGTCGGCCGAAATCGGTTACTTCATTAGGAATAAATGCGATTGTGCCAGATAATTAAATTACTCTAAAAATAATCATTCACTGTATTCCCTTCTAAATACAAATCGCGGTCTTCCCATTGTTTGTAAACTTTTACGGTTCAAATAAAGAGAAACTAAAACTACCCTCTACCCAGTGTGAATAGCTTTCCCAGCGGATTTAGTCCCGTTTCCTTCACTCACCAGTTATCACTTGTTTACACAAGCCTATTGCTTCCATTCCGTATTCGCTGCCCTATCTTACATTCCTCCGAAATATCTAAGGAGGAAAGCAGCTGAGGTAAACCTGCTCTCCCATGTACGAAGCGCTACAAGATCCACCAACAATCCCTGTGAAATGATCTGAACCACACTAGGCTGATTCAGAAGGTATCAGCTCCTTCGACGTGACATTCGGGTGACGCCAACGCAGGAACGAATGTACGTACACTCAACAACGCTCAGCTACCTCAAGACCAAACGAAAAAAGTTGATGATTTAAACTACCGTGCCAGATTTGATCGAAGATGAATGGCCGGGTTAATGGAGATGTGGTTACGCTTTGACGAAGTGGGGTTTCCTCTAAACCGTTGGTGACGCATGCGGAGCAAAGGAGGAAACTATGAAATCGTAGTTAATGAGTGAGCACTTGCGGTATTCCATGGCGATCTGATGACTCGGCACCAGGTGACTCCGAGTGTTCTGAGCTAGTTGTCAAGTTTAGACATTTGCATTTTAGAGTAGACACTTTTCGGTGCAAGGAAATCGACACATACACAAACACGTACACACACTTATGGGCATGCAGATATGTGTGCGTGTGTGTGTGTGTGTGTGTGTGTGTGTGTGTGTGTGTGTGTGTGCTATCCATATGACAGTAATTTAATGAACATTTCTGTCCGGAAGTCACTCATTAGTTGCTGTGAAGCTAAGTAATTGAATCACATTTAATTTTAAGTTCCCAGTGTAATTAGACGAGCAGCGCACCCAGTGACCACATACAGTACATTTCCTTGGTACAGAATGAAATAACCTGTCCTTGTGTGCCGAATTAATCCATATATTTTATAAAAACGGATAACTGTATCGTTGCCTATATTCCACATCCACTACTAAACCACTGGATCGATTTGATTCAAACTTCGCACTGTCTGGAAAGAAGCGCTGTGGTGTGTAAGAACCACCTATCAATCAGAGAGGTGGGGGTGCAGGTGAAAAAGTAGCGTAGCCCACGACTGACAAATATCTGGGATTTATTCATTCAACATTTAAGAGTGAGAACACTTAAACACTTGGAACAAACTCTATACGTAATTTCAATGTTTATCCCTTACTGCATTTTCATGTAGTGCAGTAAAACAGCTGCATCAAGAATTACATTTCAATTTATGGCTTTTTTTGATAGAAACTCTATTCGTGACACATATCGCGTACAGTATTCACATACCACCGACTGCACTTGCGAAATATACCAATGTACGGCACATAGTTTGTAAATATGATGTCATATACACTGACGTGCGTTAAGAGCATGACGTTTTAGTTTATTGCTACTATAGAACCAACTCTACTCCCAACAGACTTTGCGGACAGTGCGCAAAATACCGTTGAATGAATCTGGAACATTATATCGTAGTACGACTCATTGTTCAGACGATAAGATGTCAAAACGTTGAACTTCTTGAAAAGGAAACTGCGGGGTGAAATTAACTAGGGGTACAAGTCAAATACGGGTACCGATTTGTATGAAATATGTTAAATGTGGTGTCACCGCCAGACACCACACTTGCTAGGTGGTAGCTTAAATCGGCCGCGGTCCATTTAGTACATGTCGGACCCGCGTGTCGCCACTGTGTGATCGCAGACCTAGCGCCACCACAAGGCAGGTCTCGAGAGACGATATAGCATTAAATATATTTGAAAAGTGTGTGACACAAGCTGTAAGTAAAAACTGCTCGTAAATCCAATGTCAACCAAACTTGGTACACATGTTACTTATGTATTATCTCGAAAAAAATTCTGTGGGCCTATGAATCACCAACTATTCTGAGGAGTGCTCACGGAGAGAGAAGGGTGGAGGAAAAGGAGATGGAGAAACAGTGAGGGTTAAGGAGTACCACGACACAATTAGAGGACGAGAAGGGCAGACAAACGGAGAGGATGAGATTGAGGGCGTGGGAGATGCGTGAAAAGAGAAGCGGGAGGAAACGGAAAGAGTGAGGGGGTGAATAATGTGAAGAGTAGGAGGGGGAAGGAGGAGATGCGTTGAAAAAAGGAGGGGGGGGGGGAGTAGGAATCTAAGACGGACGGAGATAGGTACAGAGAAAGTGGACACAGAAGTGGAGGAGGAGTGGGCTAACACAACACTAGAATAAATACATAGCCAGGCATTTCGAGGTGTTCAGTTTGTATGATTAAAATTCGCTATCACTGGCGTATTTTGTTTTGTTTGATCTTCAGTATATTAATATTGGACTGCATGCTAAACAGACTACAGACACATATGCACTGCACATGTGATTCCTATAAGGAACAATATTCACAGATGCAACGTTGTTCTGTTCCATGTCAGTAACCTTTCAGTTGGCCTATCCTGCTAACATTAATCATATCACGTAACATAATACCTAATGCTGCCTTACAGTTGGCTGACCATGCCCGGATATTTTAACTAGCAGTTAAATACAAGTGAATAATAATCTCACTGTGTGTACTAGAAGAAAAGTGATATTTATAAATAAGTAAGCTCCATTCACTACATGTCTGCCTCATACTGCATAGGAGCGATCAAAGCTGGATGAACTGCTTGAATGAATATGGGCCGGTAGAATGTTACTTTCAGGTAGTTTACAGGTTGAGTGCGTTGTGAGACGTGGATAGCACGGTCTAAGAAGTTATAACGATATGTTTACGTAATGTGTATGCATGAACATACAGTTATAAATGTCCCCGTTCGTAGTCGCTAATTATAACAATATTCTACTTTTGTGCTGTAACATATAGCTATAATCAGCGGTGGAAACATATTTGCGAACGCCGACCGTGTGCGGCTGTTTCTTGTTGGATCGTCTGATCAGTCGGAAGTTGCATTGCAGAGGAGAGTAAATGCCTATTCAAAATATAATTATTTTGGATAGCTCAACATGAATTTCCTAAGGGACCGTAGTTTATCACGCATTTACCAGTAGAATATGGCGCGGAGAAAATATTTCGCAGCATGCAACTTCCGTCCGAACTCGACGAAAGAATTCGTGACTGAAAACTCTCTATTTGGCAGAAACATAAAGAAAATTAAATAATTTCATGAAGAAGTGAGACATAGATTCTATATTAAATGAATAGTCCATACACCAGTTCCATTTAACTCTGAATTTATGGCAATTAATAGACGAACTTACACTGCAATGAAGGATTTAACATGGATGCCGTTTTGACTGGCACTTCTCGTAATAAAAACAATTCCTTTGACGTTTTCACATACACGTCGCACAATAAATCTACTGCTAGGCACTTTTAGTATTACACATTTACTTTACACTAGAACAATATTATTTTTAACAATAATAATACGGCGGCAAGACATGCGCGTCCGACACAAGTTACAGGAGACAAGAGAAATCCTACTTTACTGCATCCCTCGCTCTCTCACATTGACGAATTAACACAGAAATTGTGTCGCTATGAATTACTCTGGGTTCCATGCCTTCTCCTTCTGAATCGAGTAAAATTTGTACTGTAACGACAAGATTTTCTTTTGGGAGTCGGGTATGTCTTTTCCGATGCATTATTCCTTCTTTACTGCATCCCTCGCTCCAACTAATTGACGAAATAACACAGAAATTTCGCCGCTATGAAAAACTGTGTGTTCCATGCCTGCTCCTTCTGAATCGAGTAACGTTTCTACGGAAACAACAGGATTGTCTTTTGGGAGACAAGTATCTCTTTTCCGAAGCATTATTTCTTCTTTACTGCACCCCCTCGCTTTCTCACATGAACGAATTAACACACAAATTGCATCGCTATGAAATACTCTGGGTTCCATACATTCTCCTTCCGAATCGAGTATCGTATCTAAGGCAACGACAGGATTGTCTTTAGTGAGACGAGTATCTCGTATCCGGTGCATTTTTTCTTCTTTACTGCATCACTCGCTCTCTCACATTGACGAATTAACACAGAAATTGTGTCGCTATGAAATACCCTGGGTTCAATGCTATCTCCTTCTGAATCGAGTAACATTTGTACTGCAACGGCATGATTTTCTTTTGGGAATCGAGTATGTCTTTTCCGAAGCATTATTGCTTCTTTACTGCATCCCTCGCTCTCTCAAAGTGACCAATTTTACACAGAAATTTCGTCGCTATGAAACATTGAGGGATCCATGCCTTCTCCTACTGAATGAAGTTTCATTTCTACAACAACGACAGGATTTTCTTTTGGGAGTGGAGTATCTCTTTTCCGATGCTTTATTCCTTCCTTACTGCATCCCTCGGTGCCTCACCTTGACGAATTAACAGAGATATTGCATCACTATGAAATACTCTGTGTTCCGTGCCTTCTCGTTCTGATTTGAGTAACGCCTCTATGGCAACGGCAGGACTTTCTCTTGAGAGTCGAGTATCACTTGTCCGATGCATTAATCCTTGTTTACTGTATCCCTCGCACCATCACATTGACGAAATAACACCGAAATTGCGTCGCTATGATGAAATCTGGAGTCCACCCATTCTACTTCTGGACCGAGTAGCGTTTCTACACCAATGACAGGACTTTCTTTTGGGAGTCGAGTATCTCTTTTCCGATGTATCATTCCTTCTATATTGCATCTCTCGCTCCCTCAAATTGACGAATTAACACACAATTCGCGTCGCTATGAAATTCTTTGACATCCATGCCTTGTCCTTCTGAATCGATTAACGTTTCTACGCCAACGATACGATTATCTTTTGGGACTCGAGTATCTCTTTTCCGATGCATTATTCCATCTTTATTGCATCCCACAACATCACATTGACGAATTATCTTAGAAATTGCGTCTCTATGATATACTCATGGTTCCATGCTTTCTCCTTCTGAATCGAGTAACGTTTCTACGTCAACGACAGGAATTACTTTTGGGAGTCGAGTATCACTTTTCCGATGCATTATACCTTCCTTAATGCATCCCTCACCCCCTCTAATTGACGAATTAACACAGAAATTGTGCCGCTTTGAAATACTCTGGGTTCCATGGCTTCTCCCTCAGAGTTGAGTTACGTTTCTAGGACAACGACAGGATTTTCTTTTGGGTGTCGTGTATGTCTTTTCCGATGCATTTTTCCACCATTACTGTTTCCCTCTCTACCTCACATTGACGAATAAGCACAGAAATTGCGTCGCTATGATATACTCTGTGTTCCATGCCTTCTCTTTCTGAGTCGAGTAACGTTTGTGCGCCAACGACAGGATTTTCTGTTGGGAGTCGGTATCTCTTTCCCGATGCATTATTCCTTCTCTACTGCATCTCTCGCTCCCTCACATTGACGAGTTAACACACAAATTTCGTCGCTATTAAATTCTAAGGGATCCATGCCTTATCCTTCTGAATCGATTAACGTTTCTACGCCAACTATACGATTATCATTTGGGAGTCGAGTATCTCTTTTCCGATGTATTATTCCATATTTACGACATCCCTCGCTAGCTCACATTGACGAATTAGCACAGAAATTGCGTCGCTATGAAATACGTAGGTTCCAAGCCTTCTCCCTCTGAATCTAGTAATGTTGCTACGGCAACGAAATGATTTTCTTTTGTGAGTCGAGTATCTCTTTTCCAATGCATTATTCCTTCTTTACTGCATCCCTCGCTCCATCAAATTGACGAAATAACACAGAAATTTCGTCGCTATGAAAAACTGTGTGTTCCATGCCTGCTCCTTCTGAATCGAGTAACGTTTCAACGACAACGACAGGATTTCCTTTTGGGTGTCGAGTATCTCTTTTCCGATGGTTTTTTTCCATCTTTACTGCATCCCTCACTCCCTTACACTGACGAATGAACACAGATATTTCGTCGCTACGAAATACTCTGGGTTCCATGTCTTCTTTTTCTGAATCGAATAACATTTCTATGGCCACGACAGGATTTTCTTTTGGGAGTCTGGTATCTCTTTTCCGAAGCATAACTCCTTACTTTATCCCTCGCTCTCTCACATTGACGAATTAACACAGAAATTGCGTCGCTATTAAATACTCTGGATTCCATGCCTTCTAATTCTGAATCGAGTATCGTTTCTACGGAAACGACAGGATTGTCTTTAGGGAGACGAGTATCTCGTTTCCGATGCATTATTTCCTCATTACTGCATCACTCGCTCTCTCACATGGAGGAATTAAAACAGATATTGCATCGCTATGAAATACTCTGGGTTCCATGCCATCTCTTCTGAATCGAGTAACGTTTCTACGGAAACGACAGGATTGTCTTTTGGGAGACAAGTATCTCTTTTCCGAAGCATTATTCCTTCCTTACTGCATCACTCGGACCCTCACATTGACGAATTAACACAGAAATGCGTCGCTTGGAAATACTCTGGGTTCCATGCCTTCTCCTTCTGAATCGAGTAACATTTCTACGGCATCGACAAGATTTTCTTTTGGGAGGCGAGTATCTCTTATCCGATGCACTACTTTACTGCATCCCTCGCTCCCTCACATTGACAAATTAACACAGAAATAGCATCGCTATGAAAAACTCTTGGTTCCATGCCTTCTCCATCTGAATTGAGTAACGTTTCTACGGCAACGAGAGGATTTGCTTTTTTGAGTCAAGTATCTCTTTTCCGATGCAATGTTCCTTCTTTACTGGTTACCTCTCTCCCTCACATTGACGAAATAACACAGAAATTTCGTCGCTATGTATAACAGTGTGCCCTATGCCTGCTCCTTCTGAATCGAGTAACGTTTCTAAGGCAACGACAGGATTGTCAATTGCGAGACGAGTATCTCTTTTCCGAAGCATTATTCCTTCTTTACCGCAACCCCTCGCTCCCTCACATTGACGAATTAACACAGAAATAGCGTCGCTATGAAATACTCTGGGTTCGATGCCTTCTCCTTCTGAATCGAGAAACGTTTGCACGGCAACGACAGGATTTTCTATTCGGAGTCGAGTATCTTTTTTCCGATGGATTTTTCCATCTTTACTGCATCCCTCGTACTCTCACATTGTCGAATGAGCCCAGAAATTGCGTCGCTATGAAGTAGTCTTGGTTCCATGTCTGCTCCTTCTGAATCGAGTAACGTTTCTATGGCAACGACAGGATTTTCTTTTGGGAGTCGTGTATCTCTTTTCCGATGGATTATTCTTTCCTTACTGCATTCCTCGCTCCATTACATTGACGAATTAACACAGAAATTTCGTTGTTACGATATACTCTGGGTTCCATGACTTCTTCTTCTGAATCGAATAACATCTCTATGGCAACGAAAGGATTTTCTTTTGGGAGTCGGGTATCTTTTTTCCGATGAATAATTCCTTCCTTACAGCATCCCTCTCTCCCTCACATTGACGAATTAACACAGAAATTGCATCACTATTAAATACTCTGGGTTCCGTGCCTTCTCCTGCTAATTCGAGTATCGTTTCTACGGCAACGAAAGGATTTTCTTTTGGTATTCGTGTATCTCTTTTCCGATGCATCGTTCCTTCTGTACTGCATCCCACGCTCCCTCACATTGACGAATTAACACAGAAATTTCGTCGCTATGACATACTCCGTTTCCATGTCTTCTCCTTCTGAATCGAGAAACGTTTGTACAACAGCGACAGGATTTTCCTTTGGGAGTCGAGGTACTCGTTTCCGATGCATTAATCCTTCTTTACTGAATCACTCGCTCCATCACATTGACGAATTAACAAAGAAATGACGTCGCTATGAAATACTCTGGTTTCCATACCTTCTCCTTCTGAATCGAGTAACGTTTCTACGGCAACAACAGGATTCTCTTTTGGGAGTCAGGTATCTCTTTTCCGATGCATCATTCCTTCTTTACTGCATCCCTCGCTCCCTCACATTGACGAATTAACACAGAAATTGCTATGAAATACTCTGGGTTCCATGCCTTCACCTTCTGAATCGAGTAACGTTTCTATGGCAACGATAGGATTTTCTTTTGGGAGTCGAGTAACTCTTTTCTGATGCATTATTCCTTCTTCACTGCATCCCTCGCTCCCTCACATTGACGAATTAACACAGAAATTGCGTCGCTATGACATACTCTGGTTCCATGCATTCTCCTTCTTAATCTTGTAACGTTTCTACGGCAATGACAGGTATTCGAGTATCCCTTTTCCAATGCATTGTTCCTTCTGTACTGCATCCCTCGCTCCCTCACATTGACGAATTAACACAGAAATTGTGTCGCTATGAAATACTCTGGGTTCCATGCCTACTACTTCTGAATTGAGTAATTTTTATGCGGCAACGACAGGAGTTTCTTTTGAGAGTCGGGTATCTCTTTTCCGATGCATTATTCGTTTCTTACTGCTTGCCTCACTCCCTCACATTGACGAGTTAACACAGAAATTACGTCGCCATCAAATACTCTGGGTTCCATGTGTTCTCTTTCGGAATCGAGTAACGTTTCTACGGCAACGACAGGTTATTCATTTGGAAGTGGAGTATCTCATTTCCTACGCATTGTTCCTTTCTTACTGCATCCCTAGCTCCCTCACATTGACGAATTAACACAGAAATTGCTATGAAAAACTCTGGGTTCCATGCCTTCTACTTCTGAATCGAGTAACGTCTTTATGGCAACGACAGGATTCTCTGTTGGGAGTCGAGTAACTCTTTTCCGATGCATTATTCCTTCTTTACTGCACCCCTCGCTCCCTCACATCCACAAATTAACACAGATATTGCGTCGCGGTGAAATACTCTGGGTTCCATGCGATCTCCTTCTGAATCGAGTAGTGTTTCCACAGCAACGACAGGATTTTCTTTTGGGAGTCGGGTATCCATTTTCCGATGCATTATTCTTTCTTAACTGCATACCTCGCTCCCTCACATTGATGATTTAACACAGAAATTGCGCCGCTATGAAATATTCTGGGTTCTATGCCTTCTCCTACTGAATAGACTAACGTTTCGGCCGCAACGTCAGGATTTTCTTTTGGGAGACGAGTAACTCTTTCCCGACGCCTTTTTCCTTCTTTACTGTATTCCTCATTCCGTCACATTGACGACTTAAATCAGAAATAGCGTCGCTATGTAATACTCTGGGTTCCATGCCTTCTCCTTCTGAATTGAGTAACGTTTCTACGGCAACAACAGGATTTTCCTTTTGGAGTCGAGTAACTCTTTTCTGATGCATTATTCCTTGCTTACTGCAACCCATGCTCTACGGCAACAACAGGATTTTCCTTTGGGAGTCGGGTATCTCTTTTCCGATGCATTATTCCTTCTTTACTGCATTTCTCGCTCCCTCATATTGACGTATTAACACAGAAATTGCATCGTTATGAAATACTCAGCGTTCCAAGTCTTCTTCTTCTGAATCGAGTTACGCTCCTATGGCAACGACAGCATTTTCTTTTGGGAGTCGGGTATCTCTTTTCCGGTGCGTACTTGATTCCTTGCTGCATCACTCGCTCACTCAAATTGACGAATTAACACAGAAATTTCGTAGCTATGAAATACTCTTGATTCCTTGCGTTCTCCTTTTGAATCGAGTAATGTATCTACGGCAACGACTGGATATAAAATAAATAAAATAAAAAAAAATTAATCATCAATTATGTATGATAGTGATTGGTTGTAATTAATATTTGCTTATCTGGAACGTGGAAGTCTAATTATATGGTATCGGACGCTTGACAATGGCTTTTTCGTAAATGCAATGTTATTCGTATGTTGTTGTGGTTTTCAGTCCTGAGACTGGTTTGATGCAGCTCTCCATGCTACTCTATCCTGTGCAAGCTTTTTCATCTCCCAGTACCTACTGCAACCTACATCCTTCTGAATCTGCTTAGTGTATTCATCTCTTGATCTCCCTCCACGATTTTTACCCTCCACGCTGCCCTCCAATACTAAATTGGTGATCCCTTGATGCCTCAGAACATGTCCTACCAACCGATCCCTTCTTCTGGTCAAGTTGTGCCACAAACTTCTCTTCTCCCCAATCCTATTCAATACTTCCTCATTAGTTATGCAATCTACCCATCTAATCTTCAGCATTCTTCTGTAGCACCACATTTCGAAAGCTTCTATTCTCTTCTTGTCCAAACTATTTATCGTCCATGTTTCACTTCCATACATGGCTACACTCCATACGAATACTTTCAGAAATGACTTCCTGACACTTAAATCAATACTGGATGTTAACACATTTCTCTTCTTCAGAAACGCTTTCCTTGCCATTGCCAGCCTACATTTTATATCCTCTCTACTTCGACCATCATCAGTTGTTTTGCTCCCCAAATAGCAAAACTCATTTACTACTTTAAGTGCCTCATTTCCTAATCTAATTCCCTCAGCATCACCCGACTTAATTAGACTACATTCCATTATCCTTGTTTTGCTTTTGTTGATGTTCATCTTACATCCTCCTTTCAAGACACTGTCCATTCCATTCAACTGCTCTTGCAAGTCCTGTGCTGTCTCTGACAGAATTACAACGTCATCAGCGAATCTCAAAGTTTTTATTTCTTCTCCATGAATTTTAATACCTACTCCGAATTTTTCTTTTGCTTCCTTTACTGCTTGCTCAATATACAGATTGAACAACATCGGGGAGAGGCTACAACCCTGTCTTACTCCCTTCCCAACGTTGTGACCATTTAATCCAGCTAACATCTTGAAGTTAGATACTGTAGTAATGTCACTAGACGATGCACCAATTACGCACTTCACATTTTCAGTTTTTTGCTAAATATAGCTCACCTAAATGTTCGTAGTTACTTATCAAAGAAATCGTTCACCGCGTTTACAAAGGTACGATGCATGATGAATGTCATTAACAGTTTCTTTCACATAGGTTTCTGCATAGTTGCAGACTTAGTAATGTACGTTAATGTCCGTGAACAGTGGTTCACTACGCAATTTTTTTTTTAAGTTTTTTACATTTTGGCACTCGTTATCGTTCAGATTTTCACATAGTAACAGTTACATTATACAGCAGTTAAAAAAAAACATAAGTAATCATACATATACATGTCACATATTTCCTTAGCATAAACATAATTCAGTTACACATAAACATGTTTACATCATCATTACATAGCTATAAATTATTACATTGTGTCATATTTGATTACATGAATTGCAGATATTTACGTCCTCTTTAACGGTTTTGCTGGGATTTTATCGATGTTTTTTGTGATGTCATCTGAAATTAAGATAGGTTAGACACAACATTCATTACATCAGTAGGCAAGACCAGGCGTTTTCACTACTCAATAAGTATTCAAAATAATAAGAGACGGAAAGCTGTTAGATTCCTCGCGTTTTGTGCGTGTGTGTATAGTGTCTGTGTGGCCTTGGCTACTGGTAGATGCTTTTCTTGCTGAGAGATGTGCTTCTAATCTATTTCTCGAAGTAAAAGATCGCTTCACAGATGACGTCTGTCGATTCGTCAGGTGTCATACCAAGTCAGTGGCACCTACAGTCACAAATGTTCCGTGAAAAATTAATATATCATTCACTGCTACGTAATCATAAATTTTACTTTAATATTCAGTCTTCTCGGTGGTGCCGCGGCGTTGAAAGAAAAGTTCTTCTGTCTTCAACTGCGTCACTGGAACCGCTGAAACGAAAATTTCTATACCGCTTATTATCTGTGTTGTAGCAAACAGAGTTTTGCGAGTTGCTTAGCAATGTTTTCATGGGTATGACTTTGACATTATTTAGCATGAAATGCTCTAAGATCTCGGTGTGCGTATAGCCCAATAACTTTGTTAGTTCTAGGATGTTGTAACAGATACGCACCAGGATGCGGTATGTTAACAATTATATAAGGTCCTTCATATAGCAGACGCCACTTAGCATTGCGTCGTTTGAGTGCTACAGATTTATGATGAGTACGAAGTAGTACAAGCATTCCTACCTTGAATTTTTGTTTTCTTTTTATTATGTTTGTGTGATGTTTGTTTCGTATCTGTGCGTGATGTGTCAGTGTAGTCAATACTTCTTTTATTTTCTGTTCAGGTGTGATTTCCTTGTCTGACAACTTAGGTAATGGTTCTATCCATTGATCGTTCTGTTTGCAATTGAACATGATCTCGTTAGGAGCGTAATTTGTATTGTAAATATTTAAGTTATTGTGTACATCTTCGAAAAGACTTAGGTAGGACACCCAATTAGTATGTTTTGATGAAATATAGGTCCTCATGAATCGGTTTAGTTCTCGGAAAAGTCTCTCAGTCGCGTTACATGGTGGACTAAACCTTGAAATAAATTTACTTTTAATGTTATTGTCCTTCAAGAAATTTCTCCATTTGTACCCAGAGTAGTATGCTGCATTATCTGATAGAATTGCTTTAGGTTTTCCCACGTGCGTCAGGTAATCACTTGAGAATCTTCGTATTATAGCATTTGCAGTGGCGGATTTTAAAGCTTAAAGTTTAACATGTTTAGAAAATATATCGTAAAAAGCTAAGATATATTTGACGCCTCTAGAGTTTGCTGGATGCGGTCCACTGATGTCAGTACACAGAATTTCCAGGTGTTTACTCGGTAAAATAGAATGTAAATCTGTTTTTGTGGATAAATTCTGAGGTTTTGATTTTTGACTTATGACACATGTTTTCAGTTCCCTGTAAATTTTTCTTCTCATATTGCTAAAATAACAGTATGTACTGAGCTTTGCCAAACACTTTTTCGTCCCATAATGACCCCAAACTAAGTGTGTGTGCCAAATCAAATTACGTTCAGACTCTTTGGGAATGCATACACACCAGTTAGTAGCATTTGGATGTCGGCGATAAAATAACACATCATTGTGTAACTTGTAATACTTAGTCAAAGGATGATTGTGCTTTTCTACCAGTAATGTTATTATCTTATACCAGTGAGGATCAGATTTTTGTAATTTAGCCATGTTTCTGCACATATCAATATAATATTGGTGATACTGCTTGTCTTGCAGTAAGAGAATCTTGTAGTCATTTATATTTTCTAAGTCACTGTTGGTTTCATTCATACTTTGTGGAAGTCTAGACAAAGCGTCGGCAATGGTGTTGTCCTTACCTTTTATGTACTTAATTTCAAATGAGTAGTTCTGAAGAGTAACTGCCCCTCGTGATAATCTAGGATGAACAAGTTTACAAGTTAACAAAAATGTCAGGGCCTGGTGATCGGTATAAAATACTGTATGTTTTCCAAATAAATAATAATTGAATTTTTTGAATGCCCAGACCAAGGAAAGTGTTTCTAACTCAGTAGTGGAGTATGTACGCTCACATTCAGTTAGAGTACGACTTGCAAACCCAATAATTCTTATTTGTTCCTTTTCTTTATTCTTTACAACTTGAAATAAGCAACAGCCCAAGCCAGTACGTGAAGCATCACAAGTCATACAAAAATCTAAATTGAAATCTGGATGGCTCAATATGTTTGCATTCACTAAAGCATGTTTAATTGTATTAAAGTCATTCTGGCACTGTTCCGACCAGATCCAAACTTGATTCTTTCTGAGTAGATTTAGCAGATGTTTACTGTTCAAAAGTGGTTGTGGTAAAAAACGTCTGAAAAATGAACATAGCCCAAGGAATGATTTTAACTGCTTTTTAGTTCGAGAGCTAGGAAAGTTTCTGATAGCATCTAATTTACTGGGATCAGGACGTATGCCCTGTGAATTAATGATATGTCCTAAATATTTTATCTCACTGCAACCAAATTTTAATTTTCTAAGATTGGCTGTGACTCCAGCTTGTGCAAATTTTTCTAAAATTCTTTGAAGTGTGTCAACGTGTTCATTCCAAGACTGTGTAGCTATCAGTATATCATCTACATAGTGTGTGACTGTCTCAACTAAATCATCGCCAAGCACGGTATCCAGGGCTGTAATGAATACCCCAGAACTGACATTCAATCCGAAGGGTAGAACACAAAACTGATAGGTTCACCCCCCGAACATAAATGCAGTATATTTCCGAGAATCAGGAGTGATACCTACTTGCCAAAATGAATTAGCGAGATCTATTGTGGAAAAATATTTTTCATCTAGAAATTTCTGTAATTGCTCTTCTAAATTTTCGGGTTTTGTATGAACCGGTAAAATTATTTTATTAATTGCTCGTGCGTCTAACACTAGCCTAATGCTACCATTTGGTTTTTTGACAACAAGTAGAGGACTACAGTAAGGTGAGGTGGATGGTTCAATGACCTTCCAGTCTAACAATTGTTTTAGTTCTTGCCACACAGCAGGTCGTTGAGATAACGGTACGTTATATGTGTTGTGGTAGAAGATCTTGTGAGGCTTAACTTCAATCTTGTACACATACGTATTGATAACACCTAATCGTTTGGTAAAAACTTGTAAATATTTGGATAACACTTCCTGTAGTTTCATACGTTCATGTACACTTAGAGCTGTAGCTTCATTTATCTTATGATCAAGCAATGCTTTCAAGTCCATTAGCTCTGTGTCAGATGAGTGTGTTTGCATGTCTTGAATTTCATTGTCAAGCACTAACTGATACTTGTACCCTGTACAGCGTTTGTCATGCTTTAGAGTTCTCCTGTCCAAATCAATAATAATTACACTGCCTTTATCATTTAAAATACATTTATCTTTGGAGAAGTCTAAAATGCAGTCCTTCTCGCTCATAATATGTAATCCTAATATGCAATTTGTCACAAGGTTTTGTACAACCAGGAATGGCCATTGTACGGTTCCATTACCTATTTTAATGTTTACAAAAACTTGCTTCTTAACCATACATGACTTGTTACCTAGAGCAGTAGTTTTGGGCGGGAAACTCAGGCACAGGCTCCAATTCACACATCTTTCTATAGAAATTAAAAGACAAAACGCTCACAGCTGCACTTGTATCTAAGATAATAGTAGTTGGAATCCCACCTACTACACCAGTAGTAGAGGCTAAAACAATTTCATTTGTGTTTGAACGACATTGTGTAATGTCTTGCAAAAGTTCATCTGATATATTCTCATTGTGGTTGTATCTTATAAATAAAACAGGTAGTTTTTGTTTAGAATTATTAGGCAAATCAATATTTTGTTGTTCAATGGTGGTGTCAAATAACTGATTAACATTGAAGTCGCCCCCAAGAATTCTTCAGCCACGACCCGGGGCATAGGAGTGACTGTTTCTAGTTTGTTGGGTTAGCATTTGTATTAGGTACTGACAGAGATTGAGGTTGTGTATCAGGTGACACTTCTATTATATTCACATTCGGATATTGCCTGTTGCGATCTACAAACTTTTGCAGTTGTTGTTGCTGTTGCGCATTATGACTTACCTGTCAATCGTAAGGTATGCTCCAATTTTGTCCTGGTGGCTGCTGTGGTATAGCAGTGTTTGAATGAAGGTAGTGATCGCTACGAGTCCAACCTTGATGCTGTCTTGGCTCGTAGTTATTATTATTTCTATTTCTGTTTGTGTTTTTGTTGTTACATTTGTATCCGTTGTTACCGTTGTTGTTATTACCGCGGTGCCTTTTGTATGGATTGCCGCATGAAATGTTATTACTGTTGTAACTGTTGTTTGTATTGGAATATGCGTGTTGATTTTGATTTCCGTATTGAGACGGCATGTGAGTTTGCTGTTTTTGCTGTACCGCGTATCCAACTGTGGGCGCGCCAGAATTGAGTTGGCAAGCCTGCATGTTTTGCATACCACTAGTATAAACATTGTGGCTGCTGTTTTGCCGCGCGAAGCGCTGATCTTCTAGTAACATGTCAACCGAATCTAAAGCCGTTAAAAAATAATCTGGATCGTCATCCGGAATATGTAAGAGTATTTCTTTAGTGTTGAAGGGCAATTTGACCTTCAACGCACGGAGTATATCACGTGTTGCGACTGGTTCGTCCAAAAAATTTGCCATGTTCAAGTATTTTTCAAAATATCTGCGTAAGTTACCATTTTTACTGTTAAAAGTTTCAAGTTCCAAAATTTGTCTTCTGAGTCGCTCCTGGACGGATTGCGACCACAATTTGTTCAGAAAGGCACGCTCAAAGTCACTGTACGTGGTACATACGTCAGCTTGACTGTATGCCCAGACAGCTGCATCGCCTTGGATGTAACCGACAATATATGAAATCTTTTTCCGATCACTCCAAGTGCGTGGAAATGCGTTTCTAAAAGATTTAAGAAAGATCACCGGATGAATGGTTCGTTTTTCTGGGATAAAAGTCTGAAATTGCCTGTGTTTTATTAAGCTTTCTTCTTCCTTTGCATTATGATATGGATTTGTTCCACTGTAATTACTGTAATGTTCAGATGGCGAGTATTTACGATAATGTTGCTGTGGTTTACCATGATAATAGCTTGTGTTTGTGTTTGCACGTCGTGGTATGTGTTGTAGTCGTGGTGTGTTTTGTTCTTGTGTGTTTGTCGTGTGCGGTATGTGTGCGTCATACTCGAATGTATATTGGTTTCTGAACTGTACATTTTGGCTGATATTTTCGTTACATTCAGACTGTGGTTGATCGGGGAATTGTCTCATGGGTGCAGTGACGGATTGTACTGCGTCACTAATCAGCTGTTTGTTATTAGTGATGTATTCCGCTACGGAGTCGTGGACAATTGTTGGTAAATTTTCACGTAAGCATCTATCAAAATGTTTGTCTTTGCTCTCTACCCAATCATGAAATTCTTTATTAATATTTTGAAAATGAACTGTGGCATCAGATTGTAATCTGTCAGTCAGTTGTTGTTCAACATCGCCAACTTTATTCTGCACGTCAGTAATTCGTTTTTAAAGGTTGTCATGTACTGAAGGATATGTTTGAATTTGTTCAGTAAGAGCTTCACACGTGACATTAAGGTTTTTTGCTTGTGTCTGTAAAAGTGCTACGTCATTTGTTGTCTTTTCTTGTCTCGTATTAAGCTTGGAAAATTTCGTACTGAGTTCAGTCATCTGTTTGGTCAGTGTGGCGTCTATAAGTTCCACACGTTTACATAAAGTGTCATTAGATGCCTTGATTGCTATGAGGTCAGATTTAATTTCGTGATTTTGGGTCTTTAAGGTTCTTAGGTTTTCCGCGTTCTGCCTCCTTAAGGTTGCCATATTTTCTGCGTTTTGTTTCATTAGCATTTGTAACATGTTGGCAATGTTTACTGTTTGCAAGGTCTCTGCCCCCGCCGCGTCATTAGACGTGACGTCATGTATTAACATGGGCTCTGACTGAGACTATGAAATTTTTGTGGTGGACGGCCTATTGTCAAAATTTCCGTTAACACTTGCGTCAATATTTGGTGAATCGTCACTACCGGCTGCTGTCGTAAAGTCATTTTCTAACATTTGTCTCTCGTCCGAGTCGGATTGCGTCTGAATAGTATGTCTTTGCTGTTCCGTCATTGCATATTGTGTTCTAGTTATGACCATCCCACACGTAATAAATGTTTCAAGAAAATAAAGTTTGACACTGGTTTTAAAATAAAATGCAGTTGAACATGAATCGCTCGTAGCAACAATGGCTGTTTGTTAATTTAAAAATGTAAACTGAATATCGGATTATTCTTAATGGCTGCTGGCCACGTTACAACGTATCGTACAGAAGTCGGCCATATTGTACACTCGTGTATTGGTATTGTTGCAGAAGTTATTGTTTAAGGAAAAATACTGAGAATGAAATTTATCACTGAAAACTGCTACGCCTGAAAGAAATAGTACAGAATCTGCTGAAGAGCTAATACACTGAATTATGCGTCTGGTCAAGCCTGCCAATGCAAAGATGCTGCGTCTTACCTTATTTTGCTGGAAGCTTCGTTGCGTCTTCCCGGAAAATTTTAGAATTGGAAAATATCTTCAGATTTTTGTTATTTCTCATACATTCACGTCCAGGTCCAGAAAGTTGATTTTTCACATGAAACAAAGAGAACAATGTAACAAATGCAAAATAACAAGTCCGACACGCAGTCTTCAATATAAAATAAATAAAATAAAATAAAATATTAATTATTGTATATGTATGATAGTGATTGGTTGTAATTAATATATGCTTATCTGGAACGTGGACGTTTAATTTTTTGGTATCAGACGATTGACAACGGCTTTTTCGTAAATGCAATGTTATTCGTAGTTGACCGTGAAATGTGATTCGAATAATCGGACTTCGTATTTAAATCGTTTCCAAAGACTGCTGCGGTAGGTGCGGACTCAAAATCTAAATCTCAATATTAGAATAATTTTGCCAGCCATGTCAATACGTCGTATAGAGGTGACTGTCTACTAAACATAAAAAAGTTTAAACAGTTAAATCAGGTATATTCCACGAATAAGCCTACAGTTAAATAATTCTACTTCCTTTCATAAATATAAATTCTTTACAGAATCGAGTGCCTAGTAAGACTGCAACTCGCAGTGTTCTTATATAATTTCAAATATGGCGGTGTGCTTCCCGCACCAGTTGCTCTGCAAGACCTCCTCCTTCCTTCATCAAACATAAGAGTATCCTAATTGTATTTTGTTTTATCACCTACATAGCGCTGCAGTTCTGTACCATAGGCTTTATTTATTTGTCAGAGATTAATTATTTAATTAAGATTTCGCGCTTCCAAGGAAACTCACGCACGGCATGCAAATGTGCCTTTATATCTTTCCCAATCGAGTAACGTCTCTACGGCAACGATAGAATTTTCTTTTGGGAGTCGAGTATCTCTTTTCCAATGCTTTATTCTTCCTTTACAGCATGCCTCGATCCCTCACATTGACGAATTAACATAGCAATTGCGTCGCAATGAAATACTCTGGGTTCCACGCCTTCTCCTTCCCAATCGAGTATCGTTTCTACGGCAACGATTAGATTTTCTTTTGCGAGTCGAGTATCTCTCTTTCGATGTATTATTCCTTCTTTACTGCATCCCTCGCACCCTCACATTGACGAATTAACACAGAAATTAAGTCGCTATGAAATACTTTGGTTTCCATGCCTTCTCTTTCCCAATCGAGTAACGTATCTACGGCAACGACAGATTTTTCTTTTCGGAGTCGAGTAACTAATTTCCGATGCATTAATTCATCTTTACTGCATCCCTCGCTCCCTCACATTGACGAATAAACACAGAAAAGTACACTGGGTTCCATGATTGCTCTTTCCCAATCGAGTAATGTTTCTACGGCAACGATAGAATTTTCTTTTGGGAGTCGAGTATCTCTGTTGCGAAGCATTATTCCTTCTTGACTGTATCCCTCGCTCCCTCACATTGACGAATTAACACAAAATTTGCGTCGCTATGAAATACTGTGGGTTCCATGCCTTCTCCTTCCCAGTCGAGTAACGTTTCTATCGCAACGATATGATTTTCATTTGGGAGTCGAGTATCTCTTTTCCGATGCATTATTCCATCTTTACTGCATCTCTCGCTCCCTCACATTGATGAATTGACACAGAAATTGCGTCGCTGTGAAATACTCTAGCTTCATTGCCTTCTCCGACCAAATCGAGTAACGTTTCTACGGCAAGGATGCGCTTTTTATTTGGGAGTCGAGTATCTATTTTCTGATGCATTATTCGATCTTTACTGCATCCCTCGCTCCCTCACATTGACGAATTAACACAGAAATTGCGTCGCTATGAAAACACTGGGTTCCATGATTGCTCCTTCCCAATCGAGTAACGTCTCTACGGCAACGATAGAGTTTTCATTTGGGAGTCGAGTATCTCTTTTCCGATGCTTTATTCCTTCTTTACGGCATCCCTCGCTCCCTCACAGTGACGAATTAACGCAGAAATTAAGTCGCTATGAAATAAACCGCGTTCAATACCCTCTCCTTCCGAATCGAGTAACGTTTCTGCGGCAACAAAAAGGTTTCTTCTGGGAGTCAAGTTTCTCTATTCCGATGCATTATTCCTTCTTAATTGCATCCCTTGCGACGTCACATTGACGAATTAACACAGAAATTTTCTCGCTATGTGATACTCTGGGTTCCATGCGTTCTCCGTCCCAATCGAGTAACGTTTAAATGGCAACGAGAGGATTTTCTTTTGGGAGAAGAGTATCTCTTTTCCTATGCTTTATTCCTAGTTAACTGCATCCCTCGCTCCCTTACATTGATGAATTAACACAGAAATTGCGTCGCTATGAAATACTCTGTGTTCCATGCCTTTTCCTTTCCAATCGTGTAACGTTTCTACAGCACTGATAGGATTTTCCTTTTTGAGTCCACCTATTTTCCGATGCATTATTCGTTCTGTATTGCATCCCTCGCTCCCTCACAGTGACGAAATAACACAGAAATCACGTCGCTGGGAAATACCCAGGGTTCCATGCCTTCTCCTTCCCAGTCGAGTTACGTTTCCATGGCAACGATAGGATTTTCTTTTGGAAGTCGAGTATCTCTTTTCCGATGCATAATTCCTTCCTTACTGCATTCCTCGCACCCTCACATTGACGAATTTACACAGAAATTGCGTCGCTTTGAGATACTCTGGGTTCCATGCCTCCTCCTTCCCAATCGAGTAACGTTTCTACGTAAACGACAGGATTTCCTTTTAGGAGTCGAGTATCTCTTTTCCGAAGTATTATTCCTTCTTTACTGCATCCCTCGAACCCACACATTGACGGATTAACACAGAAATTTCGTCGTTATGATATACTTTGGGTTCCATGCCTTCTCCTTCCCAATCGAATAACGTGTCTACGGCAACGACAGGATTTTCTTTTGGGAGTCGAGTACCACTTTTCCGATGCATTATTCCATCTTTACTGCATCCCTCGCTCCCTCACATTGACTAACTAACACAGAAATTGTTTCGCTGTGTAATACTCTGGGTTCCATGCCTTCTCCTTCCCGATCAAGTAATGATTCTACTTCAACAATGGGATTTTATTTTGGGAGTCGAGTATCTTTCTCAGATGCATAATTCCTTCTTTACTGCAATTCTCGCTCCCTCACATTGTCGAATTAACACAGAAATTGCGTCCGTATGAAATACTCTGGGTTCCATGCCCTCTCCTTCCCAATCGAGTAACGTCTCTACGGCAACGATTGGATTTTCTTTTGGCAGTCGAGTATCTCTTTTCCGATGCATTATTCCTTCTTTACTGCATCGCTCGCTCCCTCACATTGACGAATTAACACAGCAATTGCGTCGCTAAGAAATACTCTGGGTTCCATGCGTTCTCCTTTCCAATCGAGTAACGTTTCTACGGCACTGTTAGGATTTTCCTTTGGGAGTCTAGTATCGCTTTTCCGATACATTATTCCTTCTTTACTAAATCTCTCGCTCCCTCACATGAACAAATTAACACAGAAATTACGTCGCTATGATATACTCCATGTCTTCCACTTCCCAATCGAGTAACGTTTCTACGGCAACGACAGGATTTTCTACTGGGAGTGGAGTATTTTTTCTCCGATGCATTGGTCCTTCTTAACTGTGTCCCTCGCTCCCTGACATTGACGAACTAACACAGAAATTGTTTCGCTTTGAAATAATCTGGGTTCCATGCCTTCTCCTTCCCGATCAAGTAACGATTCTACTTCAACGATGGGATGTTATTTTGGGAGTCGAGTATCTTTCTCAGATGCATAATTCCTTCTTTACTGCAATCTTCGCTCCCTCACATTGTCGAATTAACACAGAAATTGCGTCCGTATGAAATACTCTGGGTTCCATGCCCTCTCCTTCCCAATCGAGTAACGTTTCTGCGGCAACGATTGGATTGTCTTTTGGCAGTCGAGTATCTCTTTTCCGATGCATTATTCCTTGTTTACTGCATCGCTCGCACCCTCACATTGACGAATTAACACAGCAATTGCGTCGCTATGAAATACCCTGGGTTCCATGCGTTCTCCTTTCCAATCGAGTAACGTTTCTACGGCACTGTAAGGATTTTCCTTTGGGAGTCTAGTATCTCTATTCCGATACATTATTCCTTCTTTACTAAGAGTCTCGCTCCCTCACATTAAAGAATTAACACAGAAATTACGTCGCTATGAAATACTCAGGGTCCCATGTCTTCCACTTCCCAATCGATAACGTTTCTACGGCAACGACAGGATTTTCTACTGGGAGTGGAGTATTTTTTCTCCGATGCAATGGTCCGTCTTAACTGTGTCCCTCGCCCCCTCACATTGACGAAATAACACAGAAATTGAGTCGCTTAGAAATACTCTGGGTTCCATGCTTTCTCCTTCCCAATCGAGTAACGTTTCTACGGCAACGACAGGATTTTCTTTTCGGAGGTGAGTATCTGTTTTCCGATGCATTATTCCTTCATAACTGTGTCCCTCGCACCATCAAATTGCCAAATTATAACAGGAATTGCATTCGATATGAATTACTCTGTATCCAAGGACTTCTCCTTCCCAATCGAATAACGTTTCTACGGCAACAACACGATTTTCTTTTCGGTGTGGAGCATCTCTTTTCCGATGCATTATTCCTTGTTTACTGCATTCCTCGCTCCCTCACATTGACGAATGAACACACAAATTGCGTTGCTGTAAATTACTTTGGGTTCCATGCCTCCTCCTTCCTATTTGAGTAACATATCTATAGCAACAACAGGATACTCTTTTAGGAGATGAGTATCTCTATTCCGATCCACTGTTCCTTCTTTACTGCATCCCTTGCGCCTTCACATTGACGAATTGACACAGAAATTTGGTCTCTAAGATATATTTTGGGTTCCATGCCTACTCCCTCCCAATCGAGTAACGTTTCTATGGCAACGACTGGATTTTCTTTCCGGAAGCGAGTATTTCTTTTCCGATGCATTATCCCATCTTAACTGTTTCTCTCGCACCATCACATTGACAAATTAATACTGAAATTGCGTCGCTATGAAATACCCTGGGTACCATACCTTCTCTTTCCCAATCGAGTAACGTTTCTACGGCAACGATAGCATATTCCTTTCGGAGGTGAGTATCTCTTTTCCGATGCACGATTTCTTGTTTACTGTATCCCTCGCACCTCTACATTGACAAATTAACACAAAAATTGCGTCGCTAAGAAATACTCTCGGTTCCATGTCTTCCCCTTCCCAATTGAGTAACGTTTCTATGGCAACGACACGATTTTCTTTTGGGAGTCTTTTATCTTTCTTCCGTTGCATTATTCCTTCTTTACTGCATCCATCGCTATCTCACATTGACGAATTAACAAAGAAATTGCGTCGCTATGAAATACTATGTGTTCCATGCTTTCTACTTCCCAATCGAGTAACGTTCCTACGGCAACGGAAGGATTTCGTTTTGGGAGTCGAGTATCTCGTTTCCGATGCATTATTCCTTCTTTACTGCAAACCTCGCTCCCTGACATTGACGAATTAACACAGAAATGGCGTCGTTATGAAATACTGTGGGTTCCGTGCCTTCTTCATAAAAAATCGAGCAACGTATGTACGGCAACAACAGGATTTTCTTTTCGGAGGCGAGAATTTTCTTTTCCAATGCATTATTCCTTCTTAACTGTGTCCATCGCAACCTCACATGGACGAATTAGCACAGTAATTGCGTCGCTATGAAATACTCTGGGTTCCATTCCTTCTCGTTTCCCAATCGACCAAGGTTTCTACGGCGACGACAGGATATTCTTTTAGGAGACGAGCATCTCTTTTCCGATACACTATTCCTTCTTTACTGCATCCCTAGCACCTTCACAATGTCGAATTAACACAAAAATAGCGTCCCTAGGAAGTATTGTGCGTTACATGCCTTGTCCTTCCCAATCAAGTAACGTTTGTACGGCAACGACAGAATTTTCTATTGGGTGTGGAGTATTTTTTCTCCGATGCATTTTTCCTTCTTAACTGCGTCCCTCGCTCCCTCACATTGAAGAATTGACACAGAATCGCGTCGCTACGAAATACTCTGGGTTCCATGCCTTCTCCTTCCCAATCAATTAACGTTTCTACGGGAACGACAGGATTTTCTTTTCGGAGGCGAGTATTTCTCTTCCGATGCATTATTCCTTCTTAAGTGTGTCAGTCGCACCCTCAGATTGACTAATTAATACAGAAATTGTGTCGCTATGAATTACACTGGGTTCAAATACTCCTTCTTCCCAATCGAGTAACGTTTGTACGGCAACAAGAGGATATTCTTTAAGGAGAAGAGAATCGCTATTGCGATCCACTATCTCTTCATTACTGCATCCCTTGCACCTTCACATTGCCGAATTAACACAGAAATTGCGTCGCTATGAAGTACTATGGGTTCCATGCTTTCTGGTTTCCCAATCGACAAACGTTTCTACGGAACGACAGGATTTTCAATTGGGAGTCGAGTATCTCTTTTCTGATGCATTATTCCTTCGTAACTGTGTCCATCGCACCGTCACATTGACGAAACAACTCAGAGATTGCGTCGCTATGAAATATTCCCTGTTCCATGCCTTCTCCTTCCCAATCGAGTGACGATTCTATGGCAACGACCGGATTTTCCTTACGAAGGCGAGTATTTCTTTTCCGATGCATTATTCCTTCTTACCTGTGTCCCTTGTACCCTCACATTGTCGATTTAACAGAGAAATTGTGTTGCTAAGAAATACTTTGGGTTCCATGTCTTCTCCTTCCAAATCGAGTAACGTTTCTGCAGCAAGGATAGGATTTTGTTTCGGGGGTCGTGAATCTCTTTTCGGATGCATTATTTCTTCTTTACTGCATCCCTTGCTCCCTCACATTGACGAATTGACACACGTATTGGTCGCTATGAAATATTATGGGTTCCACGCCTTCTCCTTCGCAATCGGGAAACGTTTCTACAGCAAAGACAGGATTTTCATTTCGGAGGCTAGTAACTGTTTTCCGACGATTTTACCGTCTTAACTGCATCCCTCGCACTTTCACATTGACAAATTAACACAGAAATTGCGTCGCTATGAAATACTCTGGGTTTATAACTTCTCCTTCCCAATCGAGTGACGATTCTACGGCAACGACAAGAGTTTATTTCGGGGCGAGTATTTCTTTTCCGATGCATTTTTACTTCCTAACTGTGTCCCTCGCATCCTTACATTGACGAATTAACACAGATATTGCGTCGCTATGAAATACTCTGTTCTCCATCCCTTCTCCTGCCCAATCGGATAACGTTTCTACGGCAACGACAGAATTTTCTTTAATGAGTCGATTATCTCTCTTCCGATGCATCATTCTTGCTTTACTAAATCCCTCGCTCCCTCACATTGACGAATTAACGGAGAAATTGCGTCGCTATGACATACTATGGGTTCCATGCCTTCTCCTTCCCAATCGAGTAAAGTTTCTACGGCAACGACATTTTTATCTTTTCGGTGGCGAGTATCTGTTTTCCAATGGATTATTTCTTCTTTACTGCATCCCTCGTTCCCTCAATTTGACGAATCAACACAGAAATTGCGTCGTTATGAAATACTATGGCTTCCATGATTATCCTTCCTAATCGGTTAGCGTTTCCACGGCAACGAAAGGATTTTCTTTTCAGAGTCGAGTACCTCTTTCCCGATGCTTTATTCCTTCTTTACTGAATCCCTCGCTCTCTCACTTTGAAGAATTAAAGCAGAAATTTCGTCGCTATGAAATGCTCTGGGTTCCATGACTTCTCCTTCCCAATCGAGTAGCGTTTCTATACCAACGATAGGATTTACTTTTGGGTGTCGAGTATCTCTTTTCCGATTCATTATTCCTTCATTACTACATCCCTCGCTCCCTCACATTGACTAATTAACACACAAATTGCGTCGCTACGAAATTCTGTGTGTTCCAAGCTTTCTCCCTGCTAATGGAGTAACGTTTCTACGGAAACTATAGGATTTTCTTTTGGGAGTCAAGTATCGCTTTTCCAATGCATTATTCCTTCTTTACTGCATCCCTCGCTTCCTCTCATTGACGACTTAACACTGAATTTTCGTCGCTATGAAATACTATGGGTTCCATGCATTGTCCTTCCCACTCGAGAAACGCTTCTATGGCAACGAAAGGATTTTCATTTGAGAGTCGAGTATCTCATTTCCGATGCTTTATTCCTTCTTTACTACATCCCTCACTCGCTCACATTGAAGAATTAACACAGAAATTGCGTCGCTATGAAATACTTTGGGTTCCAAGCCATCCCCTTCCAAATCGAGTAGTGTTTCCATGGCAACGACAGGATTATCTTTTGGGAGTCGAGTATCTCTTGTCCGATGCATTATACCTACTTTACCACATCCCTCGCTCCCTCACATTGACGTATTAACATACAGATTGCGTCGCTGTGAAATTCTCTTGGTCACGTGCCTTCTCCTTCCGTATCGAGTAACGTCTCTACGGAAACTACAGGATTTTTTTTGGGAGTCAAGTATCGCTTTTCCGATGCATTATTCCTTCTTTACTGCATCCCTCACTCAGTCACATTAACGAATTAACACAGAAATTGCGTCGCTATGAAATACTTTATGTTTCATGCCTTCTCCTTCCCAATCGAGTAACGTTCCTTCAGCAATGAGAAGAATTTCTAATCGGAGGTGAGTATCTCATTTCCGATGCACTACTCCTTTTTCTCTGTTTCCCTCGCACCTACACATAGCTTTCCGTGATTGCTCTTTCCCAATCAAGCAACGTCTGTACGGCAACGATAGATTTTCATTTGGGAGTTGAGGATCTCTTATCCAAAACTTTATTCCTTCTTCACAGCATGACTCGATCCCTCACATTGACGAATTAACACAGAAATTGCGTCGCTATGAAGTACTCTGGGTTCCATGCCTCCTCCTACCCAATCGAGTAACGTTTAAACGGCAACGATAGGATTTTCTTTTGAGAGTCGAGTATCTCTTTTCCGATGCTTTATTTCTAGTTTACTGCATCCCTCGTTCCCTCACATTGATGAATTAACACAGAAATTGCGTCGCTATGAAATTCTCTGTGTTCCATGCCATCTCCTTTCCAATCGAGTAACGTTTCTATGGCAGTGATCGGTTTTTCCATTTTGAGTCTACCTATTTTCCGATGCATTATTCCTTCTTTACTGCATCCCTCGCTCCATCACATTGACGAATTAACACAGAAATCACGTCGCTGCGAAATACTCAGGGTTCCACGCCTTCGCCGTCCCAATCGAGTAACGTTTCTACAGCAAAGATAGATTTCGTTTTGGGAGACAAGAATCTCTATTCCGATGCATTATTCCTTCTTTACTGTATCCCTCGCTCCCTCACATTGATGAAGTAACACACAAATTGTGTCGCTACGAAATACTCTGTGTTGCATGCCATCTCCTTTCCAATCGAGTAACATTCCTACAGCACTGATAGGATTTTCCCTTGGGAGTCGACTATCTCTTTTAAGATGAATTGTTCCTTCTTTACTGAATCCCTCGTTCGCTCACATTGACGAATTAACGCAGAAATTACGTCGCTATGAAATACTCTGGATTACATGCCTTCTCCTTCCCAGTCGAGTAACGTTTCTACGGCAACGATGGAATTTCCTTTTGGGAGTCGAGTATCTCTATTCCAATTCATTATTCCCTCTTTACTGCATCCGTCGCTCCCTCACATTGACGAATTAACACAGAAATTGCGTCACTACGAAATAGTCTGGGATCCATTCCTTCTCCTTCCCAATCGAGTAACGTGTCTACGGCAGCGACCGGATTTTCTTTTGGGAGTCGAGTATCTCTATACCGATGCATTATTCCATCTTTACTGCAATCCTCGCTCCCACACATAGACGAACTAACACAGAAATTTCTTCGCTTTGAAATACTCTGGTTTCCATGACTTCTCCTTTCCCATCGAGTAACATTTCTTCGACACTGATAGGATTTTCCTTTGGGATGCGAGTATCTCTTTTCCGACGCATAATCCCTTCTTTACTGAATCTCTCGCTCCCTCACATTGATGAAATAACACAGAAATTACGTCGCTATGAAATACCCTGGGTTCCATGCCCTCTCCTTCCCAATCGAGTAACGTTTCTACGGCAACGATTGGATTTTCTTTTGGCAGTCGAGTATCTCTTTTCCGATGCATTATTCCTTCCTTACTGCATCCTTCGCTCCCTCATATTGGCGAATAAACTCAATAGTTTCGTGGGTATGAAATTCTCTTTGTTCCATGCCTTCTCCTTTCCAATCGAGTAACGTTTCTACGGCAACAAAAGTGGGGTATGTCTTTTCCGATGCGTTATTTCTACTTTATTGCATACAACGCTCAATCACATTGACGAATTAACACTGAAATAGCGTCGCCATGAAAAACTCATGGTTCCATGCCTTCTCTTCACCAATCGAGTAACTTTTCAGCGGGAACGGTAGGATTTTCTTTTGTCAGTCGTGTATCTCTTTTCTGTTGCATTATTCGTTCTTTTCTGCATCCCTCACTCAGTCACATTAACGAATTAACACAGAAATTGCGTCTCTATGAATTACAGTATGTTCCATACCTTCACCTTTCCAATCGAGTAACGTTCCTTCGGCAATGAGAGGAATTTCTATTCGGATGTAAGTATCTCTTTTCCGATGCACTGAACCTTGCTTACTGTATCCCTCGCACCTTGACATTGAAGAATTAACACAGAAATTGCGTCGCTATTAAATACTCTTGGTTCCATGTCTATTCCTTCCCAATCGAGTAACGTTTCTACGGCAACGACAGGATTATCTTTTGGGATTCGAGTATCTCTTTTCCGATGCACTATTCCTTCTATACTGTATCCGTCACACCTTCACTTTGTTGAATTAACACAGAAATTGCGTCGCCATGAAATACTCTGGGTTCCATGCCTTCTCTTTCCCAATCGAGTACGTTTCTACGGCAACGAGAGCATTATATTTTTGGAGGTGAGTATCTATTTTCCGACGCACTATTCCTTGTTCAATCTATCCCTCGCCCCTTCACATTGACGAATTAACAAACAATGAGCGTCGCTATGAAATACTCTGGGTTCCATGCCTTCTCCTTCCCAATCGAGTAACGTTTCTACGACAACGATTGGATTTTACTTTGGGAGTCGAGTATCTCTTTTCCGATGGATTATTGCTTCTTAACTACATCCGACGTTCCCTCACATTGACGAATTAACACAAAAATGGCGTCTCTATGAAATACTGTGGGTTCCAAGCCTTCTCCTCCCAATCGAGTAACCTATCTACGCCAACGACACGATTTTCTTTTAGGAATCGATTATCTCTTTTCCGATGCTTTATTACTTCTTTACTGCATCCCTTACTCCCTCACATAGAAGAATTAACGCAGAAATTGCGTCACTATGAAATACTCTGGAAACCATGGCTTCTCCTCCCCAATCGAGGTTTTCCACGATAACGATTGGATTTTCGTTTGGGAGTCGAGTATCTCTTCTCCGATGCACTACTCCTTCTATACTGTATCCGTCGCACCTTCACATTGATAAATTAACACAGAAATTGCGTCGCAATGAGATACTCTGGGTTCCATGCCTTCTCCTTTCCACTCTAGTTACGTTCCCACAACAATGAGAGGATGTTCTATTCGGAGGTATCTCTTTTCCGATGCACTATTCCTTGTTTACCGTATCCCTCGCACCTTCACATTGACGAATTAACACACAAATTGCGTCGCTATGTAATTCTCTGGTTTCCATGCCTTCTCCTTCTATGTCGAGTTACGTTTCTAGGGAAACTAGCGGATTTTCTTTTGGGAGTAGAGTATCGCTTTTCCGATGCCTTATTCCTTCTTTATTGCATCCCTCGTTCCCTCATATTGACGAATTAACTCACAAATTGTGTGGCTATGAAATACTATGGACTCCATGCCTTCTCCTTCCCAATTGAATAACGTTAATACAGCAATGCCAGTATTTACTTTTGGGATAGGATTATCTCTTTTACGATGCATTATTCCTTCTTTACTGCATCCCTCGCTCCCTCACATTGACGAATAAACACACAATTTGCGTCGCTATGAAATTCCCTGGGTTCCAGGCCTTCTGTTTTCCAATCGAGTAACGTTTCTACGCAACGACAGTGTTTTCTTTTGGGAGTCGAGTATCTGTTTCCGATGCATTATTCCTTGCTTACTGCATCCCCCGCTCCCTCACATTGACGAATTAACACAGAAATTGCGTCGCTATGAAACACTATGGGTTCCAAGCCTACGCCTACCCAATCGAGTAACGTATCTACGGCAACGAGTGGATTTTCTTTTGGGAGTTGATTATCTCTTTTCCGATGCACTATTCCTTCTTTACTGTATCTGTCGCACCTTGACATTCACGAAAGAACACAGAAATTTCGTCGCTCTGAAATACTCTGGTTTCCACGCCTTCTCCTCATCAATCGAGTAACTTTTCTACGGCAACGAGAGCATTTTCTTTTCGGAGGTGATTATCTCTTTACCGATGCTATATTTCTTTTTAATGCATCCATCGTTTCCTCACATTGACGAATTAACACACAAATTGCGTCGCTATGTTTTACTCTGGCTTCTATGCCTTCTCCTGCCCAATCGAGTAACGTTTCTACGGCAACGACAGGAATTTCTTTTGGAAGTCGAGTATCTCTTTTCCGATGCAATAATCCTTCTTTACTACATCCATCGCTCCCTCACATTCACGAATTAACACACAAATTGCGTCGCTATGAAAAACTGTGTGTTCCATGACTTCCCATTCCCAATCGAGTAACGTTTCAACAGCAACGACAGGATTTTCTTTTCTGAGCCGAGTATCCCTTTTCGGATGCATTGTTCCATCTTCACTGCATTCCACGCTCCCTTCATTGACGAAGTAACACAGAAATTGGGTCGCTGTAAAATACTATGGGTTTCATGTCTTCTGCTTCCCAATCGAGTAACGTTTCTACGGCAACGACAGGATATTCTTTTGGCAGTCGAGTATCGCTTTTATGATTTACTATTCGTTCCTTTCTGTGTTGATCGCCTCCTCTCATTAACGAATTAACACAGAAATTGCGTTGCTATGGAATACTCTGGGTTCCATGCCCTCACCTTCCAAATGGAATAACGTTTCTATGGTAACAACAGGATTTTCTTTTGGGAGGTGAGTATCTGTTTTCCGATGCACTATTCCTTCTCTAATTTATCCCTCGCACCTTCACATCGACGAATTTACATAGAAAATGCGTCGCTATGGAATGCTATGGTTTCTATGCCTTCTCCTTCTGAATCGAGAAAAACTTCTAAGGCAACGACGGGATTCTCTTTTGGGAGGCGAGTATCACTTTTCAGGTGCACTATTCCTTTTTCACTGTATTCCATGCACCTTCACAATGTATGTGTTCTATGATTTCTCCTTCTAAATCGAGCTACGTTTCTATGGCAACGACATGATTTTCTTTTGGGAGGCGAGTATCTATTTTCCAATTTACTATTCCTTCCTTACTGTGAAGGTCGCACCCTCATATTGAGGAATTAACACTGAAACTGCGTCGCTATGAAATACCATGGGTTTCATGTCTTCTGCTTCCCAATCGAGTATCGTTTCTACTGCAACGACAGGATATTCTTTTGGCAGTCGATTATGTCTTTTATGATTTACTATTCGTTCCTTTCTGTGTTGATCGCCCCCTCTCATTACCGAATTAACACAGAAATTGCGTTGCTATGTAATATTCTGGGTTCCATGCCCTCACCTTCCCAATTGAATAACATTTCTATGACAACAACAGGATTATTCTTTTGGGAGGTGAGTATCTCTTTTCCGATGCACTATTCCTTCTCTACTGTATCCCTCGCACCTTCACATCGACGAATTTACATAGAAAATGCGTCGCTATGGAATGCTATGGTTTCTATGCCTTCTCCTTCAGAATCGAGAAACACTTCTAAGGCAACGACGGGATTGTCTTTTTGGAGGCGAGTATCACTTTTCAGATGCACTATTCCTTTTTCACTGTATTCCATGCACCTTCACAATGACGAATAAACAAAGAAATTGCGTCGCTATGATATACTATGGGTTCCATGCCTACTCTTTCCCAATCGAGCAACGCTTCTACGGCAACAAGGGGGTTTTATTTTGGGTGTCCAGTATCTCATTTCCGATGCACTATTACTTTGTTACTATGTAGTTCTCACACTCACATTGACGAATTAACACAGAAATTGCGTCGCTATGGAATACTCTGGGTTCCATGCCTTCTACTTCCCATTCGAGTAGCGTTTCTACGGCAAAGGCAGGCTTTTCTTTTGGCAGGCGAGTATCTCTCTTCCGATGCACTATTTGTCCTTTACTGTAACTCGCGCACAGTCACATTGACGAATTAAGACAGAAATTGCATCGCTATGAAATACTTTGGGTTTATTGGCCTCTCTTTCGCAATCGAATAATGTTTCTACGCCAACAACAGTATATTCATATGGGAGGCGAGTATCTCTTTTCCGATGCGCTATTGCTTCTCTACTATATACTTCGCACCCTCACATTGATGAATTAACACAGAGTTTGCGTCGCTATGGAATACTGTGGTTTCCATATTTTATGCTTCAAAATCGAATAACGTTTCTACGGCAACGACTGGATTTTGTTTTTGGAGGCGACTGTCTCTTTTCCGATGCATTATTCCTTCTTTTCTGTATCCCTCGCCCCTTCACATTGACGAATTAAGACAGAAATTGCGTCGCTATGAAATACAATGGCTTTCATGCCTTTTGGTCCCAATCAAGTAACGTTTCTGTGGCAACGACATTATTTTCATTTGGGAGTTGAGTATCGCTTTTCCGATGCACTATTCCTTTTTTACTGTATCCCTCGCACCGTTACACTGACGAATTAACACACAAATTGCGTCGCAATGAAATACTCTGCGTTCCATGCCTTCTCCTTCCCAATCTTGTAACGTTTCTACGGCAACGAAAGGATTTTCTTTCGGGAGGCGATTATCACTTGTCCGAAGCACTAGTATTTCGTTACTGTATCCCTCGCATCCTCATATCGAAGAATTAACACAGAAATTGCGTCGCTATGAAATATTGTGGGTTCCATGCTTTCTCATTCCCAAACGACTAACGTTTCTGCGGCAACGACAGGATTTTCTTTTGGGTTGCGAGTATCTCATATCCGATGCGCTATTCCCTCTTTACTGTAACCCTCGCTCCCTCACATTGACGAATTAACACTGATAATGCGTCGCTAAGATATACTATGGGTTCCATGCCTTCTCCTCCTAAATCGAGTAACGTTTTTATGGCGGCTACAGGATTTCCTTTTGGATGGCGAGTATCTCTTATCCGTTGAACTATTCTTTCTATTTTGCATCCCTCGCTCACTCACATAGATGAATTAACACAGAAATTGGGTCGCAATGAAATACTATGTGTTTCATGCCTTCTGCTTCCCTATCGAGTAACGTTTTTACGGCAACGACAGGATTTTCTTTTGGGAGTCGAGTATCTCTATTCTGATCCATTATTATCTCTTAACTGTGTTCCTCGCACCCTCAAATTGACGAATTAACACAGAAATGCGTGGCTATGGAATATTCTGGGTTCCATGGCTTCTCTTACCCAACCGAGTAACGTTTCTACGGCAACGACAATACTTTCTTTTCGGAGGCGAGTATCTCTTATCCGATGCCCTATTTTTTCTCTACTGTATCCCTCGCACGTTCACTTCGACAAATTTACATAGAAAATGCGTCGCTATTTAATGCTATGTTTTCCATGCCTTCTCCTTTTGAACCGAGAAACGTATCTAAGCCAACGACAGGATTGTCTTTTGGAGGGGCGAGTATCACTTTTCAGATGAACTATTCCTTTTTCCCCGTATTCCATGCTCCTTCACAATGACGAATAAACAAAGAAATTGCGTCGCTCTGATATACTATGGGTTCCATGCCTACTCTTTCCAAATCGAGCAACGTTTCTACGGCACCAAGCGGGTGTCCAGTATCTCTTTTCCGATCCACTATTCCGATCCACTATGAAATAGTATGGGTTCTATGATTTCTCCTTCTAAATGGAGTATCGCTTCTATGGCAACGACAGTATTTCCTTTTGGGAGGCGGGTATCTCTTTTCCGATGCTCTATTCCTCCCTTACTGTGTAGCTCGCACCCTCACATTGACGAATTAACACAGAAATTGCGTCGCTATGAAATACTATGGGTGCCATGCCTTCTTCTTAACTGAGTGACGTTTCAACGGGAACGACAGGATTTTCTTTTGGGAGGCGAGTATCGCTTTTCCGATGCACTATTCCTTCTTTACTGCATTCCTCAATCCCTCACATTGACGAATTAACACAGAAATTTGGTCTCTATGAAATAGTATGGGTTCCATGATTTCTCCTTCTAAATGTAGTATCGTTTCTATGTCAACGACAGTATTTCCTTATGGGAGACGAGCTTGTCTTTTCCGATGCTCTATTCCTTATTTACTGCATCCCTCATTCCCTCACATTGACGAATAAATACAGAAATTAAGTCGCTACGAAATTCCATGTGTTACATGCCATGTCCTTCTAAATCGTGTAATGTTTCTATGGCAAGGAGAGGATTTTCTTTTCGGAGGCGAGTATCTCTTTTCCGATGCACTATTCCTTCTTTACTGCATCCCTCGCTCCCACACATTGATGAATTAATACAGTAATTGGGTCGCTATGAAATACTATGGGTTTCATGCCTTCTCCTACTAAATAGAGTAACGTTTCTATGGCAACTACAGGATTATCTTTTGTGAGGCGAGTATCTCGTTTCCGATGCACTATCCCTCCTTTGCTGCATCCCTCGCTCCCTCACATTGACGAATTAACACAGAAACTGCGTTGCCAAGATATACTATCGGTTGTATGCCTTCTCCTTCTAAATCGAGTAACGTTTCTATGGCAACGACTGGATCTTCCTTTGGGGAGCGAGTATTTCTTTTCCGATGCACTATTCCTCCTTTACTGCATCCCTCGCTCCCTCACATTGACAAATTAACACTGAACTTGTGTCGGAATGATATACTATGTGTTCCATGTCTTCTACTTCTAAATCGAGTACCGTTTCTATGGCATAGACAGGATTGTCTTTTGGGAGGCGTGTATCTCTTTTCCGATGCACTATTCCTTCTTTACTGCATCCCTCACTCGCTCACATTGACGAATTAACACAGAAATTTCATCGCCAAGATATATTATCGGTTATATGCCCTTTCCTTCTAAATCGAGTAACGTTTCTACGGCAACGACAGGATTTTCTTTTGGGATGCGAGTATCTGGTTTCTGATGCATTATCCCTTTTTACTGCATCCCTCGCTTTCTCACATTGACGAATTAACCCAGAAATTGTGTCGCTATCAAATACTATGGGTTCCATGCCATCTCCTAATTCGAGTAACGTTTCTAATGGCAACGACAGGATTTTCTTTTCGGAGGCGAGTATCTCTTTTCCGATGCACTATTCCTCCTTCACTGCATCCCTCGCTCCCTCACATTGACGAATTCACGCAGAAATTGCGTCGCAAAGAACTAATATGGGTCCTATGCCTCCTAATTCCAAGTCGAGTAACGTTTCTATGGCAACGACAGGATTTTCTTTTGGGAGGCGAATATCACTTTTCCGATGCACTATTCCTTCATTACTGCATCCCTCGCTCCCTCACGTTAACGATTTAACACAGAAATTGGGTCGCTATGTAATACTATTGGTCCCATGCCTACTCCTACTAAATCGAGAAACGTTTGTATGGCAACGACAGGAATTTCATTTGGGAGTCGAGTATCTCTTTTCCGATGCACTATTCCTTCTTTACTGCATCCCTCGCTCGCTCACTTTGACAAATGAACACAGAAATTGGGTCGCTATGAAATTATATGGGTTCTAAGCCTTCTCCTTCTAAATCGAGTAACTTTTCTATGGAAACGACAGGATTTGCTTTTGGGATACGAGTATCTCCTTTCCGATGCACTATTCCTTCTTTGCTGCATCCCTCGCCCCCTCAAATTGACGAATTAACACAGAAATTGCGTCGCTATGAAATACAATGTGTTCTATGACATCTCCTTCTAAATCGAGTAACGTTTCTATGGAAACGACAGGATCTTCTTTGGGATACAAGTATCTCCTTTCCGATGCACTATTCCTTCTTTACTGCATCCCTTGCTCCCTCACATTGACGAATTATCACAGAAATTGCGTCGCTATGAAATACTATGGGTTCTATGACATCTCCTTCTAAATCGAGTAACGTTTCTATTGAAACGACAGGATTTTGTTTTGGGATACGAGTATGTCCTTTCCGATGCACTATTCCTTCTTCAGTGCATCCCCTGCTCCCTCACATTGACGAATTAATACAGAAATTGCGTCGCTATGAAATACTATGGGTTCTATGACATGTCCTTCTAAATCGGGTAGCCTTTCTATGGAGACGACAGGAATTTCTTTTGGGATACGAGTATCTCCATTCCGATGCACTATTCATTCCTTACCGCATCCGTCGCTCCCTCACATTGACGAATTAACACATCCATTGCGTCGCTATGAATAACTATGGGTTCTATGACTTCTCCTTCTAAATCGAGTAACGTTTCTATGGAAACGATAGGATTTTCTTTTGGGATACGACTATCTCCTTTCCGATGCACTAATCCGTCCTTACTGCATCCCACGCTCCCTCACATTGACTAATTAACACAGAAATTGCGTCGCTATGAAATACTATGGGTTCTATGACTTCTCCTTCTAAATCGAGTAACGTTTCTATTGAAACGACAGGATTTTCGTTTGGGATACGAGTATCTCTTTTCCGATGCATTATTCCTTCTTTACTGCATCCCTCGCTCCATTACATTGACGAATTAACACAGAAATTGGGTCGCTATGAAATACAATGGGTTCTATGACATCTCCTTCTAAATTGAGTAACGTTTCTATGGAAACGACAGGATTTTCTTTTGGGATACGAGTATCTCCTTTCCGATGCACTATTCTCTCTTTACTGCATCCCTCGCTCCCTCACATTGACGAATTAACACAGAAATTGCGTCGCTATTAAATACTATGGGTTCTATGTCATCTCCTTCTAAATCGAGTAATGTTTGTATGGAAACGACAGGATTTGCATTTGGGGTACGACTATCTCCTTTCCGATGCACTATTCTTGCTTTACTGCATTCCTCGCTCCCTCACATTGACGAATTAACACAGAAATTGCGTCGCTATGAAGTATTATGGGTTCTATGACTTCGTCTTCTAAATCAAGTAACGTTTCTATGGAAACGACAGGATTTTACGTTTGGGATACGAGTATCTCCTTTCCGATGCACCATTCCTTCTGTACAGGATGGCGCGTATGGGCAGGCGGTGGGTGTTGTAGAATAATAGGGTAATTTTAGAGGAAGGCCAATTATTGGCTAAAACACGATGAAAGGGGATACATAGGCCTAGGGAGGTGAGGGTGAGCTTGAGCTTATAATTTAGCGAACATTGTTCGCGAAGCTACCGAAAGTTGTTGTCTGCCAAAACTAAGTCCTCAGTGCCGCAGCACCGGGAGAAGCGGGAGATGATCAAAGCTACAGGGCGCGCATCCGACTCGCGGGTGAGCAAGAATACAAGAGAGAGGGGGCGTGGCGACCGGCGGCCGGGTATATTCGACGCACCACGCTGCTTCCTCCACTCTGATTGGTCAGGACCGAGCAATCCGTGCGGGCGGCATGGAACTTTCCAGAGCGTTGGCTACTAAGCGACGCCTGGAACGGCGTTACCTCGTCAGCACATGAGAGAGGCACGTGAACAAGGTGCGCTTCCTCGGTGCTGACTTTCTGTTACTAGACCGTGGGACGAAAGAATTTACAGGCAGCTAACACTGCCGGTCGTGACTTGGCCGTAATGGAAAAATGAAGTTACCGGTTTGAGGCTCATATAATAAAGTAAAATCCCTTATTGTCTGGCTCATTCTTTACATTCCTCCCCCTTCCGAGGGAGCGGAGAACGTACGTGAATTCGCTCAATGTAGTTATTATTTGAATGTAAACAAATTTATCTTGCAAAAGAATGTAAACATCACTTGATTACGAAAGGCCCTCACGGAATACGGCAAGGGTCTTAACCTATGGGAGGGTGTAGAGACTCTAAAGTCCTCCTAGGGGTCGCCAAGGGACTCACATCAATAATATTGTGTGTATACAAGAATCATCGTAAAACATCAGAACATCGTAAAATCATCACAAAATTAGAACAAAACATACAGTGTGAGTTAGGTAAACATGCCATGTGTTCTTGTTGCTAAGTTGAAGTAAAAATGTCTTTTTTTTGCTTTTGTTAAAATGAGTTGAAAATGTAAACATATCACCACTGATGAATCACGGGGAGGGCGACCGGCGCGAGGCTGCGTGGTGTGTTGTCGTCAGCGGGCAGCGCGCAGGCTGCCGGCAGGAATGGGGCGTGGCCGTGGCCGTGGCCAGGTCCATGCTCTGGAACTCAGCGCAGGCAGGGTATGGGTGGAGATTCACACGCTCCAAACACAGTTGAAAAGGAAGTTATCGCTAAGGGAACACTTCACTACACTACACTAGTTTTTCCACATTAGGTGATATCTCAGTTTCACTCTTAAAACTAAGGGAGGGCACATGCCTGATAGGTTCTTGTTTTCTCTATTTTGTCTGGTTTAATTTGCGGCTGTTTGCCATTCATTTAAGTGTGCCAACAGGCGAACGTAAGAAATTTGTCCTTTTTCATGTTTTAGCAAGTCATCAGTTGACGATAGGAGCTGATTATTTGATTTATTAGATAAAACTGGAACGTTAGCTGACAAGGGGATCATGAATGAGCTTTCAGGTATAAAAAACGTAATTAAAGGGGTGCGAATACTAAGTGAGTAAGCCGTAGAGGCATAAAAGGTTATAAGTGGTGTTCCAGCA
The DNA here is from genome assembly GCF_023864345.2 of Schistocerca serialis cubense. Taxonomy (NCBI): domain Eukaryota; kingdom Metazoa; phylum Arthropoda; class Insecta; order Orthoptera; family Acrididae; genus Schistocerca; species Schistocerca serialis. The sequence continues at coordinate 1,062,659,991 of NC_064640.1, read as the reverse complement.
GGAACCGTTTGCGGAAGATCTGCGCGCAGCCTACGCCAGAGTTGCAGCTGTCTTCAAGGCCGAATCTCGCGCTGCGTCAGGAAGGTGCGCGGCAGACAACTTCCAACGGCAGCGCCGCGTCAGAGCTGCACGCGGCAGCTGAGAAGCGAAGCCGAGGCGGCTACGTGCGCACGCAGTGCGCAGGAAGCATGCGTCAGGTGTAAGAGCGAGAGAGAGCGATGAAGCTTACCGACGCTGTTCACTGCGCTGTCTGTATTTTACACTCTCTCCAAAGGGAAATAGATATGCGTAATCGGTATGGTTTATTCACCGATGACAAACAAAATAGAAGTGGTATTACGCGTGTCATCACGCTAGACGCGTGGTTACAGTAGGTTCTGTTTAAAACTACATAAACATACATAAATGTAGAAATGAGGCACACAAGTATCATATCAAATTGTTGCAAATGCCTCCTTGGGCTAACCATCCACGTGTAATAACATTCACATTTTGAGACGAACTTTCGCGTAACTCAATATATTTGCTGAACACCATAAATGGAGACTGACCAAGAAAAATTACACCAGTCTGGTGCAGGTGGGGCGTAGATTGTGTCGTTGGATGTCAAGGCTGTTGCTAACGAGAGGGGGAAAACAAAACTCGACAAGAATCTAGAGATTTCCATAGTGGAAACAGAAGGCGTAAGGAATTGAATTAGAAAAGACTAAGTTGAGCGTAATTTCTGAAGGACTTTTCCTTTATGAAGGTATAGTGCACGGCGCCTCGTTGACACGACATTATCGCCTACTTAACTGTGTAAATGACAATTCAGCGACTCCAAGATAGCTGCTACTTACTTCTTCCTAAAACACGACTTCTCTCACTTAAAACAAAACTTTACTGCGCGACAAAATTCGCCGTCTTCATCCACTCAACATCTTGAAACTAAACTCACCGTCTCTATCCTCTCAACATTTTGCGACTAAACTCGCCGTCTCTATAACTCCATGGTGCTGGGCTCATTGGGCCCAGCTGGTTGCTTAAAACTCCGTCTATCATTGGTTATCTCGCAGTGTCCTGGGACACGTCATACGGTTAAATGCTACTACTACAATAGTCGGTATTCCTTCGGAAAATACAACGGCAAAGCAGTGTCAAAGAAGGCTCAAGGTTTTGAACAGAGATTTCCGCTTACTGGCGGTTTAGCTGCGGGCTAGACGCGGTTCGCGTCTGATGTTGCCTGGTCAGCTGTCGTCAGACAGCACAGAACACTGTTCTCCTGAATTCGTCTTCGACATGATAGATTAATGAATGGACTATGCCGCGAAACCGAAAAGTGAAGAAACGACACAGACAGCTAAGGGTCCGCGCGAGTGCCAGCCGCGTCACGTAAGGTACGTGCCCTTGCGGGTGGTGCATGACCCTTCAAGGGTTGTTCTGTTGATAGTTGAAAGATGAAAGTGGTTAGAACGGACTATGTCGCGAAGCGGAAAAGTGAAGAAACGACACAGACAGCTAAGGGTCCGCGCGGGAGCCAACCGCGTCACGTCAGGTACGTGCCCTCGCGGGTGTGGTTCTCTTGTTCATCCAACAGACTAGGTATATGGCCAAAGCTTGCTCGTTCTGTGGGTGTGATTCACTCTGTTTACGTTATCTATCACGGGGGTAGGCATGTGGTATGTCCCTCCAGATAAACATTCAAATACAAATCAAAATAAAGCATGGTTACATCCTAAACTACTATTCCAAAACAATTTATCACCTAAGACATCATTATTATTAAACAAATAATTGGCAGTACTCGGGAACTTACTCTAGCATACTTGAAATCCTACAAAATGATTATCCTCATCAATATAGTAACACAGTAACACATGGAAACACTAGGTTGATACAAATACTAAATTACTGGTGCTGGCAAAACTTTAGCAAAATTCTCTAAATAGGTAGTAATAAAACAGTCAAAATGAACAATATTAAGATAATACATGGACTTAAGTAATAGGACACAAGTAATTAGACATAGTAATTGGCAACTCGTCATAGTGATACAAGCGGTTGCAAAACCGCAACAAAAGCAAAAGTTCAAAACAATATTTCCTTCAAACAAAACTTCCTTATCCTCCAGTTACATTTCGTAGCAAGATGAATATAAGTATCCCTTGGTATTCCTTTATGCTCTCGTTTGCATCTCCATACCAACTGATCTTTGGTACTTCTACCCACAAGAAAACTGCCATTAAGTAATGGCAATGTTGTGTGTAATGCTGTGGAATAGTGTACTGTCACGTTAATGCTTCCTTTAACAAGACTCTGATGAAAAGCGGTTTTGTGTCGCCGTTTTTGCAAATATTCGTGATTATCAGTTACCCAACCAATCGTCCAAGGACGTGATTGTTGTTCCTTTTTTAATTCTCTCACCTACCTGCTTCCATATAATCATTATTGGCGGCTCGACGAAGCTAGTTGCATCTCGGAAGACGTCGATATGACTTACCTGTCGGTGCTTTGGTTTTTAATAAAATTAGAGTTCATTGGTCATATAAAAAGTGTGTAGGGAGCAAAGTAAGTTCCTTACTATTGAAAATGTGCATAAAGGTATTCAAAGGGTTCGTTATACAATGGTTAAGTATTTCTGTGTTGAGATTCAGTGCAGCTTGAGGTGCTAAGGTGCGACACGCGTCGCGCTCATGAGATTGTAAGTTGCTGACAGCACAGCTGACAGTACGGCTGCGTCCGGTTTCACTGGTTCGGCAGCATAACTGGCGTTCACGCTGGGTCCGTCCTCTTGCTACACGTGGAGTTAATCTCTCGGTACAGTCACAAAGCTTCCTTCCAGAGTTATCTTCTGTTGTTCACGACAGTTATGCATGGAGGATGTTCTTTTCTAAGGGACTCTAATAACTTCAATCGCTAGAGGTCCAAAACTGTCGGGTTCCAATTATTTTATTTAAACATTTCTTCTAACATTTTATGTAACTGGCAGGTGTTAGGCTTCTAAATAAACTGTATTTTGAGATGGCATTCCAAACCCAACTCCTTGGCTAACGCGTTTCCCACACAGCGGTCGTTCACAGGACAGATATAGCGGCAAGTGCCGGCTTCCTTGACACGATATAGATCCGTTTATTAACCGTGGTGGTAATACAACATAGCCGGAGATCGATCTGAAATTCCAATGTTTTCTAATCCTGATAGTTTCCACAATGCGTACCAGGAAAAAGTTCTCTCTCCAACAACACAAATAGATCCCCATCTTAGATCAGGCTAGTAAATTCTGTAGGGCAATATTAAGCTGGTGATTTTATTTCTATAACTATCACTTTACGTTTGCTGTTTAAGCTGCAATGTACGAAAGTACGAAGGTGTAGCGTGGTTGACGCACGTGGCGTGCAGGGTGAAGGGATGGCGTTGAGGAGGGGCGAGGGGAAAGGTGCAGATACTGTACGCGCCAAAGACAGAGGCGGTGGGTGGGGAAGTTGGAACTGCAATGGCCGCTCACTCGGCAGGCCGATGGAGGGAAGGGAGGGGGGCCGCGTCGCCAGCTGACAGGGAGGGGCGGGACTCACCACATGTGAACAGCTGTAGACAACAGCGGCGGTATTTACGCGACTCCTTCCGTGGTATTTGATATACAGAAATACGTGGTACAAAAAAACTTAACTTGTTGTCTGTTCAACATCGCATCATGAAAACAATAAAATAGCACTTGAGGAAGACTCCTTTTACTTTAGAGTAACCTATTTGTTGTTTAACTTGGACATGCTTATTCTTATTATTATCGATGTGTAATCATTTAGCAAAACATACATGTAATTGGGCGTATTTCAAAGGACAGGTAGACGGCAGCATGTAGTCACTGATCTATAGGTAGTTACGAAGGCGTGTTACTATCATGTTTTTATGGTAAAGCTTTAATACCTGTGTTCGTGCACTACAAGAGTAACTGATTCATTCTCTACGTGTTCTTTTGACAAGGACAACTTTCCCCTTGATTCCATGATTAAAGAATGATTGTTTTTTTAATTCTCGACTGCTACGATAACATTACTGGAGACGTTAAATGACAAGACAAAATGATTACTTAAATTCAATCACTTCCATTAACATGTGATGTCATAAATTCTATTACCAGTTACCAATGGTTGCCAATTCCTATGTCTACTTATAACTAACATGCGCAACATTATTAAAGGTATAGTAACGACAGTGTTTTCCGTCAATTGATTCTCTTGTTGCATGCAGGACTTTTACAACTGTTTACATACCATTTCAGATCTACTTTCTGGAACGCAAATTATAGGGGTATGACCTTAGTGCATATCTACGTTGCTGTCTAGGCGGTTGTATTACCTCCTTTCTTGCTTTTTTGGGTGGAACTACTGGCGCAATAGGCCCGGTTTCTCCGGTCGGAATTCCGTGCTGAACCAAATCCGTAGCCGGTAGAAACTGCCTCTCTTCAAACAACCACGAAAATTCCTCTAATACCGGCTGCAACATCCTTCTCTCCTCACTATTTAAATGACCTAACTTCTCTGCTAACTCACTCCTTAACGTCGACGACATATCGCACTTCCCTAACTGAACATTTCTTTCCTTTCCTTCCTTTCTCATCTTTATCTCGCTGCTTCTCAGCTCCTCTTATTTCCTCAAAAATTTCCCGACCACTGGCAACAATAGTGTCCTTCGGTATCACAACATCTTCTACACGAAAATTATCTATACTTACTGGTATCGCAAAACCCTTCTGTCTCCTTTCCGGTCGGCAGATACTTCTCTTTGTATGGACTGACTAACGATCTAAAACATCATTGTGGGTGAGCGGGTCAACCAGAATGTCTGTCTTAGGCTGTTCATGACTTTTGACATCTATCCAGAGAATCTTTCCACTTCTGCCTTTTATCCTCACAGGGTCAGTGGTTTTTATCGCCCACATCTGCGGTTTTATGGGAGACTATGAACGGCGCCTTTCACAGCTCCCTCGCGTCTGACGGGGGTGCGAACTGCCAAATCGGTGAATTGCTTCACCGAACTGCACAGTTCGCGTTCGATAATCCACTACCCCCAGATAACGGTGCAGGAAGTCATTCCCTAGTATAATATCAAATTCACCCTTCTTTAGCCTTATTACTTCCATCCTCTGACTGTATTTACCCTCGTCTATTTGCAGATTCACTACACACGAACCTGCAGGGACAATTACTTCCTCTCCAAGGCCACTGATATGGTACCGGGTGGCTGTAACGCCCTTCGATCATTTTTCTCCACAAACAGTAGACTAAGTTGAGCACCAGTATCAGCTAAAATTCTAACTAATTTGTTCCCGAGTACGCCAACTAGACTAACGTGTTCCACCTCTTTACATTTTTCGGTCCTAACCGGGTGTATTCTTTTTGTCGGGGGTGCGGGTGAGTGGCGGTACCTGACCCCCAAGCGTTTCCCTGATTCGAACCCGCGTTGCGGCGGTGGCCGCGCATCTGATTAGAGAATGGTGACTTTGTGGGGCAAACATTATTAGCATGACCTACTGTCTGGCAAATAGTGCAATACGGCGCTCGACAGTGCATTGCCGTATGGTTGGGCTTCCCACAACGCTGACAAAATACTTCTTTTGCTGGGACCGGCACTGGGTCCGATGGGCGTGGTGCGGCAGCGCAAAAACGCAATACCTCTTCGCGTAACATTGCCAAACGAACAGCTTCAAACAGAGAAGTGGGGGAGGCTGCTTTGACTTCTCCTCCGATGCGGGGGTCAATACCGCGGACAAATGCATCAATTGCACGTGCTTCGGCTTCTGAGAGCAAAATTCTGTTTTCACTGGCATTTTCACCTAGCTTGTAGGTACGACAAGATACTGCTCGTGTGCGATCTGCAAATGCATCCAAATCCTGATTAGGCTTCTGCCTAAGGGTTGATAATTGATCTTTGTAATATGCGGTACCTCTGGTATCGGAATAACGCGTAGTCAATCCGCGGGCCAATACTTCAAATTCGTGCGTGTCACACAATTCGTCCACCGTTTCTATAAACATTCGGGCTTCCCCTGTCAACTTCAGTCTGGCTACATTGACCAATAGATCATCCGGCCAGGCACACGTGCGACCCACATCACGAATATTTTGTAAGAACATAGCCACATTTTCATGGAACTTCCCAGAAAACGTGGGAATGAAATCAGCCGTAGGAAAATTGCTTACAGTCGCCATGTTAGCAGAAATTGTGGCGTTTGTATTAGAGACAGAATTAGTGTTAATTGCCTCTGTTTGAGCATTTGTTACAGGGGTGGAGTTAGCCACAGGTATGGAGGTTCGCGCACTAGCCTCCAGCGTCTGTTTCAAGACGTGGTTTTGCTCAAGTAGCTCCTGATTTTGTGCGAATAACTAGCGCATTTGCGCATTTATGGCCTCGAGCGGGTGTTGCGAGGCGGGTGCCTCTGCGGGAGTATCCCGTTCCGTCGCTCGTGTTCCCATCGGCATGTTTACAATTTTATGGGTCGCTAGTAACCAGAAAAAGGTAATGATTGTTACAAAAAAAGAACGGCCACAAAGATTCTCAATCCAGCGGCGGAAGATCGTCGAAGCTATTGCTGAAATCATCGCGGCGACTTACGTGGCGATGGAGGCGGTGCGACGCACTGGTGGCGGCGACGGCGTGGTGCAGTGGCGGCGAGCGGTGGTCGGTGGGCGGCGGCGTCCGGACCCTCGGGCGGCGGCAAATGTGTTGGCGGCGGACGACGCTGGCTCGGCCGGTCGGCGATGGCGGCAGGCCCCTGGCGCGTCGGTGACAGCGGCGGGCGGCGGTGGGCGGCGCGGCGGCGGCGGCGGCTGACGGCGGCCCGGCCGGTCGCTCAGCGCAGCGCAGGCCCATCGACCTCAGGCAGTGCGGCGGCGTCCGTCTCACGGGGCTGACTAGCGTGGGCTGCCTCGCTGCAGCGCGCGCCCCGTGCGTGTTCACTGGCGCAGCCACGGCTCACTTGCAGCAAACGTGGCGGCCGGTTGGCGCATTCCATGCGAGAAGTGTACGGCGTCTTGCCGGGGAAGATGTAGTGTAGCGACAAAGTCACTACGGGAACGCATCCGCACTTCTGACACCAATTGTACAGGATAGCGGGTATGGGCAGGCGGTGGGCGTTGTGGAATAATAGGGTAATTTTAGAGAAAGGCCATTTATTGGCTAAAACACGTTGAAAGGGGATACATAGGCCTAGGGAGGTGAGGGTGAGCCAGAGCTTATAATTTAGCGAACATTGTTCGCGAAGCTACCGAAAGATGTTGTCTGCCAAAACTAAGTCCACAGTGCTGCAGCACCGGGAGAAGCGGGAGATGTTCAATGCTACAGGGCGCGCATCCGACTCGCGGGTGAGCAAGAATACAAGGGAGAGGGGGCCCGGCGACGGACGACCGGGTATATTCGACGCACCACGCGGCTTCCTCCACCCTGATTGGTCAGGACCGAGCAAACTGTGCGGGCGGCATGGAATTTTCCAGATCGTTGCCTGCTAAGCGACGCCTGGCACGACGTTACCTCGTCAGCACATGAGAGAGGCACGAGAACAAGGTGCCCTTCCTCGGTGCTGACTTTCTGTTACTAGTCCATGGGACGAAAGAATTTACAGGCAGCTAACACTGCCGCCGTGGTTTGGACGTAATGGAAAAATGAAGTTACCGGTTTGAGGCTCATATAATAAAGTAAAATCCCTTATTGTCTGGCTCATCCTTTACACTTCTTTACTGCATACCTCGCTCTCTCAGCTTGACGAATTAACACCGAAATTGCGTCGCTATGAATTATTATGGCTTCTATGACATCTCCTTCTAAATCGAGAAACGTTTCTATGGAAACGACAGGATTTTCTTTTGGGATACATCTCCTTTCCCATGCACTATTCCTACATTACTGCAGACCTCGCTCCCTCACAGTGACGAATTAACACAGAAATTGCGCCGCTATGAAATACTGTGGGTTCTATGACTACTCCTTCTAATTCGAGTAACGTTTCTATGGAAACGACAGGATTTTCTTTTGGGATACCAGTATTTCCGACGCACTATTCCTTCTTTACTGCAACCCTCGCTCCCACACTTTGACGAATTAACACAGAAATTGCGTCGCTATGAAATACTATGGGTTCTATGACTTCTCCTTCTAAATCGAGTAACGTTTCTATGAAAAGGACGGGATTTTCTTTTGGGATACGACTATCTCCCTTCCGATGCACTGTTCCTTCTTTACTGCATCCCTCGCTCCCTCACATTGACGAATTAACACAGAAAATGCGTCGCTATGAAATACTATGGGTTCTATGATTTCTCATTTTAATTCGAGTAACGTTTCTAAGGAAACGACAGGATTTTCTTTTGGGATACGACTATCTGCTTCCCGGTGCACAATTCCTTCTTTACTGCATCCCTCCCTACCTCACTTTGACGAATTACACAGAAACTCCTTCGCATTGATATACTGTGGGTTCTATGACATCTCATTCTAAATCGAGTAACGTTTCTATGGAAACAACAGGATTTCCTTTTGGGGTACGAGTATCTCCTATCTGATGCACTATTCCTTCTTTACTGCAGCCCTCACTCCCTCACATTGACGAACTAACAGAGAAATTGCGTCGCTATGAAATACTATGGTTTCTAAGACATATCCATCTAAATCGAGTAACGTTTCTATGGAAACGACAGGATGTTCTTTTGGAATACGAGTATCTCCTTTCCGATGCACTATTCCTTCTTTACTGCATACCTCGCACCCTCACATTGGCGAATTAACACAGAAATTGCGTCGCTATGTAATACTATGGGTTCTATGACTTCTCCTTCTAAATGCAGTAACGTTACTATGGAAACGACAGGATTTTCTTTTGGGATACGAGTATCTCCTTTCCGATGCACTATTCCGTCTCAATTGCATCCCTCGCTCCCTCACATCGTTGAATTAACACAGAAATTGCAACGCTCTGAAATACTATGGGTTGGAAGACATCTTCTTCTAAATCGAGTAACTTTTCTATGCAATCGACAGGATTTTCTTTTGGGATAAGAGTAAGTACTTTCCGATGCACTCTTGCATCTTCACTGCATCCCTCGCTCCCTCACATTAACGAATTAACACAGAAATTGCCTCGCTATGAAATACGTTGGTTTCTATGACATCTCCTTTTAAATCGAGTAACGTTTCTATGGATATGACAGGATTTTCCTTTGGGATACGAGTATCTCCTTTCCGACGCACTATTGCTTCTTTACTGCTTCGCTCGCTCACTCACATTGACGAACTAACACAGATATTGCGTTGCCATGAAATACTATGGGTTCAAGACTTCTTCTTCGAAATCGAGTAACGTTTCTATGGAAACGACAGGATTTTCTTGTGGGATACGAGTATCTCCTTTCCGATGCACTATTCCTTCTTTACTGCATCCCTTTCTCCCTCACATTGACGAATTAACACAGAAATTGCGTCGCTATGAAATACTATGTGTTCTATGACTTCTCGTTCTAAATCGAGTAACGTTTCTATGGAAATGACAGGACTTTCTTTTGGGATACGAGTATCTCCTTTCTGATGCACTATTCCTTCCTTACTGCATCACTCGCTCCCTCACTTTGACGAATCAACACTGTAATTGCGTCGCTATGAAATACTATGTGTTCTATGACATCTCATTCTAAATCGAGTAACGTTTGTATAGAAACGACAGGATTTACTTTTGGGAAACGAGTTTCTCCTTTCTGATGCACTATTCCTTCCTTACTGCATCACTCGCTCCCTCGCATTGACGAATTAATACAGAAATTGCGTCGCTATGAAATACTATGTGTTCTATGACTTCTCGTTCTAAATCGAGTAACGTTTCTATGGAAATGACAGGATTTTCTTTTGGGATACGAGTATCTCCTTTCCGATGCACTATTCCTTCCTTACTCCATCCCTCGCTCCCTCACATTGACGAATTAACACAGAAATTACGTCGCCATGAAATACTATGTGTTCTATGACTTCTACATCTAAATCGAGTAACGTTTCTATGGAAACGATAGGATTTTTTTTGGGATGCGAGAATCTCCTTTCTGATGCACTATTCCTTCTTTGCTGCATCCCTCGCTCCCTCACATTGACGAATTAACACAGAAATTGCGTCGCTATGAAATACTATAGGTTCTGTGACATCTCCGTCTAAATGGAGTAACGTTTCTATGGAAACGACAGGATATTCTTTTGGGATACGACTATCTGCCATCCGATGCACTATTCCTTCATTACTGCATCCCTCGCTCCCTCACATTGACGAATTCACACAGAAATTGCGTCGCTATGAAATACTATGTGTTCTATGACTTCTCCTTCTAAATCGAGTAACGTTTCTATGGAAACGACAGGATATTCTTTTAGGATACGACTATATCCTTTCCGATGCAATATTCCTTCTTTACTGCATCCCTCGCTCCCTCACATTGACGAATTAACACAGAAATTGCGTCGCTATGAGATACTATGGGTTCTATGAATCCTCCTTCTAAATCGAGATCGTTTCTATGGAAACGACAGGATTTTCATTTTTGATGCGAGTATCTCCTTTCCGATGCACTATTCCTTCTTTATTGCATCCCTCGCTCCCTCACATTGACGAATTAATACAGAAACTGCGTCGCTATGAAATACTATGGGTTCTATGACTTCTCCTCCTAAATCGAGTATCGTTTCTATGGAAACAACGGGATCTACTTTTGGGATTCGACTATATCCTTTCCGATGCACGATTCCTTCTTTATTGCATCCCTCGCTCCCTCACATTGACGAATTAACACAGAAATTGGGTCGCTATGAATTAATATGTGTTCTATGACTTCTCTTTCTAAATCGAGTAACGTTTCTATGAAAACGACAGGATTTTCTTTTGGGACGCAAGTATCTCCTTTCAGATGCACTATTCCTTCTTTACTGCATTCCTCGCTCCATCACATTGAGGAATTAACACAGAAATTGCGTCGCTATGAAATACTGTAGGTTCTATGACATCTCCTTCTAAATCGAGTAAAGTTTCTATGGAAACGACAGGATTTTCTTTTGGGATACGAGTAATTCCTTTCCGCTGCACTATTCCTTCTTTACTGCATCCCTCGCTCCTTCACATTGACGAATTCATACAGAAATTGCGTCGCTATGAAGTACTATGGGTTCTATGATTTCTCATTTTAATTCGAGTACCGTTTATATGAAAACGACAGGATTTTCTTTTGGGATACGTCTATTTGCTTCCCGGAGCACTACTCCTTCCTTACTGCATCCCTCGCTACATCACATTGACGAATTAACACAGAAATTGCGTCGCCATGAAATACAGTGTGTTCTATGACTTCTCCTTCTAAATCGAGTAACGTTTCTATGAAAAGGACGGGATTTTCTTTTGGGATACGACTATCTCCCTTCCGATGCACTGTTCCTTCTTTACTGCATCCCTCGCTCCCTCACATTGTTGAATTAACACAGAAATTGCGTCGCTCTGAAATACTATGGGTTTTATGACATCTACTTCCAAATCGAGTAACGTTTCTATGAAATCGACAGGATTTTCTTTTGGGATACGAGTATCTACTCTCCGATGCACTATTCCTTCTTTACTGCATCCATTGCTCCCTCACATTGACGAATTAAGACAGAAATCGCGTCGCTATGAAATACTATGTGTTCTATGACTTCTCCATCTACATCGAGTAACGTTTCTATGGAAACGATAGGTTTTCTTTTGAGATGCGAGTATCTCCTTTCAGATGAACTATTCCTTCTTTACTGCATCCCTCGCTCCCTCACATTGACGAATTAACACAGAAATTGCGTCGCTATGAAATAGTATGGTTTCTATGACATTACTTTCTAAGTCGAGTAACGTTTCCATGGAACCGACTGGATTTTTCTTTGGGATACGAGAATCTCCTTTCCGATCCACTATTCCTGCTTCACTGAATCCCTCGCTCCCTCTCATTGTCGAATTAACACAGAAATTGCGTCGCTGTGAAATACTATGGGTTCACGACTTCTTCTTCTAAATCGAGTAACGTTTCTATGGAAACGACAGGATTTTCTTTTGGGATACGAGTATCTCCTTTCCGATGCACTATTCCTTCTCTACTGCATCCCTTTCTCCCTCACATTGACGAATTAACACAGAAATTGCGTCGCCATGAAATACAATGGGTACAATGACTTCACATTCAAAATCAAGTAACGTTTCTAAGGAACCGACAGGATTCTCTTTTAGGATACGAGAATCTTCTTTCCGATGCACTATTCCTTCTTTACTACATCCCTCGCTCCCTAACTTTGACGATTTAACACAGAAATTGCTTCGCTTTGAAACACTATGGGTTCTATGACTTCTCATTCTAAATCGAGTAGCGTTTGTATAGAAACGACTGGATTTTCTTTTGGGATACGAGTATCTCCTTTCTGATGCACTATTCCTTCTTTACTGCATCCCTTTCTCCCTCACAATAACGAATCAACACAGAAATTGCGTTGCTATGAAATAATACATTTTCTATGACTTCTCCTTCTAAATCGAGTAACTTTTCTTTGGAAACTACAGGATTTTCTTTTCTGATGCGAGTATCTCTTTTCCGATGGACTATTCCTTCATTATTGCATCCCTCGCTCCCTCACATTGACGAATTAACACAGAAATTGCGTCGCTATGAAATACTATGGGATCTATGGCTTCTCCTTCTAAATCGAGAAACGTTTCTATGGAAACAAAGGGATTTACTTTTGGGATTCGACTATATCCTTTCCGATGCACGATTCCTTCTTTACTGCATCCCTCGCTCCATTACATTGACGAATTAACACAGACATTGCGTCGCTATGAAATAGTATGGGTTCTATGACATCACTTTCTAAATCGAGTAACGTTTCTATGTAAGCGACAGGATTTTTCTTTGGGTTACGAGAATCTCCTTTCCGATCCACTAATCCTGCTTTACTGCATACCTCGTTCCCTCACATTGACGAATTAACACAGAAATTGCGTCGCTATGAAATACTATGTGTTCTATGACATCTCCTTCTGAATCGAGTAACGTTTCTATGGAAACGACAGGATATTCTTTTGGGATACGAGTATCTCCTTTCTGATGCACTATTCCTTCTTTACTGCATCCCTCGCTCCCTCAAATTGACGAATTAACTCAGAAATTGCGTCGCTATAAAATACTACGTGATCTATGACTTCTCCATCTAAATCGAGTAACGTTTCTATGGAAACGACAAGATTTTCTTTTGGGATACGAGTATTTCCGATGCACTATTCCTTCTTTACTGCATCCCTCGCTCCCTCACATTGTTGAATTAACACAGAAATTGCGTCGCTCTGAAATACTATGGGTTTTATGACATCTTCTTCTAAATCGAGTAACGTTTCTATGCAAACGACAGGATTTTCTTTTGGGATACAAGTATCTACCCTCCGATGAACTCTTCCTTCTTTACTGCATCCCTCGCTCCCTCACATTGACGTATTAATACAGAAATTGCCTCGCTATGAAATACTATGTGTTCTATGACTTCTCCATCTAAATCGAGTAACGTTGCTATCGAAACGATAGAATTTTCTTTTGGGATGCGAGTATCTCCTTTCAGATGCACTATTCCTTCTTTACTGCATCCCTCGCTCCCTCACATTGACGAATTAAGACAGAAATTGCGTCGCTATGAAATAGTATGGGTTCTATGACATCACTTTCTAAATCGAGTAACGTTTCCATGGAAACTATAAAATAAATAAAATAAAATAAAATAAAATAAAATATTAATTATTTTGTCTGTATGATTGTCTCTCCTATGAGTCGTCAGGTTTTAATTATTCGGTATCAGACGCTTGACAATGGCTTTTTCGTAAAGGCAATGTTACTCGTAGTTGACCGTGAAATAAAACTGAAATAATCGGACTTCGTAATTAAATCGTTACCAAAGACTGCTGCGGTAGGTGCGGACTCATAATCTAAATCTCAATATTACAATAATTTGCCAGCCATGCCAAAACGTCGTACTGAGGTGATTGTCTACTAAACAAAAAATTACACAGTTAGTTAAATCAGATATATTCAATGAATAAGCCTACAGTTCATAATCCTACTTACTTTTATAAATATAAATTCTTTTCAGAATCGAATGCCTAGTATGGTTGTAACTCGCAGTAATTTTCTATAATATGAAATATGGCGGTGTGCCAGACAATAAACTGAAATACGTGCTTCTCGCACCACTTCTACCAGAGCTCTCTTTTCTTAATCAAACATAGGAGTAACGTAATTGTGCTTTTGGTTTATCAGCGACACAGCGCTGCAGTTGTGTGCCATAGGCTTTATTTATTTGTCACTGATTATTTATTTAATTAATATCTCGCGTTTCCGTGGAAACTCACGCTCGGCATGCAAATGTGCCTTTATATTGCCCCCTGAATTGCGAGGCGAAAGGACACACCTGCAGGCGAGCAATTCACCTAAAGGCACAAGAAAATCTAAGTTATCTACAACTATTTACATGACCTACATTATACACATTATACACATTATATACAAACTTTGAATGACGCGGGTGCGCCGTAAAAGTTCTTATGTTGGCAGATAGAGTGCGCGCATGCGCAGAAGCGTCTGTGTGACTGCCGTTATGTCGTACAGTTAGATCACACGGCACAGTATTGCAGTTCATATTGTTCGTGTGCGCGCGTTTCTCAGTCGTTGCACAAAGAAAATATTCAACCAAGATTACATATGAAGACTACATTCTATGACAGGTAACTTAGTTTTAAATTTACAATATTCGTTATAACACAATACAACTTAGATTGTTGAATGTTCTTAGTTACATAGTATTGTTTTGAAATACTTCAAAGAAAAATGTCCGTATGTTTCAGGTGCGTTGACCTATACACATCGTGTCGTTATCACAGTTCATATTCATCTGCTGCACAATAATTTTTTTTTTTTTTTTTACAGGTTAGTATCGTCGTGGTAAAGTTTTTTGATCACAGTAACATCGTTGTATAACAACGTGATTAATACATAAGCGTGTCCATTTCCCATTTCCATTATAGTGATGCAGTTCGTTGTGAGTAAAAGCATTGCTTATTACAGATCAGACGTAACCCGTCGAGTAATTGGTCCACGTGCAGTTCGTTTTTTTTTTTTTTTACATTCCGTGGAAGCTTGGTTGCAGAACCTCGGACGGCACATAGCTGGCGTCGATCCTTGGACAGTCCAGGTAAGAGTGTCCGTCACATTTCGAGAACATTTCATTCCCTGAAGTTCCAACCAAAATTCTTCCACCCGTCGTGTTGTTTTCTGGACAGGCACTTTGTGTCCATCTAATCTAGTTAACATCTTGAAGTTGGGTACTGTAGTAATGTCACTAGACGATGCACGAATTATTCACATCACATTTTCAGTTTTTTGCTGAATATAGCTCACCTAAATGTTCGTAGTTATTAATCGAGGAAATCGTTCATCGCGTTTACATAGGTACGATGCATAATGAATGGCATTAACCGTTTCCTTCACATAGGTTTCTGCGTAGTTGCAGAGTTAGTAATGTTCGTTAATGTCCGTGAACAGAAGTTCACTATGCAATGTCTTTTTGGCACTCGTTTTGTTCAAATCTTTACATGATACATCAGTTAAAAAAATAAGTAATTATACATACACACGTCACATATTTTCTTAGCATAAACATAATACAGTTGCACATAAACATGTTTACATCATCATTACATAGCTATAGGTTATTACATTGTGTCACATTTGATTACATGAATTGCAGATATTTACGTCCTCTTTAGCGGTTTTGCTGGGATATTATCGATGTTTTTTGTGATGTCATCTGAAATTAAGATAGGTTAGACACAACATTCATTACATCAGTAGGCAAGACCAGGCGTTTTCACTACTCAATAAATATTCAAAATAGTAAGAGAGAGAAAATGTTCGATTCCTCGCGTTTTGTGCGTGTGTGTAGAGTGTCTGTGTGGCCTTGACTACTGATAGATGCTTTTCGTGTTGAGAGATGAGCCTCTAATCTATTTCTCAAAGTAAAAGATCGCTTCACAGATGACGTCTGTCAGTTCGTCAGGTGTCATACCAAGTCAGTGGTACCTACAATAACAAATGTTCCGTGAAAAATTAATATGTCATTCACTGCTACGTAATCATAAATTTTACTTTAATATTCAGTCTTCTCGGTGGAGCTGCGGCGTTGAAAGAAAAGTTCTTCTGTCTTCAACTGCGACTCTGGAACGCTGAAATGAAAATTTCTATACTACTTATTATCTGTGTTGTAGCAACAGAGTTTTTCGAGTTGCTTAGCAATATTTTGATGGGTATGACTTTGACATTATTCAGCATGAAATGCTCTAAGATCTCGGTGTGCGTATAGCCCAATAATTTTGTTAGTTCTACGATGTTGTAACAGATACGCACCAGGGTGCGGTATGTTAACAATTATATAAGGTCCTTCATATAGCAGACGCCACTTAGCGTTGCGTCGTTTGAGTGCAACAGATTTATGATGAGTACGAAGTAGTACAAGCATTCCTACCTCGTATTTTTGTTTTCTTTTTATTATGTTTCTGTGATGTTTGTTTCGTATTTGTGCGTGATGTGTCAATGCAGTAAATACTTCTTTTATTTTCTGTTCAGGTGTGATTTCCTTGTCTGACAACTTAGGTAATGGTTCTATCCACTGATCGTTCTGTTTGCAATTGAACATGATCTCGTTAGGTGTGTAATTTGTATCGTAAATATTTAAGTTATTGTGTACGTCTTCGAAAAGACTTAGGTAGGACACCCAATTAGTATGTTTTGATGAAATATAGGTCCTCATGAAACGGTTTAATTCTCGGAAAAGTCTCTCGGTCGCGTTACATTGTGGACTAAACCTCGAAATAAATATACTTTTAATGTTATTTTCCTTCAAGAAATTTCTCTATTTGTACCCAGAGTAGTATGCTGCATTATCTGATAGAATTGCTTTAGGTTTTCCCACGTGCGTCAGGTAATCACTTGAGAATCTTCGTATTATAGCACTTGCAGTGGCGGATTTTAAAGCTTAAAGTTTAACATGTTTAGAAAATATATCGTAAAAAGCTAAGCTATATTTGACGCCTCCAGAGCTTGCTGGATGCGGTCCACTGATGTCAGTACACAGAATTGCCAGGGGTTTACTAGGTAAAATAGAATGTAAATCTGTTTTTGTGGATAAATTCTGAGGTTTTGATTTTTGACATATGACACATGTTTTCAGTTCCCTGTAAATTTTTCTTCTCATATTGCTAAAATAACAGTATGTACTGAGCTTCGCTAAACACTTTTTTGTCCCATAATGACCCCAAACTAAGTGTGTGTGCCAAATTAAATTACGTTCAGACTCTTTGGGAATGCATACGCACCAGTTAGTAGCATTTGGATGTCGGCGGTAAAATAGCACATCATTGTGTAACTTGTAATACTTAGTCAAAGGATGATTGTGTTTTTCTACCAGTAATGTTATTATTTTATACCAGTGAGGATCAGATTTTTGTAATTTAGCCATGTTTCTGCACATATCAATATAATATTGGTGATACTGCTTGTCTTGCATTAAGAGAATCCTGTAGTCATTTATATTTTCTAAGTCACTGTTGGTATCATTTATACCTTGTGGAAGTCTAGACAAAGTGTCTGCAATGGTGTTGTCCTTACCTCTTATGTACTTAATTTCAAAAGAGTAGTTCTGAAGTGTAACTGCCCATCGTGATAGTCTAGGATGTACAAGTTTACAAGTTAACAAAAATGTCAGGGCCTGGTGATCGGTGTAAATTACTGTATGTTTTCCAAATAAATTATAATTGAATTTCTTGAATGCCCATACTATGGAAAGTGTTTCTAACTCAGTAGTAGAGTATGTACGCTCACATTCAGTTAGAGTGCGACTCGCAAACCCAATAATTCTTATCTGTTCCTCCTCTTTATTCTTTACAACTTGAAATAAGCAACAGCCCAAGCCAGTACGTGAAGCGTCACAAGTCATACAAAAATCTAAATTGAAATCTGGATGGCTCAATATGTTAGCATTCACTAAAGCATGTTTAATTGTATTAAAGTCATTCTGGCACTGTTCCGACCAGATCCAAACTTGATTCTTTCTGAGTAGATTTAGCAGATGTTTACTGTTCAAAAGTGGTTGTGGCAAAAAACGTCTGAAAAATGAACATAGCCCAAGGAATGATTTTAACTGCTTTTTAGTTCGAGGGCTAGGAAAGTTTCTGATAGCATCTAATTTACTGGGATCCGGACGTATGCCCTGTGAATTAATGATATGTCCTAAATACTTTATCTCACTGCAACCAAACTTTGATTTTCTAAGATTGACTGTGACTCCAGCTTGTGCAAATTTTTCTAAAATTCTTTGAAGTGTGTCAACGTGTTCATTCCAAGACTGTGTAGCTGTCAGTATATCATCTACATAGTGTGTGACTGTCTCAACTAAATCGTCGCCAAGCACGGTATCCAGGGCTGTAATGAATACCCCAGAGCTGACATTCAGTCCGAAGGGTAGAACACAAAACTGATAGGTTCGCCCCCCGAACATAAATGCAGTATATTTCCGAGAATCAGGAGTGATACCCACCTGCCAAAACGAATTAGCGAGATCTATTGTGGAAAAATATTTTGCATCTAGAAATTTCTGTAATTGCTCTTCTAAATTTTCAGGTTTTGTGTGAACCGGTAAAATTATTTCATTAATAGCTCGTGCGTCTAACACTAACCTAATGCTTCCATTTGATTTTTTTGACAACAAGTAGAGGACTACAGTAAGGTGAGGTGGATGGTTCAATGACCTTCCAGTCTAACATTTGTTTTAATTCTTGCCACACAGCAGGTCGTTGAGATAACGGTACGTTATATGTCTTATGGTAGAAGATCTTGTGAGGCTTAACTTCAATCTTGTACACATACGTGTTGATAACACCTAATCGTTTGGTAAAAACTTGTAAATATTTGGATAACACTTCCTGTAGTTTTATACGTTCATGTACACTGAGAGCTGTATCTTCACTTATCTTATGATCAAGCAATGTTTTCAAGTCCATTAGCTCTGCGTCAGATGAGTGTGTTTGCATGTCTTGAATGTCTTTGTCAAGTACTAACTGAACCTTGTACCCAGTACAGTGTTTGTCATGCTTTAGAGTTCTCCTGTCCAAATCAATAATAATTACCCTGCTTTTATCATTTAAAATACATTTACCTTTGGAGAAGTCTATAATGCAGTCCTTCTCGCTCATAATATCTATTCCTAATATGCAATTAGTCACAAGGTTTTGTACAACCAGGAATGGCCATTGTACGGTTCCATTACCTATTTTAACGTTTACAAAAACTTGCTTCGTAACCCTACATGACTTATTACCTAGTGCAGTCGTTATTTTACAGTTTTGGGCAGGAAACTCAGGCACAGGTTCCAATTATCACATCTTTTTATAAAAATTAAAAGATAAAACGCTCACAGCTGCACCTGTATCTAGGATAATAGTAGTTGGAATCCCACCTACTACACCAGTAGTGGATGCTAAAACAATTTCATTTGTGTTTAAACGACATTGTGTACTGTCTTGTAAAAGTTCATCTGATATATTGTTATTGTGGTTGTATCTTATAAATACAACAGGTAGTTTTTGTTTAGAATTACTCGGCATATCATTATTCTGTTGTTCAAGTGTGGTGTCAAATAACTGATTAACATTGAAGCCGCCCCCCAAGGATTCTTCAGCCACGACCTGGGGCAAAGTAGTGACTGTTTCTAGTTTGTTGGATTAGCATTTGTACTAGGTACTGACACTGATTGAGGTTGTGCATCAGGTGTCATTTCTATTATATTCACATTCGGATATTGCCTATTATGATCTCCAAACTTTTGCGGTTGTTGTTGCTGTTGCGCATTATAACTTACCTGTCGGTCGTAAGGTATGCTCCAATTTTGACCTGATGGCTGCTGTGGTAAAGCAGAGTTTGAATGAAAGTACTGATCGTTACGAGTCCAACCTTGATGCTGTCTTGGCTCGTTGTTATTATTATTTCTATTTCTGTTTGTGTTTTTGTTATTACCTTTGTATCCGTTGTTACCGTTGTAGTTATTACCGCGGTGCCTTTTGTATGGATTGCCGCATGAAATGTTATTACTGTTGTAACTATTGTTTGTATTGGAATACGCGTGTTGATTTTGATTTCCGTACTGAGACGGCATGTGAGTTTGCTGTTTTTGTTGTACCGCGTATCCAACTGTGGGCGCGCCAGAATTGTGTTGGCAATCCTGCATGTTTTGCATACCACTAGTTTAAACATTGTGGCTGCTGTTTTGCCGCGCGAAGCGCTGATCTTCAAGTAACATGTCAACCGAATCTAAAGCTGTTAAAAAATAATCTGAATCGTCATCCGGGATATGTAGGAGTTTTTCTTTAATGTTGAAAGGCAATTTGGCCTTCAACGCACGGAGTATATCTCGCGTTGCGACTGGTTCGTCTAAAAAGTGTCCCATGTTCAAGTATTTTTCAAAATATCTGCGTAAGTTACCATTTTTACTGTTAAAAGTTTCAGGTTCTAAAATTTGTCTTCTGAGTCGCTCCTGAACGGATTGCGACCAGAATTTGTTCAGAAAAGCACGCTCAAACTCACTGTACGTGGTACATACGTCAGCTTGACTGTATGCCCAGACAGCTGCATCGCCTTGGATGTAACCGACAATATATGACATCTTTTTCCGGTCACTCCAAGTGCGTGGAAATGCGTTACTAAAAGATTGGAGAAAAATCACCGGATGAATGGTTCGTTTTTCTGGGATAAAAATCTGAAATTGCCTGTGTTTCATTAAGCTTTCGTCTTCCTTTGCATTATGATATGGATTTGTCCCACTGTAATTACTGCTATGTCCAGCTGGCGAGTAATTACGATAATGTTGCTGTGGTTTACCATGATAATAGCTTGTGTTTGTGTTTGCACATCGTGGTATGTGTTGTAGTCGTGGTGTGTTTTGTTCTTGTGTGTTTGTCGTGTGCGGTATGTGTGTGTCATACTCGAATGTATATTGGTTCCTAAACTGTGCATTTTGACTGATATTTTCGTTACATTCAGACTGTGGTCGATCGGTGAATTGTCTCATGGGTGCAGTGACGGATTGTACTGCGTCACTGATCAGCTGTTTGTTATTAGTAATGTATTGCGCTACGGAGTCGTGGACAATTGTTGGTAAATTTTCACGTAAGCATCTATCAAAATGTTTGTCTTTGTTGACTACCCAATCATGAAATTCTTTATTAATATTTTGAAAATGAGCTGTGGCATCAGATTGTAAGATGTCAGTCAGGTGTTGTTCAACATTGTCAAATTTATTCTGTACGTCAGTAATTCGTTTTTCAAGGTTGTCATGTACTGAAGGATATGTTTGAATTTGTTCAGTAAGAACTTCACACGTGACATTAAGGTTTTTTACTTGTGTCTGTAAAAGTGCTACGTCAGTTGTAGTCTTTTCTTGTCTCGTATTAAGCTGGGAAAATTTAGCATTGAGTTCAGTCATCTGTTTGGTCAGTGTGGCGTCTATAAGTTCCACACGCTTACATAAAGTGTCATTACCTGTCTTGAGTGCTATGAGATCAGTTTTGATTGCGTCATTTTGTGTCTTTAACTGTTCATTTTGCGTCTGTAAGGTTGCCATGTTTTCGGCGTTTTGTTTCATTAGCATTTGTAACATGTCGGCAATGTTTACCGTTTGCAAGGTCTCTGCCCCCGCCGCGTCATTAGACGTGACGTCATGCATTAACATGGGCTCTGATTGAGACTTTGAAATTTTTGTGGTGGAAGGCCTATTGTCAAAATTTTCGTCAACACTCGCGTCAATGTTTGATGAATCGTCACTTCCGGTTGCTGTCGTAAAGTCATTTTCTAACATTTGTCTCTCGTCCGAGTCGGATTGCGTCTGAATAGTACGTCTTTTCTGTTCCATTTTTGCGTATTGTTTTCTAGTTATTACCATGCCACACGTGATATATGTTTCAAGAAAATATTTGACACTGATTTTAAAATAAAATACAGTTGAGCATGAATCGGTCGTAGCAACAATGGCTGTCTGTTAATTTAAAAATATAAACTGAATTTGAGATTATTGGTAATGGCTGCTGGCCATGTTACATGATATCGTACAGAAGTCGGCCATATTGTACACTCGTGTATTGGTATTGTTGCATACGTTATTGTTTAAGGAAAAATACTGAGAATGGAATTTATCACTGAAACTGTTATGCGGAAAAGAAACACTACAGAATTTTACTGAAAAGCTAATACACTGAATTATACGTCTGGTCAAGCCTGCTAATGCAAAGATGCTGCGTCTTACCTTATTTTGCTGGAAGCTTCTTTGCGTCTTCCCGCAAAATTTTATAATTGGCAAATATCTTCTGATTTTTGTTATTTCTCATATAGTCAAGTCCAGGTCCAGAAAGTTGATTTTTCACATGAAACAAAGAGAACAATGTAACAATTGACAAAATAACAAGTCCGACACGCAGTCGCCAATATAAAATTAATAAAATAAAATAAATAAAATAAAATATTAATTATTTTATCTGTATGATTGTCTCTCCTATGAGTCGTCAGGTTTTAATTATTCGGTATCAGACGCTTGACAATGGCTTTTTCGTAAAGGCAATGTTACTCGTAGTTGACCGTGAAATAAAACTGAAATAATTGGACTATGTAATTATCTCGTTACCAAAGACTGCTGCGGTAGGTGCGGACTCATAATCTAAATCTCAATATTACAATAATTTGCCAGCCATGCCAAAACGTCGTACTGAGGTGATTGTCTACTAAACAAAAAATTACACAGTTAGTTAAATCAGATATATTCAATGAATAATCCTACAGTTCATAATCCTACTTACTTTTATAAATATAAATTCTTTTCAGAATCGAGTGCCTAGTATGGTTGAAACTCGCAGTAATTTTCTATAATATGAAATATGGCGGTGTGCCAGACAATAAACTAAAATACATGCTTCTCGCACCACTTCTACCAGAGCTCTCTTTTCTTAATCAAACATAGGAGTAACGTAATTGTGCTTTTGTTTTATCAGCGACACAGCGCTGCAGTTGTGTGCCATAGGCTTTATTTATTTGTCACTGATTATTTATTTAATTAATATCTCGCGTTTCCGAGGAAACTCACGCTCGGCATGCAAATGTGCCTTTATAAAACGACAGGATTTTTCTTTGGAATTCGAGAATCTCCTTTTCGATCCACTATTCCTGCTTCACTGAATCCCTCGCTCCCTCTCATTGTCGAATTAACACAGATATTGCGTCGCTATAAAACACTACAGATTCAATGAGAACTCCTTCTAAATCGAGTAACGTTTCTATGGAAACGACAGGATATTCTTTTGGGATACGACTATCTGCCATCCGATGCACTATTCCTTCATTACTGCAACCCTCGCTCCATCACATTGACGAATTAACACAGAAATTGCGTCGCTATGAAATACTATGTGTTCTATGACTTCTCCTTCTAAATCGAGTAACGTTTCTATGGAAACGACTGGATATTCTTTTGGGATACGACTATCTCCTTTCCGATGCAATATTCCTTCTTTACTGCATCCCTCGCTCCCTCACATTGACGAATTAACACAGAAATTACGTCGCTATGAGGTACTATGGGTTCTATGACTCCTCCTTCTAAATCGAGATCGTTTCTATGGAAACATCAGGATTTTCTTTTGGGATACAACTATCTGCTTTCCGATGCACTATTCCTTCTTAACTGCATCCATCGCTCCATCACACTGACGAATTAACACAGAAATTGCGTCGCTATGAAATACTATAGGTTCTATGACATCTCCTTCTAAATCGAGTAACGTTTCTATGGAAACGCCAGGATTTTCTTTTGGGATACGAGTAATTCCTTTCCGCTGCACTATTCCTTCTTTACTGCATCCCTCGCACCCTCACATTCACGAATTCACACAGAAATTGCGTCGCTATGAAATACTATGGGTACTATGATTTCTCATTTCAGTTCGAGTATCGTTTCTATGGAAACGACAGGATTTTCTTTTGGGATACGACTATCTGCTTCCCGGTGCACTACTCCTTCATTACTGCTTCCCTCGCTACATCACATTGACGAATTAACACAGAAATTGCGTCGCCATGAAATACAATGGGTTCTATGACTTCTCATTCTAAATCAAGTAACGTTTCTAAGGAACCGACAGGATTCTCTTTTCGGATACGAGAATCTTCTTTCCGATGCACTATTCCTTCTTTACTGCATCAATCGCTCACTCACATTGACGAATTAACACAGAAATTGCTTCGCTTTGAAATAATATGGGTTCTATGACTTCTCATTGTAAATCGAGTAACGTTTGTATAGAAACGACAGGATTTTCTTATGGGATACGAGTATCTCCTTTCTGATGCACTATTCCTTTTTTACAGCATCCCCCGCTCCCTCACATTGACGAATTAATACACAGATTGCGTCGCTATGAAATACTATGGCTTCTATGACTTCTCCTTCTAAATCAGGTAACGTTTCTATGGAAACCACAAGATTTCCATTTGGGATACGAGTATCTCCTTTCCGATGCACTGTTCCTTCTTTACTGCATCCCTCGCTCCCTCAAATTGACCAATTAACACAGAAATTGCGTCGTTATAAAGTACTATGTGTTCTATGACTTCTCCTTCTAAATCGAATATCGTTTCTATGGAAACGACAGGATTTTCTATTGGTATACGAGTATTTCCGATACACTACTCCTTCTTTACTGCAACCCTCGCTCCCACACATTGTTGAATAAACACAGAAATTGCGTCGCTCTGAAATACTATGGGTTCTATGACATCTTCTGAATCGAGTAACGTTTCTATGCAAACGAAAGGATTTTCTTTTGTGATACGAGTATCTACTCTCCGATGCACTCTTCCTTCTTTACTGCATCCCTCGCTCCCTCACATTGACGAATTAATACAGAAATTGCCTCGCTATGAAATACTATGGGTTCCATGACAACTCCTTTTAAATCGAGTAACGTTTCTATATAAATGACAGGATTTTCTTTTGGGATACGAGTATCTCCTTCCCGATGCACTATTCCTTCTTTACTGCATCCCTCGCTCCCTCACATTGACGAATTAACACAGAAATTGCGTCGCTATGAAATACTATGTGTTCTATGACTTCTCCATCTAAATCGAGTAACGTTTCTATGGAAACGATAGGATTTTCTTTTGGGATGCGAGTATCTTTTTTCCGATGCACTATTCCTTCTTTACTGTATCCCTCGCTCCCTCACATTGACGAATTAACACAGAAATTGCGTCGCTATGAAATAGTATGTGTTGTATGACATCACTTTCTAAATTCAGTAACGTTTCTATGGACACGACAGGATATTCCTTTGGGATACGACTATCTCCTTTTCGATGCACTATTACTTCTTAACTGCATCCATCGCTCCCTCAAATTGACGAATTAACGCAGAAATTGCGTCGCTATGAAATACTATGTATTCTATGACTTCTCCTTCTAAATCGAGTAACGTTTCTATGGACACGACAGGATTTTCCTTTGGGATACGACTATCTCCTTTCCGATGCACTATTCCTTCTTTACTGCATCCCTAGCTCCCTCACATTGACGAATTAACACAGAAATTGCGTCGCTATGAGATACTGTGGGTTCTATGAATTCTCCTTCTAAATCGAGATCGTTTCTATGGAAACGATAGGAATTTCTTTTGGTATACGACTATCTGCTTTCCGATGCACTATTCCTTCCTTACTGCATCCCTCGCTACATCCCATTGACGAATTAACACAGAAATTGCGTCGCCATGAAATACAGAGGGTACTATGACTTCACATTCTAAATCAAGTAACGTTTCTAAAGAACCGACAGGATTCTCTTTTAGGATACGAGAATCTTCTTTCCGATGCACTATTCCTTCTTTACTGCATCCCTCGCTCCCTAACTTTGACGAATTAACACAGAAATTGCTTCGCTTTGAAACCCTATGGGTTCTATGACTTCTCATTCTTAATCGAGTAACGTTTGTATAGAAACGACAGGATTTTCTTTTGGGATACGAGTATCTCCTTTCTGATGCACTATTCCTTCTTTACTGCATCCCTTTCTCCCTCACATTGACGAATTAAAACAGAAATTGCGTTGCTATGAAATACTACATTTTCTATGACTTCTCCTTCTAAATCGAGTAACGTTTCTATGGAAACGACAGGATTTCCTTTTTTGATGCGAATATGTCCTGTCCGATGCACTATTCCTTCTTTATTGCATCCCTAGCTCCCTCACATTGACGAATTGACACAGAAATTGCGTTGCTATGAAATACTACATTTTCTATGACTTCTCCTTCTAAATCGAGAAACGTTTCTATGGAAAGATCGGGATTTACTTTTGGGATTCGACTATATCCTTTCCGATGCACGATTCCTTCTTTACTGCATCCCTCGCTCCATCACATCGACGAATTAACACAGACATTGCGTCGTGATGAAATAGTATGGGTTCTATGACATCACTTTCTAAATCGAATAACGTTTCTATGCAAACGACAGGATTTTTCTTTGGGTTACGAGAATCTCCTTTCCGATCCACTAATCCTGCTTTACTGCATACCTCGCTCCCTCACATTGACGAATTAACACAGAAATTGCGTCGCTATGAAATACTATGTGTTCTATGACATCTCCTTCAAAATCGAGTAACGTTTCTATGGAAACGACAGGATATTCTTTTGGGATACGAGTATCTCCTTTCTGATGCACTATTCCTTCTTTAGTGCATTCCTCGCTCCCTCACATTGACGAATTAACACAGAAATTGCGTCGCTATGAGGTACTATGGGTTCTATGACTCCTCCTTCTAAATCGAGATCGTTTCTATGCAAACATCAGGATTTTCTTTTGGGATACAACTATCTGCATTCCGATGCACTATTCCTTCTTAACTGCATCCATCGCTCCATCACATTGACGAATTAACACAGAAATTGCGTCGCTATGAAATACTATAGGTTCTATGACATCTCCTTCTAAATCGAGTAACGTCTCTATGGAAACGCCAGGATTTTCTTTTGGGATACGAGTAATTCCTTTCCGCTGCACTACTCCTTCTTTACTGTATCCCTCGCACCCTCACATTGACGAATTAACAGAGGAATTGCGTCGCTATGAAATACTATGGGATGCTATGACATCTCCTTCTAAATCGAGTAACGTTTCTATGGAAACGACAGGATTTTTTCTTGGGATACGACTATCTCCGTTCCGATGCACTATTTCTTCTTTTGTACATCCCTCGCTACCTCACATTGACGAAATACCGCAGAAATTGCTTCGCTATGAAATACTATGGGTTCTATGACTTCTCCTTCTAAATCGAGTAACGTTTCTACGGAAACGACAGGATTTTCTTTTGGGATACGACTATCTGCTTTCCGATGCACTATTCCCTCTTTACTGCATCCCTCACTCCATAACATTGACGAATTAACACAGAAATTGCGTCGCTATGAAATACTATAGGTGCTATGACATCTCCTTCTAAATCGAGTAACGTTTGTATGGAAACGACAGGATTTTCTTTAGGGATACGAGTAATCTCATTCCGATGCACTATTCCTTCTTTACTGCATCCCTCGCTCCCTCTCACTGACGAAGTAACACAGAAATTGCGTCACTATGAAATACTATGTGTTCTATGACTTCTCCTTCTAAATCGAGTGACGTTTCTATGGAACCGACAGGATTCTCTTTTAGGATACGAGAATCTCCTTTCCGATGCACAATTCCTTCTTTACTGCATCCCTCGCTCCCTCACATTGACGAATTAACACAGAAATTGCTTCGCTATGAAATACTATGGGTTCTATGACATCTCATTCTAAATCGAGTAACGTTTCTATGGAAACGACAGGTTTTTCTTTTGGGATACGAGTATCACCTTTCTGATGCACTATTCCTTCTTTACTGAAACCCTCTCTCCCACACACTGACGAATTAACAGAGAAATCGCATCCTTATGAAATACTATGGTTTCTATGACATCTCCGTCTAAATCGGGTAACTTTTCTATGGAAACGACAGGATTTTCTTTTGGAATACGAGTATCTCCTTTCCGATGCACTATTCCTTCTTTACTACATCCCTCGCTCCCTCACATTGACGAATTAACACAGAAATTGCGTCGTTATGAAATACTATGTGTTCTATGACTTCTCCATCTAAATCGAGTGACGTTTCTATGGAACCGACAGGATTCTCTTTTAGGATACGAGAATCTCCTTTCCGATGCACTATTCCTTCTTTACTACATCCCTCGCTCCCTCACATTGACGAATTAACACAGAAATTGCGTCGCTATGAAATACTATGTGTTCTATGACTTCTCCTTCTAAATCGAGTAACGTTTCCATGGAAACGACAGGATTTTCTTTTGGGATACGAGTATTTCCGATGCACTATTCATTCTTTACTGCATCCCTCGCTCCCTCACATTGTTGAATTAACACAGAAATTGCGACGCTATGAAATACTATGGGTTCTATGGCTTCTTCTTCTAAATCGAGTAACGTTTCTATGCAAATGACAGGATTTTCTTTTGGGATACGAGTATCTCCTTTCCGATGCACTATTCCTTCGTTACTGCATCCCTCGCTCCCTCACATTGGCGAATTAACGCAGAAATTGCGTCGCTATGAAATACTATGTGTTCTATGACTTCTCCTTGTAAATCGAGGAACGTTTCCATGGAAACGACAGGATTTTCTTTTGGGATACGTGTATTTCCGATGCACTATTCCTTCTTTACTGCATCCCTCGCTCCCTAACATTGTTGAATTAACACAGAAATTGTGACGCTCTGAAATACTATGGGTTTTATTACATCTACTTCTAATCGAGTAACGTTTCATTGCAATTGACAGGATTTTCTTATGGGATACGAGTATCTCCTTTCCGATGCACTATTCCTACTTTACTGCATCCCTCGCTCCCTCACATCGACGAATAAATAAAGAAATTGCGTCGCTATGAAATATTATGGGTTCAATGATTTCTCCTTTTAATTCGAGTAACGTTTCTATGGAAACGACAGGAATTTCTTTTGGGATACGACTATCTGCTTCCCGGTGCACTATTCCTTCTTTACTGCATCCCTCGCTCCCTCACATTGACGAATTAACGCAGACATTGCGTCGCTATGAAATACTATGGGTTCTATGACTTCTCCTTCTAAATCAAGTCACGTTTCTATGGAACCGACAGGATTCTTTATTAGGATACGAGGATCTCCTTTCCGATGCACTATTCCTTCTTTACTGCATCCCTCGCTCCCTCACATTGACGAATTAACACAGAAATTGCGTTAATATGAAATACTATGGGTTCTATCACATCTCCTTCGAAATCAGGTAACGTTTCTATGGAACCGACAGGATTTTCTTTTGGGATACGAGTATCTCATTCCGATGCACTATTCCTACTTTACTGCATCCCTCGCTCCCACAAATTGAGGAATTAACGCAGAAATTGCGTCGCTATGAAAAACTATGGCTTATATGACTTCTCCTTCTAAATCGAGTAACGTTTCTATGGAAACGATATGATTTTCTTTTGGGATGCAAGTATCTCCTTACCGATGCACTATTTCTTCTTTACTGTATCCCTCGCACCCTCACATTGACGAATTAACAGAGGAATTGCGTCGCTATGAAATACTATGGGATGCTATGACATCTCCTTCTAAATCGAGTAACGTTTCTATGGAAACGACAGGATTTTTTCTTGGGATACGACTATCTCCGTTCCGATGCACTATTTCTTCTTTTGTACATCCCTCGCTACCTCACATTGACGAAATACCGCAGAAATTGCTTCGCTATGAAATACTATGGGTTCTATGACTTCTCCCTCTAAATCGAGTAACGTTTCTACGGAAACGACAGGATTTTCTTTTGGGATACGACTATCTGCTTTCCGATGCACTATTCCCTCTTTACTGCATCCCTCACTCCATAACATTGACGAATTAACACAGAAATTGCGTCGCTATGAAATACTATAGGTGCTATGACATCTCCTTCTAAATCGAGTAACGTTTGTATGGAAACGACAGGATTTTCTTTAGGGATACGAGTAATTTCATTCCGATGCACTATTCCTTCTTTACTGCATCCCTCGCTCCCTCTCACTGACGAAGTAACACAGAAATTGCGTCACTATGAAATACTATGTGTTCTATGACTTCTCCTTCTAAATCGAGTGACGTTTCTATGGAACCGACAGGATTCTCTTTTAGGATACGAGAATCTCCTTTCCGATGCACAATTCCTTCTTTACTGCATCCCTCGCTCCCTCACATTGACGAATTAACACAGAAATTGCTTCGCTATGAAATACTATGGGTTCTATGACATCTCATTCTAAATCGAGTAACGTTTCTATGGAAACGACAGGTTTTTCTTTTGGGATACGAGTATCTCCTTTCTGATGCACTATTCCTTCTTTACTGCAACCCTCTCTCCCACACATTGACGAATTAACAGAGAAATCGCATCCTTATGAAATACTATGGTTTCTATGACATCTCCGTCTAAATCGGGTAACTTTTCTATGGAAACGACAGGATTTTCTTTTGGAATACGAGTATCTCCTTTCCGATGCACTATTCCTTCTTTACTACATCCCTCGCTCCCTCACATTGACGAATTAACACAGAAATTGCGTCGTTATGAAATACTATGTGTTCTATGACTTCTCCTTCTAAATCGAGTGACGTTTCTATGGAACCGACAGGATTCTCTTTTAGGATACGAGAATCTCCTTTCCGATGCACTATTCCTTCTTTACTGCATCCCTCGCTCCCTCACATTGGCGAATTAACGCAGAAATTGCGTCGCTATGAAATACTATGTGTTCTATGACTTCTCCTTCTAAATCGAGTAACGTTTCCATGGAAACGACAGGATTTTCTTTTGGGATACGAGTATTTCCGATGCACTATTCATTCTTTACTGCATCCCTCGCTCCCTCACATTGTTGAATTAACACAGAAATTGCGACGCTATGAAATACTATGGGTTCTATGGCTTCTTCTTCTAAATCGAGTAACGTTTCTATGCAAATGACAGGATTTTCTTTTGGGATACGAGTATCTCCTTTCCGATGCACTATTCCTTCGTTACTGCATCCCTCGCTCCCTCACATTGGCGAATTAACGCAAAAATTGCGTCGCTATGAAATACTATGTGTTCTATGACTTCTCCTTGTAAATCGAGTAACGTTTCCATGGAAACGACAGGATTTTCTTTTGGGATACGTGTATTTCCGATGCACTATTCCTTCTTTACTGCATCCCTCGCTCCCTCACATTGTTGAATTAACACAGAAATTGTGACGCTCTGAAATACTATGGGTTTTATTACATCTACTTCTAATCGAGTAACGTTTCTATGCAAATGACAGGATTTTCTTATGGGATACGAGTATCTCCTTTCCGATGCACTATTCCTACTTTACTGCATCCCTCGGTCCCTCACATCGACGAATAATTAAAGAAATTGCGTCGCTATGAAATATTATGGGTTCAATGATTTCTCCTTTTAATTCGAGTAACGTTTCTATGGAAACGACAGGAATTTCTTTTGGGATACGACTATCTGCTTCCCGGTGCACTATTCCTTCTTTACTGCATCCCTCGCTCCCTCACATTGACGAATTAACGCAGACATTGCGTCGCTATGAAATACTATGGGTTCTATGACTTCTCCTTCTAAATCAAGTCACGTTTCTATGGAACCGACCGGATTCTTTATTAGGATACGAGGATCTCCTTTCCGATGCACTATTCCTTCTTTACTGCATCCCTCGCTCCCTCACATTGACGAATTAACACAGAAATTGCGTTAATATGAAATACTATGGGTTCTATCACATCTCCTTCGAAATCAGGTAACGTTTCTATGGAACCGACAGGATTTTCTTTTGGGATACGAGTATCTCATTCCGATGCACTATTCCTACTTTACTGCATCCCTCGCTCCCACAAATTGAGGAATTAACGCAGAAATTGCGTCGCTATGAAAAACTATGGCTTATATGACTTCTCCTTCTAAATCGAGTAACGTTTCTATGGAAACGATATGATTTTCTTTTGGGATGCAAGTATCTCCTTTCCGATGCACTATTTCTTCTTTACTGTATCCCTCGCACCCTCACATTGACGAATTAACAGAGGAATTGCGTCGCTATGAAATACTATGGGATGCTATGACATCTCCTTCTAAATCGAGTAACGTTTCTATGGAAACGACAGGATTTTTTCTTGGGATACGACTATCTCCGTTCCGATGCACTATTTCTTCTTTTGTACATCCCTCGCTACCTCACATTGACGAAATACCGCAGAAATTGCTTCGCTATGAAATACTATGGGTTCTATGACTTCTCCCTCTAAATCGAGTAACGTTTCTACGGAAACGACAGGATTTTCTTTTGGGATACGACTATCTGCTTTCCGATGCACTATTCCCTCTTTACTGCATCCCTCACTCCATAACATTGACGAATTAACACAGAAATTGCGACGCTAAGAAATACTATAGGTGCTATGACATCTCCTTCTAAATCGAGTAACGTTTGTATGGAAACGACAGGATTTTCTTTAGGGATACGAGTAATTTCATTCCGATGCACTATTCCTTCTTTACTGCATCCCTCGCTCCCTCTCACTGACGAAGTAACACAGAAATTGCGTCACTATGAAATACTATGTGTTCTATGACTTCTCCTTCTAAATCGAGTGACGTTTCTATGGAACCGACAGGATTCTCTTTTAGGATACGAGAATCTCCTTTCCGATGCACAATTCCTTCTTTACTGCATCCCTCGCTCCCTCACATTGACGAATTAACACAGAAATTGCTTCGCTATGAAATACTATGGGTTCTATGACATCTCATTCTAAATCGAGTAACGTTTCTATGGAAACGACAGGTTTTTCTTTTGGGATACGAGCATCTCCTTTCTGATGCACTATTCCTTCTTTACTGCAACCCTCTCTCCCACACATTGACGAATTAACAGAGAAATCGCATCCTTATGAAATACTATGGTTTCTATGACATCTCCGTCTAAATCGGGTAACTTTTCTATGGAAACGACAGGATTTTCTTTTGGAATACGAGTATCTCCTTTCCGATGCACTATTCCTTCTTTACTACATCCCTCGCTCCCTCACATTGACGAATTAACACAGAAATTGCGTCGTTATGAAATACTATGTGTTCTATGACTTCTCCTTCTAAATCGAGTGACGTTTCTATGGAACCGACAGGACTCTCTTTTAGGATACGAGAATCTCCTTTCCGATGCACTATTCCTTCTTTACTACATCCCTCGCTCCCTCACATTGACGAATTAACACAGAAATTGCGTCGCTATGAAATACTATGTGTTCTATGACTTCTCCTTCTAAATCAAGTAACGTTTCCATAGAAACGACAGGATATTCTTTTGGGATACGAGTTTTTCCGATGCACTATTCCTTCTTTACTGCATCCCTCGCTCCCTGACATTGTTGAATTAACACAGATATTGCGACGCTCTGAAATACAATGGGTTTTGTGACATCTTCTAAATCGAGTAACGTTTCTATGCAAATGAGAGGATTTTCTTAAGGGGTTACGAGTATCTTCTTTCCGATGCACTATTTCTTCTTTACTGCATCCCTCGCTCCCTCACATTGACGAATTAATACAGAAATTGCCTCGCTATGAAATACGTTGGGTTCTATGACATCTACTTTTAAATAGAGTAAGGTTTCTATGGAAATGACAGGATTTTCTTCTGGGTTACGAGTATCTCCTTTCCGATGCACTATTCCTTCTTTACTGCATCCCTCGCTCCCTCACATTGGCGAATTAACGCAGAAATTGCGTCGCTATGAAATACTATGTGTTCTATGACTTCTCCTTCTAAATCGAGTAACGTTTCCATGGAAACGACAGGATTTTCTTTTGGGATACGAGTATTTCCGATGCACTATTCATTCTTTACTGCATCCCTCGCTCCCTCACATTGTTGAATTAACACAGAAATTGCGACGCTATGAAATACTATGGGTTCTATAGCTTCTTCTTCTAAATCGAGTAACGTTTCTATGCAAATGACAGGATTTTTTTTTCTTGATACGAGTATCTCGTTTCCGATGCACTATTCCTTCGTTACTGCATCCCTCGCTCCCTCACATTGGCGAATTAACGCAGAAATTGCGTCGCTATGAAATACTATGTGTTCTATGACTTCTCCTTGTAAATCGAGTAACGTTTCCATGGAAACGACAGGATTTTCTTTTGGGATACGTGTATTTCCGATGCACTATTCCTTCTTTACTGCATCCCTCGCTCCCTCACATTGTTGAATTAACACAGAAATTGTGACGCTCTGAAATACTATGGGTTTTATTACATCTACTTCTAATCGAGTAACGTTTCTATGCAAATGACAGGATTTTCTTATGGGATACGAGTATCTCCTTTCCGATGCACTATTCCTACTTTACTGCATCCCTCGCTCCCTCACATCGACGAATAAATAAAGAAATTGCGTCGCTATGAAATATTATGGGTTCAATGGCTCAAATGGCTCTGAGCACTATGGGACTCAACTGCTGAGGTCATTAGTCCCCTAGAACTTAGAACTAGTTAAACCTAACTAACCTAAGGACATCACAAACATCCATGCCCGAGGCAGGATTCGAACCTGCGACCGTAGCGGTCTTGCGGTTCCAGACTGCAGCGCCGTTAACCGCACGGCCACTTCGGCCGGCATGGGTTCAATGATTTCTCCTTTTAATTCGACTAACGTTTCTATGGAAACGACAGGAATTCCTTTTGGGATACGACTATCTGCTTCCCGGTGCACTATTCCTTCTTTACTGCATCCCTCGCTCCCTCACATTGACGAATTAACGCAGACATTGCGTCGCTATGAAATACTATGGGTTCTATGACTTCTCCTTCTAAATCAAGTCACGTTTCTATGGAACCGACAGGATTCTTTATTAGGATACGAGGATCTCCTTTCCGATGCACTATTCCTTCTTTACTGCATCCCTCGCTCCCTCACATTGACGAATTAACACAGAAATTGCGTTAATATGAAATACTATGGGTTCTATCACATCTCCTTCGAAATCAGGTAACGTTTCTATGGAACCGACAGGATATTCTTTTGGGATACGAGTTTTTCCGATGCACTATTCCTTCTTTACTGCATCCCTCGCTCCCTGACATTGTTGAATTAACACAGATATTGCGACGCTCTGAAATACAATGGGTTTTGTGACATCTTCTAAATCGAGTAACGTTTCTATGCAAATGAGAGGATTTTCTTATGGGATACGAGTATCTTCTTTCCGATGCACTATTCCTTCTTTACTGCATCCCTCGCTCCCTCACATTGACGAATTAATACAGAAATTGCCTCGCTATGAAATACGTTGGGTTCTATGACATCTACTTTTAAATAGAGTAAGGTTTCTATGGAAATGACAGGATTTTCTTCTGGGTTACGAGTATCTCCTTTCCGATGCACTATTCCTTCTTTACTGCATCCCTCGCTCCCTCACATTGGCGAATTAACGCAGAAATTGCGTCGCTATGAAATACTATGTGTTCTATGACTTCTCCTTCTAAATCGAGTAACGTTTCCATGGAAACGACAGGATTTTCTTTTGGGATACGAGTATTTCCGATGCACTATTCATTCTTTACTGCATCCCTCGCTCCCTCACATTGTTGAATTAACACAGAAATTGCGACGCTATGAAATACTATGGGTTCTATGGCTTCTTCTTCTAAATCGAGTAACGTTTCTATGCAAATGACAGGATTTTCTTATGGGATACGAGTATCTCCTTTCCGATGCACTATTCCTTCTTTACTGCATCCTTCGCTCCCTCACATCGACGAATTAATACAGAAATTGCGTCGCTATGAAATACTATGGGTTCTATGATTTCTCCTTTTAATTCGAGCAACGTTTCTATGGAAACGACAGGAATTTCTTTGGGGATACGACTATATGCTTCTTGGTGCACTATTCCTTCTTTACTGCATCCCTTGCTCCCCCACATTGACGAATTAACACAGAAATTGCGTCGCTATGAAATACTATGGGTTCTATGACTTCTCCTACTAATTCAAGTAACGTTTCTATGGAACCGACAGGATTCTCTTTTAGGATACGAGGATCTCCTTTCCGTTGCACTATTCCTTCTTTACTGCATCCCTCGCTCCCTCACATTGACGAATTAACACAGAAATCGCGTCGCTAAGAAATACTATGGCTTCTATGACTTCTCCTTCTAAATCGAGTAACGTTTCTATGGAGACGACTGGATTTGCTTTAGGGATACGAGTAATTCGTTTACGATGCACAATTCCTTCTTTACTGCATCCTACGCTCTCTCTCATTGACGAGTTAACACAGAAATTGCGTCGCTATGAAATACTATGGGTTCTATGACTTCTCCTTCTAAATCGAGTAACGTTTGTATGGAAACGACAGGTTTTTCTTTTGCGATGCAATTATCTCCGTTCCGATGCACTATTGCTTCTTTACTGCATCCCTCGCTCCCTCACATTGTCGAATTACCACAGAAATTGCGTCGGTATGAAATACTATGGCTTCTATGACATCACTTTCTAAATCGAGTAACGTTTCTATGGAAACGACAGGATTTTCTTTTGGATACGAGTATCTCCTTTCCAATGCACTATTCCTTCTTGACTGCATCGCTCGCTCCCTCACATTGTCGAATTAACACAGAAATTGCATCGCTATGAAATTGTATGGGTTCAATGACTTCTCCTTCTAGTTCGAGTAACGTTTATATGGAAACAACAGGATTTTCTTTTGGGATGCGGGTATTTCCTTTCCGTTGCACTATTGCTTCTTTATTGCATCCCTCGCTCCCTCACATAGACGAATTAACACAGAAATTGCGTCGCCATGAAATACTATGGGTTGTATGACTTCTCCTTCAAAATCGAGTAACGTTTCTATGGAAACGACAGGATTTTCATTTGGGATACGAGTATCTCCTTTCCGATGCACTATTCCTTCTTTACTGCATCCCTCGCTCCCTCACATTGTCGAATTAACACAGAAATTGCTTCGCTATGGTATACTATATGTTCTATGGCTTCTCCTTCTTAATCGAGTAACGTTTCTATGGAAACGACACGAATTTCTTTTGGGAACGACTATCTTCTTTCCGATGCACAATTCCTTCTTTACTGCATCCCTCGCTCCCTCACATTGACGAACTAACACAGAAATTGCATCGCTGTGAAATACTATGGGATGAATGACTTTTCCTTCTAAATCGAGTAACGTTTCTAGGGTAACGACAGGATTTTCTTTTGGGATACGAGTATCTCATTTCCAATGCACTATTCCCTCTTTACTGCATCCCTCGCTCCCTCAGATTGTTGAATTAGCACAGAAATAGCGAAGCTCTGAAATACTATGGGTTTTATGACATCTTCTTCTAAATCGAGTAACGTTTCTATGCGGACGACAGGATATTCTTTTGGGATACGAGTATCTACTCTCCGATGCACTCTTCCTTCTTTACTGCATCCCTCGCCCACTCAAATTGACGAATTAACACAGAAATTGCGTCGCTATGAGATACTATGAGTTTTATGACGTCTCCTTCTAAATCGAGATATTTCTATGGAAACGACAGGATTTTCTTTTGGGATACAACTATCTGCTTTCCAATGCACCATTCCTTCTTAACTGCATCCATCGCTCCCTCACATTGAAGAATTAACACAGAAATTGCGTCGCTTTGAAATACTATAGGTTCAATGACATCTCCATCTAAATCGAGTAACGTTTCTATGGAAACGACAGGATTTTCTTTTGGGATACGAGTAATTCCTTTCTGATGCACTATTCCTTCTTTACTGCATCCCTCGCTCCCTCACATTGACGAATTAACAAAGAAATTTTCGCTATGAGATACTATGGGTTCTATGACTTCTCCTTCTAAATCGAGATGCCTTCTATGGAAACAACAGGATTTTCTTTTGGGATACAACTATCTGCTTTTCGATGCACTTTTCCTTCTTAACTGCATCCATCGCTCCCTCACATTGAAGATTTAACACAGAAATTGCGTCGCTTTTAAACACTATAGGTTCAATGACGTCTCCATCTAAATCGAGTAACGATTCTATGGAAACGACAGGATTTTCTTTTGGGGTACGAGTAATTCCATTCCGATGCACTATTCCTTCTTTACTGCATTCCTCGCTCCCTCTCATTGACGAATTCACACAGAAGTTGCGTCGCTATGAAATACCATTAGTTCTACGATTCTCCTTTTAATTCGAGTAACGTTTCTATGGAAACGACAGGATTTTCTTTTGGGATACGACTATCTGCCTCCCGGTGTACTATTCCTTCTTTACTGCATCCCTCGCTACCTCACATTGACGAATTCACACAGAAATTGCGTCGCTATGAAATACAATGGGTTTTATGATTTCTCCTTCTAAATCAAGTAACGTTTCCATGGAACCGACAGGATTCTCTTTTAGGATACGAGAATCTTCTTTCCGATGCACTATTCCTTCTTTACTGC
The DNA here is from genome assembly GCF_023864345.2 of Schistocerca serialis cubense. Lineage (NCBI taxonomy): Eukaryota > Metazoa > Arthropoda > Insecta > Orthoptera > Acrididae > Schistocerca > Schistocerca serialis. Next base: position 1,062,621,231 of record NC_064640.1, on the reverse strand, counting down.
ATCCCTCGCTCCCTCACATTGACGAATTAAAACAGAAATTGCGTCGCTATGAAATACTATGGGCTCTATGGCATCTCCTTCTAAATCGAGGAACGTTTCTATGGAAACGACAGGATTTTCTTTTGGGATACGAGTATTTCTGATGCACTATTCCTTCTTTACTGCATCCCTCGCTCCCTCACATTGACGAATTAACACAGAAATTGCGACGCTATGAAATACTATGGGCTCTATGACATCTTCTTCGAAATCGCGTAAAGTTTCTATGGAAAAGACAGGATTTTCTCTTTGGATGCGAGTATCTCCTTTCCGATGCACTATTCCTTCTTTACTGCATCCCTAGCTCCATCACATTGACGAATTAACACAGAAATTGCGTCGCTATGAAATACTATGCGTTCTATGACTTCCGCTTCTAAATCGAGTAACGTTTCTATGCAAACGACGGGTATTACTTTTGGGATTCGAATATATCCTTTCTGTTGCCCTATTCCTTCTTTACTGCATACCTCGCTCCATCACATTGACGAAATAACACCGAAATTGTGTCGCTATGAAATACTATGTGTTCTATGACTTCTCCTTCTAAATCGAGTAACGTTTCTATGGAAACGAGAGGATATCCCTTTGGGATACGACTATCTCCTTTCCGATGCACGATTCGTTCTTTACTGCATCCCTCGCTCCCTCAAATTGACGAATTAACACAGAAATTGCGTCGCTATGAAATACTATAGGTCCTATGACATCTCCATCTAAATCGAGTAACGTTTCAATGGAAATGACAAGATTTTCTTTTGGGATACAAGTATCTCCTTTCCGATGCACTATTCCTTCTTTACTGCATCCCTCACTCCCTCATACTGACGAATTAACAAAGAAATTGCGTCGCTATGAAATACTATGTGTTCTATGACTTCTCCATCTAAATAGAGTAACGTTTCTATGGAAACGACAAGATGTTCTTTTGGGATGCGAGTATCTCCTTTCAGATGCACTATTCCTTCTTTACTGCATCCCACGCTCCCTCACATTGAAGAATTAACACAGAAGTTGTGCCGCTATGAAATTGTATGGGTTGTATGACATCACTTTCTAATTCGAGTAACGTTTCAACGGAAAAGTCAGGATTTTCTTTTGGGATACAACTATCTGTTTTCCAATGCACTATTCCTCCTTAACTGCATCCATCACTCCCTCTCATTGACGAATTAACGCAGAAATTGCGTCGCTATGACATACTATAGGTTCTATGACATCTCCATGTAAATCGAGTAACATTTCTATGGAAACGAAAGGATTTTCTTTTGGGATACGAGTAAATCCTTTCTGATGCACTATTCCTTTTTTACTGCATTCCTCGTTCCCTCTCATTGACGAATTCACACAGAAATTGCGTCGCTATGAAATACTATGGGTTCTATGACTTCTCCTTCTAAATCAAGTAACGTTCTATGGAACCGACATGATTCTATTTTAGGATACGAGTATATCCTTTCAGATGCACTATTCCTTCAATACTGCATCCTTCGCTCCCTCACATTGACGAATTAACACAGAAATTGCGTCGCTATGAAATACTATAGGTCGTATGACATCTCCATCTAAATCGAGTAACGTTTCTATGGAAATGACATGATTTTCTTTTGGGATACGAGTATCTCCTTTCCGATGCAGTATTCCTTCTTTACTGCATCCCTCGCTCCCTCACATTGACGAATTAACAGAGAAATTGCGACGCTATGAAATACTATGGGCTCTATGACATCTTCTTCGAAATCGAGTAACGTTTCTACGGAAACGACAGACTTTTCTCTTTGGATGCGAGTATCTCCTTTCCGATGCACTATTCCTTCTTTACTGCATCCCTCGCTCCATCATATTGACGAATTAACACAGAAACTGCGTCGCTATGAAATACAATGTGTTCTATGATCTCTCGTTCTAAATCGAGTAACGTTCCAATGGAAACGACAGGATTTTCCTTTGGGAACAACTATCTCCTTTCCGATGCACTATGCCTTCTTTACTGCATCCCTCGTTCCCTCACATTGACGAATTAACACAGAAATTACGTCGCTATGAAACATTATGGGTTCTATGAGTTCTGATTCTAAATCACGTAACGTTTCTATGGAAACGAGAGGATTTTGTTTTGGGTTGCAAGTATCTCCTTTCGGATGCACTATTCCTTCTTTACAGCATCCCTCGCTCCATCACATTGACGAAATAACACAGAAATTGCGTCGCTATGAATAGTATGGGTTCTATGACATCACTTTCTAAATCGAGTAACGTTTCTATGGAAACGACAGGATTTTTCTTTGGGATACGAGAATCTCCTTTCCGATGCACTATTCCTGCTTTACTGCATCTTTCGCTCCCTCTCATTGTCGAATTAACACAGAAATTGCGTCGCTATGAAATACTATGGGTTCTATGACTTCTCCTTCTAAATCAAGTAACGTTACTATGGAACCGACAGGATTCTCTTTTAGGATACGAGAATCTCCTTTCCGATGCACTATTCCTTCATTACAGCATCCCTCGCTCCCTCACTTTGACGAATTCACACAGAAATTGCGGCGCTATGAAATACTATGGGCTCTATGACATCTTGTTCGAAATCGCGTAACTTTCTATGGAAACGACAGGATTTTCTCTTTGGATGCGAGTATCTCCTTTCCGATGCACTATTCCTTCTTTACTGCATCCCTAGCTCCATCACATTGACGAATTAACACAGAAATTGCGTCGCTATAAAATACTATGTGTTCTATGACTTCTCCATCTAAATCGAGTAACGTTTCTATGGAAACGACAAAATGTTCTTTTGGGATGCGAGTATCTCCTTTCAGATGCACTATTCCCTTTTTACTGCATCCCTCGCTCTCTCACATTGAAGAATTAACACAGAAATTGCGCCGCTACGGAATTGTATGCGTTATATGACATCACTTTCTAAATCGAGTAACGTTTCAATGGAAACGTCAAGATTTTCTTTTGGAATACAACTATCTGTTTTCCGATGCACTATTCCTCCTCAACTGCATCCATCGCTCCCTCACATTGACGAATTAACACAGAAATTGCGTCGCTATGAAATACTATAGGTTCTGTGACATCTCCACGTAAATCGAGTAACGTTTCTATGGAAACGGCAGGATTTTCTTTTGGGATGCAAGTATCTCCTTTCCGATGCACTATTTCTTCTTTACTGTATCCCTCGCTCCCTCACATTGACGAATTAACACAGGAATTGCGTCGCTATGAAATACTATGGGATGCTATGACATCTCCCTCTAAATCGAGTAACGTTTCTATGGAAACGACAGGATTTTTTCTTGGGATACGACTATCTCCTTTCCGATGCACTATTTCTTCTTTTCTACATCCCTCGCTACCTCACATTGACGAAATACCGCAGAAATTGCGTCGCTATGAAATACTATGTGATCTATGACTTCTCCCTCTAAATCGAGTAACGTTTCTATGGAAACGACAGGGTTTTCTTTTGGGAATAGACTATCTGCTTTCCGATGCACTATTCCCTCTTTAATGCATCCCTCGCTCCCTAACATTGACGAATTAACACAGAAATTGCGTCGCTATGAAATACTATAGGTGCTATGACATCTCCTTCTAAATCGAGTAACGATTCTATGGAGACGACAGGATTTTCTTTAGGGATACGAGTAATTCCACTCCGATGCACTATTCCTACTTTACTGCATCCCTCGCTCCCTCACATTGACGAATTAACACACAAATTGCGTCCCTATGAAATACTATGGGTTCAATGGCTCCTCCTTTTACATCGAGTAATGTTTCTAAGGTAACGACAGGATTTTCTTTTGGGTTACGTGTATTTCCTTTCCGATGCACTATTCCTTCTTTACTGCATCCCTCGCTCCCTCACATTGACGATTTAACACAGAAATTGCGTTGCTATGATATACTGTTGGTTCTATGACATCTCCTTCGAAATCGAGTAACGTTTCTGTGGAAACGACAGGATTTTCTTTTGGGGTAAGTGTAGCTCCTTTCCGATGCACTATTCCTTCTTTACTGCATCCCTCGCTCCCTCACATAGACGAAATAACACAGAAATGGCGTCGCTACGAAGTAGTATGGGGACTATGACTTCTCCTTCTAAATCGAGTAACGTTTCTATGGAGACGACAGGATTTTCTTTAGGGATACGAGTAATTCGTTTACGATGCACAATTCCTTCTTTACTGCATCCTTCGCTCTCTCTCATTGACGAGTTAACACAGAAATTGCGTCGCTATGAAATACTATGGGTTCTATGACTTCTCCTTCTAAATCGAGTAACGTTTGTATGGAAACGACAGGTTTTTCTTTTGCGATGCAATTATCTCCGTTCCGATGCACTATTGCTTCTTTACTGCATCCCTCGCTCCCTCACATTGTCGAATTACCACAGAAATTGCGTCGGTATGAAATACTATGGCCTCTATGACATCACTTTCTAAATCGAGTAACGTTTCTATGGAAACGACAGGATTTTCTTTTGGATACGAGTATCTCCTTTCCAATGCACTATTCCTTCTTGACTGCATCGCTCGCTCCCTCACATTGTCGAATTAACACAGAAATTGCATCGCTATGAAATTGTATGGGTTCAATGACTTCTCCTTCTAGTTCGAGTAACGTTTATATGGAAACAACAGGATTTTCTTTTGGGATGCGGGTATTTCCTTTCCGTTGCACTATTGCTTCTTTATTGCATCCCTCGCTCCCTCACATAGCCGAATTAACACAGAAATTGCGTCGCCATGAAATACTATGGGTTGTATGACTTCTCCTTCAAATTCGAGTAACGTTTCTATGGAAACGACAGGATTTTCATTTGGGATACGAGTATCTCCTTTCCGATGCACTACTCCTTCTTTACTGCATCCCTCGCTCCCTCACATTGTCGAATTAACACAGAAATTGCGTCGCTATGGAATACTATATGTTCTATGGCTTCTCCTTCTTAATCGAGTAACGTTTCTATGGAAACGACACGAATTACTTTTGGGAACGACTATCTTCTTTCCGATGCACAATTCCTTCTTTACTGCATCCCTCGCTCCCTCACATTGACGAACTAACACAGAAATTGCATCGCTGTGAAATACTATGGGATGAATGACTTTTCCTTCTAAATCGAGTAACGTTTCTATGGTAACGACAGGATTTTCTTTTGGGATACGAGTATCTCATTTCCAATGCACTATTCCCTCTTTACTGCATCCCTCGCTCCCTCAGATTGTTGAATTAACACAGAAATAGCAAAGCTCTGAAATACTATGGGTTTTATGACATCTTCTTCTAAATCGAGTAACGTTTCTATGCGAACGACAGGATATTCTTTTGGGATACGAGTATCTACTCTCCGATGCACTCTTCCTTCTTTACTGCATCCCTCGCTCCCTCACATTGACGAATTAATACAGAAATGGCCTCGCTATGAAATACGTTGGGTTCCATGACATCTCCTTTTGAATCGAGTAACGTTTCAATTGAAGTGACAGGATTTTCTTTTGGGATACGAGTATCTCCTTTCCGATGCACTATTCCTTCTTTACTGCATCCCTCGCCCACTCAAATTGACGAATTAACACAGAAATTGCGTCGCTATGAGATACTATGAGTTTTATGACTTCTCCTTCTAAATCGAGATATTTCTATGGAAACGACAGGATTTTCTTTTGGGATACAACTATCTGCTTTCCGATGCACCATTCCTTCTTAACTGCATCCATCGCTCCCACACATAGAAGAATTAACACAGAAATTGCGTCGCTTTGAAATACTATAGGTTCAATGACATCTCCATCTAAATCGAGTAACGTTTCTATGGAAACGACAGGATTTTCTTTTGGGATACGACTATCTGCCTCCCGGTGTACTATTAATTCTTTACTGCATCCCTCGCTACCTCACATTGACGAATTCACACAGAAATTGCGTCGCTATGAAATACAATGGGTTTTATGATTTCTCCTTCTAAATCAAGTAACGTTTCCATGGAACCGACAGGATTCTCTTTTAGGATACGAGAATCTTCTTTCCGATGCACTATTCCTTCTTTACTGCATCCCTCGCTCCCTCACATTGACGAATTAACACAGAAATTGCGTCGCTATGAAATACTATGGGCTCTATGGCATCTCCTTCTAAATCGAGGAACGTTTCTATGGAAACGACAGGATTTTCTTTTGGGATACGAGTATTTCTGATGCACTATTCCTTCTTTACTGCATCCCTCGCTCCCTCACATTGACGAATTAACACAGAAATTGCGACGCTATGAAATACTATGGGCTCTATGACATCTTCTTCGAAATCGCGTAAAGTTTCTATGGAAAAGATAGGATTTTCTCTTTGGATGCGAGTATCTCCTTTCCGATGCACTATTCCTTCTTTACTGCATCCCTAGCTCCATCACATTGACGAATTAACACAGAAATTGCGTCGCTATGAAATACTATGCGTTGTATGACTTCCGCTTCTAAATCGAGTAACGTTTCTATGGAAACGACGTGTATTACTTTTGGGATTCGTATATATCCTTTCTGATGCCCTATTCCTTCTTTACTGCATACCTCGCTCCATCACATTGACGAAATAACACCGAAATTGTGTCGCTATGAAATACTATGTGTTCTATGACTTCTCCTTCTAAATCGAGTAACGTTTCTATGGAAACGAGAGGATATCCCTTTGGGATACGACTATCTCCTTTCCGATGCACGATTCGTTCTTTACTGCATCCCTCGCTCCCTCAAATTGACGAATTAACACAGAAATTGCGTCGCTATGAAATACTATAGGTCCTATGACATCTCCATCTAAATCGAGTAACGTTTCAATGGAAATGACAAGATTTTCTTTTGGGATACAAGTATCTCCTTTCCGATGCATTATTCCTTCTTTACTGCATCCCTCACTCCCTCATACTGACGAATTAACAAAGAAATTGCGTCGCTATGAAATACTATGTGTTCTATGACTTCTCCATCTAAATAGAGTAACGTTTCTATGGAAACGACAAGATGTTCTTTTGGGATGCGAGTATCTCCTTTCAGATGCACTATTCCTTCTTTACTGCATCCCACGCTCCCTCACATTGAAGAATTAACACAGAAGTTGTGCCGCTATGAAATTGTATGGGTTGTATGACATCACTTTCTAATTCGAGTAACGTTTCAACGGAAACGTCAGGATTTTCTTTTGGGATACAACTATCTGTTTTCCAATGCACTATTCCTCCTTAACCGCATCCATCGCTCCCTCTCATTGACGAATTAACGCAGAAATTGCGTCGCTATGACATATTATGGGTTCTATGACATCTCCATGTAAATCGAGTAACATTTCTATGGAAACGAAAGGATTTACTTTTGGGATACGAGTAAATCCTTTCCGATGCACTATTCCTTTTTTACTGCATTCCTCGTTCCCTCTCATTGACGAATTCACACAGAAATTGCGTCGCTATGAAATACTATGGGTTCTATGACTTCTCCTTCTAAATCAAGTAACGTTCTATGGAACCGACATGATTCTCTTTTAGGATACGAGTATATCCTTTCAGATGCACTATTCCTTCAATACTGCATCCTTCGCTCCCTCACATTGACGAATTAACACAGAAATTGCGTCGCTATGAAATACTATAGGTCGTATGACATCTCCATCTAAATCGAGTAACGTTTCTATGGAAATGACATGATTTTCTTTTGGGATACGAGTATCTCCTTTCCGATGCAGTATTCCTTCTTTACTGCATCCCTCGCTCCCTCACATTGACGAATTAACAGAGAAATTGCGACGCTATGAAATACTATGGGCTCTATGACATCTTCTTCGAAATCGAGTAACGTTTCTACGGAAACGACAGACTTTTCTCTTTGGATGCGAGTATCTCCTTTCCGATGCACTATTCCTTCTTTACTGCATCCCTCGCTCCATCATATTGACGAATTAACACAGAAACTGCGTCGCTATGAAATACAATGTGTTCTATGATCTCCCGTTCTAAATCGAGTAACGTTTCTATGGAAACGACAGGATTTTTCTTTGGGATACGAGAATCTCCTTTCCGATGCACTATTCCTGCTTTACTGCATCTTTCGCTCCCTCTCATTGTCGAATTAACACAGAAATTGCGTCGCTATGAAATACTATGGGTTCTATGACTTCTCCTTCTAAATCAAGTAACGTTACTATGGAACCGACAGGATTCTCTTTTAGGATACGAGAATCTCCTTTCCGATGCACTATTCCTTCATTACTGCATCCCTCGCTCCCTCACTTTGACGAATTCACACAGAAATTGCGGCGCTATGAAATACTATGGGCTCTATGACATCTTGTTCGAAATCGCGTAACTTTCTATGGAAACGACAGGATTTTCTCTTTGGATGCGAGTATCTCCTTTCCGATGCACTATTCCTTCTTTACTGCATCCCTAGCTCCATCACATTGACGAATTAACACAGAAATTGCGTCGCTATAAAATACTATGTGTTCTATGACTTCTCCATCTAAATCGAGTAACGTTTCTATGGAAACGACAAAATGTTCTTTTGGGTTGCGAGTATCTCCTTTCAGATGCACTATTCCCTTTTTACTGCATCCCTCGCTCTCTCACATTGAAGAATTAACACAGAAATTGCGCCGCTACGGAATTGTATGCGTTATATGACATCACTTTCTAAATCGAGTAACGTTTCAATGGAAACGTCAGGATTTTCTTTTGGAATACAACTATCTGTTTTCCGATGCACTATTCCTCCTCAACTGCATCCATCGCTCCCTCACATTGACGAATTAACACAGAAATTGCGTCGCTATGAAATACTATAGGTTCTGTGACATCTCCATGAAAATCGAGTAACGTTTCTATGGAAACGACAAAATGTTCTTTTGGGATGCGAGTATCTCCTTTCAGATGCACTATTCCCTTTTTACTGCATCCCTCGCTCTCTCACATTGAAGAATTAACACAGAAATTGCGCCGCTACGGAATTGTATGCGTTATATGACATCACTTTCTAAATCGAGTAACGTTTCAATGGAAACGTCAGGATTTTCTTTTGGAATACAACTATCTGTTTTCCGATGCACTATTCCTCCTCAACTGCATCCATCGCTCCCTCACATTGACGAATTAACACAGAAATTGCGTCGCTATGAAATACTATAGGTTCTGTGACATCTCCATGTAAATCGAGTAACGTTTCTATGGAAACGGCAGGATTTTCTTTTGGGATGCAAGTATCTCCTTTCCGATGCACTATTTCTTCTTTACTGCATCCCTCGCTCCCTCACATTGACGAATTAACACAGGAATTGCGTCGCTATGAAATACTATGGGATGCTATGACATCTCCCTCTAAATCGAGTAACGTTTCTATGGAAACGACAGGATTTTTTCTTGGGATACGACTATCTCCTTTCCGATGCACTATTTCTTCTTTTCTACATCCCTCGCTACCTCACATTGACGAAATACCGCAGAAATTGCGTCGCTATGAAATACTATGTGATCTATGACTTCTCCCTCTAAATCGAGTAACGTTTCTATGGAAACGACAGGGTTATCTTTTGGGAATAGACTATCTGCTTTCCGATGCACTATTCCCTCTTTACTGCATCCCTCGCTCCCTAACATTGACGAATTAACACAGAAATTGCGTCGCTATGAAATACTATAGGTGCTATGACATCTCCTTCTAAATCGAGTAACGATTCTATGGAGACGACAGGATTTTCTTTAGGGATACGAGTAATTCCACTCCGATGCACTATTCCTACTTTACTGCATCCCTCGCTCCCTCACATTGACGAATTAACACACAAATTGCGTCCCTATGAAATACTATGGGTTCAATGGCTCCTCCTTCTAAATCGAGTAATGTTTCTAAGGTAACGACAGGATTTTCTTTTGGGTTACGTGTATTTCCTTTCCGATGCACTATTCCTTCTTTACTGCATCCCTCGCTCCCTCACATTGACGATATAACACAGAAATTGCGTCGCTATGAAATACTGTAGGTTCTATGACATCTCCTTCGAAATCGAGTAACGTTTCTGTGGAAACGACAGGATTTTCTTTTGGGGTAAGAGTATCTCCTTTCCGATGCACTATTCCTTCTTTACTGCATCCCTCGCTCCCTCACATAGACGAAATAACACAGAAATGGCGTCGCTACGAAGTAGTATGGGGACTATGACATCTCCTTCTAAATCGAGTAACGTTTCTATGGAGACGACAGGATTTTCTTTAGGGATACGAGTAATTCGTTTACGATGCACAATTCCTTCTTTACTGCATCCTTCGCTCTCTCTCATTGACGAGTTAACACAGAAATTGCGTCGCTATGAAATACTATGGGTTCTATGACTTCTCCTTCTAAATCGAGTAACGTTTGTATGGAAACGACAGGTTTTTCTTTTGCGATGCAATTATCTCCGTTCCGATGCACTATTGCTTCTTTACTGCATCCCTCGCTCCCTCACATTGTCGAATTACCACAGAAATTGCAGCGGTATGAAATACTATGGCTTCTATGACATCACTTTCTAAATCGAGTAACGTTTCTATGGAAACGACAGGATTTTCTTTTGGGATGCGGGTATTTCCTTTCCGTTGCACTATTGCTTCTTTATTGCATCCCTCGCTCCCTCACATAGCCGAATTAACACAGAAATTGCGTCGCCATGAAATAGTATGGGTTGTATGACTTCTCCTTCAAAATCGAGTAACGTTTCTATGGAAACGACAGGATTTTCATTTGGGATACGAGTATCTCCTTTCCGATGCACCACTCCTTCTTTACTGCATCCCTCGCTCCCTCACATTGTCGAATTAACACAGAAATTGCGTCGCTATGGAATACTATATGTTCTATGGCTTCTCCTTCTTAATCGAGTAACGTTTCTATGGAAACGACACGAATTACTTTTGGGAACGACTATCTTCTTTCCGATGCACAATTCCTTCTTTACTGCATCCCTCGCTCCCTCACATTGACGAACTAACACAGAAAATGCATCGCTGTGAAATACTATTGGATAAATGACTTTTCCTTCTAAATCGAGTAACGTTTCTATGGTAACGACAGGATTTTCTTTTGGGATACGAGTATCTCATTTCCAATGCACTATTCCCTCTTTACTGCATCCCTCGCTCCCTCAGATTGTTGAATTAACACAGAAATAGCAAAGCTCTGATATACTATGGGTTTTATGACATCTTCTTCTAAATCGAGTAACGTTTCTATGCGAACGACAGGATATTCTTTTGGGATACGAGTATCTACTCTCCGATGCACTCTTCCTTCTTTACTGCATCCCTCGCTCCCTCACATTGACGAATTAATACAGAAATGGCCTCGCTATGAAATACGTTGGGTTCCATGACATCTCCTTTTGAATCGAGTAACGTTTCAATGGAAGTGATAGGATTTTCTTTTGGGATACGAGTATCTCCTTTCCGATGCACTATTCCTTCTTTACTGCATCCCTCGCCCACTCAAATTGACGAATTAACACAGAAATTGCGTCGCTATTAGATACTATGAGTTTTATGACTTCTCCTTCTAAATCGAGATATTTCTATGGAAACGACAGGATTTTCTTTTGGGATACAACTATCTGCTTTCCGATGCACCATTCCTTCTTAACTGCATCCATCGCTCCCTCACATTGAAGATTTAACACAGAAATTGCGTCGCTTTTAAACACTATAGGTTCAATGACGTCTCCATCTAAATCGAGTAACGATTCTATGGAAACGACAGGATTTTCTTTTGGGGTACGAGTAATTCCTTTCCGATGCACTATTCCTTCTTTACTGCATTCCTCGCTCCCTCTCATTGACGAATTCACACAGAAGTTGCGTCGCTATGAAATACCATTAGTTCTACGATTCTCCTTTTAATTCGAGTAACGTTTCTATGGAAACGACAGGATTTTCTTTTGGGATACGACTATCTGCCTCCCGGTGTACTATTCCTTCTTTACTGCATCCCTCGCTACCTCACATTGACGAATTCACACAGAAATTGCGTCGCTATGAAATACAATGGGTTTTATGATTTCTCCTTCTAAATCAAGTAACGTTTCCATGGAACCGACAGGATTCTCTTTTAGGATACGAGAATCTTCTTTCCGATGCACTATTCCTTCTTTACTGCATCCCTCGCTCCCTCACATTGACGAATTAAAACAGAAATTGCGTCGCTATGAAATACTATGGGCTCTATGGCATCTCCTTCTAAATCGAGGAACGTTTCTATGGAAACGACAGGATTTTCTTTTGGGATACGAGTATTTCTGATGCACTATTCCTTCTTTACTGCATCCCTCGCTCCCTCACATTGACGAATTAACACAGAAATTGCGACGCTATGAAATACTATGGGCTCTATGACATCTTCTTCGAAATCGCGTAAAGTTTCTATGGAAAAGACAGGATTTTCTCTTTGGATGCGAGTATCTCCTTTCCGATGCACTATTCCTTCTTTACTGCATCCCTAGCTCCATCACATTGACGAATTAACACAGAAATTGCGTCGCTATGAAATACTATGCGTTCTATGACTTCCGCTTCTAAATCGAGTAACGTTTCTATGGAAACGACGGGTATTACTTTTGGGATTCGAATATATCCTTTCTGTTGCCCTATTCCTTCTTTACTGCATACCTCGCTCCATCACATTGACGAAATAACACCGAAATTGTGTCGCTATGAAATACTATGTGTTCTATGACTTCTCCTTCTAAATCGAGTAACGTTTCTATGGAAACGAGAGGATATCCCTTTGGGATACGACTATCTCCTTTCCGATGCACGATTCGTTCTTTACTGCATCCCTCGCTCCCTCAAATTGACGAATTAACACAGAAATTGCGTCGCTATGAAATACTATAGGTCCTATGACATCTCCATCTAAATCGAGTAACGTTTCAATGGAAATGACAAGATTTTCTTTTGGGATACAAGTATCTCCTTTCCGATGCACTATTCCTTCTTTACTGCATCCCTCACTCCCTCATACTGACGAATTAACAAAGAAATTGCGTCGCTATGAAATACTATGTGTTCTATGACTTCTCCATCTAAATAGAGTAACGTTTCTATGGAAACGACAAGATGTTCTTTTGGGATGCGAGTATCTCCTTTCAGATGCACTATTCCTTCTTTACTGCATCCCACGCTCCCTCACATTGAAGAATTAACACAGAAGTTGTACCGCTATGAAATTGTATGGGTTGTATGACATCACTTTCTAATTCGAGTAACGTTTCAACGGAAAAGTCAGGATTTTCTTTTGGGATACAACTATCTGTTTTCCAATGCACTATTCCTCCTTAACTGCATCCATCACTCCCTCTCATTGACGAATTAACGCAGAAATTGCGTCGCTATGACATACTATAGGTTCTATGACATCTCCATGTAAATCGAGTAACATTTCTATGGAAACGAAAGGATTTTCTTTTGGGATACGAGTAAATCCTTTCCGATGCACTATTCCTTTTTTACTGCATTCCTCGTTCCCTCTCATTGACGAATTCACACAGAAATTGCGTCGCTATGAAATACTATGGGTTCTATGACTTCTCCTTCTAAATCAAGTAACGTTCTATGGAACCGACATGATTCTATTTTAGGATACGAATATATCCTTTCAGATGCACTATTCCTTCAATACTGCATCCTTCGCTCCCTCACATTGACGAATTAACACAGAAATTGCGTCGCTATGAAATACTATAGGTCGTATGACATCTCCATCTAAATCGAGTAACGTTTCTATGGAAATGACATGATTTTCTTTTGGGATACGAGTATCTCCTTTCCGATGCAGTATTCCTTCTTTACTGCATCCCTCGCTCCCTCAAATTGACGAATTAACAGAGAAATTGCGACGCTATGAAATACTATGGGCTCTATGACATCTTCTTCGAAATCGAGTAACGTTTCTACGGAAACGACAGACTTTTCTCTTTGGATGCGAGTATCTCCTTTCCGATGCACTATTCCTTCTTTACTGCATCCCTCGCTCCATCATATTGACGAATTAACACAGAAACTGCGTCGCTATGAAATACAATGTGTTCTATGATCTCTCGTTCTAAATCGAGTAACGTTCCTATGGAAACGACAGGATTTTCCTTTGGGAACAACTATCTCCTTTCCGATGCACTATGCCTTCTTTACTGCATCCCTCGTTCCCTCACATTGACGAATTAACACAGAAATTACGTCGCTATGAAACATTATGGGTTCTATGAGTTCTCCTTCTAAATCACGTAACGTATCTATGGAAACGAGAGGATTTTGTTTTGGGTTGCAAGTATCTCCTTTCGGATGCACTATTCCTTCTTTACAGCATCCCTCGCTCCATCACATTGACGAAATAACACAGAAATTGCGTCGCTATGAATAGTATTGGTTCTATGACATCACTTTCTAAATCGAGTAACGTTTCTATGGAAACGACAGGATTTTTCTTTGGGATACGAGAATCTCCTTTCCGATGCACTATTCCTGCTTTACTGCATCTTTCGCTCCCTCTCATTGTCGAATTAACACAGAAATTGCGTCGCTATGAAATACTATGGGTTCTATGACTTCTCCTTCTAAATCAAGTAACGTTACTATGGAACCGACAGGATTCTCTTTTAGGATACGAGAATCTCCTTTCCGATGCACTATTCCTTCATTACAGCATCCCTCGCTCCCTCACTTTGACGAATTCACACAGAAATTGCGGCGCTATGAAATACTATGGGCTCTATGACATCTTGTTCGAAATCGCGTAACTTTCTATGGAAACGACAGGATTTTCTCTTTGGATGCGAGTATCTCCTTTCCGATGCACTATTCCTTCTTTACTGCATCCCTAGCTCCATCACATTGACGAATTAACACAGAAATTGCGTCGCTATAAAATACTATGTGTTCTATGACTTCTCCATCTAAATCGAGTAACGTTTCTATGGAAACGACAAAATGTTCTTTTGGGATGCGAGTATCTCCTTTCAGATGCACTATTCCCTTTTTACTGCATCCCTCGCTCTCTCACATTGAAGAATTAACACAGAAATTGCGCCGCTACGGAATTGTATGCGTTATATGACATCACTTTCTAAATCGAGTAACGTTTCAATGGAAACGTCAGGATTTTCTTTTGGAATACAACTATCTGTTTTCCGATGCACTATTCCTCCTCAACTGCATCCATCGCTCCCTCACATTGACGAATTAACACAGAAATTGCGTCGCTATGAAATACTATAGGTTCTGTGACATCTCCATGTAAATCGAGTAACGTTTCTATGGAAACGGCAGGATTTTCTTTTGGGATGCAAGTATCTCCTTTCCGATGCACTATTTCTTCTTTACTGCATCCCTCGCTCCCTCACATTGACGAATTAACACAGGAATTGCGTCGCTATGAAATACTATGGGATGCTATGACATCTCCCTCTAAATCGAGTAACGTTTCTATGGAAACGGCAGGATTTTTTCTTGGGATACGACTATCTCCTTTCCGATGCACTATTTCTTCTTTTCTACATAGCTCGCTACCTCACATTGACGAAATACCCCAGAAATTGCGTCGCTATGAAATACTATGTGATCTATGACTTCTCCCTCTAAATCGAGTAACGTTTCTATGGAAACGACAGGGTTTTCTTTTGGGAATAGACTATCTGCTTTCCGATGCACTATTCCCTCTTTACTGCATCCCTCGCTCCCTAACATTGACGAATTAACACAGAAATTGCGTCGCTATGAAATACTATAGGTGCTATGACATCTCCTTCTAAATCGAGTAACGATTCTATGGAGACGACAGGATTTTCTTTAGGGGTACGAGTAATTCCACTCCGATGCACTATTCCTACTTTACTGCATCCCTCGCTCCCTCACATTGACGAATTAACACACAAATTGCGTCCCTATGAAATACTATGGGTTCAATGGCTCCTCCTTCTACATCGAGTAATGTTTCTAAGGTAACGACAGGATTTTCTTTTGGGTTACGTGTATTTCCTTTCCGATGCACTATTCCTTCTTTACTGCATCCCTCGCTCCCTCACATTGACGATTTAACACAGAAATTGCGTCGCTATGAAATACTGTTGGTTCTATGACATCTCCTTCGAAATCGAGTAACGTTTCTGTGGAAACGACAGGATTTTCTTTTGGGGTAAGTGTAGCTCCTTTCCGATGCACTATTCCTTCTTTACTGCATCCCTCGCTCCCTCACATAGACGAAATAACACAGAAATGGCGTCGCTACGAAGTAGTATGGGGACTATGACTTCTCTTTCTAAATCGAGTAACGTTTCTATGGAGACGACAGGATTTTCTTTAGGGATACGAGTAATTCGTTTACGATGCACAATTCCTTCTTTACTGCATCCTTCGCTCTCTCTCATTGACGAGTTAACACAGAAATTGCGTCGCTATGAAATACTATGGGTTCTATGACTTCTCCTTCTAAATCGAGTAACGTTTGTATGGAAACGACAGGTTTTTCTTTTGCGATGCAATTATCTCCGTTCCGATGCACTATTGCTTCTTTACTGCATCCCTCGCTCCCTCACATTGTCGAATTACCACAGAAATTGCGTCGGTATTAAATACTATGGCTTCTATGACATCACTTTCTAAATCGAGTAACGTTTCTATGGAAACGACAGGATTTTCTTTTGGATACGAGTATCTCCTTTCCAATGCACTATTCCTTCTTGACTGCATCGCTCGCTCCCTCACATTGTCGAATTAACACAGAAATTGCATCGCTATGAAATTGTATGGGTTCAATTACTTCTCCTTCTAGTTCGAGTAACGTTTATATGGAAACAACAGGATTTTCTTTTGGGATGCGGGTATTTCCTTTCCGTTGCACTATTGCTTCTTTATTGCATCCCTCGCTCCCTCACATAGCCGAATTAACACAGAAATTGCGTCGCCATGAAATACTATGGGTTGTATGACTTCTCCTTCAAAATCGAGTAACGTTTCTATGGAAACGACAGGATTTTCATTTGGGATACGAGTATCTCCTTTCCGATGCACTACTCCTTCTTTACTGCATCCCTCGCTCCCTCACATTGTCGAATTAACACAGAAATTGCGTCGCTATGGAATACTATATGTTCTATGGCTTCTCCTTCTTAATCGAGTAACGTTTCTATGGAAACGACACGAATTACTTTTGGGAACGACTATCTTCTTTCCGATGCACAATTCCTTCTTTACTGCATCCCTCGCTCCCTCACATTGACGAACTAACACAGAAATTGCATCGCTGTGAAATACTATGGGATGAATGACTTTTCCTTCTAAATCGAGTAACGTTTCTATGGTAACGACAGGATTTTCTTTTGGGATACGAGTATCTCATTTCCAATGCACTATTCCCTCTTTACTGCATCCCTCGCTCCCTCAGATTGTTGAATTAACACAGAAATAGCAAAGCTCTGAAATACTATGGGTTTTATGACATCTCCTTCTAAATCGAGGAACGTTTCTATGGAAACGACAGGATTTTCTTTTGGGATACGAGTATTTCTGATGCACTATTCCTTCTTTACTGCATCCCTCGCTCCCTCACATTGACGAATTAACACAGAAATTGCGACGCTATGAAATACTATGGGCTCTATGACATCTTCTTCGAAATCGCGTAAAGTTTCTATGGAAAAGATAGGATTTTCTCTTTGGATGCGAGTATCTCCTTTCCGATGCACTATTCCTTCTTTACTGCATCCCTAGCTCCATCACATTGACGAATTAACACAGAAATTGCGTCGCTATGAAATACTATGCGTTGTATGACTTCCGCTTCTAAATCGAGTAACGTTTCTATGGAAACGACGTGTATTACTTTTGGGATTCGAATATATCCTTTCTGATGCCCTATTCCTTCTTTACTGCATACCTCGCTCCATCACATTGACGAAATAACACCGAAATTGTGTCGCTATGAAATACTATGTGTTCTATGACTTCTCCTTCTAAATCGAGTAACGTTTCTATGGAAACGAGAGGATATCCCTTTGGGATACGACTATCTCCTTTCCGATGCACGATTCGTTCTTTACTGCATCCCTCGCTCCCTCAAATTGACGAATTAACACAGAAATTGCGTCGCTATGAAATACTATAGGTCCTATGACATCTCCATCTAAATCGAGTAACGTTTCAATGGAAATGACAAGATTTTGTTTTGGGATACAAGTATCTCCTTTCCGATGCACTATTCCTTCTTTACTGCATCCCTCACTCCCTCATACTGACGAATTAACAAAGAAATTGCGTCGCTATGAAATACTATGTGTTCTATGACTTCTCCATCTAAATAGAGTAACGTTTCTATGGAAACGACAAGATGTTCTTTTGGGATGCGAGTATCTCCTTTCAGATGCACTATTCCTTCTTTACTGCATCCCACGCTCCCTCACATTGAAGAATTAACACAGAAGTTGTGCCGCTATGAAATTGTATGGGTTGTATGACATCACTTTCTAATTCGAGTAACGTTTCAACGGAAACGTCAGGATTTTCTTTTGGGATACAACTATCTGTTTTCCAATGCACTATTCCTCCTTAACCGCATCCATCGCTCCCTCTCATTGACGAATTAACGCAGAAATTGCGTCGCTATGACATATTATGGGTTCTATGACATCTCCATGTAAATCGAGTAACATTTCTATGGAAACGAAAGGATTTTCTTTTGGGATACGAGTAAATCCTTTCCGATGCACTATTCCTTTTTTACTGCATTCCTCGTTCCCTCTCATTGACGAATTCACACAGAAATTGCGTCGCTATGAAATACTATGGGTTCTATGACTTCTCCTTCTAAATCAAGTAACGTTCTATGGAACCGACATGATTCTCTTTTAGGATACGAGTATATCCTTTCAGATGCACTATTCCTTCAATACTGCATCCTTCGCTCCCTCACATTGACGAATTAACACAGAAATTGCGTCGCTATGAAATACTATAGGTCGTATGACATCTCCATCTAAATCGAGTAACGTTTCTATGGAAATGACATGATTTTCTTTTGGGATACGAGTATCTCCTTTCCGATGCAGTATTCCTTCTTTACTGCATCCCTCGCTCCCTCACATTGACGAATTAACAGAGAAATTGCGACGCTATGAAATACTATGGGCTCTATGACATCTTCTTCGAAATCGAGTAACGTTTCTACGGAAACGACAGACTTTTCTCTTTGGATGCGAGTATCTCCTTTCCGATGCACTATTCCTTCTTTACTGCATCCCTCGCTCCATCATATTGACGAATTAACACAGAAACTGCGTCGCTATGAAATACAATGTGTTCTATGATCTCCCGTTCTAAATCGAGTAACGTTCCTATGGAAACGACAGGATTTTCCTTTGGGAACAACTATCTCCTTTCCGATGCACTATGCCTTCTTTACTGCATCCCTCGTTCCCTCACATTGACGAATTAACACAGAAATTACGTCGCTATAAAACATTATGGGTTCTATGAGTTCTCCTTCTAAATCACGTAACGTTTCTATGGAAACGAGAGGATTTAGTTTTGGGTTGCAAGTATCTCCTTTCGGATGCACTATTCCTTCTTTACAGCATCCCTCGCTCCATCACATTGACGAAATAACACAGAAATTGCGTCGCTATGAATAGTATGGGTTCTATGACATCACTTTCTAAATCGAGTAACGTTTCTATGGAAACGACAGGATTTTTCTTTGGGATACGAGAATCTCCTTTCCGATGCACTATTCCTGCTTTACTGCATCTTTCGCTCCCTCTCATTGTCGAATTAACACAGAAATTGCGTCGCTATGAAATACTATGGGTTCTATGACTTCTCCTTCTAAATCAAGTAACGTTACTATGGAACCGACAGGATTCTCTTTTAGGATACGAGAATCTCCTTTCCGATGCACTATTCCTTCATTACTGCATCCCTCGCTCCCTCACTTTGACGAATTCACACAGAAATTGCGGCGCTATGAAATACTATGGGCTCTATGACATCTTGTTCGAAATCGCGTAACTTTCTATGGAAACGACAGGATTTTCTCTTTGGATGCGAGTATCTCCTTTCCGATGCACTATTCCTTCTTTACTGCATCCCTAGCTCCATCACATTGACGAATTAACACAGAAATTGCGTCGCTATAAAATACTATGTGTTCTATGACTTCTCCATCTAAATCGAGTAACGTTTCTATGGAAACGACAAAATGTTCTTTTGGGTTGCGAGTATCTCCTTTCAGATGCACTATTCCCTTTTTACTGCATCCCTCGCTCTCTCACATTGAAGAATTAACACAGAAATTGCGCCGCTACGGAATTGTATGCGTTATATGACATCACTTTCTAAATCGAGTAACGTTTCAATGGAAACGTCAGGATTTTCTTTTGGAATACAACTATCTGTTTTCCGATGCACTATTCCTCCTCAACTGCATCCATCGCTCCCTCACATTGACGAATTAACACAGAAATTGCGTCGCTATGAAATACTATAGGTTCTGTGACATCTCCATGAAAACCGAGTAACGTTTCTATGGAAACGACAAAATGTTCTTTTGGGATGCGAGTATCTCCTTTCAGATGCACTATTCCCTTTTTACTGCATCCCTCGCTCTCTCACATTGAAGAATTAACACAGAAATTGCGCCGCTACGGAATTGTATGCGTTATATGACATCACTTTCTAAATCGAGTAACGTTTCAATGGAAACGTCAGGATTTTCTTTTGGAATACAACTATCTGTTTTCCGATGCACTATTCCTCCTCAACTGCATCCATCGCTCCCTCACATTGACGAATTAACACAGAAATTGCGTCGCTATGAAATACTATAGGTTCTGTGACATCTCCATGTAAATCGAGTAACGTTTCTATGGAAACGGCAGGATTTTCTTTTGGGATGCAAGTATCTCCTTTCCGATGCACTATTTCTTCTTTACTGCATCCCTCGCTCCCTCACATTGACGAATTAACACAGGAATTGCGTCGCTATGAAATACTATGGGATGCTATGACATCTCCCTCTAAATCGAGTAACGTTTCTATGGAAACGACAGGATTTTTTCTTGGGATACGACTATCTCCTTTCCGATGCACTATTTCTTCTTTTCTACATCCCTCGCTACCTCACATTGACGAAATACCGCAGAAATTGCGTCGCTATGAAATACTATGTGATCTATGACTTCTCCCTCTAAATCGAGTAACGTTTCTATGGAAACGACAGGGTTTTCTTTTGGGAATAGACTATCTGCTTTCCGATGCACTATTCCCTCTTTACTGCATCCCTCGCTCCCTAACATTGACGAATTAACACAGAAATTGCGTCGCTATGAAATACTATAGGTGCTATAACATCTCCTTCTAAATCGAGTAACGATTCTATGGAGACGACAGGATTTTCTTTAGGGATACGAGTAATTCCACTCCGATGCACTATTCCTACTTTACTGCATCCCTCGCTCCCTCACATTGACGAATTAACACAATAATTGCGTCCCTATGAAATACTATGGGTTCAATGGCTCCTCCTTCTAAATCGAGTAATGTTTCTAAGGTAACGACAGGATTTTCTTTTGGGTTACGTGTATTTCCTTTCCGATGCACTATTCCTTCTTCACTGCATCCCTCGCTCCCTCACATTGACGATTTAACACAGATATTGCGTCGCTATGAAATACTGTTGGTTCTATGACATCTCCTTCGAAATCGAGTAACGTTTCTGTGGAAACGACAATATTTTCTTTTGGGGTAAGAGTATCTCCTTTCCGATGCACTATTCCTTCTTTACTGCATCCCTCGCTCCCTCACATAGACGAAATAACACAGAAATGGCGTCGCTACGAAGTAGTATGGGGACTATGACTTCTCCTTCTAAATCGAGTAACGTTTCTATGGAGACGACAGGATTTTCTTTAGGGATACGAGTAATTCGTTTACGATGCACAATTCCTTCTTTACTGCATCCTTCGCTCTCTCTCATTGACGAGTTAACACAGAAATTGCGTCGCTATGAAATACTATGGGTTCTATGACTTCTCCTTCTAAATCGAGTAACGTTTGTATGGAAACGACAGGTTTTTCTTTTGCGATGCAATTATCTCCGTTCCGATGCACTATTGCTTCTTTACTGCATCCCTCGCTCCCTCACATTGTCGAATTACCACAGAAATTGCGTCGGTATGAAATACTATGGCTTCTATGACATCACTTTCTAAATCGAGTAACGTTTCTATGGAAACGACAGGATTTTCTTTTGGATACGAGTATCTCCTTTCCAATGCACTATTCCTTCTTGACTGCATCGCTCGCTCCCTCACATTGTCGAATTAACACAGAAATTGCATCGCTATGAAATTGTATGGGTTCAATTACTTCTCCTTCTAGTTCGAGTAACGTTTATTTGGAAACAACAGGATTTTCTTTTGGGATGCGGGTATTTCCTTTCCGTTGCACTATTGCTTCTTTATTGCATCCCTCGCTCCCTCACATAGCCGAATTAAAACAGAAATTGCGTCGCCATGAAATAGTATGGGTTGTATGACTTCTCCTTCAAAATCGAGTAACGTTTCTATGGAAACGACAGGATTTTCATTTGGGATACGAGTATCTCCTTTCCGATGCACTACTCCTTCTTTACTGCATCCCTCGCTCCCTCACATTGTCGAATTAACACAGAAATTGCGTCGCTATGGAATACTATATGTTCTATGGCTTCTCCTTCTTAATCGAGTAACGTTTCTATGGAAACGACACGAATTACTTTTGGGAACGACTATCTTCTTTCCGATGCACAATTCCTTCTTTACTGCATCCCTCGCTCCCTCACATTGACGAACTAACACAGAAATTGCATCGCTGTGAAATACTATTGGATGAATGACTTTTCCTTCTAAATCGAGTAACGTTTCTATGGTAACGACAGGATTTTCTTTTGGGATACCAGTATCTCATTTCCAATGCACTATTCCCTCTTTACTGCATCCCTCGCTCCCTCAGATTGTTGAATTAACACAGAAATAGCAAAGCTCTGAAATACTATGGGTTTTATGACATCTTCTTCTAAATCGAGTAACGTTTCTATGCGAACGACAGGATATTCTTTTGGGATACGAGTATCTACTCTCCGATGCACTCTTCCTTCTTTACTGCATCCCTCGCTCCCTCACATTGACGAATTAATACAGAAATGGCCTCGCTATGAAATACGTTGGGTTCCATGACATCTCCTTTTGAATCGAGTAACGTTTCAATGGAAGTGACAGGATTTTCTTTTGGGATACGAGTATCTCCTTTCCGATGCACTATTCCTTCTTTACTGCATCCCTCGCCCACTCAAATTGACGAATTAACACAGAAATTGCGTCGCTATGAGATACTATGAGTTTTATGACTTCTCCTTCTAAATCGAGATATTTCTATGGAAACGACAGGATTTTCTTTTGGGATACAACTATCTGCTTTCCGATGCACCATTCCTTCTTAACTGCATCCATCGCTCCCTCACATTGAAGAATTAACACAGAAATTGCGTCGCTTTGAAATACTATAGGTTCAATGACATCTCCATCTAAATCGAGTAACGTTTCTATGGAGACGACAGGATTTTCTTTTGGGATACGAGTAATTCCTTTCTGATGCGCTATTCCTTCTTTACTGCATCCCTCGCTCCCTCACACTGACGAATTAACAAAGAAATTTTCGCTATGAGATACTATGGGTTCTATGACTTCTCCTTCTAAATCGAGATGCCTTCTATGGAAACAACAGGATTTTCTTTTGGGATACAACTATCTGCTTTTCGATGCACTTTTCCTTCTTAACTGCATCCATCGCTCCCTCACATTGAAGATTTAACACAGAAATTGCGTCGCTTTTAAACACTAGAGGTTCAATGATGTCTCCATCTAAATCGAGTAACGATTCTATGGAAACGACAGGATTTTCTTTTGGGGTACGAGTAATTCCTTTCCGATGCACTATTCCTTCTTTACTGCATTCCTCGCTCCCTCTCATTGACGAATTCACACAGAAGTTGCGTCGCTATGAAATACCATTAGTTCTACGATTCTCCTTTTAATTCGAGTAACGTTTCTATGGAAACGACAGGATTTTCTTTTGGGATACGACTATCTGCCTCCCGGTGTACTATTCCTTCTTTACTGCATCCCTCGCTACCTCACATTGACGAATTCACACAGAAATTGCGTCGCTATGAAATACAATGGGTTTTATGATTTCTCCTTCTAAATCAAGTAACGTTTCCATGGAACCGACAGGATTCTCTTTTAGGATACGAGAATCTTCTTTCCGATGCACTATTCCTTCTTTACTGCATCCCTCGCTCCCTCACATTGACGAATTAACACAGAAATTGCGTCGCTATGAAATACTATGGGCTCTATGGCATCTCCTTCTAAATCGAGGAACGTTTCTATGGAAACGACAGGATTTTCTTTTGGGATACGAGTATTTCTGATGCACTATTCCTTCTTTACTGCATCCCTCGCTCCCTCACATTGACGAATTAACACAGAAATTGCGACGCTATGAAATACTATGGGCTCTATGACATCTTCTTCGAAATCGCGTAAAGTTTCTATGGAAAAGATAGGATTTTCTCTTTGGATGCGAGTATCTCCTTTCCGATGCACTATTCCTTCTTTACTGCATCCCTAGCTCAATCACATTGACGAATTAACACAGAAATTGCGTCGCTATGAAATACTATGCGTTGTATGACTTCCGCTTCTAAATCGCGTAACGTTTCTATGGAAACGACGTGTATTACTTTTGGGATTCGAATATATCCTTTCTGATGCCCTATTCCTTCTTTACTGCATACCTCGCTCCATCACATTGACGAAATAACACCGAAATTGTGTCGCTATGAAATACTATGTGTTCTATGACTTCTCCTTCTAAATCGAGTAACGTTTCTATGGAAACGAGAGGATATCTCTTTGGGATACGACTATCTCCTTTCCGATGCACGATTCGTTCTTTACTGCATCCCTCGCTCCCTCAAATTGACGAATTAACACAGAAATTGCGTCGCTATGAAATACTATAGGTCCTATGACATCTCCATCTAAATCGAGTAACGTTTCAATGGAAATGACAAGATTTTCTTTTGGGATACAAGTATCTCTTTTCCGATGCACTATTCCTTCTTTACTGCATCCCTCACTCCCTCATACTGACGAATTAACAAAGAAATTGCGTCGCTATGAAATACTATGTGTTCTATGACTTCTCCATCTAAATAGAGTAACGTTTCTATGGAAACGACAAGATGTTCTTTTGGGATGCGAGTATCTCCTTTCAGATGCACTATTCCTTCTTTACTGCATCCCACGCTCCCTCACATTGAAGAATTAACACAGAAGTTGTGCCGCTATGAAATTGTATGGGTTGTATGACATCACTTTCTAATTCGAGTAACGTTTCAACGGAAACGTCAGGATTTTCTTTTGGGATACAACTATCTGTTTTCCAATGCACTATTCCTCCTTAACTGCATCCATCGCTCCCTCTCATTGACGAATTAACGCAGAAATTGCGTCGCTATGACATACTATGGGTTCTATGACATCTCCATGTAAATCGAGTAACATTTCTATGGAAACGAAAGGATTTTCTTTTGGGATACGAGTAAATCCTTTCCGATGCACTATTCCTTTTTTACTGCATTCCTCGTTCCCTCTCATTGACGAATTCACACAGAAATTGCGTCGCTATGAAATACTATGGGTTCTATGACTTATCCTTCTAAATCAAGTATCGTTCTATGGAACCGACATGATTCTCTTTTAGGATACGAGTATATCCTTTCAGATGCACTATTCCTTCAATACTGCATCCTTCGCTCCCTCACATTGACGAATTAACACAGAAATTGCGTCGCTATGAAATACTATAGGTCGTATGACATCTCCATCAAAATCGAGTAACGTTTCTATGGAAATGACATGATTTTCTCTTGGGATACGAGTATCTCCTTTCCGATGCAGTATTCCTTCTTTACTGCATCCCTCGCTCCCTCACATTGACGAATTAACAGAGAAATTGCGACGCTATGAAATACTATGTGCTCTATGACATCTTCTTCGAAATCGAGTAACGTTTCTACGGAAACGACAGACTTTTCTCTTTGGATGCGAGTATCTCCTTTCCGATGCACTATTCCTTCTTTACTGCATCCCTCGCTCCATCATATTGACGAATTAACACAGAAACTGCGTCGCTATGAAATACAATGTGTTCTATGATCTCCCGTTCTAAATCGAGTAACGTTCCTATGGAAACGACAGGATTTTCCTTTGGGAACAACTATCTCCTTTCCGATGCACTATGCCTTCTTTACTGCATCCCTCGTTCCCTCACATTGACGAATTAACACAGAAATTACGTCGCTATGAAACATTATGGGTTCTATGAGTTCTGATTCTAAATCACGTAACGTTTCTATGGAAACGAGAGGATTTTGTTTTGGGTTGCAAGTATCTCCTTTCGGATGCACTATTCCTTCTTTACAGCATCCCTCGCTCCATCACATTGACGAAATAACACAGAAATTGCGTCGCTATGAATAGTATGGGTTCTATGACATCACTTTCTAAATCGAGTAACGTTTCTATGGAAACGACAGGATTTTTCTTTGGGATACGAGAATCTCCTTTCCGATGCACTATTCCTGCTTTACTGCATCTTTCGCTCCCTCTCATTGTCGAATTAACACAGAAATTGCGTCGCTATGAAATACTATGGGTTCTATGACTTCTCCTTCTAAATCAAGTAACGTTACTATGGAACCGACAGGATTCTCTTTTAGGATACGAGAATCTCCTTTTCGATGCACTATTCCTTCGTTACTGCATCCCTCGCTCCCTCACTTTGACGAATTCACACAGAAATTGCGGCGCTATGAAATACTATGGGCTCTATGACATCTTGTTCGAAATCGCGTAACTTTCTATGGAAACGACAGGATTTTCTCTTTGGATGCGAGTATCTCCTTTCCGATGCACTATTCCTTCTTTACTGCATCCCTAGCTCCATCACATTGACGAATTAACACAGAAATTGCGTCGCTATAAAATACTATGTGTTCTATGACTTCTCCATCTAAATCGAGTAACGTTTCTATGGAAACGACAAAATGTTCTTTTGGGATGCGAGTATCTCCTTTCAGATGCACTATTCCCTTTTTACTGCATCCCTCGCTCTCTCACATTGAAGAATTAACACAGAAATTGCGCCGCTACGGAATTGTATGCGTTATATGACATCACTTTCTAAATCGAGTAACGTTTCAATGGAAACGTCAGGATTTTCTTTTGGAATACAACTATCTGTTTTCCGATGCACTATTCCTCCTCAACTGCATCCATCGCTCCCTCACATTGACGAATTAACACAGAAATTGCGTCGCTATGAAATTCTATAGGTTCTGTGACATCTCCATGAAAATCGAGTAACGTTTCTATGGAAACGGCAGGATTTTCTTTTGGGATCCGAGTATATCCTATCAGATGCACTATTCCTTCTATACTGCATCCTTCGCTCCCTCACATTGACGAATAACACAGAATTTGCATCGCTATGAAATACTATAGGTCCTATGACATATCCATCTAATTCGAGAAACTTTTCAATGGAAATGACAAGATTTTCTTTTGGGATACAAGTATCTCCGTTCCGATGCACTATTCCTTCTTTACTGCATCCCTCGCTCCATCATACTGACGAATTAACACAGAAATTGCGTCGCTATGAAATACTATAGGTTCTATGACATCTCCATGTAAATCGAGTAACGTTTCTATGGAAACGGCAGGATTTTCTTTTGGGATCCGAGTATATCCTATCAGATGCACTATTCCTTCTATACTGCATCCTTCGCTCCCTCACATTGACGAATAACACAGAATTTGCATCGCTATGAAATACTATAGGTCCTATGACATATCCATCTAAATCGAGAAACGTTTCAATGGAACTGACAAGATTTTCTTTTGGGATACAAGTATCTCCGTTCCGATGCACTATTCCTTCTTTACTGCATCCCTCGCTCCCTCATACTGACGAATTAACACAGAAATTGCGTCGCTATGAAATACTATGTGTTCTATGACTTCTCCATCTAAATCGAGTAACGTTTCTATGGAAACGACAAGATTCTCTTTTAGGATACGAGAATCTCCTTTCCGATGCACTATTCCTTCATTACTGCATCCCTCGCTCCCTCACTTTGACGAATTCACACAGAAATTGCGACGCTATGAAATACTATGGGCTCTATGACATCTTCTTCGAAATCGCGTAACGTTTCTATGGAAACGACAGGATTTTCTCTTTGGATGCGAGTATCTCCTTTCCGATGCACTATTCCTTCTTTACTGCATCCCTAGCTCCATCACATTGACGAATTAACACAGAAATTGCGTCGCTATGAAATACTATGTGTTCTATGACTTCTCCTTCTAAGTCGAGTAACGCTTCTATGGAAACGACAGGATATCCCTTTGGGATACGACTATCTCCTTTCCGATGCACGATTCGTTCTTTACTGCTTCCCTCGCTCCCTCAAATTGACGAATTAACACAGAAATTGCGTCGCTATGAAATACTATAGGTCCTATGACATATGCATCTAAATCGAGAAACGTTTCAATGGAAATGAAAAGATTTTCTTTTGGGATACGAGAATCTCCTTTCCGATGCACTATTCCTTCCTTACTGCATCCCCCGCTCCCTCACATTGACGAAATAACACAGAAATTGCCTCGTTGTGAAATACGTTATGTTCTATGACTTCTCCTTTTAAATCGAGTAACGTTTCTATGGACATGACATGATTTTCTTTTGGGATACGAATATATCCTCTCAGATGCACTATTCCTTCATTACTGGATCCCTCGCTCACTCACATTGACGAATTAACACAGAAATTGCGTCGCTATGAAATACTATGTGTTCTATGACTTCTCCATCTAAATCGAGTAACGTTTCTATGGAAACGACAGGATTTTCTTTTGGGATGCTAATATATCATTTCAGATGCACTATTCCTTCTATACTGCATCCTTCGCTCCCTCACTTTGACGAATTAACTCAGAAATTGCGTCGCTATGAAATACTATAGGTCCTATGACATCTCCATCTAAATCGAGTAACGTTTCTATGGAAATGACATGATTTTCTTTTGGGATACGAGTATCTCCATTCCGATGCACTATTCCTTCTTTACTGCATCCCTCGTTCTCTCACATTGACGAATTAACACAACAATTGCGACGCTATGAAATACTATGAGCTCTATGACATCTTCTTCGAAATCGAGTAACGTTTCTATGGAAACGACAGGCTTTTCTCTTTGGATGCGAGTATCTCCTTTCCGATGCACTATTCCTTCTTTACTGCATCCCTCGCTCCATCACATTGACGAATTAACACAGAAATTGCGTCGCTATGAAATACAATGTGTTCTATGACTTCTCGTTCTAAATCGAGTAACGTTTCTATGGAAACGACAGGATTTACCTTTGGGAACAACTATCTCCTTTCCGATGCACTATTCCTTCTTTACTGCATCCCTCGCTCCCTCACATTGACGAATTAGCACAGAAATTACGTCGCTATGAAACATTATGGGTTCTATGAGTTCTCCTTCTAAATCACGTAACGTTTCAATGGAAACGAGAGGATTTTGTTTTGGGTTGCAAGTATCTCCTTTCGGATGCACTATTCCTTCTTTACAGCATCCCTCGCTCCATCACATTGACGAAATAACACAGAAATTGCGTCGCTATGAATAGTATGGGTTCTATGACATCACTTTCTAAATCGAGTAACGTTTCTATGGAAACGACAGGATTCTTCTTTGGGCTACGAGAATCTCCTTTCCGATCCTCTATTCCTGCTTTACTGCATCTTTCGCTCCCTCTCATTGTCGAATTAACACAGAAATTGCGTCGCTATGAAATACTATGGGTTCTATGACTTCTCCTTCTAAATCAAGTAACGTTACTATGGAACCGACAGGATTCTCTTTTAGGATACGAGAATCCCCTTTCCGATGCACTATTCCTTTATTACTGCATCCCTCGCTCCCTCACTTTGACGAATTCACACAGAAATTGCGGCGCTATGAAATACTATGGGTTCTATGATTTCTCCTTTTATTTTGAGTAACGTTTCTATGGAAACGACAGCATTTTCTTTTGGGATACGACTATTTGCTTCCCGGTGCACTGCTCCTTCTTTACTGCATCCCTCGCTACCTCACATTGACGAATTAACACAGAAATTTCCTCGCTATGAAATACTATGGGTTCTATGACTTCTCCTTCTATATCAAGTAACGTGTCTATGGAACCGACAGGATTCTCTTTTAGGATACGGGAATCTCCTTTCCGATTCACCATTCCTTCTTTACTGCATCCCTCGCTCCCTCACTTTGACGAATTAACACAGAAATTGCTTCGCTATGAAATACTATGGGTTCTATGACATCTCCATCTAAATCGAGTAACTTTACTATGGAACCGACAGGATTCTCTTTTAGGATACGAGAATTTCCTTTCCGATGCACTTTTCCTTCTGTACTGCATCCCTCGCTCCCTCACTTTGACGAATTAATTCAGAAATTGCTTCGCTATGAAATACTATGGGTTCCATGACATCTCACTCTAAATCGAGTAACGTTTCAATGGAAACGATAGGATTTTCTTTTGGGATCGAGTATCTCCTATCTGATTCACTATTCCTTCTTTACTGGAGCCCTCGCTCTCTCACTTTGACGAAGTAACACAGAAATTGCGTCGCTATGAAATACTATGTTTTCTATGATTTGCCGTTTTAATTCGAGTAACGTTTCTAGGGAAACGACAAGATGTTCTTTTGGGATGCGATTATCTCCTTTCAGATGCACTATTCCTTCATTACTGCATCCCTCGCTCCCTCACATTGATGAATTAACACAGAAGTTGCGAAGCTATGAAATTGTATGGGTTCTATGACATCACTTTCTAAATTGAGTAACGTTTCTTTGGGAACGACAGGATTTTTCTTTGGGATACGAGAATCTATTTTCCGATCTACTATTCCAGGTTCACTGCATCCCTCGCTCCCTCTCATTGTCGAATTAACACAGAAATTGCGTTGCTATGAAACACTATAGATTCTATGACATCTCCTTCTAAATCGAGTAACGTTTCTATGGAAACGACAGGATTTTCTTTTGGGATACGACTATCTGCTTTCCGATGCACTATTCCTTCTTTACTGCATCCCTCGCTCCCACACGTTGACGAATTAACACAGATATTGCGTCGCTATGATATACTATGTGTTCTATGACTTCTCCTTCTAAATCGAGTAACGTTTGTATGGAAACGACAGGATATTCCTTTGGGATACGACTATCTCCCTTCCGATGCACTATTCCTTCTTTACTGCATCCCTCGCTCCCTCTCATTGTCGAATTAACACATAAATGGCGTCGCTATGAAATACTATAGGTTCTATGACATCTCGATGTAAATCGAGTAACATTTCTATGGAAACGACAGGATTTTCTTTTCGGATACGAGTAAATCCTTTCCGATGCACTAGTCCTTCTTTACTGCATCCCTCGTTCCCTCACAAAGACGAATTAACACAGAAATTGCGTCGCTACGAAATACTATGGGTACTATGGCATCTCCTTCTAAATCGAGTAACGTTTCTATGGTGACGGCAGAATTTACGTTTGGGATGCAAGTATCTCCTTTCGGGGGCACTATTCCTTCTTTACTGCATCCCTCGCTCCCTCACATTGACGAATTAACACAGAAATTGCGTCGCAATGAAATACTATGTGTTCTATGACTACTCCATCTAAATCGAGTAACGTTTCTATGGAAACGACAGGATTTTTCTTTGGGATACGAGTATCTCCTTTCTGATCCACTATTCCTGCTTCACTGCATCCCTCGCTCCCTGTCATTGACGAATTAACACAGAAATTGCTTCGCTATGAATTACTATGTGTTCTAAGACTTCTCCTTCTAAATCGAGTAACGTTTCTATGGAAACGACAGGATATTCCTTTATGATACGACTATATTCTTTCCGATGCACAATTCCTTCTTTACTGCATCCCTCGCTCCCTCACATTGACGAATTAACACAGAAATTGCGTCGCCATGAGATACTATGGGTTCTATGACTTCTCCTTCTAAATCGAGAACGATTCTATGGAAACGGCAGGATTTTCTTTTGGGATACAACTATCTGCTTTCCGATGCACTACCCCGTCTTAAATGCATCCATCGCTCCCTCACATTGACGAGGTAACACAGACATTACGTCGCTATGAAATACTATAGGTTCTATGACATCTCCTTCTAAATCGTGTAACGTTTCTATGAAAACGACAGGATTTTCTTTGGGATACGAGTAATTACTTTCCGATGCACTATTCCTTCTTTACTGCATCCCTCGCTCTCTCTCATTGACGAAGTAACACAGAAATTGCGTCGCTATGAAATACTATGTTTTCTATGATTTCCCCTTTTAATTCGAGTAACGTTTCTAGGGAAACGACAAGATGTTCTTTTGGGATGCGATTATCTCCTTTCAGATGCACTATTCCTTCATTACTGCATCCCTCGCTCCCTCACATTGAAGAATTAACACAGAAGTTGCGAAGCTATGAAATTGTATGGGTTCTATGACATCACTTTCTAAATTGAGTAACGTTTCTTTGGGAACGACAGGATTTTTCTTTGGGATACGAGAATCTATTTTCCGATCTACTATTCCAGGTTCACTGCATCCCTCGCTCCCTCTCATTGTCGAATTAACACAGAAATTGCGTTGCTATGAAACACTATAGATTCTATGACATCTCCTTCTAAATCGAGTAACGTTTCTATGGTGACGGCAGAATTTACGTTTGGGATGCAAGTATCTCCTTTCGGGGGCACTATTCCTTCTTTACTGCATCCCTCGCTCCATCACGTTCACTAATTAACACAGAAATTGCGTCGCTATGAAATGCTATGGGTTCTATTACATCACTTCCTAAATCGAGTAACGTTTCTATGGAAACGACAGGATTTTTTTTGGGATACGGGAATCTCCTTTCCGATGCACTATTCCTTCATTACTGCATCCCTAGATCCCTCTCAATGACGAATTAACACAGAAATTGAGTCCCTATGAAATACTATAGATTCTATGACATCTCCTTCTAAATCGAGTAGCGTTTCTATGGAATCGGCAGGATTTTCCTTTGGGATACGAGTCTCTCATTTCCTATGCACTAATCTTTCTTTACTGCATCGCTCGCTCCCTCACATTGACGAATTAACACAGAAATAGCTTTAATATGAAATACTATGGGTTCTATCACATCTCCTTTGATAATCAGGTAACGTTTCTATGGTAACGACAGGATTTTCTTTTGGGATACGACTATCTCCTTTCCGATGCACCATTCGTTCTTTACAGCATCCCTCGCTCCCTCACATTGACGATTTAACACAGGAAATTCCGTCGCTATTAAATACTATTGGTTCATTGGCTTCTCCTTCTAAATCGAGTAACGTTTCTATGGAAACCACAGGATTACCATTTGGGATACGAGTATCTCCTTTCCGATGCACTATTCCTTCTTTACTGCATCCCTCGCTCCCTCTCATTGACGAATTCACACAGAAATTGCGTCACTATGAAATACTATGAGTTCTATGAAATCCACTTTTAATTCGAGTAACGTTTCCATGGAAACGACAGGATTTTCTTTTGGGATACGACTATTTGCTTCCCGGTGCACTGCTCATTCTTTACTGAATCCCTCGCTACCTGACATTGACGAATTAACACAGAAATTTCCTCGCTATGAAATACTATCGGTTCTATGACTACTACTTCTAAATCATGTAACGTGTCTATGGAACCGACTGGATTCTCTTTTAGGATACGAGAATCTCCTTTCCGATGCACAATTCCTTCTTTACTGCACCCCTCGCTCCCTCACTTTGACGAATTAACACAGAAATAGCTTCGCTATGAAATACTATGGGTTCTATGACTTCTCCTTCTAAATCAAGTAACGTTTCTATGGAACCGACATGATTCTCTTTTAGGATACGAAAATCTCCTTTCCGATGCACTATTCCTTGATTACTGCATCCATCGCTCCCTCACATTGACGAAATAACACAGAAAATGCCTCGCTATGAATTATGTTATGTTCTATGACTTCTCCTTTTAAATTAGTAACGTTTCTATGGAAATGACATGATTTTCTTTTGGGATACGAGTATCTCGTTTCCGATGCACTATTACTTCTTTACTGCATCCCTCGATCCCTCACACTGACGAATTAACACAGAAATTGCGTCGCTATGAAATACTATGTTTTCTACGACTTCTCCTTCTAAATCGAGTAACGTTTCTATGGAAATGACAGGATTTTCTTTTGGGATACGAGTGTCTCCTTTCCAATTCACTATTCCTTCTTTACTGCATCCGTCGCTCCCTCACATTGATGAATTAATACAGAAATTGCCTCGCTATGAAATACGTTGGGTTCTATGACATCTCCTTTTAAAAAGAGTAACGTTTCTATGGAACTGACAGGATTTTCTTTTGGGATACGGGTATCTCCTTTCCGATGCACTATCCCTTCTTTACTGCATCCCTCGCTCCCTCACTTCGACGAATTAACACAAAAATTGCGTCGCTATGAAATACTATGTGTTCTATGGCTTCTCCATCTAAATCGAGTAACGTTTCTATGGAAACGACAGGATTTTCTTTTGGGATGCGAGTATATGCTATCAGATGCACTATTCCTTCTATACTGCATCCTTAGCTCTCTCACATTGACGAATAACACAGAATTTGCATCGGTACGAAATACTATGGACTCTATGGCATCTCCTTCTAAATCGAGGAACGTTTATATGGAAACGACAGGATTTTCTTTTGGGATACGTGTATTTCTGATGCACTATTCCTTCTTTATTGCATCCCTCGCTCCCTCACATTGACGAATTAACACAGAAATTGCGACGCTATGAAATACTATGGGCTCTATGACATCTTCTTCGAAATCGCGTAACGTTTCTATTGGAACGACAGGATTTTCTCTTTGGATGCGAGTATCTCCTTTCCGATGCACTATTCCTTCTTTACTGCATCCCTAGCTCCATCACATCGACGAATTAACACAGAAATTGCGTCGCTATGGAATACTATGGGTTCTATGACTTCCGCTTCTGAATCGAGTAACGTTTCTATGGAAACGACGGGTTTTACTTTTGGGATTCGAATATATCCATTTCTGATGCCCTATTCCTTCTTAACTGCATCTCTCGCTCCGTCACATTGACGAAATAACACAGAAATGGTGTCGCTATGAAATACTATGTGTTCTATGACTTCTCCTTCGAAATCGAGTAACGTTTCTATGGAAACGACAGGATATCCCTTTGGGATACGGCTATCTCCTTTCCGATGCACGATTCGTTCTTTACTGCATCCCTCGCTCCCTCAAATTGACGAATTAACACAGAAACTGCGTCGCTATTAAATACTATAGGTCCTATGACATCTCCATCTAAATCGAGTAACGTTTCTATGGAAATGACAAGATTTTCTTTTGGGATACAAGTATCTCCTTTCCGATGCACTATTCCTTCTTTACTGCATCCCTCGCTCCCTCATACTGACGAATTAACACAGAAATTGCGTCGCTATGAAATACTATGTGTTCTATGACTTCTCCATCTAAATCGAGTAACGTTTCTATGGAAACGACAAGATGTTCTTTTGGGATGCGAGTATCTCCTTTCAGATGCACTATTCCTTCTTTACTGCATCCCACGCTCCCTCACATTGAAGAATTAACACAGAAGTAGCGCCGCTATGAAATTGTATGGGTTCTATGACATCACTTTCTAAATCGAGTAACGTTTCAATGGAAACGTCAGGATTTTCTTTTGGGATACAACTATCTGTTTTCCAATGCACTATTCCTCCTTAACTGCATCCATCGCTCCCTCACATTGACGATTTAACGCAGAAATTGCGTCGCTATGACATACTATAGGCTCTATGACATCTCCATGTAAATCGAGTAACATTTCTATGGAAACGAAAGGATTTTCTTTTTGGATACGAGTAAATCCTTTCCGATGCACTATTCCTTCCTTACTGCATCCCTCGCTCCCTCACATTGACGAAATAACACAGAATATGCCTCGCTGTGAAATACGTTATGTTCTATGACTTCTCCTTTTAAATCGAGTAACGTTTCTATGGAAATGACATGATTTGCTTTTGGGACACGAGTATCTCCTCTCCGATGCACTATTCCTTCTTTACTGCATCCCTCGCTCCCTCACATTGACGAAGTAACACAGAAATTGCGTCGCTATGAAATACTATGTGTTCTATGACTTCTCCATCTAAATCGAGCAACGTTTCTATGGAAACGACAGGATTTTCTTTTGGGAGGAGAGTATATCCTTTCAGATGCACTATTCCTTCTATACTGCATCCTTCGCTGCCTCACATTGACGAATTAACACAGAAATTGCGTCGCTATGAAATTCTATAGGTCCTATGAAATCTCCATCTAAATCGAGTAACGTTTCTATGGAAATGACATGATTTTCTTTTGGGATACGAGTATCTCCTTTCCGATGCACTATTCCTTCTTTACTGCATCCCTCGCTCCCTCACAATGACGAATTAACACCGAAATTGCGACGGTATGAAATACTATGAGCTCTATGACATCTTCTTCGAAATCGAGTAACGTTTCTATGGAAACGACAGGCTTTTCTCTTTGGATGCGAGTATCTCCTTTCCGATGCACTATTCCTTCTTTACTGCATCCCTAGCTCCATCACATTGACGAATTAACACAGAAATTGCGTCGCTATGATATACTATGTGTTCTATGACTTCTGCTTCTAAATCGAGTAACGTTTCTATGGAAACGACGGGTTTTACATTTGGGACTCGACTATATCCTTTCTGATGCACTATACCTTCTTTACTGCATCCCTCGCTCCATCACATTGACGAATTAACACAGAAATTGCGTCACTATGAAATACAAAGTGTTCTATGACTTCTCGTTCTAAATCGAGTAACGTTTCTATGGAAACGACATAATTTTCTTTTGGGAACAACTATCTCCTTTCCGATGCACTATTCCTTCTTTACTGCATCTCTCGCTCCCTCACATTGACGAATTAACACAGAAATTGCGTCGCTATGAATCATTATGGGTTCTATGAGTTCTCCTTCTAAATCGCGTTACGTTTCTATGGAAACTAGAGGATTTTCTTTTGGGTTGCAAGTATCTCCTTTCGGATGCACTATTCCTTCTTTACAGCATCCCTCGCTCCATCACATTGACGAAATAACACAGAAATTGCGTCGCTATGAATAGTATGGGTTCTATGACATCACTTTCGAAATCGAGTAACGTTTCTATGGAAACTACAGGATTCTTCTTTGGGATACGAGAATCTCCTTTCCGATCCTCTATTCCTGCTTTACTGCATCTTTCGCTCCCTCTCATTGTCGAATTAACACAGAAATTGCGTCGCTATGAAATACTATGGGTTCTATGACTTCTCCTTCTAAATCAAGTAACGTTACTATGGAACCGACAGGATTCTCTTTTAGGATACGAGAACCTCCTTTCCGACTCACCATTCCTTCTTTACTGCATCCCTCGCTCCCTCACTTTGACGAATTAACACAGAAATTGCTTCGCTATGAAATACTATGTGTTCTATGACATCTCCATCTAAATCGAGTAACATTTCTATGGAACCGACAGGATACTCTTTCAGGATACGAGAATTTCCTTTCCGATGCACTTTTCCTTTTGGACTGCATCCCTCGCTCCCTCACTTTCACGAATTTATTAAGAAATTGCTTCGCTATGAAATACTATGTGTTCTAAGACTTCTCCTTCTAAATCGAGTAACGTTTCTATGGAAACGACAGGATATTCCTTTGCGATACGACTATCTTCTTTCCGATGCACAATTCCTTCTTTACTGCATCCCTCGCTCCCTCACATTGACGAATTAACACAGAAATTGCGTCGCCATGAGATACTATGGGTTCTATGACTTCTTCTAAATCGAGAACGTTTCTATGGAAACGTCAGGATTTTCTTTTGTGATACAACTATCTGTTTTTCGATAAACTATTCCTCCTTAACTGCATCCATCGCTCCTTCACATTGACGAATTAACACAGAAATTGCGTCGTTATGAAATACTATAGGTTCTATGACATCTCCATGTAAATCGAGTAACATTTCTATGGAAACGAAAGGACGACAAGATGTTCTTTTGGGATCCGAGTATATCCTATCAGATGCACTATTCCCTCTATACTGCATCCTTCTCTCCCTCACATTTACGAATAACACAGAATTTGCATCGCTATGAAATACTATGGGCTCTATGGCATATCCTTCTAAATCGAGGAATGTTTCTATGGAAACGACAGGATTTTCTTTTGGGATACGAGTATTTCTGATGCACTATTCCTTCTTTACTGCATCCCTCGCTCCCTCACATTGACGAATTAACACAGAAATTGCGACGCTATGAAATACTATGGGCTCTATGACATCTTCTTCGAAATCGCGTAACGTTTCTATGGAACCGACAGTATTTTCTCTTTGGATGCGAGTATCTCCTTTCCGATGCACTATTCCTTCTTTACTGCATCCCTAGCTCCATCACATTGACGAATTAACACAGAAATTGCGTCGCTATGAAATACTACGGGTTCTATGACTTCCGCTTCTAAATCGAGTAACGTTTCTATGGAAACGACGGGTTTTACTTTTGGAATTCGAATATATCCTTTCTGATGCCCTATTCCTTCTTTACTGCATCCCTCGCTCCATCACATTGACGAAATAACACCGAAATTGTGTCGCTATGAAATACTATGTGTTCTATGACTTCTCCTTCTGAGTCGAGTAACGTTTCTACGGAAACGACAGGATATCCCTTTGGGATACGATTATTTCTGATGCACTGTTCCTTCTTTACTGCATCCCTCGCTCCCTCACATTGACGAATTAACACAGAAATTGCGACGCTATGATATACTATGGGCTCTATGACATCTTCTTCGAAATCGCGTAACGTTTCTATGGAAACGACAGTATTTTCTCTTTGGATGCGAGTACCTCCTTTCCGATGCACGATTCGTTCTTTGCTGCATCCCTCGCTGCCTCAAATTGACGAATTAACACAGAAATTGCGTCGCTATGAAATACTATAGGTCCTATGACATATCCATCTAAATCGAGTAATGTTTCAATGGAAATGACAAGATTTTCTTTTGGGATACAAGTATGTCCTTTCCGATGCACTATTCCTTCTTTACTGCATCCCTCGCTCCCTCATACTGACGAATTAACACAGAAATTGCGTCGCTATGAAATACTATGTGTTCTATGACTTCTCCATCTAAATCGAGTAACGTTTCTATGGAAACGACAAGATGTTCTTTTGGGATACGAGTATCTCCTTTCAGATGCACTATTCCTTCTTTACTGCATCCCACGCGCCCTCACATTGAAGAATTAACACAGAAGTTGCGCCGCTATGAAATTGTATGGGTTCTATGACATCACTTTCTAAATCGAGTAACGTTTCAATGGAAACGTCAGGATTTTCTTTTGGGATACAACTATCTGTTTTCCAATGCACTATTCCTCCTTAACTGCATCCATCGCTCCCTCACATTGACGAATTAACGCAGAAATTGCGTCGCTATGACATACTATAGGTTCTACGACATCTCCATGTAAATCGAGTAACATTTCTATGGAAACGAAAGGATTTTCTTTGGGATACGACGAAATCCTTTCCGATGCACTATTCCTTTTTTACTGCATTCCTCGTTCCCTCTCATTGACGAATTCACACAGAAGTTGCGTCGCTATGAAATACTATGGGTTCTATGACTTCTCCTTCTAAATCAAGTAACGTTCTATGGAACCGACATGATTCTCTTTTAGGATACGAGAATCTTCTTTCCGATGCACTATTCCTTCCTTACTGCATCCCCCGCTCCCTCACATTGACGAAATAACACAGAAATTGCCTCGCTGTGAAATACGTTATGTTCTATGACTTCTCCTTTTAAATCGAGTAACGTTTCTATGGAAATGACATGATTTCCTTTTGGGATACGAGTATCTCCTCTCCGATCCACTATTCCTTCTTTACTGCATCCCTCGCTCCCTCAAATTGACGAATTAACACAGAAATTGCGTCGCTATGAAATACTATGTGTTCTATGACTTCTCCATCTAAATCGAGCAACGTTTCTATGGAAACGACAGGATTTTCTTTTGGGAGGAGAGTATATCCTTTCAGATGCACTATTCCTTCTATACTGCATCCTTCGCTGCCTCACATTGACGAATTAACACAGAAATTGCGTCGCTATGAAATTCTATAGGTCCTATGAAATCTCCATCTAAATCGAGTAACTTTCTATGGAAATGACATGATTTTCTTTTGGGATACGAGTATCTCCTTTCCGATGCACTATTCCTTCTTTACTGCATCTCTCGCTCCCTCACATTGACGAATTAACACAGAAATTGCGTCGCTATGAATCATTATGGGTTCTATGAGTTCTCCTTCTAAATCGCGTTACGTTTCTATGGAAACTAGAGGATTTTCTTTTGGGTTGCAAGTATCTCCTTTCGGATGCACTATTCCTTCTTTACAGCATCCCTCGCTCCATCACATTGACGAAATAACACAGAAATTGCGTCGCTATGAATAGTATGGGTTCTATGACATCACTTTCGAAATCGAGTAACGTTTCTATGGAAACTACAGGATTCTTCTTTGGGATACGAGAATCTCCTTTCCGATCCTCTATTCCTGCTTTACTGCATCTTTCGCTCCCTCTCATTGTCGAATTAACACAGAAATTGCGTCGCTATGAAATACTATGGGTTCTATGACTTCTCCTTCTAAATGAAGTAACGTTAATATGGAACCGACAGGATTCTCTTTTAGGATACGAGAACCTCCTTTCCGACTCACCATTCCTTCTTTACTGCATCCCTCGCTCCCTCACTTTGACGAATTAACACAGAAATTGCTTCGCTATGAAATACTATGTGTTCTATGACATCTCCATCTAAATCGAGTAACATTTCTATGGAACCGACAGGATACTCTTTCAGGATACGAGAATTTCCTTTCCGATGCACTTTTCCTTTTGGACTGCATCCCTCGCTCCCTCACTTTCACGAATTTATTAAGAAATTGCTTCGCTATGAAATACTATGTGTTCTAAGACTTCTCCTTCTAAATTGAGTAACGTTTCTATGGAAACGACAGGATATTCCTTTGCGATACGACTATCTTCTTTCCGATGCACAATTCCTTCTTTACTGCATCCCTCGCTCCCTCACATTGACGAATTAACACAGAAATTGCGTCGCCATGAGATACTATGGGTTCTATGACTTCTTCTAAATCGAGAACGTTTCTATGGAAACGGCAGTATTTTCTTTTGGGATACAACTATCTGCTTTCCGATGCACTATTCCTTCTTTACTGCATCCCTCGCTCCCTCATACTGACGAATTAACACAGAAATTGCGTCGCTATGAAATACTATGTGTTCTATGACTTCTCCATCTAAATCGAGTAACGTTTCTATGGAAACGACAAGATGTTCTTTTGGGATGCGAGTATCTCCTTTCAGATGCACTATTCCTTCTATACTGCATCCTTCGCTCTTTCACATTGACGAATTATCAAAGAAATTGCGTCGCTATGAAATACTATAGGTCCTATGACATCTCCATCTAAATCGAGTAACGTTTCTATGGAAATGACATGATTTTCTTTTGGGATACCAGTATCTCCTTTCCGATGCACTATTCCTTCTTTACTGCATCCCTCGCTCCCTCACATTGAATAATTAACACAGAAATGGCGACATTATGAAATACTATGGGCTCTATGACATCTTCTTCGGAATCGAGTAACGTTTCTATGGAAACGACAGGCTTTTCTCTTTGGATGCGAGTATCTCCTTTCCGATGCACTATTCCTTCTTTGCTGCATCCCTCGCTCCATCACGTTGACGAATTAACACAGAAATTGCGTCCCTATGAAATACAATGTGTTCTATGACTTCTCCTTCTAAATCGAGTAACGTTTCTATGGAAACGACAGGATTTTCTTTTGGGATACGAGTATTTTCCGATGCACCATTCCTTCTTTACTGCATCTCTCACACCATCATATTGTTGAATTACAACAGAAATTCCGACGCTCTGAAATACTATAGGTTTTATGACATCTTCTTCTAAATCGAGTAACGTTTCTATGGAAATGACAGGATTTTCTTTTGGGATACGAGTATCTCCTTTCCGATGCACTATTCCTTCTTTACTGGATCCGTCGCTCCCTCACATTGACGAATTAATACAGAAATTTGCTCGCTATGATTTACGTTGGGTTCTATGACATCTCCTTTTAAATACAGTAACGTTTCTATGGAAATACAGGATTTGCATTTGGGATACGGGTAACTCCTTTCCGATGCACTATTCGTTCTTTACTGCATCTCTCGCTCCCTCACATTGACGAATGAACACAGAAATTGCGTCGCAATGAAATACTATGTGTTCTATGACTGCTCCGTCTAAATCGAGTAACGTTTCTATGGAAACGACAGGATTTTTCTTTGGGATACGAGTATCTCCTTTCTGATCCACTATTCCTGCTTCACTGCATCCCTCGCTCCCTGTCATTGACGAATTAACACAGAAATTGCTTCGCTATGAGTTACTATGTGTTCTAAGACTTATCCTTCTAAATCGAGTAACGTTTCTATGGAAGCGACAGGATATTCCTTTGGGATACGACTATCTTCTTTCCGATGCACAATTCCTTCTTTACTGCATCCCTCGCTCCCTCACATTGACGAATTAACACAGAAATTGCGTCGCCATGAGATACTATGGGTTCTATGACTTCTCCTTCTAAATCGAGAACGTTTCTATGGAAACGGCAGGATTTTGTTTTGGGATACAACTATCTGCTTTCCGATGCACTACCCCGTCTTAAATGCATCCATCGCTCCCTCACATTGACGAGGTAACACATACATTGCATCGCTATGAAATACTATAGGTTCTATGACATCTCCTTCTAAATCGTGTAACGTTTCTATGAAAACGACAGAATTTTCTGTTGGGATACGAGTAATTACTTTCCGATGCACTATTCGTTCTTTACTGCATCCCTCGCTCTCTCTCATTGCCGAAGTAACAGAGAAATTGCGTTGCTATGAAATACTATGGGTTCTATGATTTCTCCTTTTAATTCGAGTAACGTTTCTATGGAAACGACAAGATGTTCTTTTGGGATGCGAGTATCTCCTTTCAGATGCACTATTCCTTCTTTACTGCATCCCTCGCTCCCTCACATTGAAGAATTAACACAGAGGTTGCGAAGCTATGAATTTGTATGGGTTCTATAACATCACTTTCTAAATTGAGTAACGTTTCTATGGAAACGACAGGATTTTTCTTTGGGATAGAGAATCTATTTTCCGATCCACTATTCCAGGTTCACTGCATCCCTCGCTCCCTTTCATTGTCGAATTAACACAGAAATTGCGTTGCTATGAAACACTATGGATTCTATGACATCTCCTTCTAAATCGAGTAACGTTTCTATGGAAACGACAGGATTTTCTTTTGGGATACGACTATCTGCTTTCCGATGCACTATTCCTTCTTTACTGCATCCCTTGCTCCCACACGTTGACGAATTAACACAGAAATTGCAAAGCTATGAAATACTATGTGTTCTATGACTTCTCCTTCTAAATCGAGTAACGTTTGTATGGAAACGACAGGATATTCCTTTGGGATACGACTATCTCCCTTCCGATGCACTATTCCTTCTTTACTGCATCCCTCGCTCCCTCACATTGACGAAATAATACAGAAATTTCGTCGCTATGAGATACTATGGGTTCTATGACTTCTCCTTCTAAATCGAGATCGTTTCTATGGAAACGTCAGGATTTTCTTTTGGGATACAACTATCTGATTTCCGATGCACTATTCCTCCTTAACTGCATCCATCGCTCCTTCCCATTGACGAATTAACACAGAAATTGCGTCGCTATGAAAAACTATAGGTTCTATGACATCTCCATGTAAATCGAGTAACATTTCTATGGAAACGACAGGATTTTCTTTTGGGATACGAGTAAATCCTTTCCGATGCACAAGTCCTTCTTTACTGCACCCCTCGTTCCCTCACAAAGACGAATTAACACAGAAATTGCGTCGCTACGAAATACTATGGGTACTATGGCATCTCCTTCTAAATCGAGTACCGTTTCTATGGTGACGACAGGATTTTCTTTTGGGATGCAAGTATCTCCTTTCGGAGGCACTATTCCTTATTTACTGCATCCCTCACTCCATCACGTTCACGAATTAACACAGAAATTGCGACGCTATGAAATACTATGGGTTCTATTACATCACTTCCTAAATCGAGTAACGTTTCTATGGAAACGACAGGATTTTCTTTTGGG
This sequence comes from Schistocerca serialis cubense, assembly GCF_023864345.2. Classification (NCBI taxonomy): domain Eukaryota; kingdom Metazoa; phylum Arthropoda; class Insecta; order Orthoptera; family Acrididae; genus Schistocerca; species Schistocerca serialis. The sequence goes on along the minus strand of NC_064640.1, from coordinate 1,062,576,488 downwards.
ATACGGAAATCTCCTTTCCGATGCACTATTCCTTTTTTACTGCATCCTTAGATCCATCTCAATGAAGATTTAACACAGAAATTGAGTCGCTATGAAATACTATAGATTCTATGACATCTCCTTCTAAATCGAGTAACGTTTCTATGGAAACCACAGGATTACTATTTGGGATACGAGTATCTCCTTTCCGATGCACTATTCCTTCTTTACTGCATCCCTCGCTCCCTCTCATTGACGAATTCACACAGAAATTGCGTCTCTATGAAATACTATCGGTTCTATGATTTCCCCTTTTAATTCGAGTAACGTTTCTATGGAAACGACAGGATTTTCATTTGGGATACGACTACTTGCTTCCCGGTGCACTGCTCCTTCTTTACTGAATCCCTCGCTACCTCACATTGACGAATTAACACAGAAATTTCCTCGCTATGAAATACTATCGGTTCTATGACTTCTCCTTCTAAATCATGTAACGTGTCTATGGAACCGACAGGATTCTCTTTTAGGATACGAGAATCTCCTATCCGATGCACATTTCCTTCTTTACTGCACCCCTCGCTCCCTCACTTTGACGAATTAACACAGAAATTGCTTCGCTATGAAACACTATGGGTTCTATGACTTCTCCTTCTAAATCAAGTAACGTTTCTATGGAACCGACATGATTCTCTTTTAGGATACGAGAATCTCCAATCCGATGCACTATTCCTTCTTTACTGCATCCATCGCTCCCTCACATTGACGAAATAACACAGAAATTGCCTCGCTATGAAATATGTTATTTTCTATGACTTCTCCTTTTAAATTAGTAACGTTTCTATGGAAATGACATGATTTTCTTTTGGGATACGAGTATCTCATTTCCGATGCACTATTCCTTCTTTACTGCATCCCTCGCTCCCTCACACTGACGAATTAACACAGAAATTGCGTCGCTATGAAATCCTATGTTTTCTATGGCTTCTCCATCTAAATCGAGTAACGTTTCTATGGAAACGACAGGATTTTCTTTTGGACTGCGAGTATATGCTATCAGATGCACTATTCCTTCTATACTGCATCCTTCGCTCCCTCACATTGACGAATAACACAGAATTTGCATTGCTATGAAATACTATGGGCTCTATGGCATCTCAATCTAAATCGAGGATCGTTTCTATGGAAACGACAGGATTTTCTTTTGGGATACGAGTATTTCTGATGCACTATTCCTTCTTTACTGCATCCCTCGCCCCCTCACATTGACGAATTAACACAGAAATTGCGACGCTATGAAATACTATGGGCTCTATGACATCTTCTTCGAAATCGCGTAACGTTTCTATGGAAACGACAGGATTTTCTCTTTGGATGCGAGTATCTCCTTTCCGATTCACTATTCCTTCTTTTCTGCATCCCTAGCTCCATCACATCGACGAATTAACACAGAAATTGCGTCGCTATGAAATACTATTGGTTCTATGACTTCCGCTTCTAAATCGAGTAACGTTTCTATGGAAACGACGGGTTTTACTTTTGGGATTCGAATATATCCTTTCTGATGCCCTATTCCTTCTTAACTGCATCTCTCGCTCCGTCACATTGACGAAATAACACAGAAATTGTGTCGCTATGAAATACTATGTGTTCTATGACTTCTCCTTCGAAATCGAGTAAAGTTTCTATGGAAACGAAAGGATTTTGTTTTGGGATGCGACAATCTGCTTTTCGATGCACTATTCCTTCTTTACTGCATCCCTCGGTCCCTCAAATTGACGAATTAACACAGAAATTGCGTCGCTATGAAATACTATAGGTCCTATGACATCTCCATCTAAATCGAGTAACGTTTCAATGGAAATGACAAGATTTTCTTTTGGGATACAAGTATCTCCTTTCCGATGCACTATTCCTTCTTTACTGCATCCCTCGCTCCCTCATACTGTCGAATTAACACAGAAATTGCGTCGCTATGAAATACTATGTGTTCTATGACTTCTCCATCTAAATCGAGTAACGTTTCTATGGAAACGACAAGATGTTCTTTTGGGATGCGAGTAACTCCTTTCAGATGCACTATTCCTTCTTTACTGCATCCCTCGCTCCCTCACATTGAAGAATTAACACAGAAGTTGCGCCGCTATGAAATTGTATGGGTACTATGACATCACTTTCTAAATCGAGTAACGTTTCAATGGAAACGTCAGGATTTTCTTTTGGGATACAACTATCTGTTTTCCAATGCACTATTCCTCCTTAACTGCATCCATCGCTCCCTCACATTGACGAAATAACACAGAATATGCCTCGCTGTGAAATACGTTATGTTCTATGACTTCTCCTTGTAAATCGAGTAACGTTTCTATGGAAATGACATGATTTTCTTTTGGGACACGAGTATCTCCTCTCCGATGCACTATTCCTTATTTCCTGCATCCCTCGCTCCCTCACATTGACGAATTAACACAGAAAATGCGTCGCTATGAAATACTATGTGTTCTATGACTTCTCCATCTAAATCGAGCAACGTTTCTATGGAAACGACATAATTTTCTTTTGGGAACAACTATCTCCTTTCCGATGCACTATTCCTTCTTTACTGCATATCTCGCTCCCTCACACTGACGAATTAAAACATAAATTGCTTCGCTATGAAACATTATGGGTTCTATGAGTTCTCCTTCTAAATCGCGTTACGTTTCTATGGAAACGAGAGGATTTTCTTTTGGGTTGCAAGTATCTCCTTTCGGATGCACTATTCCTTCTTTACAGCATCCCTCGCTCCATCACATTGACGAAATAACACAGAAATTGCGTCGCTATGAATAGTATGGGTTCTATGACATCACTTTCTAAATCGAGTAACGTTTCTATGGAAACTACAGGATTCTTCTTTGGGATACGAGAATCTCCTTTCCGATCCTCTATTCCTGCTTTACTGCATCTTTCGCTCCCTCTCATTGTCGAATTAACACAGAAATTGCGTCGCTATGAAATACTATGGGTTCTATGACTTCTCCTTCTAAATCAAGTAACGTTACTATGGAACCGACAGGATTCTCTTTTAGGATACGAGAATCTCCTTTCCGATGCACTATTCCTTCTTTACTGCATCCCTCACTCCCTCACTTTGACGAATTCACACAGAAATTGCGGCACTATGAAATACTTTGGGTTCTATGATTTCTCCTTTTATTTTGAGTAACGTTTCTATGGAAACGACAGCATTTTCTTTTGGGATACGACTATTTGCTTCCCGGTGCACTGCTCCTTCTTTACTGCATCCCTCGCTACCTCACATTGACGAATTAACACAGAAATTGCCTCGCTATGAAATACTATGGGTTCTATGACTTCTCCTTCTATATCAAGCAACGTGTCTATGGAACCGACAGGATTCTCTTTTAGGATACGAGAATCTCCTTTCCGACTCACCATTCCTTCTTTACTGCATCCCTCGCTCCCTCACTTTGACGAATTAACACAGAAATTGCTTCGCTATGAAATACTATGGGTTCTATGACATCTCCATCTAAATCGAGTAACGTTTCTTTGGAACCGACAGGATTCTCTTTTAGGATACGAGAATTTCCTTTCCGATGCACTTTTCCTTCTGGACTGCATCCATCGCTCCCTCACTTTGACGAATTTATTCAGAAATTGCTTCGCTATGAAATACTATGTGTTCCATGACATCTCATTCTAAATCGAGTAACGTTTCAAAGGAAACGATAGGATTTTCTTTTGGGATACTAGTATCTCCTATCTGATTCACTATTCCTTCTTTACTGCATCCCTCGCTCCCTCACATTGACGAATTGACTCAGAAATTGCGTCGCCATGAGATACTATGGGTTCTATGACTTCTCCTTCTAAATCGAGAACGTTTCTATGGAAACGGCAGGATTTTCTTTTGGGATACAACTATCTGCTTTCCGATGCACTGCCCCGTCTTAAATGCATCCATCGCTCCCTCACATTGACGAGGTAACACAGACATTTCGTCGCTATGAAATACTATAGGTTCTATGACATCTCCTTCTAAATCGTGTAACGTTTCTATGAAAACGACAGGATTATCTGTTGGGATACGAGTAATTACTTTCCGATGCACTTCTCCTTCTTTACTGGATCCCTCGCTCTCTCTCATTGACGAAGTAACACAGAAATTGCGTCGCTATGAAATACTATGGGTTCTATGATTTCTCTTTTTAATTCGAGTAACGTTTCTATGGAAACGACAAGATGTTCTTTGGGATGCGAGTAACTCCTTTCAGATGCACTATTCCTTCTTTACTGCATCCCTCGCTCCCTCACATTGAAGAATTAACACAGAAGTTGCGAAGCTATGAAATTGTATGGGTTCTATGACATCACTTTCTAGATCGAGTAACGTTTCTATGCAAACGACATGATTTTTCTTTGGGATACGAGAATCTATTTTCCGATCCACTGTTCCAGGTTCACTGCATCCCTCGCTCCCTCTCATTGTCGAATTAACACAGAAATTGCGTTGCTATGAAACACTATAGATTCTATGACAACTCCTTCTAAATCGAGTAGCGTTTCTATGGAAACGACAGGATTTTCTTTTGGGATACGAGTAAATCCTTTCCGATGCACTAGTCCTTCTTTACTGCATCCCTCGTTCCCTCACAAAGACGAATTAACACAGAAATTGAGTCGCTACGAAATACTATTGATTCTATGACATCTCCTTCTAAATCGAGTAACGTTTCTATGGAAACGATAGGATTTTCCTTTGGGATACGAGTCTTTCATTTCCGATGCACTAATCTTTCTTTACTGCATCGCTCGCTCCCTCACATTGACGAATTAACACAGAAATTGCTTTAATATTAAATACTATGGGTTCTATCACATCTCCTTTGATAATCAGGTAACGTTTCTATGGTAACGACAGGATTTTCTTTTGGGATACGACTATCTCCTTTCCGATGCACCATTCGTGCTTTACAGCATCCCTCGCTCCCTCACATTGACGATTTAACACAGAAATTGCGTCGCTATGAAATACTATTGGTTCTATGGCTTCTCCTTCTAAATCGAGTAACGTTTCTATGGAAACCACAGGATTGCCATTTGGGATACGAGTATCTCCTTTCCGATGCACTATTCCTTCTTTACTGCATCCCTCGCTCCCTCTCATTGACGAATTCACACAGAAATTGCGTCGCTATGAAATACTATGGGTTCTATGATTTGCCCTTTTAATTCGAGTAACGTTTCTATGGAAACGACAGGATTTTCTTTTGGGATACGACTATTTGCTTCCCGGTGCACTGCTCCTTCTTTACAGAATCCCTCGCTACCTCACATTATCGAATTAACACAGAAATTTCCTCGTTATGAAATACTGTCGGTTCTATGACTTCTCCTTCTAAATCATGTAACATGTGTATGGAACCGACAGTATTCTCTTTTAGGATAATGAGAATCTCCTTTCCGTTGCACTATTCCTTCTTTACTGCATCCCTCGCTCCCTCACTTTGACGAATTAACACAGAAATTGCTTCGCTATGAACTACTATGGGTTCTATGACATCTCCATCTAAATCGAATAACGTTTCTAATGAACCGACAGGATTCTCTTTTAGGATACCAGAATCTCCTCTCCGATGCACTATTCCTACTTTAATGCATCCCTCGCTCCCTCACTTTGACGAATTAACACAGAATTTGCTTCGCTATGAAATACCATGGGTTCATTGACATCTCATTCTAAATCGAGTAACGTTTCAATGGAAACGACAGGACTTTCTTTTGGGATACGACGATTTGCTTCCCGGTGCACTGCTCCTTCTTTACTGAATCCCTCGCTACCTCACATTGACGAATTAACACAGAAATTTCCTCGCTATGAAATACTATCGGTTCTATGACTTCTCCTTCTAAATCAAGTAACGTTTCTATGCAACCGACAGGATTCTCTTTTAGGATACGCGAATCTCCTTTCCGATGCACTATTCCTTCTTTACTGCATCCCTCGCTCCCTCACATTGACGAATTAACACAGAAATTGCGTTAATATGAAATACTATGTGTTCTATGACTTCTCCTTCTAAATCGAGTAACGTTTCTATGGAAACGACAGGATTTTCTTTTGGGATGCAAGTATCTCCTTTCCGATGCACTATTCCTTCTTTGCTGCATCCCTCGCTCTCTCACATTGACGAATTAGCACAGAAATTGCGTCGCTATGAAATACTATGGGTTCTATGACTTCTCCCTCTAAATCGAGTAACGTTTCTATGGAGACGACAATATTTTCATTAGGGATACGAGTAATTCCTTTACGATGCACTATTCCTTCTTTACTGCATCCTTCGCTCCCTCTCATTGACGAAATAACACAGAAATTGCGTTACTAAAAAATACTATGGGTTCTATGACTTCTCCTTCTAAATCGAGTAACGTTTCTATGGAAACGACAGGATTTTCTTTTGGGATGCAAGTATCTCCTGTCCGATGCACTGTTCCTTCTTTACTGCATCCCGCGCTCCCTCACATTGACGAATTAACACAGAAATTGCGTCGCTGTGAAATACTATGGGTTCAATGGCATCTCCTTCTAAATCGAGTAACGTTTCTAAGGTAACGACAGGATTTTCTTTTGGGTAGCGTGTATTACCTTTCCGATGCACTATTCCTTCTTTACTGCATCCCTAGCTCCCTCATAATGACGAAATAACACAGAAATTGCGTTACTAAAAAATACTATGGGTTCTATGACTTCTCCTTCTAAATCGAGTAACGTTTCTATGGAAACGACAGGATTTTCTTTTGGGATGCAAGTATCTCCTGTCCGATGCACTATTCCTTCTTTACTGCATCCCTCGATCCATCACATTCACGAATTAACACAGAAATTGCGTCGCTATGAAATACTATGGGTTCTATGACTTCACTTCCTAAATCGAGTTAAGTTTCTATGGAAACGACAGGATTTTCTTTTGGGATACGAGAGTCTCCTTTCCGATGCACTATTCCTTCTTTACTGCATCCCTAGACCGCTCTCGATGACGAATTAACACAGAAATTGGGCCGCTATGAAATACTATAAATTCTATGACATCTCCTTCTAAATCGAGTAACGTTTCTATGGAAATGACTGGATTTTCCTTTGGGATACGAGTCTCTCATTTCCGATGCACTATTCCTTCTATACTACATCCCACGCTCCCTCACATTGACGAATTAACACAGAAATTGCGTTAATATGAAATACTATGGGTTCTATCACATCTCCTTTGATAATCAGGTAACGTTTCTATGGTAACGACAGGATTTTCTTTTGGGATACGACTATCTCCATTCCGATGCACCATTCGTTCTTTACAGCATCCATCGCTCCCTCACATTGACAATTTAGCACAGAAATTGCGTCGCTATGAAATACTTTTGGTTCTATGGCTTCTCCTTCTAAATCGAGTAACGTTTCTATGGAAACCACAGGATTACCATTTGGCATACGAGTATCTCCTTTCCGATGCACTATTCATTCTTTACTGAATCCCTCGCTCCCTCTCATTGACGAATTCACACAGAAATTGCGTCGCTATGAAATACTATGGGTTCTATGATTTCCCCTTTTAATTCGAGTAACGTTTCTATGGAAACGACAGGATTTTCTCGTGGGATACGACTATTTGCTTCCCGGTGCACTGCTCCTTCTTTACTGAATCCCTCGCTACCTCACATCGACGAATTAACACAGAAATTTCCTCGCTATGAAATACTATCGGTTCTATGACTTCTCCTTCTAAATCATGTAACGTGTCTATGGAACCGACAGGATTTTCTTTTAGGATACGAGAATCTCCTTTCCGATGCACTATTCCTTCTTTACTGCATCCCTCGCCCCCTCACATTGACGAATTAACACAGAAATTGCGTTAATATGAAATACTATGGGTTCTATGACTTCTCCTTGTAAATCGAGTAACGTTTCTATGAAAACGACAGGATTTTCTTTTGGGATGCAAGTATCTCCTGTCCGATGCACTATTCCTTCTTTGCTGCATCCCTCGCTCCCTCTAATTGACGAATTAGAACAGAAATTGCGACGCTATGAAATACTATGGGTTCTATGTCTTCTCCCTCTATACCGAGTAACGTTTCTATGGAGACGACAATATTTTCTTTAGGGATACGAGTAATTCCTTTCCGATGCACTATTCCTTCTTTACTGCATCCTTCGCTCCCTCACATTGACGAAATAACACAGAAATTGCGTTGCAACGAAATACTATGTGTACTATGACTTCTCTTTCTAAATCGAGTAACGTTTCTATGGAGACGGCAGGATTTTCTTTTGGGATGCAAGTATCACCTTTCGGAGGCACTATTCCTTCTTTACTGCATCCCTCGCTCCAGCACATTCACGAATTAACACAGAAATTGCGTCGCTATGAAATACTATGGGTTCTATGACATCACTTCCTAAATCGAGTTACGTTTGTATAGAAACGACAGGATTTTCTTTTGGGATACGAGTGTCTCCTTTCCGACGCACTATTCCTTCTTTTCTGCATCCCTAGACCGCTCTCAATGACGAATTAACACAGAAATTGCGCCGCTATGAAATACTATAGATACTATGACATCTTCTAAATCGAGTAACGTTTCTATGGAAACGACTGGATTTTCCTTTGGGATACGAGTCTCTCATTTCCGATGCACTATTCCTTCTTTACTGCATCCCTCGCTCCCTCACATTGACGAATTAACACAGAAATTTTGTTAATATGAAATACTATGGGTTCTATCACATCTCCTTCGATAATCAGGTAACGTTTCTATGGAAACGACACGATATTCTTTTGGGATACGAGTATCTCTTTCCGATGCACTATTCCTTCTTTACTTCATCCCTCGCTCCTACAAATTGACGAATTAACACAGATATTCCGTCGCTATGAAATACTATTGGTTCTATGACTTCTCCTTCTAAATCGAGTAACGTTTCTATGGAAACGACAGGATTTTCTTTTGGGATGCAAGTATCTCCTTTCCGATGCACTATTCCTTCTTTAAAGCATCTCTCGCTCCCTCACATTGACGACTTAACACAGAAATTGCGTCGCTATGAAATCCTATGGGTTCTATGACATCTCCTTCTAAATCGAGTAACGTTTCTATGGAAACGACAGGATTTTTTTTTGGGATACGACTACCTCCTTTCCGATGCACTGTTTCTTCTTTTCTGCATCCCTCGCTACCTCACATTTAAGAATTACCACAGATAATGCGTCGCTATGAAATACTATGGGTTCTATGACTTCTCCCTCCAAATCGAGTAACGTTTCTATGGAAACGACAGGATTTTCTTTTGGGATACGACTATTTGCTTCCTGATGCAATACTCCTTTTTTACTGAATCCCTCGCTCCCTCACATCGACGAATTAACACAGAAATTTCCTCGCTATCAAATACTATCGGTTCTATGACGTCTCCTTCTAAATCAAGTAACGTGTCTATGGAACCGACAGGATTCTCTTTTAGGATACGAGAATCTCCTTTCCGATGCACTATTCCTTCTTTACTGCACCCCTCGCTCCCTTACTTTGACGAATTAACACAGAAATTGCTTCGCTCTGAAATACTATTGGTACTATGACATCTCCTTCTAAATCGAGTAACGTTTCTATAGATACCACAGGATTACCATTTGGGATACGAGTATCTCCTTTCCGATGCACTATTCCTTCTTTACTGCATCCCTCGCTCCATCATACTGACGAATTAACACAGCAATTGCGTTGCTGTGTAATACTATGGGTTCTATGATTTCTCCTTTTAATTCGAGTAACGTTTCTATGGAAACGACAGCATTTTCTTTTGGGATACGACTATTTGCTACCCGGTGCACTGCTCCTTCTTTACTGAATCTCTCGCTACCTCACATTGACGAATTTACACAGAAATTTCCTCGCTATGAAATACTATCGGTTCTATGACTTCTCCTTCTAAATCAAGTAACGTGTCTATGGAACCGACAGGATTCTCTTTTAGGATACGAGAATCTCCTTCCTGGTGCAATATTCCTTCTTTACGGCATCCCTCGCTCCCTCACTTTGACGAATTAACACAGAAATTGCTTCGCTATGAAATACTATGGGTTCTATGACATCTCCATCCAAATCCAGTAGCGTTTCTAATGAACCGACAGAATTCTCTTTTAGGATACGAGAATCTCCTCTCCGATGCACTATTCCTACTTTACTGCATCCCTCGCTCCCTCCTTTTGACGAATTAACTCAGGAATTGCTTCGCTATGAAATACTATGGGTTCATTGACATCTCATTCTAAATCGAGTAACGTTTCAAAGGAAACGACAGGATTTTCCTTTGGGATACGAGTATCTTCTTTCTAATGCACTATTCCTTCTTTACTGCAGCCCTCGCTCCCTCACATTGACGATTTAAGACAGAAATTGCGTCGCTATGAAATACTATGTGTTCTATGACTTCTCCTTCTAAATCGAGTAACGTTTCTATAGAAACGACAGGATTTTCTTTTGGGATACGAGTATTTCCGATGCACCATTCCTTCTTTACTGCATCCCTCGCTCCCTCACATTGTTGAATTAATACAGAAATTGCGACGCTCTGAAATACTATGGGTTTTATGACATCTTCTCCTAAATCGAGTGACGTTTCTATGGAAATGACAGGATTTTCTTTAGGGATATGACTATCTGCTTTCCGATGCACAATTCCCTCTTTACTGCATCCCTTGCTCCCTCACATAGATGAATTAACATAGTAATTGCGTCGCTATGAAATACTATAGGTGCTATTACATCTCCTTCTAAATCGAGTAACGTATCTATGGAGACGACAGGGTTTTCTTTAGAGATACGAGTAATACGTTTCCGATGCACAATTCCTTCTTTACTGCATCCTTCGCACTCTCTCACTGACGAATTAACACAGAAATTGCGTCGCTAAGAAATACTATGGGTTCTATGGCTTCTTAACCTAATTCGAGTAACGTTTCTATGGAAACGGCGGGAATTTCTTTCGGGAACAACTATCTGCTTTCCGATGCACTATTCCTTCTTTACTGCATCCCCCGCTCCCTTACATTGACAAATTAACACAGAAATTGTGTCGCTATGAAATACTATGGGTTCTATGACATCTCCATCTAAATCGAGTAACGTTTCTATGGAAACGACAGGATTTTCTTTTGAGATACGAGTACCTCCTTCGCGATTCACTATTCCCACTTTACGGCATCCCTCGCTCCCTCACATTGACGAATTAAAACAGAAATTGCGTCTCTATGAAATACTATGGGTTCTATGACATCTCCCTCTAATTCGCGTAACGTTTCTATGGAAACGACAGGATATTCTTTTGGGATACGACTATCTCCTTTCCGATGCACTATTCGTTCTTTAGAGCATCCCTCGCTCCCTCACATTGACGATTTAACATAGAAATTGCGTCGCTATGAAATACTACTGGTTCTATGGCTTCTCCTTCTAAATCGAGTAACGTTTCTATGGAAACGACAGGATTTTCTTTTGGGAACGACTATCTCCTTTCCGATGCACTATTCCTTCTTTACTGCATTCCTCGCTCCCTCACATTGACGAACTAACACAGAAATTGCCTCGCTTTGAAATACTATTGGATGAATGACTTCTCCTTCTAAATCGATTAACGTTTCTATGGAAACGACAGGTTTTTCTTTTGGGATGCGAGTATCTCCTTTCCGATGCACTATTGCTTTTTTACTGCATCCCTCGCTCCCTCATAATGTCGAATTAACACAGAAATTGCGTCGGTATGAAATACTGTGGCTTCTATGACATCATTATCTAAATCGAGTAACGTTTCTATGGAAACGGCAGGACTTTCTTTTGGGATACGAGTAACTCCTTTCCGATGCACTATTCCTCCTTTACCGCTTCCCTCGCTCCCTCACGTTGACGAATTAACACAGAAATTGCATCGCTATGATATTCTGTGGGTTCTACGACTTCTCCTTCTAAATCGATTAACGTTTCTATGGAAATGACAGGATTTTCTTTTGGGATGCGGGTATTTCCTTTCCGATGCTGTATTCCTTCTTTACTGCATCCGTCGCTCCCTCACATTGACGAACTAACACAGAAATTGCATCGCAATGAAATACTATGGGATGAATGACTTCTCCTTCTAAATCGAGTAATGTTTCAATGGTAACGACAGGATTTTCTTTTGGGATACGAGTATCTCCTTTCCGATGCACTATTCCTTATTTACTGCATACCTCGCTCCCTCACATTGACGAATTAACACAGCAATTGCATCGCTATGATATTCTATGGGTTCTATGACTTCTCCTACCAAATCGAGTAACGTTTCTATGGAAACGAAAGGAATTACTTCTGGGATGCGAGTATTTCCTTTCTGATGCACTATTGCTTCTTTACTGCATCCCTCGCTCCCTCACATAGACCAATTAACACAGAAATAGCGTCGCTATGAAATACTATTGGTTCTGTGACTTCTCCTTCTAAATCGCGTAACGTTTCTATGGGAACTACAGGATTTTCTTTTGGGATACGACTATCTCCTCTCCGATGCACTATTCGTTCTTTACGGCATCCCTCGCACCCTCACATTGACGAATTAACACAGAAATTGCGTCGCTATGAAATACTATGGGTTCTATGACTTCTCCTTCTAAATCGAGTAACGTTTCCATGGAAACGACAGGATTCTCTTTTGGGATACGAGTATCTCCTTTCCGATGCACAATTCCTTCTTTACTGCATCCCTCGCTCCCTCACATTGACGAATTAACACAGAAATTGCATCGCTATGATATTCTATGGGTTCCATGACTTCTCCTTCTAAATCGAGTAACTTTTCTACGGTAACGACAGGTATTTCTTTTGGGATGCGAGTTTCTCCGTTCCGATGCACTATTGCTTCTTTACTGCATCCCTCGCTCCCTCACATAGACGAATTAACACAGACATTGCGTCGCTATGAAATACTATTTGTTCTGTGACATCTGCTTCTAAATCGAGTATCGCTTCTATGGAAACGACAGGATTTTCATTTGGGATACGCGTATCTCCTTTCCGATGCACTATTCCTTCATTAGTGCATCCCTCGCTCCCTCTCATTGACGAATCAACACAGTAATTGCTTCGCTGTGAAATACTATGGGTTCTATGACTTCTCCTTCTAAATCGAGGGACGTTTGTATGGAAACGACAAGAATTTCTTCTGGGATGCGAGTATTTCCTTTCCGATGCACTATTGCATCTTTACAGCATCCCTCGCTCCCTCACATAGACCAATTAACACAGATATTGCGTCGCTATGAAATACTATGGGTTCTATGACTACTCCTTCTAAATCGCGTAACGTTTCTACGGAAGCGACAGGTTTTTCTTTTGGGATGCGAGTATCTCCGTTCCTATGCACTATTGCTTCTTTACTACATCCCTCGCTCCCTCACATTGACGAATTAAAACAGAAATTGCGTCGCTATGAAATACTATGGGTTCAATGACTTCTCTTTCTAAATCTCGTAACGTTTCTTTGGTAACGACAGTATTTTCTTTTGGGATACGTGTATCTCCTTTCCGATGCACTATTCGTTCTTTACGGCATCCCTCGCTCCCTCACATTAACGAATTAACACAGAAATTGCGTCGCTATGAAATACTATGGGTTCTATGGCTTCTCCTTCTAAATCGAGTAACGTTTCTATGGAAACGACAGGTTTTTCTTTTGGGACGCGAGTATCTCCGTTCCGATGTACTATTGCTTCTTTACTGCATCCCTCGCTCCCTCACATTGACGAATTAACACAGAAATTGCGTCGCTATGAAATACTATGGGTTCTATGACTTCTCCTTCTTAATCGAGTAACATTTCCATGGAAACGACAGGATTTTCTTTTGGGATACGAGTTTCACCTTTCCAATGCTCTATTCCTTCTTTACTGCATCCCTCGCTCCCTCACATTGACGAATTAGCACAGAAATAGCATCGGTATGAAATACAATGGCTTCTATGACATCACTTTGTAAATCGAGTAACGTTTCTATGGAAACGACAGGGTTTTCTTTTGGGATACGAGTATCTCCTTTCCGATGCACTATTCCTTCTTAACTGTATCCCTCGCTCCCTCACTTTGACGAATTAACACAGAAATTGCATCGCTATGAAATACAATAACTTCTATGACATCACTTTCTAAATCGAGTAACGTTTCTATGGAAACGACAGGATTTCTTTTGGGATACGAGTATCTCCTTTCCGATGCACTATTCCTTCTTTACTGGATCCCTCGCTCCCTCACATTGACGAATTAACACAGAAATTGCATCGCTATGATATTCTATGGGTTCTATGACTTCTCCTTCTAAATCGAGTAACGTTTCTACGGAAACGACAGGTATTTCTTGTGGGATGCGAGTATCTCCGTTTCGATGCACTATTAATTCTTTACTGCATCCCTCGCTCTCTCACATAGACGATTTAACACCGAAATTGCGTCGCTATGAAATACTATGGGTTCAATGACTTCTCCTTCTAAATCGCGTAACGTTTCTATGGACACCACAGGAATTTCTTTTGGGATACGGGTATCTCCTTTCCGATGCACTATTCTTCCCTTACTGCATCCCTCGCTCCATCACATAGACGAATTAACACAGATATTGCATCGCTATGAAATACTATGGGTTCTATGACTTCTCCTCCTAAATCGAGTAACGTTTCTATGGAAACGACAGGAATATCTTTTGGGATACGAGTATGTCCTTTCCAATGCACTATTCCTTCTTTACTGGATCCCTCGCTCCCTCCCATAGACGAATTAACACAGAAATTGCGTCGCTATGAAATACTATGGGTTCTATGACATCTCCTTCTAAATCGATTAACGTTTCTATGGAAACGACAGGATTTTCTTTTGGGATACGAGTATCTCCTTTCCGATGCGCTATTCCTCCCTTACTGCATCCCTCGCTCCCTCAAATAGACGAATTAACACAGAAATTGCGTCGCTATGAAATACTATGTGTTCTATGACATCTCCTTCTAAATCGAGTAACGTTTCTATGGAAACGACAGGATTTTCTTTTGGAATACGCGTATCTCCTTTTCGATGCAGTATTTCTCATTTCTGCATCCCTCGCTCCCTCACATTGACGAATAAACACAGTAATTGCATCGCTATGAAATACTATTGGTTCTATGACTTCTCCTTCTAAATCTAGTAACGTTTCTATGGTAACGACAGTATTTTCTTTTGGGATACGTGTATCTCCTTTCCGATGCACTATTCCTTCTTTACTACATCCCTCGCTTCCTCACATTGGCAAATTAACACATAAACTGCGTCGCTATGAAATACTTTGGGTTCTATGACTTTTCCTTCTAATCGAGTAACGTTTCTATGGAAACGACAGGATTTTGTTTTGGGATACGACTCTCTCCTTTCCGATGCACTATTCGTTCTTTACGGCATCCCTCGCTCCCTCACATTGAAGAATTAACACAGAAGTTGCGAAGCTATGAAATTGTATGGGTTCTATGACATCACTCTCTAGATCGAGTAACGTTTCTATGCAAACGACAGGATTTTTCTTTGGGATACGAGAATCTATTTTCCGATCCACTATTCCAGGTTCACTGCATCCCTCGCTCCCTCTCATTGTCGAATTAACACAGAAATTGCGTTGCTATGAAACACTATAGATTCTATGACATCTCCTTCTAAATCGAGTAGCGTTTCTATGGAAACGACAGGTATATCTTTTGGGATACGACTATCTGCTTTCCGATGCACTATTCCTTCTTTACTGCATCCCTCGCTCCCTCACATTGACGAAATAACACAGAAATTTCGTCGCTATGAGATACTATGGGTTCTATGACTTCTCCTTCTAAATCGAGATCGTTTCTATGGAAACGTCAGGATTTTCTTTTGGGATACAACTATCTGTTTTCCGATGCACTATTCCTCCTTAACTGCATCCATCGCTCCCTCACATTGACGAATTAACACAGAAATAGCGTCGCTATGAAATACTATAGGTTCTATGACATCTCCATGTAAATCGAGTAACATTTCTATGAAAACGACAGGATTTTCTTTTGGGATACGAGTAAATCCTTTCCGATGCACTAGTCCTTGTTTACTGCATCCCTCGTTCCCTCACAAAGACGAATTAACACAGAAATTGCGTCGCTACGAAATACTATGGGTACTATGGCATCTCCTTCTAAATCGAGTAACGTTTCTATGGTGACGGCTGGATTTTCTTTTGGGATGCAAGTATCTCCTTTCGGAGGCACTATTCCTTCTTTACTGCATCCCTCGCTCCATCACGTTCACGAATTAACACAGAAATTGCGTCGCTCTGAAATACTATGGGTTCTATTACATCACTTCCTAAATCGAGTAACGTTTCTATGGAAACGAAAGGATTTTCTTTTGGGATACGGGAATCTCCTTTCCGATGCACTATTCCTTCTTTACTGCATCCCTAGATCCCTCTCAATGACGAATTAACACAGAAATTGAGTCGCTACGAAATACTATTGATTCTATGACATCTCCTTCTAAATCGAGTAACGTTTCTATGGAAACGACAGGATTTTCCTTTGGGATACGAGTCTTTCATTTCCGATGCACTAATCTTTCTTTACTGCATCGCTCGCTCCCTCACATTGACGATTTAACACAGAAATTGCGTCGCTATGAAATACTATTGGTTCTATGGCTTCTCCTTCTAAATCGAGTAACGTTTCTATGGAAACCCCAGGATTGCCATTTGGGATACGAGTATCTCCTTTCCGATGCACTATTCCTTCTTTACTGCATCCCTCGCTCCCTCTCATTGACGAATTCACACAGAAATTGCGTCGCTATGAAATACTATGGGTTCTATGATTTCCCCTTTTAATTCGAGTAACGTTTCTATGGAAACGACAGGATTTTCTTTTGGGATACGACTATTTGCTTCCCGGTGCACTGCTCCTTCTTTACAGAATCCCTCGCTACCTCACATTATCGAATTAACACAGAAATTTCCTCGTTATGAAATACTGTCGGTTCTATGACTTCTCCTTCTAAATCATGTAACATGTGTATGGAACCGACAGTATTCTCTTTTAGGATAATGAGAATCTCCTTTCCGTTGCACTATTCCTTCTTTACTGCATCCCTCGTTCCCTCACTTTGACGAATTAACATAGAAATTGCTTCGCTATGAACTACTATGGGTTCTATGACATCTCCATCTAAATCGAATAACGTTTCTAATGAACCGACAGGATTCTCTTTTAGGATACGAGAATCTCCTCTCCGATGCACTATTCCTACTTTAATGCATCCCTCGCTCCCTCACTTTGACGAATTAACACAGAATTTGCTTCGCTATGAAATACCATGGGTTCATTGACATCTCATTCTAAATCGAGTAACGTTTCAATGGAAACGACAGGACTTTCTTTTGGGATACGACGATTTGCTTCCCGGTGCACTGCTCCTTCTTTACTGAATCCCTCGCTACCTCACATTGACGAATTAACACAGAAATTTCCTCGCTATGAAATACTATCGGTTCTATGACTTCTCCTTCTAAATCAAGTAACGTTTCTATGCAACCGACAGGATTCTCTTTTAGGATACGCGAATCTCCTTTCCGATGCACTATTCCTTCTTTACTGCATCCCTCGCTCCCTCACATTGACGAATTAACACAGAAATTGCGTTAATATGAAATACTATGTGTTCTATGACTTCTCCTTCTAAATCGAGTAACGTTTCTATGGAAACGACAGGATTTTCTTTTGGGATGCAAGTATCTCCTTTCCGATGCACTATTCCTTCTTTGCTGCATCCCTCGCTCTCTCACATTGACGAATTGGCACAGAAATTGCGTCGCTATGAAATACTATGGGCTTCTATGACTTCTCCCTCTAAATCGAGTAACGTTTCTATGGAGACGACAATATTTTCATTAGGGATACGAGTAATTCCTTTACGATGCACTATTCCTTCTTTACTGCATCCTTCGCTCCCTCTCATTGACGAAATAACACAGAAATTGCGTTAGTAAAAAATACTATGGGTTCTATGACTTCTCCTTCTAAATCGAGTAACGTTTCTATGGAAACGACAGGATTTTCTTTTGGGATGCAAGTATCTCCTGTCCGATGCACTATTCCTTCTTTACTGCATCCCGCGCTCCCTCACATTGACGAATTAACACAGAAATTGCGTCGCTGTGAAATACTATGGGTTCAATGGCATCTCCTTCTAAATCGAGTAACGTTTCTAAGGTAACGACAGGATTTTCTTTTGGGTAGCGTGTATTACCTTTCCGATGCACTATTCCTTCTTTACTGCATCCCTAGCTCCCTCATAATGACGAATTAACACAGAAATTGCGTCGCCATGAAATACTGTGGGTTCTATGATAGCTCCTTCGAAATCGAGTAACGTTTCTGTGGAAACGACAGGATTTTCTTTTGGGATACGAGTATCTCCTTTCCGTTGCACTAGTCCTTCTTTAGTGCATCCCTCGCTTCCTCACATAGACGAAATAACACAGAAATAGCGTCCCAACGAAATACTATGGGTACTATGACTTCTCTTTCTAAATCGAGTAACGTTTCTATGGAGACGGCTGGATTTTCTTTTGGGATGCAAGTATCGCCTTTCGGAGGCACTATTCCTTCATTACTGCATCCCTCGCTCCATCACATTCACGAATTAACACAGAAATTGCGTCGCTATGAGATACTATGGGTTCTATGACTTCACCTTCTAAATCGAGATCGTTTCTATGGAAACGTCAGGATTTTCTTTTGGGATACAACTATCTGTTTTCCGATGCACTATTCCTCCTTAACTGCATCCATCGCTCCCTCACATTGACGAATTAAAACAGAAATTGCGTCGCTATGAAATACTATGGGTTCAATGACTTCTCTTTCTAAATCTCGTAACGTTTCTATGGTAACAACAGTATTTTCTTTTGGGATACGTGTATCTCCTTTCCGAAGCACTATTCGTTCTTTACGGCATCCCTCGCTCCCTCACATTAACGAATTAACACAGAAATTGCGTCGCTATGAAATACTATGGGTTCTATGGCTTCTCCTTCTAAATCGAGTAACCTTTCTATGGAAACGACTGGTTTTTCTTTTGGGATGCGAGTATCTCCGTTCCGATGTACTATTGCTTCTTTACTGCATCCCTCGCTCCCTCACATTGACGAATTAACACAGAAATTGCGTCGCTACGAAATACTATGGGTTCTATGACTTCTCCTTCTAAATCGAGTAACATTTCCATGGAAACGACAGGATTTTCTTTTGGGGTACGAGTTTCACCTTTCCAATGCTCTATTCCTTCTTTACTGCATCCCTCGCTCCCTCACATTGACGAATTAGCACAGAAATAGCGTCGGTATGAAATACAATGGCTTCTATGACATCACTTTGTAAATCGAGTAACGTTTCTATGGAAACGACAGGGTTTTCTTTTGGGATACGAGTATCTCCTTTCCGATGCACTATTCCTTCTTAACTGTATCCCTCGCTCCCTCACTTTGACGAATTAACACAGAAATTGCATCGCTATGAAATACAATAACTTCTATGACATCACTTTCTAAATCGAGTAACGTTTCTATGGAAACGACAGGATTTTCTTTTGGGATACGAGTATCTCCTTTCCGATGCACTATTCCTTCTTTACTGCATCCCTCGCTCCCTCACATTGACGAATTAACACAGAAATTGCATCGCTATGATATTCTATGGGTTCTATGACTTCTCCTTCTAAATCGAGTAACGTTTCTACGGAAACGAGAGGTATTTCTTGTGGGATGCGAGTATCTCCGTTCCGATGCACTATTGCTTCTTTACTGCATCCCTCGCTCTCTCACATTGACGATTTAACACAGAAATTGCGTCGCTATGAAATACTATGGGTTCAATGACTTCTCCTTCTAAATCGCGTAACGTTTCTATGGACACCACAGGAATTTCTTTTGGGATACGAGTATCTCCTTTCCGATGCACTATTCTTCCCTTACTGCATCCCTCGCTCCATCACATAGACGAATTAACGCAGATATTGCATCGCTATGAAATACTATGGGTTCTATGACTTCTCCTCCTAAATCGAGTAACGTTTCTATGGAAACGACAGGAATATCTTTTGGGATACGAGTATGTCCTTTCCAATGCACTATTCCTTCTTTACTGGATACCTCGCTCCCTCCCATAGACGAATTAACACAGAAATTGCGTCGCTATGAAATACTATGGGTTCTATGACATCTCCTTCTAAATCGATTAACGTTTCTTTGGAAACGGCAGGTTTTTCTTTTGGGATGCGAGTATCTCCGTTCCGATGCACTATTGCTTCTTTACTGGATCCCTCGCTCCCTCACATTGACGAATTAACACAGAAATTGCGACGCTATGAAATTCTATGGGTTCTATGACTTCACCTTCTAAATCGAGTAACGTTTCCATGGAAACGACAGGATTTTCTTTTGGGATACGAGTTTCACCTTTCCGATGCACTGTTCCTTCTTTACTGCATCCCTCGCTCCCTCACATTGACGAATTAACACAGAAATAGCGTCGGTATGAAATACAATGGCTTCCATGACATCACTTTCTAAATCGAGTAACGTTTCTATGGAAACGACAGGATTTTCTTTTGGGATACGAGTATCTCCTTTCCGATGCACTATTCCTTTTTAACTGCATCCCTCGCTCGCTCACTTTGACGAATTAACACAGATATTGCATCCCTATGATATTCTATGGGTTCTCTGACTTCTCCTTCTAAATCGAGTAACGTTTCTACGGAAACGACAGGTATTTCTTTTGGGATGCGAGTATCTGCGTTCCGATGCACTATTGCTTCTTAACTGCATCCCTCGCTCCCTCACATAGACGAATTAACACAGATATTGCGTCGCTATGAAATAATATGGGTTCTTTGACATCATCTTCGAAATCGAGTAACGTTTCTATGGTAACGACAGAACGACAGGATTTTCTTTTGGAATCAGAGTATATCATTTCCGATGCACTATTCCTTCTTTACCGCATCACTCGCTCCCTCACATTGACAAATTAACACAGAAATTGAGTTGCTATGAAATACTATGTGTTTTATGACATCTCCTTCGAAATCGAGTAAAGTTTCTATGGAAACGACAGGATTTTCTTTTGGGATACGAGTATCTCCTTTCCGATGCACTATTCCTTCTTTACTGCATCCCTCGCTCCCTCACTTTGACGAATTAGCACAGAAATTGCGTCGCTTTGATATACTATGGGTTCTTTGACATCTCCTTCTAAATCGAGTAACGCTCCTATGGAAAAGACAGGATTTTCTTTTGGGATTAGCGTAACTCCTTTCCGATCCACTATTCCTTCTTTACAGCATCCCTCGCTCCCTCACATTGACGAATTAACACAGATATTGCATCGCTATGGAATACTGTGGGTTCTATGACTTCTCCTTCTAAATCGAGTAACGTTTCTATGGAAACGACAGGAATATCTTTTGGGATGCGAGTATGTCCTATCCGATGCACTATTCCTTCCTTTCTGCATCCCTCGCTCCCTCCCATAGACGAATTAACACATAAATTGCGTCGCTATGAAATACTATGGGTTCTATGACATCTCCTTCTAAATCGAGTAACGTTTCTATGGAAACGACAGGATTTTCTTTTGGGATACGCGTATCTCCTTTCCGATGCACTATTCCTTCATTAGTGCATCCCTCGCTCCCTCACATTGACGAATCAACACAGTAATTGCTTCGCTGTGAAATACTATGGGTTCTATGACTTCTCCTTCTAAATCGAGTAACGTCTCTAAGGAAACATCAGGATTTTCTTTTGGGATACGAGTATCTCCTTTCCGATGCACTATTTCTCCCTTACTGCATCCCTCGCTCCCTCACATAGACAAATTAACACAGAAATTGCGTCGCTATGAAATACTATGGGTTCTATGACATCTCCTTCAAAATCGAGTAACGTTTCTATGGAAACGACAGGATTTTCTTTTGGGATACGAGTATCTCCTTTCCGATGCACTATTCCTTCATTTCTGCATCCCTCACTCCCTCACATTGACGAATCATTACAGTAATTGCATCGCTATCGAATACTATGGGTTCTATGACTTCTCCTTCTAAATCGAGTGACGTTTCTATGGAAATGACAGGATTTTCTTTTAGGATACGAGTATCTCCTTTCCGATGCACTATTCCTTCTTTACTGCATCCCTCGCTCCCTCACTTTGACGAATTAACACAGAAATTGCGTCGCTTTGATATACTATGGGTTCTATGACATCTCCTTCTAAATCGAGTAACGCTTCTATGGAAACGACAGGATTTTCTTTTGGGATTCGCGTAACTCCTTTCCGATGCACTATTCCTTCTTTACAGCATCCCTCGCTCCCTCAAATTGACGAAGTAACACAGATATTGCATCGCTATGATATACTATGGGTTCAAGGACTTCTCCTTCTAAATCGAGTAACGTTTCTATGGAAACGACAGGAATATCTTCTGGGATGCGAGTATGTCCTTTCCGATGCACTATTCCTTCTTTACTGCATCCCTCGCTCCCTCCCATAGACGAATTAAGACAGAAATTGCGTCGCTATGAAATACTATGGGTTCTATGACATCTCCTTCTAAATCGAGAAACGTTTCTATGGAAACGACAGGATTTTCTTTTGGGTACGCGTATCTCCTTTCCGATGCACTATTCCATCCTTACTGCATCCCTCGCTCCCTCACATAGGCGATTTAACACAGAAATTGCGTCGCTATGAAATACTATGGGTTCTATGCCATCACTTTCTAAATCGAGTAACGTTTCTATGGAAACGACAGGATTTTCTTTTGGGACACAAGTATCTCCTTTCCGATGCACTATTCCTTCGATACTGCATCCCTCGCTCCCTCACATTGACGTATTAACACTGAAATTGCGTCGCTATAAAATGCTATAGGTTCTGTGACTTGTATTTCTAAACCGAGTAACGTTTCTTTGGTAACGACTGGATTTTCTTTTGCGTTACGAGTAGATTCCATCTGTTGCACTATTCCTTCTTTACTGCATCCCTCGCTGCCTCACATTGACGAATTAACACAGAAATTGCGTCGCTATGAAATACTAAGGGTTGTATGACATCTCCTTCTAAATCGAGTAGCGTTTCTATGGAAACGACAGGATTTTCTTTTGGGATACGAGGATCCCCTTTGCGATGCACCATTCCTACTATACTGCATCTGTCGGTCCAGCACACTGACGAATTAACACAGTAATTGCGTTGCTATGAAATACTATGTGTTCTATGAATTCTCCTTCTAAATCGAGCAACGTTTCTATGGAAACGACAGGATTTTCTTTTGGGATACGACTATCTCCTTTCCGATGCACAATTCCTTTCTTACTGCATCCCTCGCTCCATCATATTGACGAATTAACACAGAAATTGCGTCGCTATGAAATACTATTGTTTCCATGACAGCTCCTTCTAAATCGAGTAACGTTTTAATGGAGACGACAGAATTTTCTTTTGGGATACAAGTATCTCGTTTCCGATGCACTATTCCTTCTTTACTGCATCCCTTTGCTATCTCACAATGACGAATTAACACAGATATTGCGTCGCTGTGAAATACTATGGGTGCTATGACTTCTCCTTCTAAATCGAGTAACGTTACTATGGAAACGACAGGATTTTCTGTTGGGATCCGAGTATTTCCGATGGACTATTCCTTCTTCACTGCATCCCTCGCTCCATCAAATTGACGAATTAACACAGAAACTGCGACGCCATGAAATACAATGGGTTGTATGACATCTTCTACCAAATCGAGTAACGTTACTATGCAAACGACAGGATTTTTTTTTTGGGATACGAGTATCTCTTTTCCGATGCACTATTCCTTCTTCAGTGCATCCCACACTCCCTCACGTTGACGAATTAACACAGAAATTGCATCGCTATGATATTCTGTGGGTTCTATGACTTCTCCTTCTAAATCGATTAACGTTTCTATGGAAATGACAGGATTTTCTTTTGGGATGCGGGTATTTCCTTTCCGATGCTGTATTCCTTCTTTACTGCATCCGTCGCTCCCTCACATTGACGAACTAACACAGAAATTGCATCGCAATGAAATACTATGGGATGAATGACTTCTCCTTCTAAATCGAGTAATGTTTCAATGGTAACGACAGGATTTTCTCTTGGGATACGAGTATCTCCTTTCCGATGCACTATTCCTTATTTACTGCATACCTCGCTCCCTCACATTGACGAATTAACACAGCAATTGCATCGCTATGATATTCTATGGGTTCTATGACTTCTCCTACCAAATCGAGTAACGTTTCTATGGAAACGAAAGGAATTACTTCTGGGATGCGAGTATTTCCTTTCTGATGCACTATTGCTTCTTTACTGCATCCCTCGCTCCCTCACATAGACCAATTAACACAGAAATAGCGTCGCTATGAAATACTATTGGTTCAATGACTTCTCTTTCTGAATCTAGTATCGTTTCTATGGTAACGACAGTATTTTCTTATGGGATACGTGTAACTCCTTTCCGATGCACTATTCCTTCTTTACTACATCCCTCGCTCCCTCACATTGGCGAATTAACACAGAAACTGCGTCGCTATGATATACTTTGGGGTCTATGACTTTTCCTTGTAATCGAGTAACGTTTCTATGGAAACGACAGGATTTTCTTTTGGGATACGACTATCTCCTCTCCGATGCACTATTCGTTCTTTACGGCATCCCTCGCACCCTCACATTGACGAATTAACACAGAAATTGCGTCGCTATGAAATACTATGGGTTCTATGGCTTCTCCTTCTATATCTAGTAACGTTTCTATGGAAACGACAGGTTTTTCTTTTGGGATACGAGTATTTCCGTTCCGAAGCACTATTCCTTCTTTACTGCATCCCTCGCTCCCTCACATTGACGAATTAACACAGAAATTGCGTCGCTATGAAATACTATGGGTTCTATGACTTCTGCTTCTAAATCGAGTAACGTTCCCATGGAAACGACAGGATTCTCTTTTGGGATACGAATTTCACCTTTCCGATGCACCATTCCTTCTTTACTGCATCCCTCGCTCCCTCACAATGAGGATTTAACACAGAAATAGCGTCGGTATGAAATACAATGGCTTCTATGACATTACTTTCTAAATCGAGTAACGTTTCTATGGAAACGACAGGATTTTCTTCTGGGATACGAGTATCTCCGTTCCGATGCACTATTGCTTCTTTACTGCATCCCTCGCTCCCTCACATAGACGAATTAACACAGACATTGCGTCCCTATGAAATACTATTTGTTCTGTGACATCTCCTTCTAAATCGAGTATCGCTTCTATGGAAACGAAAGGATTTTCATTTGGGATACGCGTATCTCCTTTCCGATGCACTATTCCTTCATTAGTGCATCCCTCGCTCCCTGTCTTTGACGAATCAACACAGTAATTGCTTCGCTGTGACATACTATGGGTTCTATGACTTCTCCTTCTAAATCGAGGGACGTTTGTATTGAAACGACAAGAATTTCTTCTGGGATGCGGGTATTTCCTTTCCGATGCACTATTGCTTCTTTACAGCATCCCTCGCTCCCTCACATAGCCCAATTAACACAGATATTGCGTCGCTATGAAATACTATGGGTTCTATGACTACTCCTTCTAAATCGCGTAACGTTTCTACGGAACCGACAGGTTTTTCTTTTGGGATGCGAGTATCTCCGTTCCGATGCACTATTGCTTCTTTACTACATCCCCCGCTCCCTCACATTGACGAATTAAAACAGAAATTGCGGTGCTATGAAATACTATGGGTTCAATGACTTCTCTTTCTAAATCTCGTAACGTTTCTATGGTAACGACAGGTTTTTCTTTTGGGATGCGAGTATCTCCGTTCCGATGTACTATTGCTTCATTACTGCATACCTCGCTCCCTCACATTGACGAATTAACACAGAAATTGCGTCGCTATGAAATACTATGGGTTCTATGACTTCTCCTTCTAAATCGAGTAACATTTCCATGGAAACGACAGGATTTTCTTTTGGGATACGAGTTTCACCTTTCCAATGCTCTATTCCTTCTTTACTGCATCCCTCGCTCCCTCACATTGACGAATTAGCACAGAAATAGCGTCGGTATGAAATACAATGGCTTCTATGACATCACTTTGTAAATCGAGTAACGTTTCTATGGAAACGACAGGGTTTTCTTTTGGGATACGAGTATCTCCTTTCCGATGCACTATTCCTTCTTAACTGTATCCCTCGCTCCCTCACTTTGACGAATTAACACAGAAATTGCATCGCTATGAAATACAATAACTTCTATGACATCACTTTCTAAATCGAGTAACGTTTCTATGGAAACGACAGGATTTTCTTTTGGGATACGAGTATCTCCTTTCCGATGCACGCTTCCTTCTTTACTGCATCCCTCGCTCCCTCACATTGATGAATTAACACAGAAATTGCATCGCTATGATATTCTATGGGTTCTATGACTTCTCCTTCTAAATCGAGTAACGTTTCTACGGAAACGACAGGTATTTCTTGTGGGATGCGAGTATCTCCGTTCCGATGTACTATTGCTTCATTACTGCATACCTCGCTCCCTCACATAGACGATTTAACACAGAAATTGCGTCGCTATGAAATACGATGGGTTCAATGACTTCTCCTTCTAAATCGCGTAACGTTTCTATGGACACCACAGGAATTTCTTTTGGGGTACGAGTATCTCCTATCCGATGCACTATTCTTCCCTTACTGCATCCCTCGCTCCATCACATAGACGAATTAACACAGATATTGCAACGCTATGAAATACTATGGGTTCTATGACTTCTTCTTCTAAATCGAGTAACGTTTCTATGAAAACGACAGGAATATCTTTTGGGATACGAGTATGTCCTTTCCAATGCACTATTCCTTCTTTACTGGATCCCTCGCTCCCTCCCATAGACGAATTAACACAGAAATTGCGTCGCTATGAAATACTATGGGTTCTATGACATCTCCTTCTAAATCGATTAACGTTTCTATGGAAACGACAGGATTTTCTTTTGGGATACGAGTATCTACTTTCCGATGCGCTATTCCTCCCTTACTGCATCCCACGCTCCATCAAATAGACGAATTAACACAGAAATTGCGTCGCTATGAAATATACTGTGTTCTATGACATCTCCTTCTAAATCGAGTAACGTTTCTATGGAAACGACAGGATTTTCTTTTGGAGTACGCGTATCTCCTTTTCGATGCAGTATTTCTCATTTCTGCATCCCTCGCTCCCTCACATTGACGAATCAACACAGTAATTGCATCGCTATGAAATACTTTTGGTTCTATGAGTTCTCCTTCTAAATCGTGTAACGTATCTATGGAAACGACAGGAATTTCTTTTGAGATACGAGTATCTCCTTTATGATGCACTATTCCTTCTTTACTGCATCCCTCGCTCCCACGCATTGACGAATTAACACAGAAATTGCGTCGCTGTGAAATACTATGGGTTCAATGACTTCTCTTTCTAAATCTAGTAACGTTTCTATGGTAACGACAGTATTTTCTTTTGGGATACGTGTATCTCATTTCCGATGCACTATTCCTTCTTTACTACATCCCTCGCTCCCTCACATTGGCAAATTAACACATAAACTGCGTCGCTATGAAATACTTTGGGTTCTATGACTTTTCCTTCTAATCGAGTAACGTTTCTATGGAAACGACAGGATTTTGTTTTGGGATACGACTATCTCTTTTCCGATGCACTATTCGTTCTTTACGGCATCCCTCGCTCCCTCACATTCACGAATTAACACAGAAATTGCGTCGCTATGAAATACTATGGGTTCTATGGCTTCTCCTTCTAAATCGAGTAACGTTTCTATGGAAACGGCAGGTTTTTCTTTTGGGATGCGAGTATCTCCGTTCCGATGCACTATTGCTTCTTTACTGCATCCCTCGCTCCCTCACATTGACGAATTAACACAGAAATTGCGACGCTAAGAAATTCTATGGGTTCTATGACTTCACCTTCTAAATCGAGTAACGTTTCCATGGAAACGACTGGATTTTCTTTTGGGATACGAGTTTTACCTTTCCGATGCACTGTTCCTTCTTTACTGCATCCCTCGCTCCCTCACATTGACGAATTAACACAGAAATAGCGTCGGTATGAAATACAATGGCTTCTATGACATCACTTTGTAAATCGAGTAACGTTTCTATGGAAACGACAGGATTTTCTTTTGGGATACGAGTATCTCCTTTCCGATGCACTATTCCTTCTTAACTGCATCCCTCGCTCGCTCACTTTGACGAATTAACACAGATATTGCATCCCTATGATATTCTATGGGTTCTATGACTTCTCCTTCTAAATTGAGTAACGTTTCTACGGAAACGACAGGTATTTCTTTTGGGATGCGAGTATCTGCGTTCCGATGCACTATTGCTTCTTAACTGCATCCCTCGCTCCCTCACATAGACGAATTAACACAGATATTGCGTCGCTATGAAATAATATGGGTTCTATGACATCATCATCGAAATCGAGTAACGTTTCTATGGTAACGACAGGATTTTCTTTTGGAATCAGAGTATATCATTTCCGATGCACTATTCCTTCTTTACCGCATCCCTCGCTCCCTCACATTGACAAATTAACACAGAAATTGAGTTGCTATGAAATAGTATGTGTTTTATGACATCTCCTTCGAAATCGAGTAAAGTTTCTATGGAAACGACAGGATTTTCTTTTGGGATACGAGTATCTCCTTTCCGATGCACTATTCCTTCTTTACAGCATCCCTCGCTCCCTCACATTGACGAATTGACACAGAAATTGCGTCGCTATGAAATACTATGGGTTCTATGACCTCTCCTTTTAAATCGAGTAACATTTCTATGGAAACGACAGGATTTTCTTTTGGGATACGAGTATCTCCTTTCCGATGCACTATTACTTCTTTACTGCATCCCTCGCTCCCTCACTTTGACGAATTAGCACAGAAATTGCGTCGCTTTGATATACTATGGGTTCTATG
Organism: Schistocerca serialis cubense; assembly: GCF_023864345.2. Classification (NCBI taxonomy): domain Eukaryota; kingdom Metazoa; phylum Arthropoda; class Insecta; order Orthoptera; family Acrididae; genus Schistocerca; species Schistocerca serialis. Next base: position 1,062,547,325 of record NC_064640.1, on the reverse strand, counting down.
ACATCTCCTTCTAAATCGAGTAACGCTCCTATGGAAAAGACAGGATTTTCTATTGGGATTAGCGTAACTCCTTTCCGATCCACTATTCCTTCTTTACAGCATCCCTCGATCCCTCACATTGACGAATTAAAACAGATATGCATCGCTATGGAATACTGTGGGTTCTATGACTTCTCCTTCTAAATCGAGTAACCTTTCTATGGAAACGACAGGAATATCTTTTGGGATGCGAGTATGTCCTTTCCGATGCACTATTCCTTCCTTTCTGCATCCCTCGCTCCCTCCCATAGACGAATTAACACAGAAATTGCGTCGCTATGAAATACTATGGGTTCTATGACATCTCCTTCTAAATCGAGTAACGTTTCTATGGAAACGACAGGATTTTCTTTTGGGATACGCGTATCTCCTTTCCGATGCACTATTCCTTCATTAGTGCATCCCTCCCTCCCTCACATTGACGAATCAACACAGTAATTGCTTCGCTGTGAAATACTATGGGTTCTATGACTTCTCCTTCTAAATCGAGTAACGTTTCTATGGAAACATCAGGATTTTCTTTTGGGATACGAGTATCTCCTTTCCGATGCACTATTTCTCCCTTACTGCATCCCTCGCTCCCTCACATAGACAAATTAACACAGAAGTTGCGTCGCTATGAAATACTATGGGTTCTATGACATCTCCTTCAAAATCGAGTAACGTTTCTATGGAAACGACAGGATTTTCTTTTGGGATACGAGTATCTCCTTTCCGATGCACTATTCCTTCATTTCTGCATCCCTCGCTCCCTCACATTGACGAATCATTACAGTAATTGCATCGCTATGGAATACTATGGGTTCTATGACTTCTCCTTCTAAATCGAGTGACGTTTCTATGGAAATGATAGGATTTTCTTTTAGGATACGAGTATCTCCTTTCCGATGCACTATTCCTTCTTTACTGCATCCCTCGCTCCCTCACTTTGACGAATTAACACAGAAATTGCGTCGCTTTGATATACTATGGGTTCTATGACATCTCCTTCTAAATCGAGTAACGCTTCTATGGAAACGTCAGGATTTTCTTTTGGGATTCGCGTAACTCCGTTCCGATGCACTATTCCTTCTTTACAGCATCCCTCGCTCCCTCAAATTGACGAAGTGACACAGATATTGCATCGCTATGATATACTATGGGTTCAAGGACTTCTCCTTCTAAATCGAGTAACGTTTCCAAGGAAACGACAGGAATATCTTCTGGGATGCGAGTATGTCCTTTCCGATGCACTATTCCTTCTTTACTGCATCCCTCGCTCCCTCCCATAGACGAATTAAGACAGAAATTGCGTCGCTATGAAATACTATGGGTTCTATGACATCTCCTTCTAAATCGAGAAACGTTTCTATGGAAACGACAGGATTTTCTTTTGGGATACGCGTATCTCCTTTCCGATGCACTATTCCTTCATTAGTGCATCCCTCGCTCCCTCACATTGACGAATCAACACAGTAATTGCTTCGCTGTGATATACTATGGGTTCTATGACTTCTCCTTCTAAATCGAGTAACGTTTCTATGGAAACATCAGGATTTTCTTTTGGGATACGAGTATCTCCTTTCCGATGCACTATTCCATCCTTACTGCATCCCTCGCTCCCTCACATAGACGAATTAACACAGAAATTGCGTCGCTATGAAATACTATGGGTTCTATGCCATCACTTTCTAAATCGAGTAACGTTTCTATGGAAACGACAGGATTTTCTTTTGGGACACAAGTATCTCCTTTCCGATGCACTATTCCTTCGTTACTGCATCCCTCGCTCCCTCACATTGACGTATTAACACTGAAATTGCGTCGCTATAAAATGCTATATGTTCTGTGACTTGTATTTCTAAACCGAGTAACGTTTCTTTGGTAACGACTGGATTTTCTTTTGCGTTACGAGTAGATCCCATCCGTTGCACTATTCCTTCTTTACTGCAACCCTCGCTGCCTCACATTGACGAATTAACACAGAAATTGCGTCGCTATGAAATACTATTGTTTCTATGACAGCTCCTTCCAAATCGAGTAACGTTTCTATGGAGACGACAGCATTTTCTTTTGGTATACGAGTATCTCCCTTCCGATGCACTATTCCTTTTTTACTGCATCCATTTGCTATCTCACATTGACTAATTAACACAGAAATTGCGTCGCTGTGAAATACTATGGGTGCTATGACTTCCCCTTGTAAATCGAGTAACGTTTCTATGGAAAGCACAGGATTATAATTTGGGATACGAAAATCTCTTTTCCGATGCACAATCCCTTCTATACTGCATCCCACGCTCCCTCACACTGACGAATCAACACAGAAATTGCGTCGCTATGAATTACTATGGGTTCAATGACTTATCCTTCTAAATCGAGTAACGTTTCTATGGAAACGACAGGATTTTCTTTTGGGATCCGAGTATTTCCGATGGACTATTCCTTCTTTACTGCATCCCTCGCACCATCAAATAGACGAATTAACACAGAAATTGCGGCGCCATGATATACTATGGGCTCTATGACATCTTCTACCAAAATCGAGTATCGTTACTATGCAAACGACTGGATTTTCTTTTGGGATACGAGTATCTCCTTTCCGATGCACTATTCCTACTTTACTGCATCCATCGCTGCCTCACATTTACGAAATAATACAGAAATTCCGTCGCTATGAAATACTATGGGTTCTAAGGCTTCACCTTCTAAATCGAGTTTCGTTTCTATGGAAGCGACAGGATTTTCTTTTGAGATACGAGTATCTCCATTCCGATGCACTATTCCTTCTATACTGCATCCCTCGCTCCCTCTAATTGAAGAATTAACACAGAAATTGCGACGCTATGAAATACTATGGGTTCTATGTCTTCTCCTACTAAATCGAGTAACTTTTCTATGGAAACGAAAGGATTTTCTTTTGTGATTCGAGTATCTCCTTTCCGATGCCCTATTCCTTCTTTAATGCTTTCCTCGCTCCCTCACATTGACGAATTAATACAGAAAATGCGTTGCTATGAAATACTATGGGTTCTATGACTTTTCCTTCTAAATCGAATAACGTTTCTTTCGAAACGACAGGATTTTCATTTTTGATCCGGGTATCTCCTTTCCGATGCACTAATCCCTCTTTACTGCATCCCTCGCTCCCTCACATTGACGAACTAACACAATAATTGCATCGCTATGATATACTATGTGTTCTATGACATCACTTTCTAAATCGAGTAACGTTTCTATGGTAACGACAGGATTTTCTTTTGGTATACGAGTATCTCCCTTCCGATTCACTATTCCTTCTTTACTGCATCCCTTGCCTCCTCACATTGACGAATTATCACAGAAATTGCGTCGCTATGAAATACTAAGGGTTGTATGACATCTCCTTCTAAATCGAGTAGCGTTTCTATGGAAACGACAGGATTTTCTTTTGGGATACAAGTATCTCGTTTTCGATGCACTATTCCTTCTTTACTGCATCCCTTTGCTATCTCACAAAGACGAATTAACACAGATATTGCGTCGCTGTGAAATACTATGGGTGCTATGACTTCTCCTTCTAAATCGAGTAACGTTACTATGGAAACGACAGGATTTTCTGTTGGGATCCGAGTATTTCCGATGGACTATTCCTTCTTCACTGCATCCCTCGCTCCATCAAATTGACGAATTAACACAGAAATTGCGACGCCATGAAATACAATGTGTTGTATGACATCTTCTACCAAATCGAGTAACGTTACTATGCTAACGACAGGATTTTTTTTTTGGGATACGAGTATCTCTTTTCCGATGCACTATTCCTTCTTCAGTGCATCCCTCGCTCTCTCACATTGACATATTAGCACAGAAATTGCGTCGCTATGAAATACTATGGGTTCTATGACCTCTGCTTCTAGAACGCGTAACGTTTCTATGGAAACGACAGGATTTTCTTTTGGGATGCGAGTATCTCCTTTCCGATGCACTATTGCTTTTTTACTGCATCCCTCGCTCCCTCATAATGTCGAATTAACACAGATATTGGGTCGCTATGAAATACTATGGGTTCTATGACTACTCCTTCTAAATCGCGTAACGTTTCTACGGAACCGACAGGTTTTTCTTTTGGGATGCGAGTATCTCCGTTCCGATGCACTATTGCTTCTTTACTACATCCCTCGCTCCCTCACATTGACGAATTAAAACAGAAATTGCGTCGCTATGAAATACTATGGGTTCAATGACTTCTCTTTCTAAATCTCGTAACGTTTCTATGGTAACGACAGTATTTTCTTTTGGGATACGTGTATCTCCTTTCCGATGCACTATTCCTTCTTTACTACATCCCTCGCTCCCTCACATTGGCGAATTATCACAGAAACAGCGTCTCTATGAATTACTTTGGGTTCTATGACTTTTCCTTCTAATCGAGTAACGTTTCTATGGAAACGACAGGATTTTCTTTTGGGATACGACTATCTCCTCTCCGATGCACTATTCGTTCTTTACGGCATCCGTCGCTCCCTCACATTAACGAATTAACACAGAAATTGCGTCGCTATGAAATACTATGGGTTCTATGGCTTCTCCTTCTAAATCGAGTAACGTTTCTATGGAAACGACAGGTTTTTCTTTTGGGATGCGAGTACCTCCGTTGCGATGTACTATTGCTTCTTTACTGCATACCTCGCTCCCTCACATTGACGAATTAACACAGAAATTGCGTCGCTATGAAATACTATGGGTTCTATGACTTCTCCTTCTAAATCGAGTAACATTTCCATGGAAACGACAGGATTTTCTTTTGGGATACGAGTTTCACCTTTCCAATGCTCTATTCCTTCTTTACTGCATCCCTCGCTCCCTCACATTGACGAATTAGCACAGAAATAGCGTCGGTATGAAATACAATGGCTTCTATGACATCACTTTGTAAATCGAGTAACGTTTCTATGGAAACGACAGGGTTTTCTTTTGGGATACGAGTATCTCCTTTCCGATGCACTATTCCTTCTTAACTGTATCCCTCGCTCCCTCACATTGACGAATTAACACAGAAATTGCATCGCTATGAAATACAATAACTTCTATGACATCACTTTCTAAATCGAGTAACGTTTCTATGGAAACGACAGGATTATCTTTTGGGATACGAGTATCTCCTTTCCGATGCACTATTCCTTCTTTACTGCATCCCTCGCTCCCTCACATTGACGAATTAACACAGAAATTGCATCGCTATGATATTCTATGGGTTCTATGACTTCTCCTTCTAAATCGAGTAACGTTTCTACGGAAACGACAGGTATTTCTTGTGGGATGCGAGTATCTCCGTTCCGATGCACTATTGCTTCTTTATTGCATCCCTCGCTCCCTCACATAGACGATTTAACACAGAAATTGCGTCGCTATGAAATACTATGGGTTCAATGACTTCTCCTTCTAAATCGCGTAACGTTTCTATGGACACCACAGGAATTTCTTTTGGGGTATGAGTATCTCCTTTCCGATGCACTATTCTTCGCTTACTGCATCCCTCGCTCCATCACATAGACGAATTAACACAGATATTGCATCGCTATGAAATACTATGGGTTCTATGACTTCTCCTTCTAAATCGAGTAACGTTTCTATGGAAACGACAGGAATATCTTTTGGGATACGAGTATGTCCTTTCCAATGCACTATTCCTTCTTTACTGGATCCCTCGCTCCCTCCCATAGACGAATTAACACAGAAATTGCGTCGCTATGAAATACTATGGGTTCTATGACATCTCCTTCTAAATCGATTAACGTTTCTATGGAAACGACAGGATTATCTTTTGGGATACGAGTATCTCCTTTCAGATGCGCTATTCCTCCCTTACTGAATCCCTCGCTCCCTCAAATAGACGATTTAACACAGAAATTGCGTCGCTATGAAATACTATTGGTTCAATGACTTCTCCTTCTAAATCGCGTAACGTTTCTATGGACACCACAGGAATTTCTTTTGGGATACGAGTATCTCCTTTCCGATGCACTATTCCTTCTTTACTGCATCCCTCGCTCCCACGCATTGACGAATTAACACAGAAATTGCGTCGCTCTGAAATACTATGGGTTCAATGACTTCTCTTTCTAAATCTAGTAACGTTTCTATGGTAACGACAGTATTTTCTTTTGGGATACGTGTATCTCCTTTCCGATGCACTATTCCTTCTTTACTACATCCCTCGCTCCCTCACATTGGCAAATTAACACATAAACTGCGTCGCTATGAAAGACTTTGGGTTCTATGACTTTTCCTTCTAATCGAGTAACGTTTCTGTGGAAACGACAGGATTTTGTTTTGGGAGACGACTATCTCCTTTCCGATGCACTATTCGTTCTTTACGGCATCCCTCGCTATCTCACATTCACGAATTAACACAGAAATTGCATCGCTATGAAGTTCTATGGGTTCTATGACTTCACCTTCTAAATCGAGTAACGTTTCCATGGAAACGACAGGATTTTCTTTTGGGATACGAGTTTCACCTTTCCGATGCACTGTTCCTTCTTTACTGCATCCCTCGCTCCCTCACATTGACGAATTAACACAGAAATAGCGTCGGTATGAAATACAATGGCTTCTATGACATCACTTTGTAAATCGAGTAACGTTTCTATGGAAACGACAGGATTTTCTTTTGGGATACGAGTATCTCCTTTCCGATGCACTATTCCTTCTTAACTGCATCCCTCGCTCGCTCACTTTGACGAATTAACAAAGATATTGCATCCCTATGATATTCTATGGGTTCTATGACTTCTCCTTCTAAATCGAGTAACGTTTCTACGGAAACGACAGGTATTTCTTTTGGGATGCGAGTATCTGCGTTCCGATGCACTATTGCTTCTTAACTGCATCCCTCGCTCCCTCACATAGACGAATTAACACAGATATTGCGTCGCTATGAAATAATATGGGTTCTATGACATCATCTTCGAAATCGAGTAACGTTTCTATGGTAACGACAGGATTTTCTTTTGGAATCAGAGTATATCACTTTCGATGCACTATTCCTTCTTTACCGCATCCCTCGCTCCCTCACATTGACAAATTAACACAGAAATTGAGTTGCTATGGAATACTATGTGTTTTATGACATCTCCTTCGAAATCGAGTAAAGTTTCTATGGAAACGACAGGATTTTCTTTTGGGATACGAGTATCTCCTTTCCGATGCACTATTCCTTCTTTACAGCATCCCTCGCTCCCTCACATTGACGAATTAACACAGAAATTGCGTCGCTATGAAATACTATGGGTTCTATGACCTCTCCTTCTAAATCGAGTAACATTTCTATGGAAACGACAGGATTTTCTTTTGGGATACGAGTATCTCCTTTCCGATGCACTATTCCTTCTTTACTGCATCCTTCGCTCCCTCACTTTGACGAATTAGCACAGACATTGCGTCGCTTTGATATACTATGGGATCTATGACATCTCCTTCTAAATCGAGTAACGCTCCTATGGAAAAGACAGGATTTTCTTTTGGGATTAGCGTAACTCCTTTCCGATGCACTATTCCTTCTTTACATCATCCCTCGCTCCCTCACATTGACGAATTATCACAGATATTGCATCGCTATGGAATACTGTTGGTTCTATGACTTCTCCTTCTAAATCGAGTAACTTTTCTATGGAAACGACAGGAATATCTTTTGGGATGCGAGTATGTCCTTTCCGATGCACTATTCCTTCCTTTCTGCATCCCTCGCTCCCTCCCATAGACGAATTAACAAAGAAATTGTGTCGCTATGAAATAGTATGGGTTCTATGACATCTCCTTCTAAATCGAGTAACGTTTCTATGGAAACGACAGGATTTTCTTTTGGGATACGCGTATCTCCTTTCCGATGCACTATTCCTTCATTAGTGCATCCCTCGCTCCCTCACATTGACGAATCAACACAGTAATTGCTTCGCTGTGAAATACTATGGGTTCTATGACTTCTCCTTCTAAATCGAGTAACGTTTCTATGGAAACATCAGGATTTTCTTTTGGGATACGAGTATCTCCTTTCCGATGCACTATTTCTCCCTTACTGCATCCCTCGCTCCCTCACATAGACAAATTAAGGGGATACGGAATCACCTATCCCCGCAATGTTAATATATGCCTACTATAGGGAACATTTTCTCACAAACTACTGGAGACAGAGAGGTAAAAATTTTACTGTATGTGCATTCATATGTTACAACAATACTGAAACAACAGTTTATTGTCAAAGTATTTTCTTACAGAGATATTGTACATTTATTTTTAAGTAAATTTTTTCCATCGCTTTTTACTAGACTATCACCCCTAAGTCTTTTGTAAATCAAGTAATTAAAAAATCGTTGTTTCAGTATGTAATAGGGACCTATGTCACTACGTCATAAAAATTTCAGACTTCTAGGTTGACCAGTACCTGAGATAATGTTCCTAGATGAAGTAAAAAGTAAACTTACGGGAAACGGAGAAAGAAGATTAAAACATTCCTGATCCGTAGCTAATACCCCCTTCACAGTCTTCATAATCATCTTCAAGTCTTCTTTTGGCACCCCTCTGCACCTGTCTTGCTTTTTTCACTAATGTCTTGATTATATTATCAGCATGCCTTAGTCTGTGCTGATCTAAAAAGAACATAGCACGTACCGTACGGGAACCAACACACATACCCAACTTTTGAAGGACCTGGCATTTAGTTATATTTCCAAGATTGAAGGTTGCCACAGCATCATACACACCAAAATGTAGTGTATTAATTCCGACAAACACTGTTTTCGGGAGACGATGCCATATCACACTATTCAAGCACTCGTTGGGGTTCTGCGTTTTTCCGTGAAGACATTTCATCAGAAGACTACTGTCAGCCAGATCTCTGAAAATGGGCTTTATTTCTGCCATGATGGCTGATGGTAGACTGTGGTGGTGAATGTATTTCTCTCCTGTTGTTAGTCCCCTATTGTATTTACACCAGCTGTTTTCACCTTTGGGGCACAAACCATGTTGTGGATGCTCATCCGTGGATGCGGTGTGGAAATATAAAGCCCATATAGCTCTCCTCATTTCTTCAAGATTGCCTGTATTTTGTCTGATTGCAAGGCCATAGCAGTTCTGAATGTGGTCTATTATGGAATCAGTCAATCTTCCTCTGCCATCCAAGGTTTTCCCATCATCTAGTTTTTTCCCTTTCATAACTGATTTTAACCTTCTCAGCCTGGCACCCATTCTCTTCTGCACATGTCCTATACATTCAAGTTTGCTTATATTTACACTGTTCCCATATGGTTTGCTTTCCAAAACTTCTTTGAATGCTTTAGAGTCACCATCTCCCAGATATTTGACATAGCGAACATTATACCACTGTGAAGAGCGATGAAAAATTTTCTTCACCCCAGCAACCTCCATGCCACCACTACTACCATAATAATTAGCAATACAGTCATCACTGTGTTCATTTTTCAGCCTGCCTGTGCACCTACAGTATTTAGACATTATTGCAACATCAATAACCTTGCCAGTATCAACACTAGTTGCTGTTACAACACCATTGTTGGAGGTGTGGCCCCTTTTCTGCCACGTGCCATCAAACGCCACTGTGAGGTCACGACTGCCGTCATTTTCTTCCACTGCTTCTTCCACAGCAACCTGCATTGACTTCTGTGCTACATCTTCAACTGCAGATCCTAGTACATAATTGTAAGCTTCAAACTTTGAAGGTGCACTTGGAAGATTTAGAACACCACATAGCATATCACCAGCTGCTTTGCCCTTACCAATTGCTCGCAATCCATAAACTAACCTAATATTTACACTATAAAGTTCAGTTTTCTTGTATCCATTATTTACAGTTACTGAAACCGAACTTGGAAACTTACAGCTGTATTTACAAACACTGCATATTAAATTAAACTGGGCAGCCAGGCCAACATGGGATTCTACTTTCAGAGAAACGTTTCCATGACATTTTTTGCAGCACAAACTGTTTTCAAGAGCTTCACACAATATATTCGTATCAATGAGTTCAAAAACTTCATTCCCTCTATCAAGTAAATTATATTTCTCTTCCAAATCTCTTAGTTTTTTATGAGAAGCACTGTTTTCATTTGGTGTAAGTTCGTTCGGCAAATCAGTAATAAGTGGATTCACATTTTCCAACAGTGATGATGATGAACTGCTTTGCTTTGCTAATGAATCATTATTTCTTTTCTTTTGCCAGTTCACACGCTTTTTAAATACTTTTGCTTTAGCTCTAGGCATTTTCACTGCGAAAAATGAAGCACTAAATACGAAATAACTCAACAACAACTACTTTCTTATATCACACTGTTTACAAAACAGTCCCGCCACAAAGACAAAGAGTAACTTGAGGAAACCAGAGAGAAACATTTTCGGGCAACTAGTGTATAAATAGTCGCTGGAAACCGGGATATTTGAATTCATGTCACTTTAAAGGTACTGCCAAAAAGTTCATGGTCAGCCACGAGAGACGTGTATAACTAAAGCGCAATACCCGATCTCACAAATATATAAAAATAAAATAGTTATAATTGTAGTAGAGCTATGTATGATACGTCATTTTAAAGAGGAAACATGGCAGAATATAATACGCCAATAAAAAAAAATTCGATTTTTTAACCCAAAATCCGATTCCGTATCCCCTTAACACAGAAATTGCGTCGCTATGAAATACTATGGGTTCTATGACATCTCCTTTAAAATCGAGTAACGTTTCTATGGAAACGACAGGATTTTCTTTTGGGATACGCGTATCTCCTTTCCGATGCACTATTCCTTCATTTCTGCATCCCTCGCTCCCTCACATTGACGAATCATTACAGTAATTGCATCGCTATGGAATACTATGGGTTCTATGACTTCTCCTTCTAAATCAAGTAACGCTTCTATGGAAACGACAGGAATTTGTTTTGGGATGCGAGTATCTCCTTTCCGATGCACTATTGCTTCTTTACTGCATCCCCCGCTCCCTCACATAGACGAATTGACACAGAAATTGCGTCGCTATGAAATACTGTGGGTTCTATGACTTCTCCTTCTAAATCGAGTGACATTTCTATGGAAATGACAGGATTTTCTTTTAGGATACGAGTATCTCCTTTCCGATGCACTATTCCTTCTTTACTGCATCCCTCGCTCCCTCACTTTGACGAATTAACACAGAAATTGCGTCGCTTTGATATACTATGGGTTCTATGACATCTCCTTCTAAATCGAGTAACGCTTCTATGGAAACGAAAGGATTTTCTTTTGGGATTCGCGTAACTCCTTTCCGATGCACTATTTATTCTTTACAGCATCCCTCGCTCCCTCAAATTGACGAAGTAACACAGATATTGCATCGCTATGATATACTATGGGTTCAAGGACTTCTCCTTCTAAATCGAGTAACGTTTCCATGGAAACGACAGGAATATCTTCTGGGATGCGAGTATGTCCTTTCCTATGCACTATTCCTTCTTTACTGCATCCCTAGCTCCCTCCCATAGACGAATTAAGACAGAAATTGCGTCGCTATGAAATACTATGAGTTCTGTGACTTGTCCTTCTAAATCGAGTAACGTTTCTATGGAAACATCAGGATTTTCTTTTGGGATACGAGTATCTCCTTTCCGATGCACTATTCCATCCTTACTGCATCCCTCGCTCCCTCACATAGACGAATTAACACAGAAATTGCGTCGCTATGAAATACTATGGGTTCTATGCCATCACTTTCTAAATCGAGTAACGTTTCTATGGAAACGACAGGATTTTCTTTTGGGACACAAGTATTTCCTTTCCGATGCACTATTCCTTCGTTACTGCATCCCTCGCTCCCTCACATTGACGTATTAACACTGAAAATGCGTCGCTATAAAATGCTATAGGTTCTGTGACTTGTCCTTCTAAACCGAGTAACGTTTCTTTGGTAACGACTGGATTTTCTTTTGCGTTACGAGTAGATCCCATCCGTTGCACTATTCCTTCTTTACTGCATCCCTCGCTGCCTCACATTGACGAATTAACACAGAAATTGCGTCGCTATGAAATACTATTGTTTCTATGACAGCTCCTTCCAAATCGAGTAACGTTTCTATGGAGACGACAGCATTTTCTTTGGGGATACGAGTATCTCCCTTCCGATGCACTATTCCTTTTTTACTGCATCCCTTTGCTATCTCACATTGACTAATTAACACAGAAATTGCGTCGCTGTGAAATACTATGGGTGCTATGACTTCCCCTTGTAAATCGAGTAACGTTTCTATGGCAAGCACAGGATTATAATTTGGGATACGAGTATCTCCTTTCCGACGCACAATCCCTTCTATACTGCATCCCACGCTCCCTCACACTGACGAATCAACACAGAAATTGCGTCGCTATGAATTACTATGGGTTCAATGACTTCTCCTTCTAAATCGAGTAACGTTTCTATGGAAACGACAGGATTTTCTTTTGGGATCCGAGTATTTCCGATGGACTATTCCTTCTTTACTGCATCCCTCGCTCCATCAAATTGACAAATTAACACAGAAATTGCGGCGCCATGATATACTATGGGTTCTATGACATCTTCTACCAAATCGAGTATCGTTACTATGCAAACGACTGGATTTTCTTTTGGGATACGAGTATCTCCTTTCCGATGCACTATTCCTACTTTACTGCATCCATCGCTGCCTCACATTTACGAAATAATACAGAAATTCCGTCGCTATGAAATACTATGGGTTCTAAGGCTTCACCTTCTAAATCCAGTATCGTTTCTATGGAAGCGACAGGATTTTCTTTTGAGATACGAGTATCTCCATTCCGATGCACTATTCCTTCTATACTGAATCCCTCGCTCCCTCTAATTGAAGAATTAACACAGAAATTGCGACGCTATGAAATACTATGGGTTCTATGTCTTCTCCTACTAAATCGAGTAACTTTTCTATGGAAACGAAAGGATTTTCTTTTGGGATTCGAGTATCTCCTTTCCGATGCCCTATTCCTTCTTTAATGCTTTCCTCGCTCCCTCACATTGACGAATTAATACAGAAATTGCGTTGCTATGAAATACTATGGGTTCTATGACATCTGTTTCTAAATCGAGTAACGTTTCTAGGGAAACGACAGGAATTTCTTTTAGGATACGAGTATCTCTTTTCCGATGCACTATTACTTCTTTACTGTATCCCTCTCCCCCTCACATTGACGAATTTATACAGATATTGCATCGCTATGAAATACTATGGATTCTATGACTTTTCCTTCTAAATCGAATAACGTTTCTATCGAAACGACAGGATTTTCATTTTTGATACGGGTATCTCCTTTCCGATGCACTAATCCCTCTTTACTGCATCCCTCGCTCCCTCACATTGACGAACTAACACAAAAATTGCATCGCTATGATATACTATGGGTTCTATGACATCAGTTTCTAAATCGATTAACGTTTCTATGGTAACGACAGGATTTTCTTTTGGGATACGAGTATCTCCCTTCCGATGCACTATTCCTTCTTTTCTGCATCCCTCGCTCCCTCACATTGACGATTTAACACAGAAATTGCGTCGCTATGAAATACTGTAGGTTCTATGACTCCTTCTTAATCGAGTGACGTTTCTATGGAAACGACAGGATTAACTTTTGGGATACGACTATCTGCTTTACGATGCACTATTCCTTCTTTAATGCATGCCTGGCTCCCTCACATTGACGAATTAACACACAAATTGCAGCGCTATGAAATACTATGTGTTATATGACTTCTCCTTCTACATCGAGTAACGTTTCTATGAAAACGACAGGATTTTCTTTTGGGATACGACTATCTCCTTTCCGATGCACTATTCCTTCTTTACTGCATCCCTTTGCTATCTCACAATGACGAATTAACACAGATATTGCGTCGCTGTGAAATACTATGGGTGCTATGACTTCTCCTTCTAAATCGAGTAACGTTACTATGGAAACGACAGGATTTTCTGTTGGGATCCGAGTATTTCCGATGGACTATTCCTTCTTCACTGCATCCCTCGCTCCATCAAATTGACGAATTAACACAGAAATTGCGACGCCATGAAATACAATGGGTTGTATGACATCTTCTACCAAATCGAGTAACGTTACTATGCAAACGACAGGATTTTTTTTTTTTGGGATACGAGTATCTTCTTTCCGATGCACTATTCCTTCTTTAATGCTTTCCTCGCTCCCTCACAGTGACGAATTAACACAGAAATTGCGTCGCTATGAAATACGTTGTGCTCTAAGACATCTCCTTCTAAATCGAGTAAAGTTTCTATGGAAACGACTGGATTTTCTTTTGGGATACGAGTATCTCCTTTCCGATGCCCTATTTCTTCCTTACCGATTCCTAGTTCCTTCACATTGACGAATTAACACAGAAATTGCGTCGCTATGATATACTATGGGATCTATGACTTCTCCTTCTACATCGAGTAACGTTTCAATGGAAACGCTAGGATTTTCTTTTGGGATGCGAGTAACTCCTTTCCGATGCACTATTCCTTCTTTAATGCTTTCCTCGCTCCCTCACATTAACGAATTAATACAGAAATTGCGTTGCTATGAAATACTATGGGTTCTATGACATCTGCTTCTAAATCGAGTAACATTTCTATGGAAACGCCAGGAATTTCTTTTGAGATACGAGTATCTCTTTTCCGATGCACTATTCCTTCTTCAGTGCATCCCTCGCTCTCTCACATTGACATATTAGCACAGACATTGCGTCGCTATGAAATACTATGGGCTCTATGACCTCTGCTTCTAGAACGCGTAACGTTTCTATGGAAACGACAGGTTTTTCCTTTGGGATACGAGTATCTCCTTTCCGATGCACTATTCCTACTTTACTGCATCCCTCGCTCCCTCACATTGACGACTTAACACAGATATTGCATCGCTATGAAATTCTATGTGTTCTGTGACTTCTCCTTCTAAATCGTGTATCGTTTCTATGGAAACGACAGGGTTTTCATTTGGAATACGACTATCAGCTTTCCGATGCTCTATTCCTACTTTACTGCATCCCTGGCTGCCTCACATTGACGAATTAACACAGAAATTGCGGCGCTATGAAATACTATGTGTTCTATGATTCTCCATCTACATCGAGTAACGTTTCTATGGAAACGACAGGCTTTTCTTTTGGGATACGACTATCTCCTTTCCGATTCACTATTCCTTCTTTACTGCATCCCTGGCTCCCTCACATTGACTACTTAACACAGAAATTGCGGCGCTATGAATTACTATGTGTTCTATGACATCTCCTTCTACATCGAGTAATGTTTCTATGGAAACGACAGGATTTTCTTTAGGGATACGACTATCTCCACTCCGATGCACTATTCCTTCTTTACTGCATAGCTCGCTCCCGCACATTGACGAATTAACACAAAAATTGCGTCGCTATGAAATACTATGCGTTCTATGACTTCTCCTTCTAAATCGAGTAACGTTTCTATGGAAACGACAGGATTTTCTATTGGGCTACGACTATCTCCTTTCCGATGCACTATTCCTTCTTTACTGCATCCCTCGCTCCCTCACATTGACGAACTAACACAGAAAATGCATCGATACCAAATACTGTGGGTTCAATGTCTTCTGCTTCTAAATCGAGTAACGTTCAATGGAAACGACAGGATTTTCTTTTTGGATGCGAGTATCTCCGTAGCGATGCACTATTCCTTCTTTACAGCATCCCTTGCTCCCTCACATTGACGAATTATCACAGAAATTGCGTCGCTATGAAATACTATGGGTTGTATGACATCTCCTTCTAAATCGAGTAGCGTTTCTATGGAAACGACAGGATTTTCTTTTGGGATACGAGGATCCCCTTTGCGATGCGCCATTCCTTCTTTACTGCATCCCTCGCTCCATCACTCTGACGAATTAACACAGTAATTGCGTTGCTATGAAATACTATGTGTTCTATGACTTCTCCTACTAAATCGGGCAACGCTTTTCTGTGGAAACGACAGGATTTTCTTTTGGGATACGACTTTCTCCTTTCCGATGCACAATTCCTCTTTTACTGCATCCCTCGCTCCTTCATATTGACGACTTAACACAGAAATTGCATCGCTATGAAATACTATTGTTTCCATGACAGCACCTTCTAAATCGAGTAACGTTTCAATGGAGACGACAGCATTTTCTTTTGGGATACTAGTATCTCCTTTCCGATGCACTATTCCTTCTTTACTGCATACCTTTGCTATCTCACATTGACGAATTAACACAGATATTGCGTCGCTATGAAATACTATGGGTGCTATGACTTCCCCTTGTAAATCGAGTAACGTTTCTATGGAAACGACAGGATTTTCTTTTGGGATGCGAGTATCTCCGTTCCGATGCACTATTGCTTCTTTACTGCATCCCTCGCTCCCTCACATTGACGAAATAACACAGATATTGCGACGCTAAGAAATTCTATGGGTTCTATGACTTCACCTTCTAAATCGAGTAACGTATCCATGGAAACGACAGGATTTTCTTTTGGGATACGAGTTTCACCTTTCCGATGCACTGTTCCTTCTTTACTGCATCCCTCGCTCCCTCACATTGACGAATTAACACAGAAATAGTGTCGGTATGAAATACAATGGCTTCTATGACATCACTTTGTAAATCGAGTAACGTTTCTATGGAAACGACAGGATTTTCTTTTGGGATACGAGTATCTCCTTTCCGATGCACTATTCCTTCTTAACTGCATCCCTCGCTCGCTCACTTTGACGAATTAACACAGATATTGCATCCCTATGATATTCTATGGGTTCTATGACTTCTCCTTCTAAATCGAGTAACGTTTCTACGGAAACGACAGGTATTTCTTTTGGGATGCGAGTATCTGCGTTCCCATGCACTATTGCTTCTTAACTGCATCCCTCGCTCCCTCACATAGACGAATTAACACAGATATTGCGTCGCTATGAAATAATATGGGTTCTATGACATCATCTTCGAAATCGAGTAACGTTTCTATGGTAACGACAGGATTTCCTTTTGGAATCAGAGTATATCACTTTCGATGCACTATTCCTTCTTTACCGCATCCCTCGCTCCCTCACATTGACAAATTAACACAGAAATTGAGTTGCTATGGAATACTATGTGTTTTATGACATCTCCTTCGAAATAGAGTAAAGTTTCTATGGAAACGACAGGATTTTCTTTTGGGATACGAGTATCTCCTTTCCGATGCACTATTCCTTCTTTACAGCATCCCTCGCTCCCTCACATTGACGAATTAACACAGAAATTGCGTCGCTATGAAATACTATGGGTTCTATGACCTCTCCTTCTAAATCGAGTAACATTTCTATGGAAACGACCTTGATTTTCTTTTGGGATACGAGTATCTCCTTTCCGATGCACTATTCCTTCTTTACTGCATCCTTCGCTCCCTCACTTTGACGAATTAGCACAGAAATTGCGTCGCTTTGATATACTATGGGATCTATGACATCTCCTTCTAAATCGAGTAACGCTCCTATGGAAAAGACAGGATTTTCTTTTGGGATTAGCGTAACTCCTTTCCGATGCACTATTCCTTCTTTACATCATCCCTCGCTCCCTCACATTGACCAATTATCACAGATATTGCATCGCTATGGAATACTGTGGGTTCTATGACTTCTCCTTCTAAATCGAGTAACGTTTCTATGGAAACCACAGGAATATCTTTTGGGATGCGTGTATGTCCTTTCCGATGCACTATTCCTTCCTTTCTGCATCCCTCGCTCCCTCCCATAGACGAATTAACAAAGAAATTGTGTCGCTATGAAATAGTATGGGTTCTATGACTTCTCCTTCTAAATCGAGTAACGTTTCTATGGAAACCACAGGAATATCTTTTGGGATGCGTGTATGTCCTTTCCGATGCACTATTCCTTCATTTCTGCATCCCTCGCTCCCTCGCATTGACGAATCATTACAGTAATTGCATCGCTATGGAATACTATATGTTCTATGACTTCTCCTTCTAAATCAATTAACGCTTCTATGGAAACGACAGGAATTTGTTTTGGGATGCGAGTATCTCCTTTCCGATGCACTATTGCTTCTTTACTGCATCCCCCGCTCCCTCACATAGACGAATTAACACAGAAATTGCGTCGCTATGAAATACTGTGGGTTCTATGACTTCTCCTTCTAAATCGAGTGACATTTCTATGGAAATGACAGGATTTTCTTTTAGGATACGAGTATCTCCTTTCCGATGCACTATTCCTTCTTTACTGCATCCCTCGCTCCCTCACTTTGACGAATTAACATAGAAATTGCGTCGCTTTGATATACTATGGGTTCTATGACATCTCCTTCTAAATCGAGTAACGCTTCTATGGAAACGACAGGATTTTCTTTTGGGATTCGCGTAACTCCTTTCCGATGCACTATTCCTTCTTTACAGCATCCCTCGCTCCCTCAAATTGACGAAGTAACACAGATATTGCATCGCTGTGATATACTATGGGGTCAAGGACTTCTCCTTCTAAATCGAGTAACGTTTCCATGGAAACGACAGGAATATCTTCTGGGATGCGAGTATGTCCTTTCCGATGCACTATTCCTTCTTTACTGCATCCCTCGCTCCCTCCCATAGACGAATTAAGACAGAAATTGCGTCGTTATGAAATACTATGGGTTCTATGACATCTCCTTCTAAATCGAGAAACGTTTCTATGGAAACGACAGGATTTTCTTTTGGGATACGCGTATCTCCTTTCCGATGCACTATTCCTTCATTAGTGCATCCCTCGCTCCCTCACATTGACGAATCAACACAGTTAATTGCTTCGTTGTGAAATACTATGGGTTCTATGACTTCTCCTTCTAAATCGAGTAACGTTTCTATGGAAACATCAGGATTTTCTTTTGGGATACGAGTATCTCCTTTCCGATGCACTATTCCATCCTTACTGCATCCCTCGCTCTCTCACATAGACGAATTAACACAGAAATTGCGTCGCTATGAAATACTATGGGTTCTATGCCATCACTTTCTAAATCGAGCAACGTTTCTATGGAAACGACAGGATTTTCTTTTGGGACACAAGTATCTCCATTCCGATGCACTATTCCTTCGTTACTGCATCCCTCGCTCCCTCACATTGACGTATTAACACTGAAAATGCGTCGCTATAAAATGCTATAGGTTCTGTGACTTGTCCTTCTAAACCGAGTAACGTTTCTTTGGTAACGACTGGATTTTCTTTTGCGTTACGAGTAGATCCCATCCGTTGCACTATTCCTTCTTTACTGCATCCCTCGCTGCCTCACATTGACGAATTAACACAGAGATTGCGTCGCTATGAAATACTATTGTTTCTATGACAGCTCCTTCCAAATCGAGTAACGTTTCAATGGAGACGACAGCATTTTCTTTGGGGATACGAGTATCTCCCTTCCGATGCACTATTCCTTTTTTACTGCATCCCTTTGCTATCTCACATTGACTAATTAACACTGAAATTGCGTCGCTGTGAAATACTATGGGTGCTATGACTTCCCCTTGTAAATCGAGTAACGTTTCTATGGCAAGCACAGGATTATAATTTGGGATACGAGTATCTCCTTTCCGATGCACAATCCCTTCTATACTGCATCCCACGCTCCCTCACACTGACGAATCAACACAGAAATTGCGTCGCTATGAATTACTATGGGTTCAATGACTTCTCCTTCTAAATCGAGAACCGTTTCTATGGAAACGACAGGATTTTCTTTTGGGATCCGAGTATTTCCGATGGACTATTCCTTCTTTACTGCATCCCTCGCTCCATCAAATTGACAAATTAACACAGAAATTGCGGCGCCATGATATACTATGGGTTCTATGACATCTTCTACCAAATCGAGTATCGTTACTATGCAAACGACTGGATTTTCTTTTGGGATACGAGTATCTCCTTTCCGATGCACTATTCCTACTTTACTGCATCCATCGCTGCCTCACATTTACGAAATAATACAGAAATTCCGTCGCTATGATATACTATGGGTTCTAAGGCTTCACCTTCTAAATCGAGTATCGTTTCTATGGAAGCGACAGGATTTTCTTTTGAGATACGAGTATCTCCATTCCGATGCACAATTCCTTCTATACTGAATCCCTCGCTCCCTCTAATTGAAGAATTAACACAGAAATTGCGACGCTATGAAATACTATGGGTTCTATGTCTTCTCCTACTAAATCGAGTAACTTTACTATGGAAACGAAAGGCTTTTCTTTTGGGATTCGAGTATCTCCTTTCCGATGCCCTATTCCTTCTTTAATGCTTTCCTCGCTCCCTCACATTGACGAATTAATACAGAAATTGCGTTGCTATGAAATACTATGGGTTCTGTGACATCTGTTTCTAAATCGAGTAACGTTTCTAGGGAAACGACAGGAATTTCTTTTTGGATACGAGTATCTCTTTTCCGATGCACTATTCCTTCTTTACTGCATCCCTCGCTCCCGCACATTGACGAATTAACACAGAAATTGCGGCGCTATGAAATACTACGGGTTCTATGGCTTCTCCTTCTAAATCGAGTAACGTTTCTATGGAAACGACAGGATTTTCTTTTGGGATGCGAGTATCTCCGTTCCGATGCACTATTGCTTCTTTACTGCATCCCTCGCTCCCTCACATTGACGAAATAACACAGATATTGCGACGCTAAGAAATTCTATGGGTTCTATGACTTCACCTTCTAAATCGAGTAACGTATCCATGGAAACGACAGGATTTTCTTTTGGGATACGAGTTTCACCTTTCCGATGCACTGTTCCTTCTTTACTGCATCCCTCGCTCCCTCACATTGACGAATTAACACAGAAATAGCGTCGGTATGAAATACAATGGCTTCTATGACATCACTTTGTAAATCGAGTAACGTTTCTATGGAAACGACAGGATTTTCTTTTGGGATACGAGTATCTCCTTTCCGATGCACTATTCCTTCTTAACTGCATCCCTCGCTCGCTCACTTTGACGAATTAACACAGATATTGCATCCCTATGATATTCTATGGGTTCTATGACTTCTCCTTCTAAATCGAGTAACGTTTCTACGGAAACGACAGGTATTTCTTTTGGGATGCGAGTATCTGCGTTCCCATGCACTATTGCTTCTTAACTGCATCCCTCGCTCCCTCACATAGACGAATTAACACAGATATTGCGTCGCTATGAAATAATATGGGTTCTATGACATCATCTTCGAAATCGAGTAACGTTTCTATGGTAACGACAGGATTTCCTTTTGGAATCAGAGTATATCACTTTCGATGCACTATTCCTTCTTTACCGCATCCCTCGCTCCCTCACATTGACAAATTAACACAGAAATTGAGTTGCTATGGAATACTATGTGTTTTATGACATCTCCTTCGAAATAGAGTAAAGTTTCTATGGAAACGACAGGATTTTCTTTTGGGATACGAGTATCTCCTTTCCGATGCACTATTCCTTCTTTACAGCATCCCTCGCTCCCTCACATTGACGAATTAACACAGAAATTGCGTCGCTATGAAATACTATGGGTTCTATGACCTCTCCTTCTAAATCGAGTAACATTTCTATGGAAACGACCTTGATTTTCTTTTGGGATACGAGTATCTCCTTTCCGATGCACTATTCCTTCTTTACTGCATCCTTCGCTCCCTCACTTTGACGAATTAGCACAGAAATTGCGTCGCTTTGATATACTATGGGATCTATGACATCTCCTTCTAAATCGAGTAACGCTCCTATGGAAAAGACAGGATTTTCTTTTGGGATTAGCGTAACTCCTTTCCGATGCACTATTCCTTCTTTACATCATCCCTCGCTCCCTCACATTGACCAATTATCACAGATATTGCATCGCTATGGAATACTGTGGGTTCTATGACTTCTCCTTCTAAATCGAGTAACGTTTCTATGGAAACCACAGGAATATCTTTTGGGATGCGTGTATGTCCTTTCCGATGCACTATTCCTTCCTTTCTGCATCCCTCGCTCCCTCCCATAGACGAATTAACAAAGAAATTGTGTCGCTATGAAATAGTATGGGTTCTATGACATCTCCTTCTAAATCGAGTAACGTTTCTATGGAAACGACAGGATTTTCTTTTGGGATACGCGTATCTCCTTTCCGATGCACTATTCCTTCATTAGTGCATCCCTCGCTCCCTCACATTGACGAATCAACACAGTAATTGCTTCGCTGTGAAATACTATGGGTTCTATGACTTCTCCTTCTAAATCGAGTAACGTTTCTATGGAAACATCAGGATTTTCTTTTGGGATACGAGTATCTCCTTTCCGAATCACTATTTCTCCCTTACTGCATCCCTCGCTCCATCACATAGACAAATTAACACAGAAATTGCGTCGCTATGAAATACTATGGGTTCTATGACATCTCCTTCAAAATCGAGTAACGTTTGTATGGAAACGACAGGATTTTCTTTTGGGATACGCGTATCTCCTTTCCGATGCACTATTCCTTCATTTCTGCATCCCTCGCTCCCTCACATTGACGAATCATTACAGTAATTGCATCGCTATGGAATACTATATGTTCTATGACTTCTCCTTCTAAATCAATTAACGCTTCTATGGAAACGACAGGAATTTGTTTTGGGATGCGAGTATCTCCTTTCCGATGCACTATTGCTTCTTTACTGCATCCCCCGCTCCCTCACATAGACGAATTAACACAGAAATTGCGTCGCTATGAAATACTGTGGGTTCTATGACTTCTCCTTCTAAATCGAGTGACATTTCTATGGAAATGACAGGATTTTCTTTTAGGATACGAGTATCTCCTTTTCGATGCACTATTCCTTCTTTACTGCTTCCCTCGCTCCCTCACTTTGACGAATTAACATAGAAATTGCGTCGCTTTGATATACTATGGGTTCTATGACATCTCCTTCTAAATCGAGTAACGCTTCTATGGAAACGACAGGATTTTCTTTTGGGATTCGCGTAACTCCTTTCCGATGCACTATTCCTTCTTTACAGCATCCCTCGCTCCCTCAAATTGACGAAGTAACACAGATATTGCATCGCTGTGATATACTATGGGTTCAAGGACTTCTCCTTCTAAATCGAGTAACGTTTCCATGGAAACGACAGGAATATCTTCTGGGATGCGAGTATGTCCTTTCCGATGCACTATTCCTTCTTTACTGCATCCCTCGCTCCCTCCCATAGACGAATTAAGACAGAAATTGCGTCGTTATGAAATACTATGGGTTCTATGACATCTCCTTCTAAATCGAGAAACGTTTCTATGGAAACGACAGGATTTTCTTTTGGGATACGCGTATCTCCTTTCCGATGCACTATTCCTTCATTAGTGCATCCCTCGCTCCCTCACATTGACGAATCAACACAGTAATTGCTTCGTTGTGAAATACTATGGGTTCTATGACTTCTCCTTCTAAATCGAGTAACGTTTCTATGGAAACATCAGGATTTTCATTTGGGATACGAGTATCTCCTTTCCGATGCACTATTCCATCCTTACTGCATCCCTCGCTCCCTCACATAGACGAATTAACACAGAAATTGCGTCGCTATGAAATACTATGGGTTCTATGCCATCACTTTCTAAATCGAGCAACGTTTCTATGGAAACGACAGGATTTTCTTTTGGGACACAAGTATCTCCTTTCCGATGCACTATTCCTTCGTTACTGCATCCCTCGCTCCCTCACATTGACGTATTAACACTGAAAATGCGTCGCTATAAAATGCTATAGGTTCTGTGACTTGTCCTTCTAAACCGAGTAACGTTTCTTTGGTAACGACTGGATTTTCTTTTGCGTTACGAGTAGATCCCATCCGTTGCACTATTCCTTCTTTACAGCATCCCTCGCTGCCTCACATTGACGAATTAACACAGAGATTGCGTCGCTATGAAATACTATTGTTTCTATGACAGCTCCTTCCAAATCGAGTAACGTTTCAATGGAGACGACAGCATTTTCTTTGGGGATACGAGTATCTCCCTTCCGATGCACTATTCCTTTTTTACTGCATCCCTTTGCTATCTCACATTGACTAATTAACACTGAAATTGCGTCGCTGTGAAATACTATGGGTGCTATGACTTCCCCTTGTAAATCGAGTAACGTTTCTATGGCAAGCACAGGATTATAATTTGGGATACGAGTATCTCCTTTCCGATGCACAATCCCTTCTATACTGAATCCCACGCTCCCTCACACTGACGAATGAACACAGAAATTGCGTCGCTATGAATTACTATGGGTTCAATGACTTCTCCTTCTAAATCGAGAACCGTTTCTATGGAAACGACAGGATTTTCTTTTGGGATCCGAGTATTTCCGATGGACTATTCCTTCTTTACTGCATCCCTCGCTCCATCAAATTGACAAATTAACACAGAAATTGCGGCGCCATGATATACTATGGGTTCTATGACATCTTCTACCAAATCGAGTATCGTTACTATGCAAACGACTGGATTTTCTTTTGGGATACGAGTATCTCCTTTCCGATGCACTATTCCTACTTTACTGCATCCATCGCTGCCTCACATTTACGAAATAATACAGAAATTCCGTCGCTATGAAATACTATGGGTTCTAAGGCTTCACCTTCTAAATCGAGTATCGTTTCTATGGAAGCGACAGGATTTTCTTTTGAGATACGAGTATCTCCATTCCGATGCACAATTCCTTCTATACTGAATCCCTCGCTCCCTCTAATTGAAGAATTAACACAGAAATTGCGACGCTATGAAATACTATGGGTTCTATGTCTTCTCCTACTAAATCGAGTAACTTTACTATGGAAACGAAAGGATTTTCTTTTGGGATTCGAGTATCTCCTTTCCGATGCCCTATTCCTTCTTTAATGCTTTCCTCGCTCCCTCACATTGACGAATTAATACAGAAATTGCGTTGCTATGAAATACTATGGGTTCTGTGACATCTGTTTCTAAATCGAGTAACGTTTCTAGGGAAACGACAGGAATTTCTTTTTGGATACGAGTATCTCTTTTCCGATGCACTATTCCTTCTTTACTGTATCCCTCTCCCCCTCACATTGACGAATTTATACAGATATTGCATCGCTATGAAATACTATGGATTCTATGACTTTTCCTTCTAAATCGAATAACGTTTCTATCGAAACGACAGGATTTTCATTTTTGATACGGGTATCTCCTTTCCGATGCACTAATCCCTCTTTACTGCATCCATCGCTCCCTCACATTGACGAACTAACACAAAAATTGCATCGCTATGATATACTATGGGTTCTATGACATCACTTTCTAAATCGATTAACGTTTCTATGGTAACGACAGGATTTTCTTTTGGGATACGAGTATCTCCCTTCCGATGCACTATTCCTTCTTTTCTGCATCCCTCGCTCCCTCACATTGACGATTTAACACAGAAATTGCGTCGCTATGAAATACTGTAGGTTCTATGACATCTCCTTCTTAATCGAGTAACGTTTCTATGGAAACGACAGGATTAACTTTTGGGATACGACTATCTGCTTTACGATGCACTATTCCTTCTTTAATGCATGCCTGGCTCCCTCACATTGACGAATTAACACACAAATTGCAGCGCTATGAAATACTATGTGTTATATGACCTCTCCTTCTACATCGAGTAACGTTTCTATGAAAACGACAGGATTTTCTTTTGGGATACGACTATCTGCTTTCCGGTGCACTATTCCTTCTTTACTGCATCCCTTTGCTATCTCACAATGACGAATTAACACAGATATTGCGTCGCTGTGAAATACTATGGGTGCTATGACTTCTCCTTCTAAATCGAGTAACGTTACTATGAAAACTACAGGATTTTCTGTTGGGATCCGAGTATTTCCGATGGACTATTCCTTCTTCACTGCATCCCTCGCTCCATCAAATTGACGAATTAACACAGAAATTGCGACGCCATGAAATACAATGGGTTGTATGACATCTTCTACCAAATCGAGTAACGTTACTATGCAAACGACAGGATTTTTTTTTTTGGGATACGAGTATCTTCTTTCCGATGCACTATTCCTTCTTTAATGCTTTCCTCGCTCCCTCACAGTGACGAATTAACACAGAAATTGCGTCGCTATGAAATACGTTGTGCTCTAAGACATCTCCTTCTAAATCGAATAAAGTTTCTATGGAAACGACTGGATTTTCTTTTGGGATACGAGTATCTCCTTTCCGATGCCCTATTTCTTCTTTACCGATTCCTAGTTCCTTCACATTGACGAATTAACACAGAAATTGCGTCGCTATGATATACTATGGGATCTATGACTTCTCCTTCTACATCGAGTAACGTTTCAATGGAAACGACAGGATTTTCTTTTGGGATGCGAGTAACTCCTTTCCGATGCACTATTCCTTCTTTAATGCTTTCCTCGCTCCCTCACATTGACGAATTAATACAGAAATTGCGTTGCTATGAAATACTATGGGTTCTATGACATCTGCTTCTAAATCGAGTAACATTTCTATGGAAACGCCAGGAATTTCTTTTGAGATACGAGTATCTCTTTTCCGATGCACTATTCCTTCTTCAGTGCATCCCTCGCTCTCTCACATTGACATATTAGCACAGAAATTGCGTCGCTATGAAATACTATGGGTTCTATGACCTCTGCTTCTAGAACACGTAACGTTTCTATGGAAACGACAGGTTTTTCCTTTGGGATACGAGTATCTCCTTTCCGATGCACTATTCCTACTTTACTGCATCCCTCGCTCCCTCACATTGACGACTTAACACAGATATTGCATCCCTATGAAATTCTATGTGTTCTGTGACTTCTCCTTCTAAATCGTGTATCGTTTCTATGGAAACGACAGGGTTTTCATTTGGAATACGACTATCAGCTTTCCGATGCACTATTCCTACTTTACTGCATCCCTGGCTGCCTCACATTGACGAATTAACACAGAAATTGCGGCGCTATGAAATACTATGTGTTCTATGATTCTCCATCTACATCGAGTAACGTTTCTATGGAAACGACAGGATTTTCATTTGGGATACGACTATCTCCTTTCCGATTCACTATTCCTTCTTTACTGCATCCCTGGCTCCCTCACATTGACTAATTAACACAGAAATTGCTGCGCTATGAATTACTATGTGTTCTATGACATCTCCTTCTACATCGAGTAACGTTTCTATGGAAACGACAGGATTTTCTTTAGGGATACGACTATCTCCACTCCGATGCACTATTCCTTCTTTACTGCATAGCTCGCTCCCGCACATTGACGAATTAACACAGAAATTGCGTCGCTATGAAATACTATGCGTTCTATGACTTCTCCTTCTAAATCGAGTAACGTTTCTATGGAAACGACAGGATTTTCTATTGGGCTACGACTATCTCCTTTCCGATGCACTATTCCTTCTTTACTGCATCAATCGCTCCCTCACATTGACGAACTAACACAGAAAATGCATCGATACCAAATACTGTGGGTTCAATGTCTTCTGCTTCTAAATCGAGTAACGTTCAATGGAAACGACAGGATTTTCTTTTTGGATGCGAGTATCTCCGTAGCGATGCACTATTCCTTCTTTACAGCATCCCTTGCTCCCTCACATTGACGAATTATCACAGAAATTGCGTCGCTATGAAATACTATGGGTTGTATGACATCTCCTTCTAAATCGAGTAGCGTTTCCATGGAAACGACAGGATTTTCTTTTGGGATACGAGGATCCCCTTTGCGATGCACCATTCCTTCTTTACTGCATCCCTCGCTCCATCACTCTGACGAATTAACACAGTAATTGCGTTGCTATGAAATACTATGTGTTCTATGACTTCTCCTACTAAATCGGGCAACGCTTTTCTGTGGAAACGACAGGATTTTCTTTTGGGATACGACTTTCTCCTTTCCGATGCACAATTCCTCTTTTACTGCATCCCTCGCTCCTTCATATTGACGGCTTAACACAGAAATTGCATCGCTATGAAATACTATTGTTTCCATGACAGCACCTTCTAAATCGAGTAACGTTTCAATGGAGACGACAGCATTTTCTTTTGGGATACTAGTATCTCCTTTGCGATGCACTATTCCTTCTTTACTGCATACCTTTGCTATCTCACATTGACGAATTAACACAGATATTGCGTCGCTGTGAAATACTATGGGTGCTATGACTTCCCCTTGTAAATCGAGTAACGTTTCTATGGAAACGACAGGATTTTCTTGTGGGATACGACTATCTCCTTTCCGATTCACTATTCCTTCTTTCCTGCATCCCTGGCTCCCTCACATTGACGAATTAACACAGAAATTGTGGCGCTATGAAATACTATGTGTTCTATGACATCTCCTTCAACATAGAATAACGTTTCTATGGAAACAACAGGATTTTCTTTTGGGATACGACTATCTCCACTCCGATGCACTATTCCTCCTTTAGTGCATCCCTCGCTCCCGCACATTGACGAATTAACACAGAAATTGCGTTGCTATGAAATACTATGCGTTCTATGACTTCTCCTTCTAAATCGAGTAACGTTTCTATGGAAACGACAGGATTTTCTATTGGGCTACGACTATCTCCACTCCGATGCACTATTCCTTCTTTACTGCATCCCTCGCTCCCGCACATTGACGAATTAACACAGAAATTGCGGCGCTATGAAATACTATGCGTTCTATGACATCTCCTTCTAAATCAAATAGCGTTTCTATGGAAACGACAGGATTTTCTTTTGGGATATGAGGATCCCCTTTGCGATGCACCATTCCTTCTTTACTGCATCCCTCGCTCCATCACACTGACGAATTAACACAGTAATTGCGTTGCTATGAAATACTATGTGGTCTATGACTTCTCCTACTAAATCGAGCAACGTTTCTATGGAAACGACAGGATTTTCTTTTGGGATACGACTATCTCCTTTCCGATGCACAATTCCTTTTTTACTGCATTCCTCGCTCCCTCACATTGACGATTTAACACAGAAATTGCGTCGCTATGAAATACTGTAGGTTCTATGACATCTCCTTCTTCATCGAGAAACGTTTCTATGGAAACGACAGGATTTTGTTTTAGGATACGAGTATCTCCTTTCCGATGCACTATTCCTTCTTTACTGCATCCCTGGCTCCCTCACACTGACGAATTAACACAGAAATTGCATCGCTATGAAATACTATGTGTTCTATGACTTCTCCTTCTATCTTGAGTAACGTTTCTATGTAAACGACAGGATTTTCTTGTAGGATACGTGTATCTCCTTTCCGATGCACTATTCCTTCTTTACTGCAATTTTTTGCTATCTCACAACGACGAATTAACACAGAAATTTGGTAGCTACGAAATACTATGAGTTCTATGACTTCCCCTTCTAAATCGAGCAACGTTTCTATGGAAACGACAGGATTTTTTTTTTTTTGGGATACGAGTATCTGCTTTCCGATGCACTATTCCTTCTTTACTGCATTCCTCGCTCCCTCACATTGACGATTTAACACAGAAATTGCGTCGCTATGAAATACTGTAGGTTCTATGACATCTCCTTCTTCATCGAGAAACGTTTCTATGGAAACGACAGGATTTTGTTTTAGGATACGAGTATCTCCGTTCCGATGCACTATTCCTTCTTTACTGCATCCTTTTGCTATCTCACAATGACGAATTAACACAGAAATTCGGTCGCTATGAAATACTATGGGGTCTATGACTTCCCCTTCTAAGTCGAGTAACGTTTCTATGGAAAGCACAGGATTTTAATTTGGGGTACGAGTATCTCCTCTTCGATGCACGATTTCTTCTATACAGCATCCCTCGCTCAGTCACATTGACGAATTACACAGAAATTGCGTCGCTATGAAATACTATGGGTTCAATGACTTCTCCTTCTAAATCGAGTAACGTTACTATGGAAACGACAGTAGTTTCTGTTGGGATCCGAGTATTTCCGATGGACTATTCCTTCTTTACTGCATCCCTCGCCCCATCAAATTTACCAATTAACACAGAAATTGCGACGACATGAAATACTATGTGTTCTATGACATCTTCTACCAAATTGAGTATCGTAACTATGCAAACGACAGGATTTTCTATTGGGATACGAGTATCTTCTTTCCGATGCACTATTCCTTCTTTACTGCATCCCTCACTCCCTCACATTGACGAATTAACACAGAAATTGCGTCGCTATGTAATACTATGATTTCTATGACAGCTCCTTCTAATCGAGTAACGTTTCTATGGAAACGACAGCATTTTCTTTAAAGGATACGAGTATCTCCTTTCCGATGCACTATTCCTTCTTTACTGCATCCCTCGCTCCCTCACATTGACGAATTAATACGGAAATTGCGTTGCTATGAAATACTATGGGTTCTATGACATCTGCTTCTAAATCGAGTAACATTTCTATGGAAACGACAGGAATTTCTTTTGAGATACGAGTATCTCTTTTCCGATGCACTATTCCTTCTTTAGTGCATCCCTCGCTCTCTCACATTGACAAATTAACACAGATATTGCATCGCTATGAAATTCTATGGGTTCTGTGACTTCTCCTTCAAAATCGTGTACCGTTTCTATGGGAACGACTGGGTTTTCATTTGGGATACGACTAGCTGCTTTCCGATGCACTATTCCTACTTTACTGCATCCCTGGCTCCCTCACATTGACGAATTAACACAGAAATTGCGGCGCTATGAAATACTATGTCTTCTATGACTTCTCCATCTACATCGAGTAACGTTTCTATGGAAACGACAGGATTTTCTTTTGGGATACGACTATCTCCTTTCCGATTCACTATTCCTTCTTTACTGCATCCCTGTCTCCCTCACATTGACGAATTAACACAGAAATTGCGGCGCTGTGAAATACTATGTGTTCTACGACATCTCCTTCTACATCGAGTAACGTTTCTATGGAAACGACAGGATTTTCTATTGGGCTACGACTATCTCCTTTCCGATGCACTATTACGTCTTTACTGCATCCCTCGCTCCCTCACATTGACGAACTAACACAGAAATTGCATCGATACGAAATACTGTGGGTTCAATGACTTCTGCTTCTAAATCGAGTAAAGTTCAATGGAAACGACAGGATTTTCTTTTGGGATGCGAGTATCTCCTTAGCGATGCACTATTCCTTCTTTACTGCATCCCTTGCTCCCTCACATTGACGAATTAACACAGAAATTGCGGCGATATGAGATACTATGTGTTCTACGACATCTCCTTCTACATCGAGTAACGTTTTTATGGAAACGACAGGATTTTCTTTTGGGATACGACTATCTCCTTTCCGATGCACTATTCCTTCTTTACTGCATTCCTCGCTCCCGCACAGTGACGAATTAACACAGAAATTGCATCGCTATGAAATGCGTTGTGCTCTATGACATCTCCTTCTAAATCGAGTAAAGTTTCTATGGAAACGACAGGATTTTCTTTTGGGATACGAGGATCCCCTTTGCGATGCAACATTCCATCTTTACTGCATCCCTCGCCTCCATCACACTGACGAATTAACACAGTAATTGCGTTGCTATGAAATACTATGTGTTCTATGACTTCTCCTACTAAATCGAGCAACGTTTCTATGGAAACGACAGGATTTTCTGTTGGGATCCGAGTATTTCCGATGGACTATTCCTTCTTCACTGCATCCCTCGCTCCATCAAATTGACGAATTAACACAGAAATTGCGACGCCATGAAATACAATGGGTTGTATGACATCTTCTACCAAATCGAGTATCGTTATTATGCAAACGACAGGATTTTTTTTTGGGATACGAGTATCTTCTTTCCGATGCACTATTCCTTCTTTACTGCATCCCTCGCTCCCTCACAGTGACGAATTAACACAGAAATTGCATCGCTATGAAATGCGTTGTGCTCTATGACATCTCCTTCTAAATCGAGTAAAATTTCTATGGAAACGACTGGATTTTCTTTGGGATACGAGTATCTCCTTTCCGATGCCCTATTTCTTCTTTACCGATCCCTAGCTCCTTGACATTGACGAATTAACAAAGAAATTGCGTCGCTATGATATACTATGGGATATATGACTTCTCCTTCTACATCGAGTAACGTTTCAATGGAAACGACAGGATTTTCTTTTGCGATGCGAGTAACTCCTTTCCGATGCACTATTCCTTCTTAATGCCTTCCTCGCTCCCTCACATTGACGAATTAATACAGAAATTGCATTGTTATGAAATACTATGGGTTCCATGACATCTGCTTCTAAATCGAGTAAAATTTCTATGGAGACGCCAGGAATTTCTTTTGAGATACGAGTATCTCTTTTTTGATGCACTATTCCTTCTTTAGTGCATCCCTCGCTCTCTCACATTGACATATTAGCACAGAAATTGCGTCGCTATGAAATACTATAGGTTTTATGACTTTCCCTTCTAGAACGAGTAACGTTTCTATGGAAACGACAGGTTTTTCCTTTGGGATACGAGTATCTCCTTTCCGATGCACTATTCCTACTTTACAGCATCTCTCGCTCCCTCACATTGACGAATTAACACAGATATTGCATCGCTATGAAATTCTATGGGTTCTGTGACTTCTCCTTCTAAATCGTGTATCGTTTCTATGGAAACGACAGGGTTTTCATTTGGGATACGACTATCAGCTTTCCGATGCAGTATTCCTACTTTACTGCATCCCTGGCTCCCTCACATTGACGAATTAACACAGAAATTGCGGCGCTATGAAATACTATGCGTTCTATGACATCTCCTTCTAAATCGAGTAGCGTTTCTATGGAAACGACAGGATTTTCTTTTGGGATACGAGGATCCCCTTTGCGATGCACCATTCCTTCTTTACTGCATCCCTCGCTCCATCACACTGACGAATTAACACAGTAATTGCGTTGCTATGAAATACTACGTGTTCTATGACTTCTCCTACTAAATCGAGCAACGTTTCTATGGAAACGACAGGATTTTCTTTTGGGATACGACTATCTCCTTTCCGATGCACAATTCCTTTTTTACTGCATTCCTCGCTCCCTCACATTGACGATTTAACACAGAAATTGCGTCGCTATGAAATACTGTAGGTTCTATGGCATCTCCTTCTTCATCGAGAAACGTTTCTATGGAAACGACAGGATTTTGTTTTAGGATACGAGTATCTCCTTTCCGATGCACTATTCCTTCTTTACTGCATCCCTGGCTCCCTCACACTGACGAATTAACACAGTATTTCATAGAGATGAAATTTCTATGTGTTCTATGACTTCTCCTTCTATCTTGAGTAACGTGTCTATGTAAACGACAGGATTTTCTTATAGGATACGTGTATCTCCTTTCCGATGAACTATTCCTTCTTTACTGCAATTTTTTGCTATCTCACAACGACGAATTTACACAGAAATTCGGTCCCTACGAAATACTATGGATTCTATGACTTCCCCTTCTAAATCGAGCAACGTTTCTATGGAAACGACAGGATTTTCTTTTGGGATACGACTATCTGCTTTCCGATGCACTATTCCTTCTTTACTGCATTCCTCGCTCCCTCACATTGACGATTTAACACAGAAATTGCGTCGCTATGAAATACTGTAGGTTCTATGACATCTCCTTCTTCATCGACAAACGTTTCTATGGAAACGAAAGGATTTTGTTTTAGGATACGAGTATCTCCTTTCCGATGCACTATTCCTTCTTTACTGCATCCTTTTGCTATCTCACAATGACGAATTAACACAGAAATTCGGTCGCTATGAAATACTATGGGTTCTATGACTTCCCCTTCTAAGTCGAGTAACGTTTCTATGGAAAGCACAGGATATTAATTTGGGGTACGAGTATCTCCTTTTCGATGCTCGATTTCTTCTATACTGCATCCCTCGCTCAGTCACATTGACGAATTACACAGAAATTGCGTCGCTATGAAATACTATGGGTTGAATGACTTCTCCTTCTAAATCGAGTAACGTTACTATGGAAACGACAGGAGTTTCTGTTGGGATCCGAGTATTTCCGATGGGTTATTCCTTCCTTACTGCATCCCTCGCTCCATCAAATTGACGAATTAACACAGAAACTGCGACGCCATGAAATACTATGGGTTCTATGACATCTTCTACCAAATCGAGTATCGTAACTATGCAAACGACAGGGTTTTCTATTGGGATACGAGAATCTTCTTTCCGATGCACTATTCCTTCTTTACTGCATCCCTCACTCCCTCACATTGACGAATTAACACAGAAATTGCGTCGCTATGTAATACTATGATTTCTATGACAGCTCCTTCTAATCGAGTAACGTTTCTATGGAAACGACAGGATTTTCTGTAGGGATCCGAGTATTTCCGATGGACTATTCCTTCTTCACTGCATCCATCGCTCCATCAAATCGACGAATTAACACAGAAATTGCGACGCCATGAAATACAATGGGTTGTATGACATCTTCTACCAAATCGAGTATCGTTACTATGCAAACGACAGGATTTTTTTTTTGGGATACGAGTATCTTCTTTCGGATGCACTATTCCTTCTTTACTGCATCCCTCGCTCCCTCACAGTGACGAATTAACACAGAAATTGCGTCGCTATGATATACTATGCGATCTATGACTTCACCTTCTACATCGAGTAACGTTTCAATGGAAACGACAGGATTTTCTTTTGGGATGCGAGTAACTCCTTGCGGATGCACTATTCCTTCTTCAATGCTTTCCTCGCTCCCTCACATTGACGAATTAATTCAGAAATTGCGTTGCTATGAAATACTATGGGTTCTATGACATCTGCTTCTAAATCGAGTAACATTTCTATGGAAACGACAGGAATTTCTTTTGAGATACGAGTATCTCTTTTCCGATGCACTATTCCTTCTTTAGTGCATCCCTCTCTCTCTCACATTGACAAATTAACACAGATATTGCATCGCTATGAAATTCTATGGGTTCTGTGACTTCTCCTTCAAAATCGTGTACCGTTTCTATGGGAACGACTGGGTTTTCATTTGGGATACGACTATCTGCTTTCCGATGCACTATTCCTACTTTACTGCATCCCTGGCTCACTCACATTGACGAATTAACTCAGAAATTGCAGGGCTATAAAATACTATGTGTTCTATGACTTCTCCATCTACATCGAGTAACGTTTCTATGGAAACGACAGGATTTTCTTTTGGGATACGACTATCACCTTTCCGATTCACTATTCCTTCTTTCCTGCATCCCTGGCTCCCTCACATTGACGAATTAACACAGAAATTGCGGCCCTATGAAATACTATGTGTTCTACGACATCTCCTTCTACATCGAGTAACGTTTCTATGGAAACGACAGGATTTTCTATTGGGCTACGACTATCTCCTTTCCGATGCACCATTACGTCTTTACTGCATCCCTCGCTCCCTCACATTGACGAACTAACAGAGAAATTGCATCGATAGGAAATACTGTGTGTTCAATGACTTCTGCTTCTAAATCGATTAAAGTTCAATGGAAACGACAGGATTTTCTTTTGGGATGCGAGTATCTCCTTAGCGATGCACTATTCCTTCTTTACTGCATCCCTTGCTCCCTCACATTGACGAATTAACACAGAAATTGCTTCGATATGAAGTACTATGTTTTCTACGACATCTCCTTCTACATCGAGTAACGTTTTTATGGAAACGACCGGATTTTCTTTTGGGATACGACTATTTCCTTTCCGATGCACTATTCCTTCTTTACTGCATCCCTCGCTCCCGCACATTGACGAGATAACACAGAAATTGCGTCGCTATGAAATACTGTAGGTTCTATGACATCTCCTTCTTCATCGAGAAACGTTTCTATGGAAACGACAGGATTTACTTTTCGGATACGACTATCTGCTTTCCATTGCACTATTCCTTCTTTACTGCATCCCTGGCTCCCTCACACTGACGAATTAACACAGAAATTGCATCGCTATCAAATACTATTTGTTCTATGACTTCTCCTTCTATCTTGAGTAACGTTTCTATGTAACCGACAGGATTTTCTTATAGGATACGTGTATCCCCTTTCCGATGCTCTATTCCTTCTTTAGTGCAGCCCTTTGCTATCTCAAATTGACGAATTAACACAGATATTGCGTCGCTGTGAAATACTATGTGTGCTATGAATTCCACTTTAAAATCGAGTAACGTTACTATGGAAAGCACAGGATTTTAATTTGGGGTACGAGTATCTCCTTTTCGATGCACGATTTCTTCTCTACTGCATCCCTCGCTCAGTCACATTGACGAATTCCACAGAAATTGC
Source organism: Schistocerca serialis cubense (assembly GCF_023864345.2). Classification (NCBI taxonomy): domain Eukaryota; kingdom Metazoa; phylum Arthropoda; class Insecta; order Orthoptera; family Acrididae; genus Schistocerca; species Schistocerca serialis. The sequence goes on along the minus strand of NC_064640.1, from coordinate 1,062,510,992 downwards.
GTCGCTATGAAATACTGTAGGTTCAATGACTTCTCCTTCTAAATCGAGTAACGTTACTATGGAAACGACAGGAGTTTCTGTTGGGATCCGAGTATTTCCGATGGACTAATCCTTCTTTACTGCATCCCTCGCTCCATCAAATTGACGAATTAACACACGAATTGCGACGCCATGAAATACTATGGGTTCTATGACATCTTCTACCAAATCGAGTATCGTTACTATGCAAACGACAGGATTTTCTTTTGGTATACGAGGACCTTCTTTCCGATGCACTGTTCCTTCTTTACTGCATCCCTCACTCCCTCACATTGACGAATTAGCACAGAAATTGCGTCGCTATGTAATACTATCATTTCTATGACAGCTCCTTCTAATCGAGTAACGTTTCTATGGAAACAACAGCATTTTCTTTTAGTATACGAGTATCTCCTTTCCGATGCACTATTCCTTCTTTACTGCATCCCTTTGCTATCTCACGTAGACGAATTAACACAGAAATTGCGTCGCTGTGAAATACTATGGGTGCTATGACTTCCCCTTCTAAATCGAGAAACGTTTCTATGGAAAGCACAGGATTTTAATTTGGGATAGGAGTATCTCCTGTCCGATGCACGATTCCTTCTATACTGCATCCCTCGCTCCCTCACATTGACGAATTAACACAGAAATTGCGTCGCTATGAAATACTATGGGTTCAATGACTTCTCCTTCTAAATCGAGTAACGTTACTATGGAAACGACAGGATTTTCAGTTGGGATCCGAGTATTTCCGATGGACTATTCCTTCTTCACTGCATCCCTCGCTCCATCAAATTGACGAATTAACACAGAAATTGCGACGCCATGAAATACAATGGGTTGTATGACATCTTCTACCAAATCGAGTATCGTCGCTATGCAAACGACAGGATTTTTTTTTTGGGATACGAGTATCTTCTTTCCGATGCACTATTCCTTCTTTACTGCATCCCTCGCTCCCTCACAGGGACGAGTTAACAAAGAAATTGCGTCGCTATGAAATACGTTGTGCTCTATGTCATCTCCTTCTAAATCGAGTAAAGTTTCTATGGAAACGACAGGAAGTTCTTTTGAGATACGAGTATCTCTTTTCCGATACACTATTCCTTCTTTAGTGCATCCCTCGCTCTCTCACATTGACATATTAGCACAGAAATTGCGTCGCTATGAAATACTATGGGTTCTATGACTTCTCCTTCTAGAGCGAGTAACGTTTCTATGGAAACGACAGGTTTTTCCTTTGGGATACGAGTATCTCCTTTCCGATGCACTATTCCTACTTTACTGCATCCCTGGCTCCCTCACATTGACGAATTAACACAGAAATTGCGGCACTATGAAATACTATGTGTTCTATGATTCTCCATCTACATCGAGTAACGTTTCTATGGAAACGACAGGATTTTCTTTTGGGATACGACTATCGCACTCCGATGCACTATTCCTTCTTTACTGCATCCCTCGCTCCCGCACATTGACGAATTAACACAGAAATTGCGTCGCTATGAAATACTTAGCGTTCTATGATTTCTCCTTCTTAATCGAGTAACGTTTCTATGGAAACGACAGGATTTTCTATTGGGATACGACTATCTCCTTTCCGATGCACTATTCCTTCTTTACCGCATCCCTCGCTCCCTCACATTGACGAACTAACACAGAAATTGCATCGATACCAAATACTGTGGGTTCAATGTCTTCTGCTTCTAAATCGAGTAACGTTCAATGGAAACGACAGGATTTTCTTTTGGGATGCGAGTATCTCCGTAGCGATGCACTATTCCTTCTTTACTGCATCCCTTGCTCCCTCACATTGACGAATTATCACAGAAATTGCGTCGCTATGAAATACTATGGGTTGTATGACATCTCCTTCTAAATCGAGTAGCGTTTCTATGGAAACGACAGGATTTTCTTTTGGGATACGAGAATCCCCATTGCGATGCACCATTCCTTCTTTACTGCATCCCTCGCTCCATCACACTGACGTATTAACACAGTAATTGCGTTGCTATGAAATACTATGTGTTCTATGACTTCTCCTTCTAAATCGAGCAACGTTTCTATGGAAACGACAGGATTTTCTTTTGGGATACGACTATCTCCTTTCCGATGCACAATTCCTTTTTTACTGCACCTCTCGCTCCTTCATATTGACGAATTAACACAGAAACTGCGTCGCTATGAAGTACTATTGTTTCCATGACAGCACCTTCTAATTCGAGTAACGTTTCAATGGAGACGACAGCATTTTCTTTTGGGATACGAGTATCTCCTTTCCGATGCACTATTCCTTCTTTACTGCATACCTTTGCTATCTGACATTGACGAATTAACACAGATATTGCGTCGCTGTGAAATACTATGTGTGCTATGACTTCCCCTTGTAAAACGAGTAACGTTTCTATGGAAAGCACAGGATTTTAATTTGGGATACGAGTATCTCCTTTCAGATGCACTACTCCTTCTTTACTGCATTCCTCACTTCCTCACATTGACGATTTAACACAGTAATTGCGTCGCTATGAAATACTGTAGGTTCTATGACATCTCCTTCTTCATCGAGAAACGTTTCTATGGAAACGATAGGATTTACTTTTGGGATACGACTATCTGCTTTCCGATGCACTATTCCTTCTTTACTGCATCCCTGGCTGCCTCTCACTGACGAATTAACACAGAAATTGCATCGCTATGAAATACTATGTGTTCTATGACTTCTACTTCTATCTTGAGTAACGTTTCTATGTAAACGACAGGATTTTCTTATAGGATACGTGTATCTCCTTTCCGATGCACTATTCCTTCTTTACTGCAATTTTTTGCTATCTCACAACGACGAATTAACACAGAAATTCGGTCGCTATGAAATACTATGGGTTCTATGACTTCCCCTTCTAAATCGAGCAGCGTTTCTATGGAAACGACAGGATTTTCTTTTGGGATACGACTATCTGCTTTCCGATGCACTATTCCTTCTTTACTGCATCCTTTTGCTATCTCACAATGACGAATTAACACAGAAATTCGGTCGCTATGAAATACTATGGGTTCTATGACTTCCCCTTCTAAGTCGAGTAACGTTTCTATGGAAAGAACAGGATTTTAATTTGGGGTACGAGTATCTCCTTTTCGATGCACGATTTCTTCTATACTGCATCCCTCGCTCAGTCACATTGACGAATTACACAGAAATTGCGTCGCTATGAAATACTATGGGTTCAATGACTTCTCCTTCTAAATCGAGTAACGTTACTATGGAAACGACAGGAGTTTCTGTTGGGATCCGAGTATTTCCGATGGACTAATCCTTCTTTACTGCATCCCTCGCTCCATCAAATTGACGAATTAACACACGAATTGCGACGCCATGAAATACTATGGGTTCTATGACATCTTCTACCAAATCGAGTATCGTTACTATGCAAACGACAGGATTTTCTTTTGGTATACGAGGACCTTCTTTCCGATGCACTGTTCCTTCTTTACTGCATCCCTCACTCCCTCACATTGACGAATTAACACAGAAATTGCGTCGCTATGTAATACTATGATTTCTATGACAGCTCCTTCTAATCGAGTAACGTTTCTATGGAAACGACAGCATTTTCTTTTAGGATACGAGTATCTCCTTTCCGATGCACTATTCCTTCTTTACTGCATCCCTTTGCTATCTCACGTAGACGAATTAACACAGATATTGCGTCGCTGTGAAATACTATGGGTGCTATGACTTCCCCTTCTAAATCGAGAAACGTTTCTATGGAAAGCACAGGATTTTAATTTGGGATAGGAGTATCTCCTGTCCGATGCACGATTCCTTCTATACTGCATCCCTCGCTCCCTCACATTGACGAATTAACACAGAAATTGCGTCGCTATGAAATACTATGGGTTCAATGACTTCTCCTTCTAAATCGAGTAACGTTACTATGGAAACGACAGGATTTTCTGTTGGGATCCGAGTATTTCCGATGGACTATTCCTTCTTCACTGCATCCCTCGCTCCATCAAATTGACGAATTAACACAGAAATTGCGACGCCATGAAATACAATGGGTTGTATGACATCTTCTACCAAATCGAGTATCGTCGCTATGCAAACGACAGGATTTTTTTTTTTGGGATACGAGTATCTTCTTTCCGATGCACTATTCCTTCTTTACTGCATCCCTCGCTCCCTCACAGGGACGAGTTAACAAAGAAATTGCGTCGCTATGAAATACGTTGTGCTCTATGTCATCTCCTTCTAAATCGAGTAAAGTTTCTATGGAAACGACAGGAAGTACTTTTGAGATACGAGTATCTCTTTTCCGATACACTATTCCTTCTTTAGTGCATCCCTCGCTCTCTCACATTGACATATTAGCACAGAAATTGCGTCGCTATGAAATACTATGGGTTCTATGACTTCTCCTTCTAGAGCGAGTAACGTTTCTATGGAAACGACAGGTTTTTCCTTTGGGATACGAGTATCTCCTTTCCGATGCACTATTCCTGCTTTACTGCATCCCTGGCTCCCTCACAATGACGAATTAACACAGAAATTGCGGCACTATGAAATACTATGTGTTCTATGATTCTCCATCTACATCGAGTAACGTTTCTATGGAAACGACAGGATTTTCTTTTGGGATACGACTATCGCACTCCGATGCACTATTCCTTCTTTACTGCATCCCTCGCTCCCGCACATTGACGAATTAACACAGAAATTGCGTCGCTATGAAATACTTAGCGTTCGATGATTTCTCCTTCTTAATCGAGTAACGTTTCTATGGAAACGACAGGATTTTCTATTGGGATACGACTATCTCCTTTCCGATGCACTATTCCTTCTTTACCGCATCCCTCGCTCCCTCACATTGACGAACTAACACAGAAATTGCATCGATACCAAATACTGTGGGTTCAATGTCTTCTGCTTCTAAATCGAGTAACGTTCAATGGAAACGACAGGATTTTCTTTTGGGATGCGAGTATCTCCGTAGCGATGCACTATTCCTTCTTTACTGCATCCCTTGCTCCCTCACATTGACAATTTATCACAGAAATTGCGTCGCTATGAAATACTATGGGTTGTATGACATCTCCTTCTAAATCGAGTAGCGTTTCTATGGAAACGACAGGATTTTCTTTTGGGATACGAGGATCCCCATTGCGATGCACCATTCCTTCTTTACTGCATCCCTAGCTCCATCACACTGACGAATTAACACAGTAATTGCGTTGCTATGAAATACTATGTGTTCTATGACTTCTCCTTCTAAATCGAGCAACGTTTCTATGGAAACGACAGGATTTTCTTTTGGGATACGACTATCTCCTTTCCGATGCACAATTCCTTTTTTACTGCACCCCTCGCTCCTTCATATTGACGAATTAACACAGAAACTGCGTCGCTATGAAGTACTATTGTTTCCATGACAGCACCTTCTAAATCGAGTAACGTTTCAATGGAGACGACAGCATTTTCTTTTGGGATACGAGTATCTCCTTTCCGATGCACTATTCCTTCTTTACTGCATACCTTTGCTATCTGACATTGACGAATTAACACAGATATTGCGTCGCTGTGAAATACTATGTGTGCTATGACTTCCCCTTGTAAAACGAGTAACGTTTCTATGGAGAGCACAGGATTTTAATTTGGGATACGAGTATCTCCTTTCAGATGCACTACTCCTTCTTTACAGCATTCCTCGCTTCCTCACATTGACGATTTAACACAGTAATTGCGTCGCTATGAAATACTGTAGGTTCTATGACATCTCCTTCTTCATCGAGAAACGTTTCTATGGAAACGACAGGATTTACTTTTGGGATACGACTATCTGCTTTCCGATGCACTATTCCTTCTTTACTGCATCCCTGGCTCCCTCACACTGACGAATTAACACAGAAATTGCATCGCTATGAAATACTATGTGTTCTATGACTTCTACTTCTATCTTGAGTAACGTTTCTATGTAAACGACAGGATTTTCTTATAGGATACGTGTATCTCCTTTCCGATGCACTATTCCTTCTTTACTGCAATTTTTTGCTATCTCACAACGACGAATTAACACAGAAATTCGGTCGCTATGAAATACTATGGGTTCTATGACTTCCCCTTCTAAATCGAGCAGCGTTTCTATGGAAACGACAGGATTTTCTTTTGGGATACGACTATCTGCTTTCCGATGCACTATTCCTTCTTTACTGCATTCCTCGCTCCCTCACATTGACGATTTAACACAGAAATTGCGTCGCTATGAAATACTGTAGGTTCTATGACGTCTCCTTCTTCAACGAGAAACGTTTCTATGGAAACGACAGGACTTTGTTTTAGGATACGAGTATCTCCTTTCCGATGCACTATTCCTTCTTTACTGCATCTTTTTGCTATCTCACAATGACGAATTAACACAGAAATTCGGTCGCTATGAAATACTATGGGTTCTATGACTTCCCCTTCTAAGTCGAGTAACGTTTCTATGGAAAGAACAGGATTTTAATTTGGGGTACGAGTATCTCCTTTTCGATGCACGATTTCTTCTATACTGCATCCCTCGCTCAGTCACATTGACGAATTACACAGAAATTGCGTCGCTATGAAATACTATGGGTTCAATGACTTCTCCTTCTAAATCGAGTAACGTTACTATGGAAACGACAGGAGTTTCTGTTGGGATCCGAGTATTTCCGATGGACTAATCCTTCTTTACTGCATCCCTCGCTCCATCAAATTGACGAATTAACACACGAATTGCGACGCCATGAAATACTATGGGTTCTATGACATCTTCTACCAAATCGAGTATCGTTACTATGCAAACGACAGGATTTTCTTTTGGTATACGAGGACCTTCTTTCCGATGCACTGTTCCTTCTTTACTGCATCCCTCACTCCCTCACATTGACGAATTAACACAGAAATTGCGTCGCTATGTAATACTATGATTTCTATGACAGATCCTTCTAATCGAGTAACGTTTCTATGGAAACGACAGCATTTTCTTTTAGGATACGAGTATCTCCTTTCCGATGCACTATTCCTTCTTTACTGCATCCCTTTGCTATCTCACGTAGACGAATTAACACAGAAATTGCGTCGCTGTGAAATACTATGGGTGCTATGACTTCCCCTTCTAAATCGAGAAACGTTTCTATGGAAAGCACAGGATTTTAATTTGGGTTAGGAGTATCTCCTGTCCGATGCACGATTCCTTCTATACTGCATCCCTCGCTCCCTCACATTGACGAATTAACACAGAAATTGCGTCGCTATGAAATACTATGGGTTCAATGACTTCTCCTTCTAAATCGAGTAACGTTACTATGGAAACGACAGGATTTTCTGTTGGGATCCGAGTATTTCCGATGGACTATTCCTTCTTCACTGCATCCCTCGCTCCATCAAATTGACGAATTAACACAGAAATTGCGACGGCATGAAATACAATGGGTTGTATGACATCTTCTACCAAATCGAGTATCGTCGCTATGCAAACGACAGGATTTTTTTTTTTGGGATACGAGTATCTTCTTTCCGATGCACTATTCCTTCTTTACTGCATCCCTCGCTCCCTCACAGGGACGAGTTAACAAAGAAATTGCGTCGCTATGAAATACGTTGTGCTCTATGTCATCTCCTTCTCAATCGAGTAAAGTTTCTATGGAAACGACAGGAAGTACTTTTGAGATACGAGTATCTCTTTACCGATACACTATTCCTTCTTTAGTGCATCCCTCGCTCTCTCACATTGACATATTAGCACAGAAATTGCGTCGCTATGAAATACTATGGGTTCTATGACTTCTCCTTCTAGAGCGAGTAACGTTTCTATGGAAACGACAGGTTTTTCCTTTGGGATACGAGTATCTCCTTTCCGATGCACTATTCCTGCTTTACTGCATCCCTGGCTCCCTCACATTGACGAATTAACACAGAAATTGCGGCACTATGAAATACTATGTGTTCTATGATTCTCCATCTACATCGAGTAACGTTTCTATGGAAACGACAGGATTTTCTTTTGGGTTACGACTATCGCACTCCGATGCACTATTCCTTCTTTACTGCATCCCTCGCTCCCGCACATTGACGAATTAACACAGAAATTGCGTCGCTATGAAATACTTAGCGTTCTATGATTTCTCCTTCTTAATCGAGTAACGTTTCTATGGAAACGACAGGATTTTCTATTGGGATACGACTATCTCCTTTCCGATGCACTATTCCTTTTTTACCGCATCCCTCGCTCCCTCACATTGACGAACTAACACAGAAATTGCATCGATACCAAATACTGTGGGTTCAATGTCTTCTGCTTCTAAATCGAGTAACGTTCAATGGAAACGACAGGATTTTCTTTTGGGATGCGAGTATCTCCGTAGCGATGCACTATTCCATCTTTACTGCATCCCTTGCTCCCTCACATTGACGAATTATCACAGAAATTGCGTCGCTATGAAATACTATGGGTTGTATGACATCTCCTTCTAAATCGAGTAGCGTTTCTATGGAAACGACAGGATTTTCTTTTGGGATACGAGGATCCCCATTGCGATGCACCATTCCTTCTTTACTGCATCCCTAGCTCCATCACACTGACGAATTAACACAGTAATTGCGTTGCTATGAAATACTATGTGTTCTATGACATCTCCTTCTAAATCGAGCAACGTTTCTATGGAAACGACAGGATTTTCTTTTGGGATACGACTATCTCCTTTCCGATGCACAATTCCTTTTTTACTGCTCCCCTCGCTCCTTCATATTGACGAATTAACACAGAAACTTCGTCGCTATGAAGTACTATTGTTTCCATGACAGCACCTTCTAAATCGAGTAACGTTTCAATGGAGACGACAGCATTTTCTTTTGGGATACGAGTATCACCTTTCCGATGCACTATTCCTTCTTTACTGCATACCTTTGCTATCTGACATTGACGAATTAACACAGATATTGCGTCGCTGTGAAATACTATGTGTGCTATGACTTCCCCTTGTAAAACGAGTAACGTTTCTATGGAAAGCACAGGATTTTAATTTGGGATACGAGTATCTCCTTTCAGATGCACTACTCCTTCTTTACAGCATTCCTCGCTTCCTCACATTGACGATTTAACACAGTAATTGCGTCGCTATGAAATACTGTAGGTTCTATGACATCTCCTTCTTCATCGAGAAACGTTTCTATGGAAACGACAGGATTTACTTTTGGGATACGACTATCTGCTTTCCGATGCACTATTCCTTCTTTACTGCATCCCTGGCTCCCTCACACTGACGAATTAACACAGAAATTGCATCGTTATGAAATACTATGTGTTCTATGACTTCTACTTCTATCTTGAGTAACGTTTCTATGTAAACGACAGGATTTTCTTATAGGATACGTGTATCTCCTTTCCGATGCACTATTCCTTCTTTACTGCAATTTTTTGCTATCTCACAACGACGAATTAACACAGAAATTCGGTCGCTATGAAATACTATGGGTTCTATGACTTCCCCTTCTAAATCGAGCAGCGTTTCTATGGAAACGACAGGATTTTCTTTTGGGATACGACTATCTGCTTTCCGATGCACTATTCCTTCTTTACTGCATTCCTCGCTCCCTCACATTGACGATTTAACACAGAAATTGCGTCGCTATGAAATACTGTAGGTTCTATGACATCTCCTTCTTCAACGAGAAACGTTACTATGGAAACGACAGGATTTTGTTTTAGGATACGAGTATCTCCTTTCCGATGCACTATTCCTTCTTTACTGCATCCTTTTGCTATCTCACAATGACGAATTAACACAGAAATTCGGTCGCTATGAAATACTATGGGTTCTATGACTTCCCCTTCTAAGTCGAGTAACGTTTCTATGGAAAGAACAGGATTTTAATTTGGGGTACGAGTATCTCCTTTTCGATGCACGATTTCTTCTATACTGCATCCCTCGCTCAGTCACATTGACGAATTACACAGAAATTGCGTCGCTATGAAATACTATGGGTTCAATGACTTCTCCTTCTAAATCGAGTAACGTTTCTATGGAAACGACAGGATTTTCTGTTGGGATCCGAGTATTTCCGATGGACTATTCCTTCTTCACTGCATCCCTCGCTCCATCAAATTGACGAAGTAACACAGAAATTGCGACGCCATGAAATACAATGGGTTGTATGACATCTTCTACCAAATCGAGTATCGTTACTATGCAAACGACAGGATTTTTTTTTGGGATACGAGTATCTTCTTTCCGATGCACAATTCCTTCTTTACTGCATCCCTCGCTCCCTCACAGTGACGAATTAACACAGAAATTGCGTCGCTATGAAATACGTTGTGCTCTATGACATCTCCTTCTACATCGAGTTAAGTTTCTATGGAAACGGCAGGATTTTCTTTTGGGATACGAGTATCTCCTTTCCGATGCCCTATTCCTTCTTTACCGATCCCTAGCTCGTTCAGATTGACGAATTAACACAGAAATTGCGTCGCTATGATATACTATGGGATCTATGACTTCACCTTCTACATCGAGTAACGTTTCAATGGAAACGACAGGATTTTCTTTTGGGATGCGAGTAACTCCTTTCCGATGCACTTTTCCTTCTTTAATGCTTTCCTCACTCCCTCACATTGACGTATTAATACAGAAATTGCGTTGCTATGAAATACTATGGGTTCTATGACATCTGCTTCTAAATCGAGTAACATTTCTATGGAAACGACAGGAATTTCTTTTGAGTTACGAGTATCTCTTTTCCGATGCACTATTCCTTCTTTAGTGCATCCCTCGCTCTCTCACATTGACAAATTAACACAGATATTGCATCGCTATGAAATTCTATGGGTTCTGTGACTTCTCCTTCTAAATCGTGTATCGTTTCTATGGAAACGACAGGGTTTTCATTTGGGATACGACTATCTGCTTTCCGATGCACTATTCCTAATTTACTGCATCCCTGGCTCCCTCACATTGACGAATTATCACAGAAATTGCGGCGCTATAAAATACTATGTGTTCTGTGACTTCTCCATCTACATCGAGTAACGTTTCTATGAAAACGACAGGATTTTCTTTTGGGATACGACTATAACCTTTCCGATTCACTATTCCTTCTTTACTGCAACCCTGGCTCCCTCACATTGACGAATTAACACAGAAATTGCGGCGCTATGAAATAGTATGTGTTCTACGACATCTCCTTCTACATCGAGTAACGTTTCTATGGAAACGACAGGATTTTCTTTTGGGATACGAGTCTCTCCTTTCCGATGCACTATTCCTTCTTTACTGCATCCCTTTGCTATCTTACATTGACGAATTAACACAGATATTGCGTCGCTGTGAAATACTATGGGTGCTATGACTTCCCCTTGTAAATCGAGTAACGTTTCTATGGAAAGCACAGGATTTAATTTGGGATACGAGTATCTCCTTTCAGATGCACTTTATTTAGCGTATGGCTAATAAAGAGATATCATGAAATTACATATATATATGTACATATTGGCACACAAGAAACTTAAGTTTGTTTTTACAACTGAATATCCAGTCCTTCAATCCAGCGCACTGCATCCGGAGTTGCTAGCAGGAAGTCCTCTTTGGCGCCGTGATAGGCACGAATCCTGCATTCACTGACGATGTGGTGAACAGTCTGGTATGGAGCCCCGCAGTCACAAGCTGGATCAGGCAGCTTGTTCCACTTAAAGAGAGCATCCCTGCATCGCCCATGGCTGGTACGGATTCTGTTGAGAGTAGACCACGTCTTGCGTGGTAAGTCGAATCCACTTGGAAGTTTAGCACCTGAGAAGATGTTATGCAGGTGCACATCTGTCACTGCTTCCCACCGACCTTTCCATTCTTCAAGAGGTTTGAAATTCTTAGCCACCATGTCAGCAGCATCGCACAGAGTTGGATGACGTGATTTCAGTCTCTTGCGATTTAAAAGTGGCAGGTCGCTATGCACAGGTTGGTTAGAATTCCTGGAGATCTTGTGGAATTCTCTCATAAGGGCAGTACATCTGCGTAGATCAGGAGGCATTATACCAGTTAACAGTGGAAGCCAATAGACTGGAGTAGATCTGATTGTGCCAGATATTATGCGCATTGTCGTATTCAGCTGGGTATCAACAAGCCTTGTATGATGACTATTCATCCAAACAAGTGCACAATACTCAGCACTTGAGTATACCAAGCCCAGAGCTGAAGTTCGCAGGGTGGTTGCTGAAGATCCCCAGGTAGTTCCGCATAGCTTATGGAGGATGTTTTTTCGAGTCCTCAGCTTTTGAGCTAAGTTAAGAAGGTGTTGTTTGAAGCATAGTGTACGATCCAGGGTGACACCAAGATATTTTGGGTTCCAGTTGTGATGAAGAATTCTGCCTCTGAAACTTACCTCCAGTTTTACGTTCGCCAACTGGTTATTTAGATGGAAGCAACAAACTTCTGTTTTACTCACACTGGGTTGGAGTCTCCAGATTTTGAAGTAATTGTCTAATGCAGACAGGTCATTGGCTAAAATCTCTTCTGTTGTCTTCATTTCCTGGTGTTTGACGGCTAGAGCCAGATCATCGGCATAGCAGTATTTTCTGGACGAAGTGTAAGGTAGATCAGATAGATATAGGTTGAACAGTAAGGGTGAGAGAACTGATCCTTGAGGCAATCCGTTGTTCAGCTTCCTCTCCTTACTTATGTTGCTTCCAGTGATTACCTGGAACTTCCGATCACTTAGCATGCTGTTAATCAGTCGAGCCATTGTTCTGCAGGGTATGATGCGGAGAAATTTGTAGATAAGGCCTTCCCTCCACACAGTGTCGAAGGCGGCAGTTAGATCAACAAATGCCACAGATGTTTTCTGCTTCATTTGGTATCCTGACTCTATGAAGGATGTGAGAAACAATACTTGGTCGCAGCAGCTACGCCCTGGTCTGAAGCCTGCCTGATCAACTGGAACGTTCTCTAAGATAGCGCTACTTATTCTGTTATATATTAGCCTTTCAAAAAGCTTGTAGCAGCAGCTGAGTAGGGAAATGGGGCGATAGTTTTCTACCCTGTTGCTGGGTTTGCCAGGTTTCAGAACAGATATTATCTTCACCTTTTTAAACTCAGATGGAAGTTGACCAGTCAGCAGGATGTCAGTGAAGAATTCTGCCAGCCATTTCTTAGCTTTTCCTCCCATATGGATCAGGAATTCTGGGTGGATACCATCGAATCCAGATGCCTTAAGAGGTTTGAGGTCCTTCAGTCCAGAGTCAATGTCTGAAACTGTAAAGGGATGGGTATACTCAGATGAGGGAGATGCCTTCTTTTTAAGGTCACGAAGCTGTCGTCTGATATGTCTTGTATGTTTCTTGTCAGGAGGTACTCTTGAGGTGGTAATGATGTGGGAAGCAATTTGGTCTGGTGTTACTTCGGAATTTTTTCTGCATGCTGGTGCACTTCCTGCCAGTTTTCTCAGAAGACTCCATGCTTTCCTGCTCGAGTGGGTAAAGTCCATAGTTTTGACTGTTTCTGCCCATTTCTGCCTCCGAGACATGTCCAAGCTGGACAATAGTTCCGTAGCTATCTCTGGGTCACCACTTTGCTGAAAGTATTGGTACAGTGTTTCACTTTCCTCATTCCATCCTGGAATATATTCTTTTCGGTATCCTCTTGGCATACACTTTTTAGCTGTTGCTGTTACTGCACCAATGAAGCGTTGATAGTTATTATGTGATGGAGGTATCCATCGAATGGTCTTATCCAGTTCCGTTGAAAACTTCATCCAGTCGGCTTTCTGGAAATTCCATCGAGCATGCGGAGTTGATCGTATGACAGGAACAGTGCAGCCAATTTGTATTATTACAGGTCTGTGTTGGCTGTGAGGAAAGGCATCTATCACTTTCCTTGTGGTGTTGATGGGAAAGCCAGTTTCCTTGCAGCTAACAAAGCATAAGTCAGGATTTGAATCCTTGTCCCAAGCAGCTGACCTGAAAGTGCCTTGATCTTTGGCATCAAACACTAGATGAAGATTATTCTCTTCGATCCATTCTGCAAGCATGCTCCCATTTTCATCATTTTGAGAGTACTTCCAAAGTTCATGGTGACTATTGCAGTCTCCTATGTAAATTGCAGGATGTTCTGCTGTGTGTAGGACAAAATCGGGCCATGTTGTTTTGGGTGGTTTGTAAACATTTGTAATAGTAATGCCGTGCAATTGTATGACAACTGTATGTATATCTGCCTCCACACTTACAGAAATTAGCGAAGCTTCGTTTATGTTGTTACGGACATACGTAGCAATTCCATACACCTCGTGGTAAGTTACACCAAGTGCAGAATATCCAGGAATTCGACCTCGGCTTCGAAATATTTCTTCGCTGGAAACACGAGTTTCTTGAATGGCGACGACATCGATATTGTTGTCCAGCAAAAATTTTGACAGGTAGTCACACTTTGCCCTGCTAATGCTTTCGATATTCAGTTGAAGGAGTCTGATAGTTGGTCCAATGTTTCTTGTTAATAGGATCTCCTGGCAATGACATATCAACTAAATAGCAGAAACAGTTCTTTTCAAAGCTCATTAACAAGAAACATTGGACCAACTATCAGATGCACTACTCCTTCTTTACTGCATTCCTCGCTCCCTCACATTGACGATTTAACACAGAAATTGCGTCGCTATGAAATACTGTGAGTTCTATGACATCTCCTTCCTCATCGAGAAACGTTTCTATGGAAACGACAGAATTTTCCTTTAGGATACGAGTATCTCCTTTCCGATGCACTATTCCTTCTTTACTGCATCCTTTTGCTATCTCACATAGACGAATTAACACAGAAATTGCGTCGCTATGTAATACTATGATTTCTAAGACAGCTCCTTCTAATCGAGTAACGTTTCTATGGAAACGACAGCATTTTCTTTTAGGATACGAGTATCTCCTTTCCGATGCACTATTCCTTCTTTACTGCATTTTTTTGCTATCTCACAATGACGAATCAACACAGAAATTGCGTCGCTGTGAAATACTATTGGTGCTATGACTTCCCTTTCTAAATCGAGAAACGTTTCTATGGAAAGCACAGGACTTTAATTTGGAATACGAGTATCTCCTGTCCGATGCACGATTCCTTCTATACTGCATCCCACGCTCCCTCACATTGACGAATTAACACAGAAATTGCGTCGCTATGAAAAACTATGGGTTCAATGACTTCTCCTTCTAAATCGAGTAACGTTTCTATGGAAACGACAGGATTTTCTGTTGGGATCCGAGTATTTCCGATGGACTATTCCTTCTTCACTGCATCCCTCGCTCCATCAAATTGACGAATTAACACAGAAATTGCGACGCCATGAAATACAATGGGTTGTATGACATCTTCTACCAAATCGAGTATCGTTACTATGCAAACGACAGGATTTTTTTTTTGGGATACGAGTATCATCTTTCCGATGCACTATTCCATCTTTACTGCATCCCTCGCTCCCTCACAGTGACGAATTAACACAGAAATTGCGTCGCTATAAAATACGTTGTGCTCTATGACATCTCCTTCTAAATCGAATAAAGTTTCTATGGAAACGACAGGATTTTCTTTTGGGATACGAGTATCTCCTTTCCGATGCCCTATTCCTTCTTTACCGATTCCTAGCTCCTTCACATTGACGAATTAACACAGAAATTGCGTCGCTATGATATACTATGGGATCTATGACTTCTCCATCTACAACGAGTAACGTTTCAATGGAAACGACAGGATTTTCTTTTGGGATGCGAGTAACTCCTTTCCGATGCACTATTCCTTCTTTAATGCTTTCCTCGCTCCCTCACATTGACGAATTAATACAGAAATTGCGTTGCTACGAAATAATATGGGTTCTATGACATCTGCATCTAAATCGAGTAACATTTCTATGGAAACGACAGGAATTTCTTTTGAGATACGAGTATCTCTCTTCCGATGCACTATTCCTTCTTTAGTGAATCCCTCGCTCTCTCACATTGACAAATTAACACAGAAATTGCGTCGCTATGAAATACTATGGGTTCTATGACTTCTCCTTCTAGAGCGAGTAACGTTTCTATGGAAACGACAGGATTTTCCTTTGGGATACGAGTATCTCCTTTCCGATGCACTATTCCTACTTTACTGCATCCCTCGCTCCCTCACATTGACGAATTAATACGGATATTGCATCGCTATGAATTTCTATGGGTTCTGTGACTTCGGCTTCTAAATCGTGTATCGTTTCTATGGAAACGACAGGGTTTTCATTTGGGATACGACTATCTACTTTCCGATGCACTATTCCTTCTTTACTGCATCCCTGGCGCCCTCATATTGACGAATTAACACAGAAATTGCGGCGCTATGACATACTATGTGTTCTATGACTTCTCCATCTACATGGAGTAACGTTTCTATGGAAACGACAGGATTTTTTTTTGGGATACGACTATCTCCTTTCCGATTCACTATTCCTTCTTTACTGCATCCCTGGCTCCCTCACATTGACGAATTAACACAGAAAATGCGGCGCTATGAAATACTATGTGATCTATGACATCTCCCGCTACATCGAGTAACGTTTCTATGGAAACGACAGGATTTTCTTTTGGGATACGACTATCTCCTTTCCGATGCACTATTACTTCTTTACTGCATCCCTCGCTCCCGCACATTGACGAATTAACACAGAAATTGCGTCGCTATGAAATACTATGCGTTCTATGACTTCTCCTTCTAGAGCGAGTAACGTTTCTATGGAAACGACAGGATTTTCCTTTGGGATACAAGTATCTCCTTTCCGATGCACTATTACGTCTTTACTGCATCCCTCGCTCCCTCACATTGACGAACTAACACAGAAATTACATCGATACGAAATACTGTGGGTTCAATGACTTCTGCTTCTAAATCGAGTAACGTTCAATGGAAACGACAGGATTTTCTTTTGGGATGCGAGTATCTCCTTAGCGATGCACTATTTCTTCTTTACTGCATCCCTTGCTCCCTCACATTGACGAATTATCACATAAATTGCGTCGCTATGAAATACTATGGGTTGTATGACATATCCTTCTAATTCGAGTAGCGTTTCTATGGAAACGACAGGATTTTCTTTTGGGATACGAGGATCCCCTTTGCGATGTACCATTCTTTCTTTACTGCATCCCTCGCTCCAGCACACTGACGAATTAACACAGTAATTGCGTTGCTATGAAATACTATGTGTTCTATGACTTCTCCTTCTAAATCGAGCAACGTTTCTATGGAAGCGACAGGATTTTCTTTTGGGATACGACTATCTCCTTTCCGATGCACAATTCCTTTTTTACTGCATCCCTCGCTCCTTCATATTGACGAATTAACACAGAAATTGCGTCGCTATGAAATACTATTGTTTCCATGACAGCACCTTCTAAATCGAGTATCGTTTCAATGGAGGCGACAGCATTTTCTTTTGGGATACGAGTATCTCCTTTCCGATGCACTATTCCTTCTTTACTGCATTCGTTTGCTATCTCACATTGACGAATTAACACAGATATTGCGTCGCTGTGAAATACTATGGGTGCTATGACTTCCCCTTGTAAATCGAGTAACGTTTCTATGGAAAGCACAGGATTTTAATTTGGGATACGAGTATCTCCTTTCAGATGCACTACTCCTACTTTACTACATTCCTCGCTCCCTCACATTGACGATTTAACACAGAAATTGCGTCGCTTTGAAATACTGTGAGTTCTATGACATCTCCTTCCTCATCGAGAAACGTTTCTATGGAAACGACAGGATTTACTTTTGGGATACGACTATCTGCTTTCCGATGCACTATTCCTTCTTTACTGCATCCCTGGCTCCCTCACACTGACGAATTAACACAGAAATTGCGTCGCTGTGATATACTATGTGTTCTATGACTTCTCCTTCTATCTTGAGTAACGTTTCTATGTAAACGACAGGATTTTCTTTTAGGATACGAGTATCTCCTTTCCGATGCACTATTCCTTCTTTTCTGCATTTTTTTGCTATCTCACAATGACGAATTAACACAAAAATTCGGTCGCTATGAAATACTATGCGTTCTATGACTTCCCCTTCTAAATCGAGCAACGTTTCTATGGAAACGACAGGATTTTCTTCTGGGATACGACTATCTGCTTTCCGATGCACTATTCCTTCTTTACTGTATCCCTGGCGCCCTCATATTGACGAATTAACACAGAAATAGCGGCGCTATGAAATACTATGCGTTCTATGACTTATCCATCTACATCGAGTAACGTTTCTATGGAAACGACAGGATTTTCTTTTGGGATACGACTATCTCCTTTCCGATTCACTATTCCTTCTTTACTGCATCCCTGGCTCCCTCACATTGACGAATTAACACAGAAAATGCGGCGCTATGAAATACTATGTGTTCTATGACATCTTCCGCTACATCGAGTAACGTTTCTATGGAAACGACAGGATTTTCTTTTGGGATACGACTATCTCCTTTCCGATGCACTATTACTTCTTTACTGCAACCCTCGCTCCCGCACATTGACGAATTAACACAGAAATTGCGTCGCTATGAAATACTATGCGTTCTATGACTTCTCCTTCTAAATCGAGTAACGTTTCTATGGATACGACAGGATTTTCTATTGGGCGACGACTATCTCCTTTCCGATGCACTATTACGTCTTTACTGCATCCCTCGCTCCCTCACATTGACGAACTAACACAGAAATTACATCGATACGAAATACTGTGGGTTCAATGACTTCTGCTTCTAAATCGAGTAACGTTCAATGGAAACGACAGGATTTTCTTTTGGGATGCGAGTATCTCCTTAGCGATGCACTATTTCTTCTTTACTGCATCCCTTGCTCCCTCACATTGACGAATTATCACATAAATTGCGTCGCTATGAAATACTATGGGTTGTATGACATATCCTTCTAATTCGAGTAGCGTTTCTATGGAAACGACAGGATTTTCTTTTGGGATACGAGGATCCCCTTTGCGATGTACCATTCTTTCTTTACTGCATCCCTCGCTCCAGCACACTGACGAATTAACACAGTAATTGCGTTGCTATGAAATACTATGTGTTCTATGACTTCTCCTTCTAAATCGAGCAACGTTTCTATGGAAGCGACAGGATTTTCTTTTGGGATACGACTATCTCCTTTCCGATGCACAATTCCTTTTTTACTGCATCCCTCGCTCCTTCATATTGACGAATTAACACAGAAATTGCGTCGCTATGAAATACTATTGTTTCCATGACAGCACCTTCTAAATCGAGTATCGTTTCAATGGAGGCGACAGCATTTTCTTTTGGGATACGAGTATCTCCTTTCCGATGCACTATTCCTTCTTTACTGCATTCGTTTGCTATCTCACATTGACGAATTAACACAGATATTGCGTCGCTGTGAAATACTATGGGTGCTATGACTTCCCCTTGTAAATCGAGTAACGTTTCTATGGAAAGCACAGGATTTTAATTTGGGATACGAGTATCTCCTTTCAGATGCACTACTCCTACTTTACTACATTCCTCGCTCCCTCACATTGACGATTTAACACAGAAATTGCGTCGCTTTGAAATACTGTGAGTTCTATGACATCTCCTTCCTCATCGAGAAACGTTTCTATGGAAACGACAGGATTTACTTTTGGGATACGACTATCTGCTTTCCGATGCACTATTCCTTCTTTACTGCATCCCTGGCTCCCTCACACTGACGAATTAACACAGAAATTGCGTCGCTGTGATATACTATGTGTTCTATGACTTCTCCTTCTATCTTGAGTAACGTTTCTATGTAAACGACAGGATTTTCTTTTAGGATACGAGTATCTCCTTTCCGATGCACTATTCCTTCTTTTCTGCATTTTTTTGCTATCTCACAATGACGAATTAACACAAAAATTCGGTCGCTATGAAATACTATGCGTTCTATGACTTCCCCTTCTAAATCGAGCAACGTTTCTATGGAAACGACAGGATTTTCTTCTGGGATACGACTATCTGCTTTCCGATGCACTATTCCTTCTTTACTGTATCCCTGGCGCCCTCATATTGACGAATTAACACAGAAATAGCGGCGCTATGAAATACTATGCGTTCTATGACTTATCCATCTACATCGAGTAACGTTTCTATGGAAACGACAGGATTTTCTTTTGGGATACGACTATCTCCTTTCCGATTCACTATTCCTTCTTTACTGCATCCCTGGCTCCCTCACATTGACGAATAAACACAGAAAATGCGGCGCTATGAAATACTATGTGTTCTATGACATCTCCCGCTACATCGAGTAACGTTTCTATGGAAACGACAGGATTTTCTTTTGGGATACGACTATCTCCTTTCCGATGCACTATTACTTCTTTACTGCAACCCTCGCTCCCGCACATTGACGAATTAACACAGAAATTGCGTCGCTATGAAATACTATGCGTTCTATGACTTCTCCTTCTAAATCGAGTAACGTTTCTATGGAAACGACAGGATTTTCTATTGGGCGACGACTATCTCCTTTCCGATGCACTATTACGTCTTTACTGCATCCCTCGCTCCCTCACATTGACGAACTAACACAGAAATTACATCGATACGAAATACTGTGGGTTCAATGACTTCTGCTTCTAAATCGAGTAACGTTCAATGGAAACGACAGGATTTTCTTGTGGGATGCGAGTATCTCCTTAGCGATGCACTATTTCTTCTTTACAGCAACCCTTGCTCCCTCACATTGACGAATTATCACATAAATTGCGTCGCTATGAAATACTATGGGTTGTATGACATATCCTTCTAAATGGAGTAGCGTTTCTATGGAAACGACAGGATTTTCTTTTGGGATACGAGGATCCCCTTTGCGATGTACCATTCTTTCTTTACTGCATCCCTCGCTCCAGCACACTGACGAATTAACACAGTAATTGCGTTGCTATGAAATACTATGTGTTCTATGACTTCTCCTTCTAAATCGAGCAACGTTTCTATGGAAGCGACAGGATTTTCTTTTGGGATACGACTATCTCCTTTCCGATGCACAATTCCTTTTTTACTGCATCCCTCGCTCCTTCATATTGACGAATTAACAAAGAAATTGCGTCGCTATGAAATACTATTGTTTCCATGACGGCTCCTTCTAAATCGAGTAACGTTTCAATGGAGACGACAGCATTTTCTTTTGGGATACGAGTATCTCCTTTCCGATGCACTATTCCTACTTTACTGCATCCCTCGCTCCAGCACAGTGACGAATTAACACAGTAATTGCGTTGCTATGAAATACTATGTGTTCTATGACTTCTCCTTCTAAATCGAGCAACGTTTCTATGGAAACGACAGCATTTTCTTTTGGGATACGAGTATCTCCTTTCCGATGCACTATTCCTTCTTCACTGCATCCCTTTGCTATCTCACATAGACGAATTAACACAGAAATTGCGTCGCTGTGAAATACTATGGGTGCTATGACTTCCCCTTCTAAATCGAGAAACGTTTCAATGGAAAGCACAGGACTTTAATTTGGGATACGAGTATCTCCTGTCCGATGCACGATTCCTTCTATACTGCTTCCCTCGCTCCCTCAATTTGACGAATTAACACAGAAATAGCGTCCCTATGAAATACTATGGGTTCAATGACTTCTGCTTCTAAATCGAGTAACGTTTCTATGGAACCGACAGGATTTTCTGTTGGGATCCGAGTATTTCCGATGGGCTATTCCTTCTTCACTGCATCCCTCGCTCCATCAAATTGACGAATTAACACAGAAATTGCGACGCCATGAAATACAATGGGTTGTATGACATCTTCTACCAAATCGAGTATTGTTACTATGCAAACGACAGGATTTTTTTTTGGGATACGAGTATCATCTTTCCGATGCACTATTCCTTCTTTACTGCATCCCTCGCTCCCTCACAGTGGCGAATTAAGACAGAAATTGCGTCGCTATGAAATACGTTGTGCTCTATGACATCTCCTTCTAAATCGAGTAACGTTTCAATGGAAACGACAGGATTTTCTTTTGGGATGCGCGTAACTCCTTTCCGATGCACTATTCCTTCTTTAATGCTTTCCTCGCTCCCTCACATTGACGAATTAATACAGAAATTGCGTTGCTATGAAATACTATGGGTTCTATGACATCTGCTTCTAAATCGAGTAAAATTTCTATGGAAACGACAGGAATTTCTTTTGAGATACGAGTATCTCTCTTCCGATGCACTATTCCTTCTTTAGTGAATCCCTCGCTCTCTCACATTGACAAATTAACACAGAAATTGCGTCGCTATGAAATACTATGGGTTCTATGACTTCTCCTTCTAGAGCGAGTAACGTTCCTTGGGAAACGACAGGATTTTCCTTTGGGATACGAGTATCTCCTTTCCGATGCACTATTCCTACTTTACTGCATCCCTCGCTCCCTCACATTGACGAATTAATACAGATATTGCATCGCTATGACTTTCTATGGGTTCTGTGACTTCGGCTTCTAAATCGTGTATCGTTTCTATGGAAACGACAGGGTTTTCATTTGGGATACGACTATCTGCTTTCCGATGCACTATTCCTACTTTACTGCATCCCTGGCTCCCTCACATTGACGAATTAACACAGAAATTGCGGCGCTATGATATACTATGTGTTCTATGACTTCTCCATCTACATCGAGTAACGTTTCTATGGAAACGACAGGATTTTCTTTTGGGATACGACTATCTCCTTTCCGATTCACTATTCCTTCTTTACTTCATCCCTCGCTCCCTCACATTCACGAATTAACACAGATATTGCGCCGCTATGAAATACTATGCGTTCAATGCCTTCTCCTCCTAAATTGGGTAACGTTTCTATGGAAACGATAGGATTTTCTTTTGGGAGGGGAGTACCTCCTTTGCGATGCACTATTCCTTCTCTACTGCAGCCCTCGCTCCCTCATTTTGTCGATTGAAAACTGAAATTGCATCGCTATGAAATACTATGGGTTTTAGGACTTCCCCTTCTAAATCGAGTAACGTTTCTATGGAAACGAGAGGATTTTCTTTTGGAAGGCGAGTATCTCCTTTCCGATGCACTATTCTTTCTTTACAGCATTCCTCGCTCCCTCACATTGTCGAATTAACACAGAAATTTCGTCGCTATGAAATACTATGTGTTCTATCACTTCTCCTTCTAAATCGAGTAACGTTGCTATGGAAGCGACAGGATTTCCTTTTGGGAGGCGAGTATCTCCTTTGTGATGCACTATTCCTTCTTTACTGCATCCCGCGCTCCCTCACTTGGTCGAATTAATACTGAAATTGTGTCGCTATGAAATACTATGGGTTATATGACTTCTCCTTCTAATTCGAGTAACGTTTCTATGGAAATGACAGGATTCTCTTTTGGGGGGCGAGTATCTCCTTTCCGATGCACTATTCCTTCTTTACTGTATCCCTCGGTCCCTCACATTGACGAATTAACACAGAATTTGAGTCGCTATGAAATACTATGGATTCTATGTCATCTCCTTCTAAATCGAGTAACATTTCAATGGAAACGAAAGGATTTTCTTTTGGGAGGCGAGTATCTCCTTTGCGATGCACAATTCCTTCTTTACTGCATTCCTCGCTCCCTCACTTTGTCAAATTAAAACTGAAATTGCATCGCTATAAAATACTATGGGTTTTACGACTTCTCCTTCTATATCGAGTAGCGTTTCTATGGAAACTACAGGATTTCCCTTTGGGAGGCGAGTATCTCCTTTCCGATGCACTATTTCTTCTTTACTGCATCCCTCGCTACCTCACATTGACGAATTAACACAGAAACTGCGTCGCTGTGAAATAATATGGGTTCTATGACTTGTCCTTCTTAATCGAGTAACGTTTCTATGGAAACGACTAGATTTGCTTTTGGGAGGCGATTATCACCTTTCCGATGCACTATTCCTTCTTTACTGCATCCCTCGCTTCCTCACAATGACGAATTATCACAGAAATTGCGTCGCTATGAAGTAGTATGGGTTCTATGACTTCTCCTTCTAAATCGAATAACGTTTCAATGGAAACGACAGGATTTTTTTTTTAAGGCGAGTATCTCCTTTGCGATGCACTATTCCTTCTCTACTGCAGCCCTCGCTCCCTCACTTTGTCGAATGAAAACTGAAATTGCATCGCTATGAAATACTATGGGTTTTAGGACTTCCCCTTCTAAATCGAGTAACGTTTCTATGGAAACTACAGGATTTTCTTTTGGGAGGCGAGTATCTCCCTTCCGATGCACTATTCCTTCTTTACTGCATACCTCGAAAGCTCACATTGACGAATGAACACAGAATTTGCGTCGCTAAGAAATACTAAGGTTCAATGACTTCTCCTTCTAAATCGAGTAACGATGCTATGGATACGACAGGATTTGCTTTGGGGAGGCGAATATCTCCCTTTCGATGCACTATTCCTTCTTTACTGTATCCCTCGCTCCCTAACATTCACGAATTAACACAAGAATTGCGTCCTATGGAGTACTATGGGTTCTATGACTTCTCCTTCTAAATCTAGTAACGTTTCTATGGAAACGTATGATTTTCTTTTGGAGGCGAGTATCTCCTTTCTGATACACTATTCCTACTTTTTGGCATCCCTCGTTCCCTCACATTGACGAATTAACACAGAAATTGCGTCGCTTTGGATTACTATAGGTTCTATGACTACTCCTTCTAAATCAAGTAACGCTTCTATGGAAATAACAGGATTTTCTTTTGAGAGGCGAGTATCTCCTTTCCGATGCTTTATTCCTTCTTTACCTCATCCCTCGCTCCGTCACATTGACGAATTAACACAGAAACTGCGTCGCTATGAAATAGTTTGGGTTCTATGACTTCTCCTTCTAAATCGAGTGTCGTTTCTATGGAGACGACAGGATTTTCTTTTGGGAGGCAACTATCTCCTATCCGATGCAGTATTCCTTCTTTACTGCATCCCCAGCTCCCTCACATTGACGATTTAACACAGAAATTGCGTCGCTATGAAATTCAATGGGTTCTATGACTTCTCCTTCTAAATCGAGTAACTTTCCTATGGAAACGAAATGATTTTCTTTTGGGAGGACAGTATCGCCTTTACGAAGCACTATTCCTTCTTTTCTGCATCACTCGCTCCCACACTTTGTCGAATTGAAACTGAAATTTCATCGCTATTAAATACTGTGGGTTCTATGACTTCTCCTTCTAAATCGAGTAACGTTTCAATGGAAACTACAGGATTTTCTTTTGGGAGGCGAGTATCTCCTTTCCGATGCACTATTCCTTCTTTGCTGCATGTCTCGCTCCCTCACATTGTCGAATTAACACAGAAATTTCGTCGCTATGAAATACTGTGGGTTCTATGACTTCTCCTTCTAAATCGAGTAACGTTTGCTATGGAAGCTACGGGATTTCCTTTTGGGAGGCGAGTATCTCCTTTGTGAAGCACTATTCCTTCTTTACTGCATCCCGCACTCTCTCACTTGGTCGATTTAATACTGAAATTGCGTCGCAATGAAATTTTATAGGTTTTATGACATCGCCTTCTAAATCGAGTAACGTTTCTATGGAAACGACAGGATTTCCTTTTATGAAGCGGGTACCTCCTTTCCGATGCATTATTCCTTCTTTTCTGGATCCCTCGCTCCCTAAAATTGACGACCTAACACTCAAATTGAGTCGCTATGAAATACTGTGGGTTCTATGACTACTCCTTCTAAATCGAGTACGTTTCTATGGAAACGACAGGATTTTCTTTTGGGAGGCGAGTATCTTCTTTCCGATGCACTATTCCTTCTTTACTGCATCCCACGCTCCCTCACATTTACGAATTAACACAGTAATTGCGTCGCTGTGAAATACTAAAGGCTCTATGACTTCTCCTTCTAAATCGAGTTGCGTTTCACAGAAACGACAGGATTTTCTTATGGGAGCGAGTATCTCCCTTGCGATGCACTATTCCTTCTTTACTGCATCCCGCGCTCCCTCACACTGACGAATTAACTCAGATATTTCGTCGCTATTAAATACTATGGGTTCTATGACTTCTCCTTCTAAATCGAGTAACGTTGCTATGGAAACGACAGCATCTTCTTTTGGGAGGCGAGTATCCCCTTTCCGATGCACTATTCTTCTTTACTGCTTCCCTCGCTCCTTCACTTGTTCGAATTGATTCCGAAATTGCGTCGCTATGAAATACTGTGGGTTCTATGACTACTCCTTCTAAATCGAGTACGTTTCAATGGAAACGACAGGATTTTCTTTTGGGAGGCGAGTATCCCCTTTGCGATGCACTATTCCTTCTTTACTGCATCCCTCGCTCCCTCACATTGACGAAATAACACAGAAATTGCGTCGCTATGAAATTCTTTGGGCTCCATGACTTCTCCTTCTAAATCGAGTAACATTTCTATATAAACGACAGGATTTTCTTTTGGGATACGAGTATCTCCTTTCCGATGCACTATTAGTTTTCTACTCCATTCCTCGCACCCTCACTTTGTCGAATTTAAACTGAAATTATGACTTCTCCTTCTAGATCGAGTAACGTTTCTATGGAAACGACAGGATTTTCTTTTGAGATGCGAGTATTTCCTTTCCGATGCACTATTCCTTCTTTACTTCATCCCTCGTTCCCTCACATTGACCAATTAACACAGAAATTGCGTCGCTATGGAATACTATGGGTTCTATGACATCTCCTTCTTAATCGAGTAACGTTTCTATGGAAACGACAGGATTTTCTTTTGAGATGCGAGTATTTCCTTTCCGATGCACTATTCCTTCTTTACTTCATCTCTCGTTCCCTCACATTGACGTATTAACACAGAAATTGCGCCGCTTTGAAATACTACTCGTTCTATGACTTCTCCTTGTAAATCGTGTAACGTTTCTCTGGAAACGACAGGATTTTCCTTTGGGAGGCGAGTATCTCCTTTACGATGCACTATTCCCTCTTTACAGCATCCCTCGCTCCCTCACTTTTTCGAATTAAAACTGAGATTGCGACGCTATGAAATTCTGTGGGTTCTATGACTTCTCCTTCTAAATCGAGTAACGTTTCTATGGAAGCGACAGGATTTTTACTTTTGGGAGGCGAGTATCTCTTTTCCGATGCACTATTCCTTCTTTTCTGCATCCCTCGCTCCCTCACATTGACGAATTAACACAGAAATTGCGCCGCTATGTAGTACTATGCGTTCTATGGCTTCTCCTTCTAAATCGAGTAATGTTTCTATGGAAACGACAGGATTATCTTTTGGGAGGCGAGTATGTTCTATGCGATGCACTATTGCTTCTTTACTGCATCCCACGCTCCCTAACATTGCCGATTTAACACTGAAATTGAGTCGCTATGAAATACTGTGTGTTCAATGACTTCTCATTCTAAATCGAGTACCTTTTTATATAAACGACAGGATTATCTTTTGGAAGGCGAGTATTTCTTTCCGATGCTCTATTCCTTCTTTACTGCATCCCTCGCTCCCTCACATTGACGAACTATCACTGAAATTGAGTCGCTATGAGCTACTGTGTGTTTTCTATGACTTCTCCTTCTAAATCGAGTAACGTTTCTATGGAAACGACAGGATTTTCTTTTGGGAGGCGAGTGTCTCCTTTCCGATGCACTATTCCTTCCTTACTGCATCCCTCGCTTCCTCAGATTTACGAATTAACTCAGAAATTGCGTCGCTATGATATACTATGGGTTCTATGACGTCTCTTTCAAAATCGAGTAACGATTCTATGGAAACGTCAGGATTTTCTTTTGGGAGGCGAGTATCTCCTTTGCGATGCACTATTCGTTCTTAACTGCATCCCTCGCTCCCTCACTTTGTCGAATTAAAACTGAAATTGCGTCGCTATGAAATACTATGGGTTCTATGTCTTCTCATTCAAAATCGAGTAACGTTTCTATGGAAACGACAGGATTTTCTTTTGGGAGGGGAGTATCTCCTTTCCGATGCACTATTCCTTTCTTACTGCATCCCTGGCTCCCTCAGATTGACGAATTAACACAGAAATTGCGTCGCTATGAAATACTATGGGTTCTATGTCTTCTCATTCAAATTCGAGTAACGTTTCTGTGGAAACGACAGGAATTTCTTTTGGGAGGCGAGTATCTCCTTTTCGATGCACTATTCTTTCTTTACTGCATCCCTCTCTGTTGTGTCGGTAGCTGGGCCGACACCGTGAAGTTGAGATGGCTGAAAATGCACGCTAGACTAACGCAGACGGGCGTGAAGTACTGGAACAGGCTACGTAATTAATGTAATTAAGAAAAGTACGTAGCTGTATTAATACTTATCTTTAATATCATTGTGGTACATCGATCTTGACGATACACAGGAGACTTTAATTACAATCACTGTATGGCTAATGGCGCCTTGCTAGTTCGTAGCCATTAACTTAGCTGATGGCTATTCTGTCTCTCGGCTAATGAGAGAGAAAGGCTTCGTACATCTGGTCGGTAGCTAGGTTCTCGTACAACTGGGCGGTAGCTAGGTTCTCGTACAACTGGGGCGAGTGCTCTCTCGTATCACGAGACCTGCCTTGGTGGTGGCGCTAGGTCTGCGATTACACAGTGGCGACACGCGGGTCCGACATGTACTAAATGGACCGCGGCCGATTTAAGCTACCACCTAGCAAGTGTGGTGTCTGGCGGTGACACCACATTCCTCCCCCGCAAATCGGCGAACGGTCGTGTGATAAGGCTTCCGCCCGCCGTGGGGAGGACCACATGTTGACGTATGCGATGAGGTGGGGAGCCTAACAACAGGCGAGGCTGTACCACCCGCACCCGGCCATTCGGTCCGAGGGGAGCTAGGAAACGCCTGAAAAACTAGTCCAGGGTGCACGTCAACATGCGGTGTATGCGCCCGGAAAGAGACAGGAGGGACCCAAGGATCAACCTCCATTGCGTCGGGGTAGCCGACGCGCGATGACGTCATGTGGTCCGGAGCGGGCGGGAGTTCCATGGCGGAGGACAGCTGGTCACGGGAAGCGATCGGCGGCGCGTGACCCTGGGAGGCGCTTGGCGGCTGCAACGAAGCGTCGAATGCGGGCGGCGCCGGCGGGAGAACAAGCGGCGGCGGCGGCGGCGGCGGCTGCTGCTGCTGCGGCGGCGGCGGCGGCGCGTCGCCATGGGGCAAAATGGAAGGCATCGTCGGTAACACCTGGGGATGAGGCGAGCCAGTAGATGGGTCCCCAGGGCGCTGACCGGACGGCACCGTCGCTGAAAGCAGACGGGGAACGGCAGAACCCGAGCGACGACAGAGGCGCAGCTGATTGAGATGCCGACGCACCTCACCAGAGGCCCCCAAAACCAAATACATCGCGCGGCCGAGGCAGCGAAGAATGCGCCCTGCGAGCCAACGCCGTGAACCTCGAGAGTTGCGATAAAATACAACGTCGCCTGGAGCAAAAGCAGGAGTCTGCCGCTGCACAAGAACCTGATGCGGCGGATGCAGCAAAGACATCAAGGAGCGATGAGGACGACCGTGGAGCAACTCAGCCGGCGAGCGACCATCTCGGGGCTGAGAGCGATACGAAGACAAAAAGAGCAACAATGCGTCCTCCCGAGAATGCGACTCTTTCAATTGCAACATCTGTGACTTGAAAGTCCGGACCAATCGTTCAGCGGCACCGTTGGACTGAGGCGAAAACGGCGCGGATGTCAGATGTTGAATACCATTGGCCTGGCAGAATGACTGAAATTCTGCGGACATGAATTGTGGGCCATTGTCGGAAACAATAGTCTGCGGAAGACCTTCAATGCAAAAGATAGCAGACAACGCTTGGATGGTGGCGGAGGACGTCGTGGAAGACATCCGGACAACAAAAGGAAAATTACTGAAGGCATCGACCAGAACCAACCATCGAGCATTCCAGAATGGACCAGCAAAATCAATGTGCAAGCGTTGCCAAGGGGAAGTGGCTTTTGGCCACGCAAAGACTTTCCGCGGCGGTGCGGACTGTTGTTCGGCACACGCCATGCAAGAAGAACACATATTCGTAATCGCAGCATCGATTCCGAACCAAGTACAGTGCTGACGAGCAAGTTGTTTCGTTCGCACTATACCCCAATGTCCTTGGTGAAGAAGCCGTAAAACAGAGGACTGTAACGAACGTGGGACCACGACTCTGGACTGATCATTATCAGAACGCAACAACAAAACACCACGTCGAACAAAAAGTCTCTCCTTGTGAGCAAAAAATTGGCGAACCAACGGATCCTCGATCCGAGACTTTGACAAAGGCCATTGCGTAGCAACAAAACGTAAAACAGTAGCAAGGACAGGGTCAGCAGCTGTGGCTGTAGCTACACGACGAAAATCAATCGGAAACGATTCGACCACTTCATCGGTTTCCGAATCAATGAACATGCAAGCAAGTTCGGAAGAATCGAATGCTTTATCCTCAGCAACAGGCAAACGGGACAACGCATCGGCGTTTCCGTGCTTAGCAGTGGACCGATACAAGATATCGTAGCGGTACTGCGAGAGGAAAATAGACCAGCGAATGAATTTCTGCGCTGTACGTGGAGGTACAGGCTTGTTCGGATGAAAAAGCGATGTCAAAGGTTTGTGGTCTGTGATGATGGTAAAGTGACGACCATACAAGAAATCATGGAACTTAGTAACACCAAACACGAGAGCCAAAGCTTCTTTCTCTATCTGTGAATAATTTCTTTGCGCAGACGAGAGCAATTTGGACGCAAAGGCAATAGGGCGATCATGGGAGCCAACTTTGTGCGCAAGCACAGCACCGATCCCGAAATCCGATGCATCTACCATCAACAAAAGGGGTTTCTGGGGATCGAATGGCGTAAGGCAAGTATTAGAAAGCAACGCCGATTTCAACTGGCGAAAGGCGCGTTCACATTCCGTCGTCCAGACGAACGGAACACCTTTACGGCGTAAGCGATGAAGCGGAGCTGAAATGGAAGAGGCATTGCGCACATATTTATTGTAATAATTAATTTTACCCAACACACTCTGTAGCTATTTCACATTTTGAGGGGAAGGCAATTCTTGTATGGCACGGAGGTGCTCTGGACTCGGATGTATGCCTTGGGCATTAATGACATGTCCCAGGTATGGTAAGTCACGAGCAAAAAACACACATTTGTCCTTCCTCAAGCGGAGACCATTTTGCCGCAAGACCTGAAATAATGTTCGTAAGTTCGCAAGATGATCTTCTTCTGTCTGTCCGGAGATCACTATATCGTCCAGATAGTTTGCTGCAGTAGGGACCGACGCACAAATAGTTTGTAAATATTGCTGAAACAAGGCAGGGGCGGATGCACACCCGAATGGCAGTCTTTTGAAGCGGTACAATCCAAGATGCGTGTTAACCACCAATACGCGCTGGGATGCGTCGTCCACCGGTATTTGCAAGTACGCATCGGCTAGGTCCAACTTTGAAAAATATTTTCCCGGGCACAGTTTAGCAAAAAGATCTTCCGGGCGGGGCAAAGGAAAAGTAGCAGTCACTAGCTGTGGATTCACTGTGGCCTTGAAGTCCACGCAAAGTCTCAATTTTCCGGAAGGTTTTGGCAAAATTACTAAGGGTGAGGCCCAGAGAGAAGCTTGCACACGTTCAATTACACCCTGTGATTCGAGATCGTGTAACGTACTTGCGACCTCATCACGCAATGCGTGGGGAACATTGCGCGCCCTGAAAAATTTCGGTTGCGCGTTTACCTGCAGTTCTAAATGTGCTTCATAGTTTTTAGCGCAACCTAAGCCCGGTGCAAAAATGTCTGCAAATTCGTCACACAGCCGAGAAACACTGTCTGTAGGCACAGTCTGATTCACTGATAGGACCTGATTTACAATAGACATGTTAAACAACTGAAATAAATCTAGACCAAACAAATTCACTGCAGAAGAAGAACGAAGAACGTAAAATGACACAAGTTTTGTTTGTCCCTTGTATGTTGCAAGAAGGCTGCACTGTCCTAACACAGGAATTTTCTGTCCGGAATATGTAGTTAGCTTAACATTTGCGGAACGCAACGGAGGGTTGCCCAGTTGTTTGTACGTGTCATGATTGAGCAATGAAACTGCAGCTCCGGTATCGAGCTGGAATGGTATCACTTTGCCTTCAAATTCTAAGTCCACAAAAAGTTTATTGTCCTGCTGACGACAAAAGCGACTGTTTTGTGCAATTTGAATAGACACTGGTACAGAATCACTTGCTAATTGACGTGATTTCCGGCGACGTCGACGCACAGTTTTTGTGGGACGATCACAGTTACTGTTAGAGAAAGTGTCACTGGACGAAGTGGAATTAACGACATGAATGTCCATAGGCGAAGGTCCACGAGCCTGAGTGTCCTTGGTTGGATTCCGGCACGAAGCAAAGGGCCTGGAATGATTGTGATTGTCTGATCTGAGCTTTTTCTGGCAAACACTTTGAACATGTCCTTTCTTATTGCAGAAAAAGCAAATAGCTTGGCGTGACGGGCAATGTTCACGCGAATGCCTAGTAGCACACCGCGGGCATGATTTCACTGCATTTGTGTGCTGGCGCGGCACACCTGGCTTAGCACGCGGCGGCCGCTGTGTCGACGTGCGCAAGGCCCGGTTACCGGGCCGCGCAGCGCGTCCAGCGGCCCGGTTAATGTTACACACGGCTGGCGAAGTTTCAAAAGATTCCTGAGCACAGTCAAGTGTGTCCTGTCTATCCAATATGTCTATCACTTGTTGAAGGGAGGGATTAACTAGTTTCAAAATTTGCTCCCGTATGCGAACATCAGAAACGTTCTGTGCAATTGCATCACGCACCATTGTATCTGAATAAGAAAGACCACAGTCACATTCAAAGGCACAGTCCCTAGTAAGTCCTTGCAATGTTGCTACCCACTCCCCATTAGTTTGACCGGCCGTACGTTTTGTACGAAAGAACGTATACCGTTTTGCAACCACATTAACTGTTTCTTTGAAATAGGCATCTAATGCAGACAAAATTTCCTCGTAGGACAGAGTTGCTACGTCGCGTCGGGGAAACAATTTCACTATCACACGGTATGTGGACACACCGACACAAGAAAGCAAAAACGGCTGCCGCTCTTTACCTTGAATTCTGTAGGCTGCTAGATGAAAGTTGAACTGGCGAGACCACTCGTGCCAGGTCTCATCGGCTGCCACGTATGGTCGAAAGGGAGGTGCAACAGCGTTTAGTGGCAACGGTAGCGAAGAAGCGGCGGCGGCCGCATCGGTGTGCAGCGCACGTTGACCCTGGACGAGCTGTCCAAGGGCATCCAATAACGCCTGCGTCTGCTGATTCTGCAAGCGATAAAATTCGGACAGTACATCTGGAGAATGTGGCGAAGCCATGACACAATTAAATGTAAGCAATCAGAAAGAACTCTTTTATCTCGTCGCCAATGTTGTGTCGGTAGCTGGGCCGACACCGTGAAGTTGAGATGGCTGAAAATGCACGCTAGACTAACGCAGACGGGCGTGAAGTACTGGAACAGGCTACGTAATTAATGTTATTAAGAAAAGTACGTAGCTGTATTAATACTTATCTTTAATATCATTGTGGTACATCGATCTTGACGATACACAGGAGACTTTAATTACAATCACTGTATGGCTAATGGCGCCTTGCTAGTTCGTAGCCATTAACTTAGCTGATGGCTATTCTGTCTCTCGGCTAATGAGAGAGAAAGGCTTCGTACATCTGGTCGGTAGCTAGGTTCTCGTACAACTGGGCGGTAGCTAGGTTCTCGTACAACTGGGGCGAGTGCTCTCTCGTATCACGAGACCTGCCCTGGTGGTGGCGCTAGGTCTGCGATTACACAGTGGCGACACGCGGGTCCGACATGTACTAAATGGACCGCGGCCGATTTAAGCTACCACCTAGCAAGTGTGGTGTCTGGCGGTGACACCACACTCTCTCCCTAACATTGACGATTTAACACTGAAATTGAGTCGCTATGAAATACTGTGTGTTCCATGACTTCTCCTTCTAAATCGAGTAAGGTTCTATGGAAACGACTGGATTTTCTTTTGGGAGGCGAGTATCTCCTTTCCGATGCACTATTCCTTCTTTACTGCATCCCTCGCTCCCTCACATTGACGAATTGACAATGACATTGAGTCGCTATGAGATACTGTGGGTTCTATGACTTCTCCTTCTAAATCGAGTAACGTTTCTATGGAAACTACAGGATTTTCATTTGGGAAGAAAGTATCTCCCTTCCGATGCACTATTCTTTCTTTACTGCATCTCTCGCTCCCTCACATTGAGGAATTAACACAAAATTGAGTCGCCATGGAATACTATGGGTTCTTTGGCTTCTTCTTCTAAATCGAGTAACGATTTTATGCAAACGACAGGATTTTATTTTGGGAGGCGAGTATCTCCCCTCCGATGCACTATTCCTTCTTTACAGCATCCCTCGCTCCCTCACATTGACGATTTTACACAGAAATTGCGTTGCTATGTAATACTATGGGTTGTATGACTTCTCCATTTAAATCGAGTTGCGTTTTTTAGAAACGACAGGATTTTATTATGGGAGGCGAGTATATCCGTTCCGATGCACTATTCCTCCTTTACTGCATCCCTGGCTTCCTCACATTGACAAATTAACACAGAAATTGCGTCGCTATGAAATACTATGGGTTCTATGTCTTCTCATTCAAAATCGAGTAACGTTTCTATGGAAACGACAGGATTTTCTTTTGGGAGGCGAGTATCTCCTTTCCGATGCACTATTCCTTCTTTGCTGCATCCCTCGCTCCCCCACATTCACGAATTAACACAGAAATTGCGTCGCTATTAAATACTATGTGTTCTATGACTTCTCCTTCTAATTCGTGTAACGTTTCTATGGAAACGACAGGATTTTCTCTTGGGATACGAGTATTTCCTTTGCCATGCACTATTCCTTCGTTACTGCATCCTTCGCTCACACACATTGACGAATTAACACTGATACGGCGTCGCTATGAAAAATTATGTTTTCTATGACTTCTCCTTCTAAATCAAGTAAAGTTTCTGTGGAACCGAATGGATTTGCTTTTGGGAGGCGAATATCTCCTTTCCTGTGCACTATTCCTTCTTTACTGCATCTCTCGCTAACTCACATTGACGAATTGACACAGAAATTGGGTCGCTATGGAATGCTTTGGGTACTATGACTTCTCCCTGTAAATCGAGTAACGTTGCTACGGAAACGACAAAATTTTCTTTTGGGAGGCGTGTATTTCCTTTGCGATGCACTATTCCTTCTTTACTGCATCCCTCGCTCATTCTTTTTGTCGATTAAAAACTGAAATAGCGTCGCTATGATATACTGTAAGTTATATGACTTCTCCTTCTAAATCGAGTAACGTTTCTATGGAAACGAAAGGATTTTCTTTTGGGAGGCGAGTATCTCCTTTCCGATGCAATATTCCTTCTTATCTGCATCCCTCGCTCCGTCTTTTTGTCGAATTAAAACTGAAATAGCGTCACTATGATATAATGTGGGTTATATGACTTCTCCTTCTAAATCGAGTAACGTTTCTAAGAAAAAGTCATGATTTTCTTTTTGGAGGCGAGTATTACCTTTCCGATGCACTATTCCTTCTTATCTGCATCCCTCGCTCCCTCACAATGACGAATTAACACAGAAATTGCGTCGCTATGAAATTGTATGGGTTCTATGACTTCTCCTTCTAAATCGAGTTACGTTTCTATGGAAGCGTTAGGATTTTCTTTTGGGAGGCGCATTTTTCCTTTCCGATGCACTATTCCTTCTTTACTGCATCCCTCGCTCCCTCACATTGACGAATTAACACAGAAACTGCGTCGCTATGAAAAACTATGCGTTCTATGACTTCACCTTCTAAATTAAGTAACAATTCTATGGAAACGACAAGATTTTCTTTTGAGAGGCGAGTTTCTCCTTTCCGATGCACTCTTACTTCTTTACTGCATCCCTCGTTCCCTCACATTGACGAATTAACACAGAAATTACGTCACTATGAAATACTATGGGTTATATGACTTCTCCTTCTAAATCGAGTAACGTTTCTATGGAAACGACACGATTTTCTATTGGGAGGCGAACATCTCCTTTGCGATGCACTATTCCTTCTTTACTGCATCCCTCGCTCCCTCACTTTGTCGAATTAAATCTGAAATTGCGTCGCTATGATATACTATGGGTTCTATGACTTCTCCTTCTAAATCGAGTAACGTTTCTATGGAACCGACTGGATTTTCTTTTGGGAGGCGAGTATCTCTTTTACGATGCACTATTCCTTCTTTACTGCATCCCTCGCTCCCTCACTTTGTCGAATTAAATCTGAAATTGCATCGCTATGAAATACTATGGGTTTTGTGTCTTCTCTATCTAAATCTAGTAACGTTTCTATGGAAACGACAGAATTTTCTTTTGGGAGGCGAGTATCTCCTTTCCGATGCACTATTCCTTCTTTTCTGCATCCCTTGCTCCCTCACATTGACGAATTAACACAGAAATCGCGTCGCTATGGAATACTATGGGTTGTATGGCTTCTCCTTCTAAATCGAGTAACGTTTCTATGGAAACGACAGGATTTTCTTTTGGGAGGCGCGTATCTCCTTTCCGATGAACTATTCCTTCTTTACTGCATTCCTCGCTCCCTCACATTGACGAATTGACAATGACATTGAGTCGCTATGAAATACTGTGTGTTCTATGACTTCTCCTTCTAAATCAAGTAACGTTTCAATGGAAACAACAGGATTTTCATTTGGGAGGCGAGTATCTCCTTTCCGATGCACTATTCCTTCTTTACTGCATCCCTCGCTCCCTCACTTTTTCGAATTAAATCTGAAATTTCATCGCTATGAAATACTATGGGTTTTGTGTCTTCTCCTTCTAAATCTAGTAACGTTTCTATGGAAACAACAGAATTTCTTTTGGGAGGCGAGTATCTCCTTTCCGATGCACTATTCCTTGTTTCCTGCATCCCTCGCTCCCTAACATTGTCGATGTAACACTGAAATTGAGTCGCTATGAGATACTGTGTGTTCAATGACTTCTCATTCTAAATCGAGTACGTTTTTATACAAACGACAGGATTATCTTTTGGGAGGCGAGTATTTCTCTCCGATGCTCTATTCCTTCGTTACTGCATCCCTCGCTCCCTCACATTGACGAATTAACACTGAAATTGAGTCGCTATGAACTACTGTGGTTTCTATGCCTTCTCGTTCTAAATCGAGTAACGTTTCTATGGAAACGACTATTGCTTGTTTCCTGCATCCCTCGCTCCCTAACATTGTCGATGTAACACTGAAATTGAGTCGCTATGAGATACTGTGTGTTCAATGACTTCTCATTCTAAATCGAGTACGTTTTTATATAAACGACAGGATTATCTTTTGGGAGGCGAGTATTTCTCTCCGATGCTCTATTCCTTCGTTACTGCATCCCTCGCTCCCTCACATTGACGAATTAACACTGAAATTGAGTCGCTATGAACTACTGTGGTTTCTATGCCTTCTCGTTCTAAATCGAGTAACTTTTCTATGGAAACGACAGGATTTTCTTTTGGGAGGCGAGTATGTCCTTTCCTATGCACTATTCCTTCTTTACTGCATTCCTCGCTCCCTCACATTGACGAATTGACAATGACATTGAGTCGCTATGAGATACTGTGGGTTCTATGACTTCTCCTTCTAAATCGAGTAACGTTTCTATGGAAACTACAGGATTTTCATTTGGGAAGCAAGTATCTCCTTTCCGATGCACTATTCCTTCTGTACTGCATCCCTCGCTCCCTTACATTGAGGAATTAACCCAAATTTAGTCGCTATGGAATACTATGGGTTCTTTGGCTTCTTCTTCTAAATCGAGTAACGATTTTATGCAAACGACAGGATTTTCTTTTGGAAGGCGAGTATCTCCCTTCCGATGCACTATTCCTTCTTTACAGCATCCTTCGCTCCCTCACATTGACGAATTTCCACAGAAATTGCGTCGCTATGAAATACTATGGGTTCTATGTCTTCTCATTCAAAATCGGGTAACGTTTCTATGGAAACTAAAGGATTTTCATTTGGGAAGCAAGTATCTTCTTTCCGATGCACTATTCCTTCCTTACTGCATCCCTCGCTTCCTCACATTTACGAATTAACTTAGAAATTGCGTCGCTATGAAATACTATGCGTTCTATGACGTCTCTTTCAAAATCGAGTAAGTTTCAATGGAAACGACTGGATTTTCTTTTGGGAGGTGAGTATCTCCTTTGCAATGCACTATTCGTTCTTAACTGCATCCCTCGCTCCCTGAGTTTGTCGAATTAAAACTGAAATTGTGTCGCTATGAGATACTATGGGTTATATGATTTCTCCTTCTATATCGAGTAACGTTTCGATGGAAAAGACAGGATTTTCTTTTGGGAGGGGAGTATCGCCCTTCCGATGCAATATTCCTTCTTTACAGCATCCTTCGCTCCCTCACATTGACGAATTTACACAGAAATTGCGTTGCTATGTAATACTATAGGTTCTATGACTTCTCCTTTTAAATCGAGTTGCGTTTTATAGAAACGACAGGATTTTATTATGGGAGGCAAGTATCTCCTTTCCGATCCACTATTCCTCCTTTACTGCATCCCTGGCTCCCTCACACTGACGAATTGACAATGACATTGAGTCGCTATGAGATACTGTGGGTTCTATGACTTCTCCTTCTAAATCGAGTAACGTTTCTATGGAAACTACAGGATTTTCATTTGGGAAGCAAGTATCTCCTTTCCGATGCCCTATTCCTTCTGTACTGCATCCCTCGCTCCCTCACATTGAGGAATTAACCCAAATTTAGTCGCTATGGAATAGTATGGGTTCTTTGGCTTCTTCTTCTAAATCGAGTAACGATTTTATGCAAACGACAGGATTTTCTTTTGGGAGGCGAGTATCTCCCTTCCGATGCACTATTCCTTCTTTACAGCATCCCTCGCTCCCTCACATTGGCGAATTAACACAGAAATTGCGTCGCTATGTAATACTATGGTTTGATTGACTTCTCCATTTAAATCGAGTTGCGTTTTATAGAACCGAAAGGATTTTCTTATGGGAGGCGAGTATGTCCGTTCCGATGCACTATTCCTCCGTTACTGCATCCCTGGCTCCCTCACATTGACAAATTAACACAGAAATTGCGTCGCTATGAAATACTATGGGTTCTATGTCTTCTCATTCAAAATCGAGTAACGTTTCTATGGAAACGACAGGATTTTCTTTTGGGAGGCGAGTATCTCCTTTCCGATGCACTATTCCTTCTTTACTGCATCCCTCGCTCCCTCACATTGACGAATTAACACAGAAATTGCGTCGCTATTAAATACTATGTGTTCCATCACTTCTCCTTCTAGGTCGTGTAACTTTTCTATGGAAACGACAGGATTTTCTCTTGGGATACGAGTATCTCCTTTGCCATGCACTATTCATTCTTTACTGCATCCCTCGCTCGCACACATTGACGAATTAACACTGATACTGCGTCGCTATGAAAAACTATGGTTTCTATGACTTCTCCTTCTAAATCGAGTAACGTTTCTATGGAACCGAATGGATTTTCTTTTGGGAGGCGAATATCTCCTTTCCTGTGCACTATTCCTTCTTTACTGCATTTCTCGCTCCCTCACATTGACGAATTGACACAGAAATTGGGTCGCTATGGAATACTTTGTGTACTATGACTTCTCCTTCTAGGTCGTGTAACGTTGATACGGTTACGACAGAATTTTCTTTTGGGAGGCGAGTATCTCCTTTCCGATGCACTATTCCTTCTTATCTGCATCCCTCGATCCCTCTTTTTGTCGAATTAAAACTGAAATAGCGTCGCTATGATATACTGTGGGTTATATGAATTCTCCTTCTAAATCGAGTAACTTTCCTAAGAAAAAGTCAGGATTTTCTTTTTGGAGGCGAGTATTACCTTTACGATGCACTATTCCTTCTTTACTGCATCCCTCGCTCCCTCACATTGACGAATTAACACAGAAACTGCATCGCTATGAAAAACTATGCGTTCTATGACTTCACCATCTAAATTAAGTAACGTTTCTATGGAAACGACAGGATTTTCTTTTGAGAGGCGAGTTTCTCCTTTCCGATGCACTCTTACTTCTTAACTGCAGCCCTCGTTCCCTCTCATTAACGAATTAACACAGAAATTACGTCGCTATGAAATACTATGGGTTCTATGACTTCTCCTAAATCGAGTAACGTTTCTATGGAAACAACACGATTTTCTTTTGGGAGGCGAACTTTTCCTTTGCGATGCACTATTCCTTCTTATCTGCATCCCTCGATCCCTCTTTTTGTCGAATTAAAACTGAAATAGCGTCGCTATGATATACTGTGGGTTATATGACTTCTCCTTCTAAATCGAGTAACGTTTCTAAGAAAAAGTCAGGATTTTCTTTTTGGAGGCGAGTATTACCTTTACGATGCACTATTCCTTCTTTACTGCATCCCTCGCTCCCTCCCATTGACAAATTAACACAGAAATTGCGTCGCTATGAAATACTATTCGTTCTATGACTTCTCCTTCTAAATTGAATAACGTTTCGATGGAAACGTCAAGATTTTCTTTTGTGAGGCGAGTATCTCCTTTCCGAAGCACTATTCTTTCTTTACTGCATCCCTCGCACCCTCACATTGACGAATTAACACTGAGATTACGTCGCTATGAAATACTATGGGTTATATGGCTTCTCCTTCTAAATCGAGTAACGTTTCTATGGAATCGACGGAATTTTCGTTTGGGAAGAGAGTATCTCCTTTCCGATGCACTATTCCTTCTTTACTGCGTCCCTAGCTCGCTCACATTGACGATTTAACACAGAAATTCCGTCGCTATGAAATACTATGGGTTCTATGACATCTCCTTCTAAATCGATTAACGTTTCTATGGAAACGACACGATTTTCTTTTGGGAGTCGAATATTTCCTTTGCGATGCACTATTCCTTCTTTACTGCATCCCTCGCTCCCTCACTTTGTCGAATTAAATCTGAAATTGCGTCGCTATGATATACTATGGGTTCTATGACTTCTCCTTCGAAATCGAGTAACGTTTCTATGGAACCGACTGGATTTTATTTTGGGATGCGAGTATCTCCTTTCCGGTGCACTATTCCTTCTTTACTGCATCCCTCGCTCCCTCACATTGACAAATTAACACAGAAATTGCGTCGCTATGAAATACTATTCGTTCTATGACTTCTCCTTCTAAGTTGAATAACGTTTCGATGGAAACGTCAAGATTTTCTTTTGTGAGGCGAGTAGCTCCTTTCCGATGCACTATTCCTTCTTTACTGCATCCCTCGCTCCCTCACTTTTACGAATTAAAACTGAAATTGCGTCGCTATGAAATACTATGGGTTATATGCCTTCGCCTTCAATATCGAGTAACGTTTCTATGGAACCGACTGGATTTTCTTTTGGGAGGCGAGTATCTCTTTTCCGATGCAGTATTCCTTCTTTACTGCATCCCTCGCCCCTCACATTGATGATTTAACACAGAAATTGCGTCGCTATGGATTACTATGGGTTCTATGACTTCTTCTAAATCGAGTAACGTTTCTATGGAACCGAATGGATTTTGTTTTGAAAGGCGAGTATCTCCTTTCCGGTGCACTATTCCTTCTTTACTGCATCCCTCGCTCCCTCACATTGACGAATTAACGCAGAAATTGCGTCGCTATGGATTACTATAGGTTCTATGACATCTCCTCCTAAATCGAGTAACGATTCTATGGAACCGACTGGATTTTCTATTGGGAGGCGAGCATCTCCTTTCCGGTGCACTATTCCTTCCTTACTGCATCCCTCGCTCCCTCACATTGACGAATTAACACAGAAACTGCGTCGCTATGAAAAACTATGGGTTCTATGACTTCTCCTTCTAAATCGCTTAACGTTGCTATGGAAACGACAGGATTTTCTTTTGGGACGCCGGTATCTTCTTTGCGATGCACTATTCCTTCTTTACAGCATGCCTCGCTCTCTCACTCAGTCGAATTAAAACTGATATTGCGTCGCTATGAACAACTATGGGTTATATGACTTGTCCTTCTTAATCGAGTAACGTTTCTATGGAAACGACTGGATTAGCTTTTGGGAGGCGATTATCACCTTTCCGATGCACTATTCCTTCTTTACTGCATCCCTCGCTTCCTCACAATGACGAATTACCCCAGAAATTGCGTCGCTATGAAATAGTATGGGTTCTATGATTTCTCCTTCTAAATCGCTTAACGTTTCAATGGAAACGACAGGATTTTCTTTTGGAAGGCGACTATCTCCTTTGCGATGCACTATTCCTTCTTCACTGCATCCCTCACTCCCTCACTTTGTCGCATTAAAACTGAAATTGCGTCGCTATGAAATACTATGGTTTTATGACTTCTCCTTGCAAAACGAGTAACGTTTCTATGCAAACGACAGGATTTTCTTTTATGAGGCGGATATCTCGTTTCCGGTGCACTATTCCTTCTTTACTGAGTCCCTTGCTCCCTCGCATTGACGAATTAACTCTGAAATTCAGTCGCTATGATATTCTGTGGGTTGTATGACTTCTCCTTCTAAATCGAGTAACGTATCTATGGAAACGACAGGATTTTTACTTTTGGGAGGCGAGTATTTCCTTCCCGATGCACTATTCCTTCTTTTCTGCATACCTCGCTCCCTCACATTCACGAATTAACACAGATATTGCGCCGCTATGATATACTATGCGTTCAATGCCTTCTCCTCCTAAATTGGGTAACGTTTCTATGGAAACGACAGGATTTTCTTTTGGGATGGGAGTACCTCCTTTGCGATGCACTATTCCTTCTCTACTGTAGCCCTTGCTCCCTCATTTTGTCGAATGAAAACTGAAATTGCATCGCTATGAAATACTATGGGTTTTAGGACTTCCCCTTCTAAAATCGAGTAACGTTTCTATGGAAACGAGAGGATTTTCTTTTGGAAGGCGAGTATCTCCTTTCCGATGCACTATTCCTTCTTTACAGCATTCCTCGCTCCCTCACATTGTCGAATTAACACAGAAATTTCGTCGCTATGAAATACTATGTGTTCTATGACTTCTCCTTCTAAATCGAGTAACGTTGCTATGGAAGCGACAGGATTTCCTTCTGGGAGGCGAGTATCTCCTTTGTGATGCACTATTCCTTCTTTACTGCATCCCGCGTTCCCTCACTTGGTCGAATTAATACTGAAATTGCGTCGCTATGAAATACAATGGGTTATATGACTTCTCCTTCTAAATCGAGTAACGTTTCTATGGAAATGACAGGATTTTCTTTTGGGGGGCGAGTATCTCCTTTCCGATGCACTATTCCTTCTTTAGTGCATCCCTCGGTCCCTCACATTGACGAATTAACACAGAATTTTAGTCGCTATGAAATACTATGGGTTCTATGACATCTCCTTCTAAATCGAGTAACATTTCAATGGAAACGAAAGGATTTTCTTTTGGGAGGCGAGTATCTCCTTTGCGATGCACAATTCCTTCTTTACTGCATTCCTCGCTCCCTCACTTTGTCAAATTAAAACTGAAATTGCATCGCTATGAAATACTATGGGTCTTACGGCTTCTCCTTCTATATCGAGTTACGTTTCTATGGAAACTACAGGATTACCCTTTGGGAGGCGAGTATCTCCTTTCCGATGCACTATTTCTTTTTTACTGCATCCCTCGCTACCTCACATTGACGAATTAACACAGAAACTGCGTCGCTGTGAAATACTATGTGTTCTATGACTTCTCCTTCTAAATCGATTAACGTTGCTATGGAAACGACAGGATTTTCTTTTGGGACGCGGGTATGTCCTTTGCGATGCACTATTCCTTCCCTACTGCAGCCCTCGCTCCCTCACTTTGTCGAATGAAAACTGAAATTGCATCGCTATGAAATACTATGGGTCTTACGGCTTCTCCTTCTAAATCGAGTAACGTTTCCATGGAAACTACAGGATTTTCTTTTGGGAGGCGAGTATCTTCCTTCCGATGCACTATTCCTTCTTTACTGCATACCTCGCTAGCTCACATTGACGAATTATCACAGAATTTGCGTCGCTAAGAAATACTAAGTTTCAATGACTTCTCCTTCTAAATCGAGTAACGATGCTATGGATACGACAGGATTTGCTTTAGGGAGGCGAATATCTCCCTTTCGATGCACTATTCCTTCTTTACTGTATCCCTCGCTCCCTCACATTCACGAATTAACACAAGAATTGCGTCCTAAGGAGTACTATGGGTTCTATGACTTCTCCTTCTAAATCTAGTAACGTTTCTATGGAAACGTTTGATTTTCTTTTGGAGGCGAGTATCTCCTTTCTGATCCACTATTCCTACTTTTTGGCATCCCTCGTTCCCTCACATTGACGAATTAACACAGAAATTGCGTCGCTATGAAAGACTATGCGTTCTATGGCTTCTCCATCTACATCGAGTAACGTTTCAATGGAAACGACAGGATTTTCTTTTGGGAGGTGAGTATCTCCCTTACGATGCACTATTCCTTCTCTACTGCATCCCTCGCTCCATCACATTGACAAATTAACACTGAAATTGTGTCGCTATGAACTACTGTGGTTTGTATGACTTCTCCTTCTACATCGAGTAACGTTTCTATGGAAAGGAGAGGATTTTCCTTTGGAAGGCGAGTATCTTCTTTCCGATGCACTATTCCTACTTTACTGCATCCCTCGCTCCCTCACATTGTCGAATTAACACAGAAATTTCGTCGCTATGAAATACTATGGGTTCTATGACTTCTCTTTCTATATCGAGTAACGTTGCTGTGGAAGCGACAGGATTACCTTTTGGGAGGCGAGTATCTCCTTTGTGATGCACTATTCCATCTTTACTGCATCCCGCGCTCCCTCACTTGGTCGAATTAATACTGAAATTGCGTCGCTGTGAAATACTATGGGTTATATGACTT
This sequence comes from Schistocerca serialis cubense, assembly GCF_023864345.2. Taxonomy (NCBI): domain Eukaryota; kingdom Metazoa; phylum Arthropoda; class Insecta; order Orthoptera; family Acrididae; genus Schistocerca; species Schistocerca serialis. Next base: position 1,062,466,001 of record NC_064640.1, on the reverse strand, counting down.
CTCCTTCTAAATCGAGTAACGTTTCTATGGATATGACTGGATTTTCTTTTGTGGGGGAGTATCTCCTTTCCGATGCACTATTCCTTCTTTACTGCATCCCTCGCTCCCTCACATTGACGAATTAACACAGAATTTGAGTCGCTATGAAATACTATGTGTTCTATGACTTCTTCTTCTAGATAGAGTAACGTTTCTATGGAAACGACTGCATTTTCTTTTGGGAGGAGAGTATCTCCTTTGCGATGCACTATTCCTACTTTACTGTATCCCTCGTTCCCTCTCTTTGTCGAATTAAAACTACAATTGCGTCGCAATGAAATACTGTGGGTTATATGACTTCTCCTTCAAAATCGAGTAACGTTTCTATGGAACGACAGGATTTTATATTCGGAGGCGTGTATCTCCTTTCCGATGCACTATTCCTTCTTTACTGCATCACTCCCTCCCTCACACTGACGAATTAACACTGAAATTGTGTCGCTATGAATTACTATATTTTCTGTGACTTCTCCTTCTAAATCGAGTAACGTTTCTATGGATACGACAGGATTTTCTTTTGGGAGGCGACTATCTCCTTTGCGATGCGCTTTTCCTTCTTTACTGCATCCCTCGCTCCGTCACTTCGTCGAATTAAAACCGAAATTGCGTCGTTATGAAATACTATGGGTTTTACTTCTTCGCCTTCTAAATCGAGTAACGTTTCTATGGATACGACAGGATTTTCTTTTGGGAGGCGAGTATCTCCCTTCCGATGCACTATTCCTTCTTTACTGCATCCCACGATCCCTCACATTTACGAATTAACACAGAAATTGCGTCGCTGTGAAATACTATGGGCTCTATGACTTCTCCTTCTAAATCAAGTTGCGTTTCATGGAAACGACAGGATTTTCTTTTGGGAGGCGAGTATCTCCTTTCCGATGCACTATTCCTTCTTTACTGCATCCCTCGCTCCCTCACATTGACGAATTAACACATAAATTGAGTCGCTATCGAATACTATGGGTTCTATGACTTCTCCTTCTAAATCGAGTAACGTTTCTGTGGATACGACAGGTTTTTCTATTGAGAGGCGAATATCTCCTTTCCAATGCAGTATTCCTTCTTTACTGCATCTTTCGCTCCCCCACGTGGTCGAATTAAAACTGAAATTGCATTGCTATGAAATGCGATGGGTTATATGACTTCTCCTTCTAAATCGAGTAACGTATCTATGGAGACGACAGGATTTGCTTTTGGGTGGCTAGTATCACCCTTCCGATGCACTATTCCTTCTTTACTACATCCCTCGCTCCCTCACAATGACGAATTGACACAGAAATTGCGTCGCTATGAAATAGTTTGGGTTCTATGACTTCTCCTTCAAAATCGAGTGTCGTTTCTATGGAGACGACAGGATTTTCTTTTGGGAGGCAACTATCTCCTATCCGATGCAGTATTCCTTCTTTACTGCATCCCCAGTTCCCTCACATTGACGATTTAACACAGAAATTGCGTCGCTATGAAATTCAATGGGTTCTATGACTTCTCCTTCTAAATCGAGTAACTTTCCTATGGAAACGAAATGTTTTTCTTTTGGGAGGACAGTATCGCCTTTACGAAGCACTATTCCTTCTTTTCTGCATCTCTCGCTCCCACACTTTGTCGAATTAAAACTGAAATTTCGTCGCTATGAAATACTGTGGGTTCTATGACTTCTCCTTCTAAATCGAGTAACGTTTCAAAGGAAACTACAGGATTTTCTTTTGGGAGGCGAGTATCTCCTTTGCGATGCATTATTCCTTCTTTACTGCATCCCTCGCTCCATCACATTGACAAATTATCACTGAAATTGTGTCGCTATGAACTACTGTGGGTTGTATGACTTCTCCTTCTACATTGAGTAACGTTTCTATGGAAACGAGAGGATTTTCTTTTGGTAGGCGAGTATCTCCTTTCCGATGCACTATTCCTTCTTTGCTGCATCCCTCGCTCCCTCACATTGTCGAATTAACACAGAAATTTCGTCGCTATGAAATACTGTGGGTTCTATGACTTCTCCTTCTAAATCGAGTAACGTTGCTATGGAAGCTACGGGATTTCCTTTTGGGAGGCGAGTATCTCCTTTGTGATGCACTATTCCTTCTTTACTGCAGCCCGCACTCTCTCACTTGGTCGAATTAACACTGAAATTGCGTCGCAATGAAATTTTATGTGTTTTATGACATCGCCTTCTAAATCGAGTAACGTTTCTATGGAAACGACAGGATTTCCTTTTATGAAGCGGGTACCTCCTTTCCGATGCATTATTCCTTCTTTTCTGGATCCCTCGCTCCCTAAAATTGACGACCTAACACTGAAATTGAGTCGCTATGAAATACTGTGGGTTCTATGACTATTCCTAAATCGAGTACGTTTCTATGGAAACGACAGGATTTTCTTTTGGGAGGCGAGTATCTTCATTCCGATGCACTATTCCTTCTTTACTGCATCCCACGCTCCCTCACATTTACGAATTAACACAGTAATTGCGTCGCTGTGAAATACTAAAGGCTCTATGACTTCTCCTTCTAAATCGTGTTGCGTTTCACAGAAACGACAGGATTTTCTTATGGGAGCGAGTATCTCCCTTGCGATGCACTATTCCTTCTTTACTGCATCCCGCGCTCCCTCACACTGACGAATTAACTCAGATATTTCGTCGCTATTAAATACTATGGGTTCTATGACTTCTCCTTCTAAATCGAGTAACGTTGCTATGGAAACGACAGCATCTTCTTTTGGGAGGCGAGTATCCCCTTTGCGATGCACTATTCTTCTTTACTGCTTCCCTCGCTCCTTCACTTGTTCGAATTGATTCCGAAATTGCGTCGCTATGAAATACTGTGGGTTCTATGACTACTCCTTCTAAATCGAGTACGTTTCAATGGAAATGACAGGATTTTCTTTTGGGAGGCGAGTATCTCCTTTCCGATGCACTATTCCTTCTTTACTGCATCCCTCGCTCCCTCACATTGACGAAATAACACAGATATTGCGTCGCTATGAAATACTTTGGGCTCCATGACTTCTCCTTCTAAATCGAGTAACATTTCTATGGAAACGACAGGATTTTCTTTTGGGATACGAGTATCTCCTTTCCAATGCACTATTAGTTCTCTACTGTATTCCTCGCACCCTCACTTTGTCGAATTTAAACTGAAATTATGACTTCTCCTTCTGGATCGAGTAACGTTTCTATGGAAACGACAGGATTTTCTTTTGAGATGCGAGTATTTCCTTTCCGATGCACTATTCCTTCTTTACTTCATCCCTCGATCCCTCACATTGACCAATTAACACAGAAATTGCGTCGCTATGGAATACTATGGGTTCTATGACTTCTCCTTCTTAATCGAGTAACGTTTCTATGGAAACGACAGGATTTTCTTTTGAGATACGAGTATTTCCTTTCCGATGCACTATTCCTTCTTTACTTCATCTCTCGTTCCCTCACATTGACGTATTAACACAGAAATTGCGTCGCTTTGAAATACTACTCGTTCTATGACTTCTCCTTGTAAATCGAGTAACGTTTCTCTGGAAACGACAGGATTTTCCTTTGGGAGGCGAGTATCTCCTTTACGATGCACTATTCCTTCTTTACAGCATCCCTCGCTCCCTCACTTTTTCGAATTAAAACTGAGATTGCGACGCTATGAAATTCTGTGGGTTCTATGACTTCTCCTTCTAAATCGAGTAACGTTTCTATGGAAGCGACAGGATTTTTACTTTTGGGAGGCCAGTATCTCTTTTCCGATGCACTATTCCTTCTTTTCTGCATCCCTCGCTCCCTCACATTGACGAATTAACACAGAAATTGCGCCGCTATGTAATACTATGCGTTCTATGGCTTCTCCTTCTAAATCGAGTAATGTTTCTATGGAAACGACAGGATTATCTTTTGGGAGGCGAGTATGTCCTATGCGATGCACTATTGCTTCTTTACTGCATCCCACGCTCCCTCACTTTGTCGAATTAAAACTGAAATTGCATCGCTATGAAATACTACGGGTTTTGTGTCTTCTCCTTCTAAATCGAGTAACGTTTCTATGGAAACGACAGGATTTTCATTTCGGAGGCGAGTATCTCCTTTCCGATGTAATATTCCTTCTTTACTGCATCCCTCGTTCCCTCACATTGACGAATTAACACAGAAATTGAGTCGCTATGGAATACTATGGGTTCTTTGGCTTCTTCTTCTAAATCGAGTAACGATTTTATGCAAACGGCTGGATTTTCTTTTGGGAGGAGAGTATCTCCTTTGCGATGCACTATTCCTTGTTTACTCCATCCCTCGCTCCCTAACATTGTCGATTTAACACTGAAATTGAGTCGCTATGAAATACTGTGTGTTCAATGACTTCTCATTCTAAATCGAGTACGTTTTTATATAAACGACAGGATTTTCTTTTGGGAGGCGAGTATCTCCTTTGCGATGCACTATTCGTTCTTAACTGCATCCCTCGCTCCCTCACTTTGTTGAATTAAAACTGAATTTGCGTCGCTATTAAATACTATGGGTTCTATGTCTTCTCATTCAAAATCGAGTAACGTTTCTATGGAAACGACAGGATTTTCTTTTGGGAGGGGAGTATCTCCTTTCCGATGCACTATTCCTTCCTTACTGCATCCCTGGCTCCCTCAGATTGACGAATTAACAAAGAAATTGCGTCGCTATGAAATACTATGGGTTCTATGTCTTCTCATTCAAATTCGAGTAACGTTTCTGTGGAAACGACAGGAATTTCTTTTGGGTTGCGAGTATCCTCTTTCCGATGCACTATTTCTTCTTTACTGCATCCCTCGCTCCCTAACATTGACGATTTTACACAGAAATTGTGTTGCTATGTAATACTATGGGTTGTATGACTTCTCCATTTAAATCGAGTTGCGTTTTATAGAAACGACAGGATTTTATTATGGGAGGCGAGTATATCCGTTCCGATGCACTATTCCTCCTTTACTGCATCCCTGGCTTCCTCACATTGACAAATTAACACAGAAATTCCGTCGCTATGAAATACTATGGGTTCTATGTCTTCTCATTCAAAATCGAGTAACGTTTCTATGGAAACGACAGGATTTTCTTTTGGGAGGCGAGTATCTCCTATCCGATGCACTATTCCTTCTTTACTGCATCCCTCGCTCCCTCACATTCACGAATTAACACAGAAATTGCGTCGCTATTAAATACTATGTGTTCTATGACTTCTCCTTCTAATTCGTGTAACGTTTCTATGGAAACGACAGGATTTTCTCTTGGGATACGAGTATTTCCTTTGCCATGCACTATTCCTTCGTTTCTGCATCCTTCGCTCGCACACATTGACGAATTAACACCGATACGGCGTCGCTATGAAAAATTATGTTTTCTATAACTTCTCCTTCTAAATCAAGTAACGTTTCTATGGAACCGAATGGATTTTCTTTTGGGAGGCGAATATCTCCTATCCTGTGCACTATTCCTTCTTTACTGCATCTCTCGCTAACTCACATTGACGAATTGACACAGAAATTGGGTCGCTATGGAATACTTTGGGTACTATGACTTCTCCTTGTAAATCGAGTAACGTTGCTACGGAAACGACAGAATTTTTTTTTGGGAGGCGTGTATTTCCTTTGCGATGCACTATTCCTTCTTTACTGCATCCCTCGCTTATTTTTTTTGTCGATTAAAAACTGAAAGAGCATCGCTATGATATACTGTGAGTTATATGACTTCTCCTTCTAAATCGAGTAACGTTTCTATGGAAACGACAGGATTTTCTTTTGGGAGGCGAGTATCACCCTTTCCGATGCACTATTCCTTCTTATCTGCATCCCTCGCTCCGTCTTTTTATCGAATTAAAACTGAAATAGCGTCGCTATGATATACTGTGGGTTATATGACTTCTCCTTCTAAATCGAGTAACGTTTCTAAGAAAAAGTCATGATTTTCTTTTTGGAGGCGAGTATTACCTTTCCGATGTACTATTCCTTCTTATCTGCATCCCTCGCTCCCTCACAATGACGAATTAACACAGAAATTGCGTCGCTATGAAATTGAATGGGTTCTATGTCTTCTCCTTCTAAATCGAGTTACGTTTCTATGGAAGCGTTAGGATTTTCTTTTGGGAGGCGCATTTTTCCTTTCCGATGCACTATTCCTTCTTTACTCCATCCCTCGCTCCCTCACATTTACGAATTAACACAGAAACTGCGTCGCTATGAAAAACTATGGGTTCTATGACTTCACCTTCTAAATTAAGTGACAATTCTATGGAAACGACAAGATTTTCTTTTGAGAGGCGAGTTTCTCCTTTCCGATGCACTCTTACTTCTTCACTGCATCCCTCGTTCCCTCACATTGACGAATTAACACAGAAATTACGTCGCTATGAAATACTATGGATTCTATGACTTCTCCTTCTAAATCGAGTAACGTTTCTATGGAAACGACACGATTTTCTATTGGGAGGCGAACATCTCTTTTGCGATGCACTATTCCTTCTTTACTGCATTCCTCGCTCCCTCACTTTGTCGAATTAAATCTCAAATTGCGTCGCTATGATATACTATGGGTTCTATGACTTCTCCTTCTAAATCGAGTAACGTTTCTATGGAACCGACTGGATTTTCTTTTGGGAGGCGAGTATCTCTTTTACGATGCACTATTCCTTCTTTACTGCATCCCTCGCTCCCTCACTTTGTCGAATTAAATCTGAAATTGCATCGCTATGAAATACTATGGGTTTTGTGTCTTCTCCTTCTAAATCTAGTAACGTTTCTATGGAAACGATAGAATTTTCTTTTGGGAGGCGAGTATCTCCTTTCCGATGCACTATTCCTTCTTTTCTGCATCCCTTGCTCCCTCACATTGACGAATTAACTCAGAAATCGCGTCGCTATGGAATACTATGGGATGTATGGCTTCTCCTTCTAAATCGAGTAACGTTTCTATGGAAACGACAGGATTTTCTTTTGGGAGGCGCGTATATCCTTACCGATGAACTATTCCTTCTTTACTGCATTCCTCGCTCCCTCACATTGACGAATTGACAATGACATTGAGTCGCTATAAAATACTGTGTGTTCTATGACTTCTCCTTCTAAATCGAGTAACGTTTCAATGGAAACAACAGGATTTTCATTTGGGAGGCGAGTATCTCCTTTCCGATGCACTATTACATCTTTACTGCATCCCTCGCTCCCTCACTTTTTCGAATTAAATCTGAAATTGCATCGCTATGAAATACTATGGGTTTTGTGTCTTCTCCTTCTAAACCTAGTAACGTTTCTATGGAAACTTTACAGCATCCCTCGCTCCCTCACATTGGCGAATTTACACAGAAATTGCGTCGCTATGTAATACTATGGTTTGATTGACTTCTCCATTTAAAACGAGTTGCGTTTTATAGAAACGAAAGGATTTTCTTATGGGAGGCGAGTATGTCCGTTCCGATGCACTATTCCTCCTTTACTGCATCCCTGGCTCCCTCACATTGACAAATTAACACAGAAATTGCGTCGCTATGAAATACTATGAGTTCTATGTCTTCTCATTCAAAATCGAGTAACGTTTCTATGGAAACGACAGGATTTTCTTTTGGGAGGCGAGTATCTCCTTTCCGATGCACTATTCCTTCTTTACTGCATCCCTCGTTCCCTCACATTGACGAATTAACACAGAAATTACGTCGCTATGAAATACTATGGGTTCTATGACTTCTCCTAAATCGAGTAACGTTTCTATGGAAACAACACGATTTTCTTTTGGGAGGCGAACATCTCCTTTGCGATGCACTATTCCTTCTTATCTGCATCCCTCGATCCCTCTTTTTGTCGAATTAAAACTGAAATAGCGTCGCTATGATATACTGTGGGTTATATGACTTCTCCTTCTAAATCGAGTAACGTTTCTAATAAAAAGTCAGGATTTTCTTTTTGGAGGCGAGTATTACCTTTACGATGCACTATTCCTTCTTTACTGCATCCCTCGCTCCCTCACACAGACAAATTAACACAGAAATTACGTCGCTATGAAATACTATTCGTTCTATGACTTCTCCTTCTAAATTGAATAACGTTTCGATGGAAACGTCAAGATTTTCTTTTGTGAGGCGAGTATCTCCTTTCCGAAGCACTATTCTTTCATTACTGCATCCCTCGCACACTCACATTGACGAATTAACACTGAGATTACGTCGCTATGAAATACTATGGGTTATATGGCTTCTCCTTCTAAATCGAGTAACGTTTCTATGGAAACGACAGAATTTTCGTTTGGGAAGAGAGTATCTCCTTTCCGATGCACTATTCCTTCATTACTGCGTCCCTAGCTCCCTCACCTTGACGATTTAACACAGAAATTCCGTCGCTATGAAATACTATGGGTTCTATGACATCTCCTTCTAAATCGAGAAACGTTTCTATGGAACCGACTGGATTTTCTTTTGGGAGGCGAGTATCTCCTTTCCGGTGCACTATTCCTTCTTTACTACATCCCTCGCTCCCTCACATTGACAAATTAACACAGAAATTGCGTCGCTATGAAATACTATTCGTTCTATGTCTTCTCCTTCTAAATTGAATAACGTTTCGATGGAAATGTCAAGATTATCTTTTGTGAGGCGAGTATCTCCTTTCCGAAGCACTATTCTTTCTTTACTGCATCCCTCGCACCCTCATTTTACGAATTAACACTGAGATTGCGTCGCTATGAAATACTATGGGTTATATTACTTCTCCTTCAAAATCGAGTAACGTTCCTGTGGAAACGACAGAATTTTCGTTTGGGAAACGAGTATCTCCTTTCCAATGTACTTTTCCTTCATTACTGCGTCCCTAGCTCCCTCACATTGACGATTTGACACAGATATTGCGTCGCTATGAAATACTATGAGTTCTATGACTTCTCCTACTAAATCGAGTTACGTTTCTATGGAAACGAGAGGATTTTCTTTTGGGAGGCAAGTATCTCCATTCCGATACACTACTCCTTCTTTTCTGCATCCCTGGCACCCTCACTTTTACGAATTAAAACTGAAATTGCTTCGCTATGGAATACTTTGGGATCTATAACTTCTCCTTCTCAATCGAGTATCACAGCAACGACAGGATTTTCTTTTGGGTGGCGAATAGCTCCTTTCCGATGCACTATTCCTTATTTACTGCATCCCTCGCTCCCTCACTTTTACGAATTAAAACTGAAATTGCGTCGCTATGAAATACTATGGGTTATATGCCTTCGCCTTCAATATCGAGTAACGTTTCTATGGAACCGACTGGATTTTCTTTTGGGAGGCGAGTATCTCTTTTCCGATGCAGTATTCCTTCTTTACTGCATCCCTCGCCCCTCACATTGATGATTTAACACAGAAATTGCGTCGCTATGGATTACTATAGGTTCTATGACTTCTCCTTCTAAATGGAGTAACGTTTCTATGGAACCGAATGGATTTTCTTTTGGGAGGCGAGTATCTCCTTTCCGGTGCACTATTCCTTCTTTACTGCATCCCTCGCTCCCTCACATTGACGAATTAACGCAGAAATTGCGTCGCTATGGATTACTATAGGTCCTATGACATCTCCTCCTAAATCGAGTAACGATTCTATGGAACCGACTGGATTTTCTATTGGGAGACGAGCATCTCCTTTCCGGTGCACTATTCCTTCTTTACTGCAACCCTCGCTCCCTCACATTGACGAATTAACACAGAAACTGCGTCGTTATGAAAAACTATGGGTTCTATGACTTCTCCTTCAAAATCGAGTAACGTTTCTATGGAAACGACAGGATTTTTTTTCGGAGGCGTATATCGCCTTTGTGATGCACTATTCCTTCTTTACTGCATCCCTCGCCCCTCACATTGATGATTTAACACAGAAATTGCGTCGCTATGGATTACTATAGGTTCTATGACTTCTCCTTCTAAATCGAGTAACGTTTCTATGGAACCGAATGGATTTTCTTTTGGGAGGCGAGTATCTTCTTTCCGGTGCACTATTCCTCCTTTACTGCATCCCTGGCTCCCTCACATTGACGAATTAACACAGAAATTGCGTCGCTTCGAAATACTGTGAATTCATGAATTCTCCTTCTAAATCGAATAACGTTTCTATGGAAACGACAGGATTTTCTTTTGGGATACGAGTATCTCCTTTGCCATGCACTATTCTTTCTTTACTGCATCCCTCGCTCCCTCACATTGACGAATTAACACAGAAATTGCGTCGCTATGAAATACTATGGGTTCTGTGACTTCTCCTTCTAAATCGAGTGACATTTCTATGGAAACGTCAGGATTTTCTTTTGGGAGGCGAGTATCTCCTTTCCGATGCACTATTCAATCTTTACTTCATCCCTGGCTCCCTCAAATTGACGAATTAACACTGAAATTGCGTCGCTTCGAAATACTATGGGTTCTATGAGTTCTCCTTCTATATCGAGTAACGTTTCTACGGAACCGAATGGATTTTCTTTTGGGAGGCGAGTATCTCCTTTCCGATGCACTATTCCTCCTTTACTGCATCCTTCGCCCTCTCACATTGACGAATTGACACTGAAATTGAGTGGCTATGATATACTGTATGTTCTATGGCTTCTCCATCTATATCGAGTAACGTTTTCATGGAAACTACAGGATTTTCTTTTGGGAGGCAAGTATCTCCTTTCCGATGCACTATTCCTTCTTTAAAGCATCCCTCGCTCCTTTACATTGACGAATTAACACAGAAATTGAGTCTCTATGGAATACTATGGGTTCTTTGGCTTCTTCTTCTAAATCGAGTAACGATTTTATGCAAACGACAGAATTTTCTTTTGGGAAGCGAGTATCTCCCTTCCGATGCAATATTCCTTCTTTACTGCATCCCTCGCTCCCTCACTTTGTCGAATTAAAACTGAAATTGCGTCGTTATGAAATACTATGGGTTTTATGAATTCTCCTTCTAAATCGAGTAACGTTTCTATGGAAACGAAAGGATTCTCTTTTATGAGGCGAGTATCTCCTTTCCGATGCACTATTCCTTCTTTACTGCATCCCTCGCTTCCTAACATTGACGAAGTAACACTGAAATTTAGTCGCTATGAAATACTGTGTGTTCTATGACTTCTCCTTATAATCGAGTACGTTTTTATATAAACGACAGGATTGTCTTTTGGAAGGCGAGTATTTCCTTTCCGATGCACTATTCCTTCTTTACTTCATCCCTCGCTCCCTCACATTGACGAATTAACACTGAAATTGTGTCGCTATGAACTACTGTGGTTCCTATGACTTCCCCTTCTAAATCGAGTAACGTTTCTATGGAAACGAAAGGATTTTCTTTTGGGAGGCGAGTATTTCCTTTGCGATGCACTGTTCCTTCTTTACTGCATCCCTCGCTCCCTCACTTTGTCGAATTAAAACTGAAATTGCGTCCTTATGAAATACTATGAGTTTTATGAATTCTCCTTCTAAATCGAGTAACGTTTCTATGGAAACGACAGGATTTTCTTTTTGGAGGCGAGTATCTCCTCTCCGATGCACTGTTCCTTCTTTACTGCATCCCTCGGTCCCTCACATTGACGAATTGACACAGAAATTGGGTCGCTATGGAATACTTTGGGTACTATGACTTTTCCTTCTAAATCGAGCAACGTTGCTACGGAAACGCAAGAATTTTCTTTTGGGAAGCGTGTATTTCCTTTGCGATGCACTATTCCTTCTTTACTGCATCCCTTGCTCATTCTTTTTGTCGAATTAAATCTGAAATTGCGGCGCTATGATATACAGTGGGTTATATTACTTCTCCTTCTAAACCGAGTAACGTTTCTAAGAAAAAGTCAGGATTTTCTTTTTGGAGGCGAGTATTACTTTTCCGATGCACTATTCCTTTTTATCTGCATCCCTCGCTCCCTCACATTGACGAATTAACACAGAAATTACGTCGCTATGAAATACTATGGGTTCTATGTCTTCTCCTTCTAAATCGAGTAACGTTTCTATGGAAACGACTCGATTTTCTTTTGGGAGGCGAATATCACCTTTGCGATGCACTATTCCTTCCTTACTGCATCCCTCGCTCCCTCACTTTGTCGAATTAAATCTGAAATTGCGGCGCTATGATATACTATGGGTTCTATGACTTCTCCATCCAAATCGAGTAACGTTTCTATGGAACCGATTGGATTTTCTTCTGGGAGGCGAGTATCTCGTTTCCGCTGCACTATTCCTTCTTTACTGCATCCCTCGCTCCCTCACATTGACAATTTAACACAGAAATTGCGTCGCTAAAAATACTATTCGTTCTATGACTTCTCCTTCTAAATTGAATAACGTTTCGATGGGAATGTCAAGATTTTCTTTTGTGAGGCGAGTATCTCCTTTCCGAAGCACTATTCTTTCTTTACTGCATCCCTCGTGCCCTCGCATTGACGAATTAACACAGAAATTGCGTCGCTATGAAATACTATGTGTTCTATGACTTCTCCTTCCAAATCGAGTAAGATTTATATGGAAATGACAGGATTATCTTTTGAGTTGCGAGTATCTCCTTTCCCATGCGCTATTCCTACTTTATTTCATCCCTCGCTCCCTCACATGACGAATTAACACAGAAATTGCGTCGCTATGAAATACTATTCGTTCTATGAGTTCTCCTTCTAAATGGAGTAACGTTTCGATTTAAACGTCAAGATTTTCTCTTGTGAGGCGAGTATTTCCTTTCCGATGTACTATTCGTTCTTTACAGCATCCCTCCCTTCCTCACATTGACGAATTAACACTAAAATTGCGTCGCTATGAAATACTATGGGTTCTATGACTTCTCCTTCTAAATCGAGTAACTTTTCTATGGAATCAACAGGATTTTCCTTTGGGAGGCGAGTATCTCCTTTGCGATGCACTATTCCTTCTTTACTGCATCACTCGCTCCCTCACTTTGTCGAATTAAAACTGAAATTGCGTCGTTATGAAATACTATGGGTTTTATTAATTCTTCTTCTAAATCGAGTAACGTTTCTATGGAAACGAGAGGATTCTCTTTTATGAGGCGAGTATCTCCTTTCCGAACCACTATTCCTTCTTTACTGCATCCCTCACTCCCTAACATTGACGAATTAACACTGAAATTGAGTCGCTATGAAATACTGAGTGTTCTCTGACTTCTCCTTCTAAATCGAGTACGTTTTTATATAAACGACAGGATTGTCTTTTGGGAGCGAGTATTTCCTTTCCGATGCACTATTCCTTCTTTACTGCATCCCTCGCTCCCTCACATTGACGAATTAACACTGAAATTGAGTCGCTATGAACTACTGTGGTTCCTATGACTTCTCCTTCTAAATCGAGTAACGTTTCTATGGAAACGAAAGGATTTTCGTTTTGGAGGCGAGTATCTCCTTTGCGATGCACTATACCTTCTTAACTGCATCCCTCGCTCCCTCACTTTGTCGAATTAAAACTGAAATAGCGTCGCCATGAAATACTATGTGTAATGTGACTTCTCCTTCTATATCGAGTAACGTTTCGATGGAAATGACAGGATTTTCTTTAGGGAGGTGAGTATCTCCCTTCCGATGCACTATTCCTTCTTTACAGCATCCCTCGCTCCCTCACATTGACGAATTTACATAGAAATTGCGTTGCTATGTAATACTATGGGTTGTATGACTTCTCCTTTTAAATCGAGTTGCGTTTTATAGAAACGAAAGGATTTTCTTATGGGAGGCGATTATATCCGTTCCGATGCACTATTCCTCCTTTACTGCATCCCTGGCTCCCTAACATTGACAAATTAACACAGAAATTGCGTCGCTATGAACTACTATGGGTTCTATGTCTTCTCATTCAAAATCGAGTAACGTTTCTATGGCAACGACAGTATTTTCTTTTGGGAGGCGAGTATCTCCTTTCCGATGCACTATTCCTTCTTTACTGCATCCCTCGCTCCCTCACATTGACGAATTAACACAGAAATTGCGTCGCTATTAAATACTATGTGTTCTATGACTTCTCCTTCTAATTCGTGTAACGTTTCTATGGATACGACAGGATTTTCTTTTCGGATTCGAGTATCTCCTTTGCCATGCACTATTCCTTCTTTACTGCATCCCTTGCTCACACATTGACGAATTAACACTGATACTGCGTCGCTATGAAAAACTATGGTTTCTATGACTTCTCCTTCTAAATCGAGTAACGTTTCTATGTAACCGATATGATTTTCTTTTGGGAGGCGAATATCTCCTTTCCTGTGCACTATTCCTTCTTTACTGCATCTCTCGCACCCTCACATTGACGAATTGACACAGAAATTACGTCGCTATGGAATACTTTGGGTACTATGACTTTTCCTTCGAAATCGAGTAACGTTGCTATGGAAACAACAGTATTTTCTTTTGGGAGGCGTGTATTTCCTTTGCGATGCACTATTCCTTCTTTACTGCATTCCTCGTTCCCTCTTTTTGTCGAATTAAAACTGAAATAGCGCGCTATGATATACTGTGGGTTATGTGACTTCTCCTTCTAAATCAAGTAACGTTTCTATGGAAACGACAGGATTTTCTTTTTGGAGGCGAGTATCTCCTTTCCGATGCACTATTCCTTCTTTACTGCATCCCTCGCTCCCTCAAATTGACGAATTAACACAGAAATTGCGTCGCTATGAAATACTATGGGTTCTATGACTCCTCGTTCTAAATCGAGTAACGTTTCTATGGAAACGACAGGATTTTTTTTTGGGATACAAGTGTCTCTTTTCCGATGCACTATTCCTTCTTTACTGCATCCCTCGCTATCTCACGTTCACGAATTAACACAGGAATTGCATCGCTATGAAATACTATGGGTTCTATGACTTCTCCTTCTTAATCGAGTAACGTTTCTATGGAAATAACAGGATTTTCTTTTGAGAGGCGAGTATCTCCTTTCCGATGCTTTATTCCTTCTTTACCTCATCCCTCGCTCCGTCACATTGACGAATTAACTCAGAAACTGCGTCGCTATGAAAAACTATGCGTTCTATGACTTCACCTTCTAAATTAAGTAACGTTTCTATGGAAACGCGAAGATTGTCTTTTGTGTGGCGAGTATCTCCTTTCCGAAGCACTATTCTTTCTTTACTGCATCCCTCGCACCCTCACATTGACGAATTAACACTGAGATTGCGTCGCTATGAAATACTATGGGTTAGATGACTTCTCCTTCAAAATCGAGTAACGTTTCTATGGAAACGACAGAATTTTCGTTTGGAAAGCGAGTATCTCCTTTCCGATGCACTATTCCTTCATTACTGCGTCCCTAGCTCCCTCACGTTGACGATTTAACACAGAAATTGCGTCGCTATGAAATACTATGGGTTCTATGACTTCTCCTATTAAATGGAGTTACGTATCTATGGAAACGAAAGGATTTTCTTTTGGGAGGCAAGTATCTCCATTCCGATACACTACTCCTTCTTTTCTGCATCCCTGGCTCCCTCACATTGACGAAAATAACACAGAAATTGCGTCGCTATGAAATACTATAGGTTCTCTGACATCTCCTTCTAAATCGAGTAACATTTGTATGGAAGCGAAAGGATTTTCTTTTGGGATGCGAGTATCTCCGTTCCGATGCACTATTCCTTCTTTACTGCATCCCTCGCTCCCTCACATTGTCGAATTAACACAGATATTGCGTCGCTATGGATTACTTTGGGGTCTACAACTTCTCCTTCCCAATCGAGCATCACAGAAACGACAGGATTTTCTTTTGGGTGGCGAGTATCTCCTTTCTGATGCACTATTCCTTCTTTACTGCATCCCTCGCTCCCTCACTGTTACGAATTAAAACTGAAATTGCGTTGCTATGAAATACTATGGGTTATAATACTTCGCCATCTATATCGAGTAACATTTCTATGGAACCGACTGGATTTTCTTTTGGGAGGCGAGTATCTCCTTTCCGGTGCACTATTCCTTCTTTACTGCATCCCTCGTTCCCTCACATTGACGAATAAACACAGAAATTGCGTCTCTATGGATTACTATTGGTTCTATGACATCTCCTTCTATATCGAGTAACGATTCTATGGAACCGACTGGATTTTCTATTCGGATGCGAGCATCTCCTTTTCGGTGCACTATTCCTTCTTTACTGCATCCCTCGCTGCCTCACATTGACGAATTAAGACAGAAACTGCGTCACCTTGAAAAACTATGGGTTCTACGACTTCTCCTTCAAAATCGAGTAACGTTTCTATGGAAACGACAGAATTTTCGTTTGGAAAGCGAGTATCTCCTTTCCGATGCACTATTCCTTCTTTACTGCATCCCTCGCTCCCTCACATTGACGAATTAACACAGAAATTGCGTCGCAATGAAATACTATGGGTTCTATGACATCTCCTTCAAAATCGAGTAACATTTGTATGGAAGCGAAAGGATTTTCTTTTGGGATGCGAGTATCTCGGTTCCGATGCACTATTCCTTCTTTACTGCATACCTCGCTCCCTCACATTGTCGAATTAACACAGAAACTGCGTCGCTATGGAATACTTTGGGGTCTACAACTTCTCCTTCCCAATCGAGCATCACAGAAACGACAGGATTTTCTTTTGGGTGGCGAGTATCTCCTTTCCGATGCACTATTCCTTCTTTACTGCATCCCTCGCTCCCTCACATTGACGAATTAACACAGAAATTGCGTCGCTTTGGATTACTATAGGTTCTATGACTGCTCCTTCTAAATCAAGTAACGCTTCTATGGAAATAACAGGATTTTCTTTTGAGAGGCGAGTATCTCCTTTCCGATGCACTGTTCCTTCTTTACCTCATCCCTCGCTCCGTCACATTGACGAATTAACACAGAAACTGCGTCGCTATGAAAAACTATGCGTTCTATGACTTCACCTTCTAAATTAAGTAACGTTTCTATGGAAACGCGAAGATTTTCTTTTGTGAGGCGAGTATCTCCTTTCCGAAGCACTATTCTTTCTTTACTGCATCCCTCGCACCCTCACATTGAGGAATTAACACTGAGATTGCGTCGCTATGGAATACTATGGATTATATTACTTCTCCTTCTAAATCGAGTAACGTTTCTATGGAAACGACAGAATTTTCGTTTGGGACGCAAGTATCTCCTTTCCGATGCACTATTCCTTCATTACTGCGTCCCTAGCTCCCTCACATTGACGATTAAACACAGAAATTGCGTCGCTATGAAATACTATGGGTTCTATGACTTCTCCTTCTAAATCGAGTTGCGTTTCACAGAAACGACAGGATTTTCTTATGGGAGCGAGTATCTCCCTTGCGATGCACTATTCCTTCTTTACTGCATCCCGCGCTCCCTCACATTTACGAATTAACACAGTAATTGCGTCGCTGTGAAATACTAAAAGCTCTATGACTTTACCTTCTAAATCGAGTTGCGTTTCACAGAAACGAAAGGATTTTCTTATGGGAGCGAGTATCTCCCTTGCGATGCACTATTCCTTCTTTACTGCATCCCGCGCTCCCTCACACTGACGAATTAACTCAGATATTTCGTCGCTATTAAATACTATGGGTTCTATGACTTCTCCTTCTAAATCGAGTAACGTTGCTATGGAAACGACAGCATCTTCTTTTGGGAGGCGAGTATCCCCTTTCCGATGCACTATTCTTCTTTACTGCTTCCCTCGCTCCTTCACTTGTTCGAATTGATTCCGAAATTGCGTCGCTATGAAATACTGTGGGTTCTATGACTACTCCTTCTAAATCGAGTACGTTTCAATGGAAACGACAGGATTTTCATTTGGGAGGCGAGTATCCCCTTTGCGATGCACTATTCCTTCTTTACTGCATCCCTCGCTCCCTCACATTGACGAAATAACACTGAAATTGCGTCGCTATGAAATTCTTTGGGCTCCATGACTTCTCCTTCTAAATCGAGTAACATTTCTATGGAAACGACAGGATTTTCTTTTGGGATACGAGTATCTCCTTTCCGATGCACTATTAGTTTTCTACTCCATTCCTCGCACCCTCACTTTGTCGAATTTAAACTGAAATTATGACTTCTCCTTCTAGATCGAGTAACGTTTCTATGGAAACGACAGGATTTTCTTTTGAGATGCGAGTATTTCCTTTCCGATGCACTATTCCTTCTTTACTTCATCCCTCGTTCCCTCACATTGACCAATTAACACAGAAATTGCGTCGCTATGGAATACTATGGGTTCTATGACATCTCCTTCTTAATCGAGTAACGTTTCTATGGAAACGACTGGATTTTCTTTTGAGATGCGAGTATTTCCTTTCCGATGCACTATTCCTTCTTTACTTCATCTCTCGTTCCCTCACATTGACGTATTAACACAGAAAATGCGTCGCTTTGAAATACTACTCGTTCTATGACTTCTCCTTGTAAATCGTGTAACGTTTCTCTGGAAACGACAGGATTTTCCTTTGGGAGGCGAGTATCTCCTTTACGATGCACTATTCCTTCTTTACAGCATCCCTCGCTCCCTCACTTTTTCGAATTAAAACTGAGATTGCGACGCTATGAAATTCTGTGGGTTCTATGACTTCTCCTTCTAAATCAAGTAACGTTTCTATGGAAGCGACAGGATTTTTACTTTTGGGAGGCGAGTATCTCTTTTCCGATGCACTATTCCTTCTTTTCTGCATCCCTCGCTCCCTCACATTGACGAATTAACACAGAAATTGCGCCGCTATGTAGTACTATGCGTTCTATGGCTTCTCCTTCTAAATCGAGTAATGTTTCTATGGAAACGACAGGATTATCTTTTGGGAGGCGAGTATGTTCTATGCGATGCACTATTGCTTCTTTACTGCATCCCACGCTCCCTCACTTTGTCGAATTAAAACTGAAATTGCATCGCTATGAAATACTACGGGTTGTGTGTCTTGTCCTTCTAAATCGAGTAACGTTTCTATGGAAACGACAGGATTATCATTTCGGAGGCGAGTATCTCCTTTCCGATGTAATATTCCTTCTATACTGCATCCCTCGTTCCCTCACATTGACGAATTAACACAGAAATTGAGTCGCTATGGAATACTATGGTTCTTTGGCTTCTTCTTCTAAATCGAGTAACGATTTTATGCAAACGGCTGGATTTTCTTTTGGGAGGAGAGTATCTCCTTTGCGATGCACTATTCCTTGTTTACTGCATCCCTCGCTCCCTAACATTGCCGATTTAACACTGAAATTGAGTCGCTATGAAATACTGTGTGTTCAATGACTTCTCATTCTAAATCGAGTACGTTTTTATATAAACGACAGGATTATCTTTTGGAAGGCGAGTATTTCTTTCCGATGCTCTATTCCTTCTTTACTGCATCCCTCGCTCCCTCACATTGACGAACTATCACTGAAATTGAGTCGCTATGAGCTACTGTGGTTTCTATGACTTCTCCTTCTAAATCGAGTAACGTTTCTATGGAAACGACAGGATTTTCTTTTGGGAGGCGAGTATCTCCTTTCCGATGCACTATTCCTTCCTTACTGCATCCCTCGCTTCCTCAGATTTACGAATTAACTCAGAAATTGCGTTGCTATGATATACTATGGGTTCTATGACGTCTCATTCAAAATCGAGTAACGATTCTATGGAAACGTCAGGATTTTCTTTTGGGAGGCGAGTATCTCCTTTGCAATGCACTATTCGTTCTTAACTGCATCCCTCGCTCCCTCACTTTGTCGAATTAAAACTGAAATTGCGTCGCTATGAAATACTATGGGTTCTATGTCTTCTCATTCAAAATCGAGTAACGTTTCTATGGAAACGACAGGATTTTCTTTGGGAGGGGAGTATCTCCTTTCCGATGCACTATTCCTTTCTTACTGCATCCCTGGCTCCCTCAGATTGACGAATTAACACAGAAATTGCGTCGCCATGAAATACTATGGGTTCTATGTCTTCTCATTCAAATTCGAGTAACGTTTCTGTGGAAACGACAGGAATTTCTTTTGGGAGGCGAGTATCTCCTTTTCGATGCACTATTCTTTCTTTACTGCATCCCTCTCTGTTGTGTCGGTAGCTGGGCCGACACCGTGAAGTTGAGATGGCTGAAAATGCACGCTAGACTAACGCAGACGGGCGTGAAGTACTGGAACAGGCTACGTAATTAATGTTATTAAGAAAAGTACGTAGCTGTATTAATACTTATCTTTAATATCATTGTGGTACATCGATCTTGACGATACACAGGAGACTTTAATTACAATCACTGTATGGCTAATGGCGCCTTGCTAGTTCGTAGCCATTAACTTAGCTGATGGCTATTCTGTCTCTCGGCTAATGAGAGAGAAAGGCTTCGTACATCTGGTCGGTAGCTAGGTTCTCGTACAACTGGGCGGTAGCTAGGTTCTCGTACAACTGGAGCGAGTGCTCTCTCGTATCACGAGACCTGCCTTGGTGGTGGCGCTAGGTCTGCGATTACACAGTGGCGACACGCGGGTCCGACATGTACTAAATGGACCGCGGCCGATTTAAGCTACCACCTAGCAAGTGTGGTGTCTGGCGGTGACACCACATTCCTCCCCCGCAAATCGTCGAACGGTCGTGTGATAAGGCTTCCGCCCGCCGTGGGGAGGACCACATGTTGACGTATGCGATGAGGTGGGGAGCCTATCAACAGGCGAGGCTGTGCCACCCGCATCCGGCCATTCGGTCCGATGGGAGCTAGGAAACGCCTGAAAAACTAGTCCAGGGTGCACGTCAACATGCGGTGTATGCGCCCGGAAAGAGACAGGAGGGACCCAAGGATCAACCTCCATTGCGTCGGGGTAGCCGACGCGCGATGACGTCATGTGGTCCGGAGCGGGCGGGAGTTCCATGGCGGAGGACAGCTGGTCACGGGAAGCGATCGGCGGCGCGTGACCCTGGGAGGCGCTTGGTGGCTGCAACGAAGCGTCGAATGCGGGCGGCGCCGGCGGGAGAACAAGCGGCGGCGGCGGCGGCGGCGGCTGCTGCTGCTGCGGCGGCGGCGGCGGCGCGTCGCCATGGGGCAAAATGGAAGGCATCGTCGGTAACACCTGGGGATGAGGCGAGCCAGTAGATGGGTCCCCAGGGCGCTGACCGGACGGCATCGTCGCTGAAAGCAGACGGGGAGCGGCAGAACCCGAGCGACGACAGAGGCGCAGCTGATTGAGATGCCGACGCACCTCACCAGAGGCCCCCAAAACCAAATACATCGCGCGGCCGAGGCAGCGAAGAATGCGCCCTGCGAGCCAACGCCGGGAACCTCGAGAGTTGCGATAAAATACAACGTCGCCTGGAGCAAAAGCAGGAGTCTGCCGCTGCACAGGAACCTGATGCGGCGGATGCAGCAAAGACATCAAGGAGCGATGAGGACGACCGTGGAGCAACTCAGCCGGCGAGCGACCATCTCGGGGCTGAGAGCGATACGAAGACAAAAAGAGCAACAATGCGTCTTCCCGAGAATGCGACTCTTTCAATTGCAACATCTGTGACTTGAAAGTCCGGACCAATCGTTCAGCGGCACCGTTGGACTGAGGCGAAAACGGCGCGGATGTCAGATGTTGAATACCATTGGCCTGGCAGAATGACTGAAATTCTGCGGACATGAATTGTGGGCCATTGTCGGAAACAATAGTCTGCGGAAGACCTTCAATGCAAAAGATAGCAGACAACGCTTGGATGGTGGCGGAGGACGTCGTGGAAGACATCCGGACAACAAAAGGAAAATTACTGAAGGCATCGACCAGAACCAACCATCGAGCATTCCAGAATGGACCAGCAAAATCAATGTGCAAGCGTTGCCAAGGGGAAGTGGCTTTTGGCCACGCAAAGACTTTCCGCGGCGGTGCGGACTGTTGTTCGGCACACGCCATGCAAGAAGAACACATATTCGTAATCGCAGCATCGATTCCGAACCAAGTACAGTGCTGACGAGCAAGTTGTTTCGTTCGCACTATACCCCAATGTCCTTGGTGAAGAAGCCGTAAAACAGAGGACTGTAACGAACGTGGGACCACGACTCTGGACTGATCATTATCAGAACGCAACAACAAAACACCACGTCGAACAAAAAGTCCCTCCTTGTGAGCAAAAAATTGGCGAACCAATGGATCCTCGATCCGAGACTTTGACAAAGGCCATTGCGTAGCAACAAAACGTAAAACAGTAGCAAGGACAGGGTCAGCAGCTGTGGCTGTAGCTACACGACGAAAATCAATCGGAAACGATTCGACCACTTCATCGGTTTCCGAATCAATGAACATGCAAGCAAGTTCGGAAGAATCGAATGCTTTATCCTCAGCAACAGGCAAACGGGACAACGCATCGGCGTTTCCGTGCTTAGCAGTGGACCGATACAAGATATCGTAGCGGTACTGCGAGAGGAAAATAGACCAGCGAATGAATTTCTGCGCTGTACGTGGAGGTACAGGCTTGTTCGGATGAAAAAGCGATGTCAAAGGTTTGTGGTCTGTGATGATGGTAAAGTGACGACCATACAAGAAATCATGGAACTTAGTAACACCAAACACGAGAGCCAAAGCTTCTTTCTCTATCTGTGAATAATTTCTTTGCGCAGACGAGAGCAATTTGGACGCAAAGGCAATAGGGCGATCATGGGAGCCAACTTTGTGCGCAAGCACAGCACCGATCCCGAAATCCGATGCATCTACCATCAACAAAAGGGGTTTCTGGGGATCGAATGGCGTAAGGCAAGTATTAGAAAGCAACGCCGATTTCAACTGGCGAAAGGCGCGTTCACATTCCGTCGTCCAGACGAACGGAACACCTTTACGGCGTAAGCGATGAAGCGGAGCTGAAATGGAAGAGGCATTGCGCACATATTTATTGTAATAATTAATTTTACCCAACACACTCTGTAGCTATTTCACATTTTGAGGGGAAGGCAATTCTTGTATGGCACGGAGGTGCTCTGGACTCGGATGTATGCCTTGGGCATTAATGACATGTCCCAGGTATGGTAAGTCACGAGCAAAAAACACACATTTGTCCTTCCTCAAGCGGAGACCATTTTACCGCAAGACCTGAAATAATGTTCGTAAGTTCGCAAGATGATCTTCTTCTGTCTGTCCGGAGATCACTATATCGTCCAGATAGTTTGCTGCAGTAGGGACCGACGCACAAATAGTTTGTAAATATTGCTGAAACAAGACAGGGGCGGATGCACACCCGAATGGCAGTCTTTTGAAGCGGTACAATCCAAGATGCGTGTTAACCACCAATACGCGCTGGGATGCGTCGTCCACCGGTATTTGCAAGTACGCATCGGCTAGGTCCAACTTTGAAAAATATTTTCCCGGGCACAGTTTAGCAAAAAGATCTTCCGGGCGGGGCAAAGGAAAAGTAGCAGTCACTAGCTGTGGATTCACTGTGGCCTTGAAGTCCACGCAAAGTCTCAATTTTCCGGAAGGTTTTGGCAAAATTACTAAGGGTGAGGCCCAGAGAGAAGCTTGCACACGTTCAATTACACCCTGTGATTCGAGATCGTGTAACGTACTTGCGACCTCATCACGCAATGCGTGGGGAACATTGCGCGCCCTGAAAAATTTCGGTTGCGCGTTTACCTGCAGTTCTAAATGTGCTTCATAGTTTTTAGCGCAACCTAAGCCCGGTGCAAAAATGTCTGCAAATTCGTCACACAGCCGAGAAACACTGTCTGTAGGCACAGTCTGATTCACTGATAGGACCTGATTTACAATAGACATGTTAAACAACTGAAATAAATCTAGACCAAACAAATTCACTGCAGAAGAAGAATGAAGAACGTAAAATGACACAAGTTTTGTTTGTCCCTTGTATGTTGCAAGAAGGCTGCACTGTCCTAACACAGGAATTTTCTGTCCGGAATATGTAGTTAGCTTAACATTTGCGGAACGCAACGGAGGGTTGCCCAGTTGTTTGTACGTGTCATGATTGAGCAATGAAACTGCAGCTCCGGTATCGAGCTGGAATGGTATCACTTTGCCTTCAAATTCTAAGTCCACAAAAAGTTTATTGTCCTGCTGACGACAAAAGCGACTGTTTTGTGCAATTTGAATAGACACTGGTACAGAATCACTTGCTAATTGACGTGATTTCCGGCGACGTCGACGCACAGTTTTTGTGGAACGATCACAGTTACTGTTAGAGAAAGTGTCACTGGACGAAGTGGAATTAACGACATGAATGTCCATAGGCGAAGGTCCACGAGCCTGAGTGTCATTGGTTGGATTCCGGCACGAAGCAAAGGGCCTGGAATGATTGTGATTGTCTGATCTGAGCTTTTTCTGGCAAACACTTTGAACATGTCCTTTCTTATTGCAGAAAAAGCAAATAGCTTGGCGTGACGGGCAATGTTCACGCGAATGTCTAGTAGCACACCGCGGGCATGATTTCACTGCATTTGTGTGCTGGCGCGGCACACCTGGCTTAGCACGCGGCGGCCGCTGTGTCGACGTGCGCAAGGCCCGGTTACCGGGCCGCGCAGCGCGTCCAGCGGGCCGGTTAATGTTACACACGGCTGGCGAAGTTTCAAAAGATTCCTGAGCACAGTCAAGTGTGTCCTGTCTATCCAATATGTCTATCACTTGTTGAAGGGAGGGATTAACTAGTTTCAAAATTTGCTCCCGTATGCGAACATCAGAAACGTTCTGTGCAATTGCATCACGCACCATTGTATCTGAATAAGAAAGACCACAGTCACATTCAAAGGCACAGTCCCTAGTAAGTCCTTGCAATGTTGCTACCCACTCCCCATTAGTTTGACCGGCCGTACGTTTTGTACGAAAGAACGTATACCGTTTTGCAACCACATTAACTGTTTCTTTGAAATAGGCATCTAATGCAGACAAAATTTCCTCGTAGGACAGAGTTGCTACGTCGCGTCGGGGAAACAATTTCACTATCACACGGTATGTGGACACACCGACACAAGAAAGCAAAAACGGCTGCCGCTCTTTACCTTGAATTCTGTAGGCTGCTAGATGAAAGTTGAACTGGCGAGACCACTCGTGCCAGGTCTCATCGGCTGCCACGTATGGTCGAAAGGGAGGTGCAACAGCGTTTAGTGGCAACGGTAGCGAAGAAGCGGCGGCGGCCGCATCGGTGTGCAGCGCACGTTGACCCTGGACGAGCTGTCCAAGGGCATCCAATAACGCCTGCGTCTGCTGATTCTGCAAGCGATAAAATTCGGACAGTACATCTGGAGAATGTGGCGAAGCCATGACACAATTAAATGTAAGCAATCAGAAAGAACTCTTTTATCTCGTCGCCAATGTTGTGTCGGTAGCTGGGCCGACACCGTGAAGTTGAGATGGCTGAAAATGCACGCTAGACTAACGCAGACGGGCGTGAAGTACTGGAACAGGCTACGTAATTAATGTTATTAAGAAAAGTACGTAGCTGTATTAATACTTATCTTTAATAACATTGTGGTACATCGATCTTGACGATACACAGGAGACTTTAATTACAATCACTGTATGGCTAATGGCGCCTTGCTAGTTCGTAGCCATTAACTTAGCTGATGGCTATTCTGTCTCTCGGCTAATGAGAGAGAAAGGCTTCGTACATCTGGTCGGTAGCTAGGTTCTCGTACAACTGGGCGGTAGCTAGGTTCTCGTACAACTGGGGCGAGTGCTCTCTCGTATCACGAGACCTGCCTTGGTGGTGGCGCTAGGTCTGCGATTACACAGTGGCGACACACGGGTCCGACATGTACTAAATGGACCGCGGCCGATTTAAGCTACCACCTAGCAAGTGTGGTGTCTGGCGGTGACACCACACTCTCTCCCTAACATTGACGATTTAACACTGCAATTGAGTCGCTATGAAATACTGTGTGTTCCATGACTTCTCCTTCTAAATCGAGTAAGGTTCTATGGAAACGACTGGATTTTCTTTTGGGAGGCGAGTATCTCCTTTCCGATGCACTATTCCTTCTTTACTGCATCCCTCGCTCCCTCACATTGACGAATTGATAATGACATTGAGTCGCTATGAGATACTGTGGGTTCTATGACTTCTCCTTCTAAATCGAGTAACGTTTCTATGGAAACTACAGGATTTTCATTTGGGAAGACAGTATCTCCCTTCCGATGCACTATTCTTTCTTTACTGCATCTCACGCTCCCTCACATTGAGGAATTAACACAAAATTGAGTCGCCATGGAATACTATGGGTTCTTTGGCTTCTTCTTCTAAATCGAGTAACGATTTTATGCAAACGACAGGATTTTATTTTGGGAGGCGAGTATCTCCCCTCCGATGCACTATTCCTTCTTTACAGCATCCCTCGCTCCCTCACATTGACGATTTTACACAGAAATTGCGTTGCTATGTAATACTATGGGTTGTATGACTTCTCCATTTAAATCGAGTTGCGTTTTTTAGAAACGACAGGATTTTATTATGGGAGGCGAGTATATCCGTTCCGATGCACTATTCCTCCTTTACTGCATCCCTGGCTTCCTCACATTGACAAATTAACACAGAAATTGCGTCGCTATGAAATACTATGGGTTCTATGTCTTCTCATTCAAAATCGAGTAACGTTTCTATGGAAACGACAGGATTTTCTTTTGGGAGGCGAGTATCTCCTTTCCGATGCACTATTCCTTCTTTGCTGCATCCCTCGCTCCCCCACATTCACGAATTAACACAGAAATTGCGTCGCTATTAAATACTATGTGTTCTATGACTTCTCCTTCTAATTCGTGTAACGTTTCTATGGAAACGACAGGATTTTCTCTTGGGATACGAGTATTTCCTTTGCCATGCACTATTCCTTCGTTACTGCATCCTTCGTTCACACACATTGACGAATTAACACTGATACGGCGTCGCTATGAAAAATTATGTTTTCTATGACTTCTCCTTCTAAATCAAGTAACGTTTCTATGGAACCGAATGGATTTGCTTTTGGGAGGCGAATATCTCCTTTCCTGTGCACTATTCCTTCTTTACTGCATCTCTCGCTAACTCACATTGACGAATTGACACAGAAATTGGGTCGCTATGGAATGCTTTGGGTACTATGACTTCTCCCTGTAAATCGAGTAACGTTGCTACGGAAACGACAAAATTTTCTTTTGGGAGGCGTGTATTTCCTTTGCGATGCACTATTCCTTCTTTACTGCATCCCTCGCTCATTCTTTTTGTCGATTAAAAACTGAAATAGCGCCGCTATGATATACTGTGAGTTATATGACTTCTTCTTCTAAATCGAGTAACGTTTCTATGGAAACGACAGGATTTTCTTTTGGGAGGCGAGTATCTCCATTCCGATGCACTATTCCTTCTTATCTGCATCCCTCGCTCCCTCACAATGACGAATTAACACAGAAACTGCGTCGCTATGAAAAACTATGCGTTCTATGACTTCACCTTCTAAATTAAGTAACAATTCTATGGAAACGACAAGATTTTCTTTTGAGAGGCGAGTTTCTCCTTTCCGATGCACTCTTACTTCTTTACTGCATCCCTCGTTCCCTCACATTGACGAATTAACACAGAAATTACGTCACTATGAAATACTATGGGTTATATGACTTCTCCTTCTAAATCGAGTAACGTTTCTATGGAAACGACACGATTTTCTATTGGGAGGCGAACATCTCCTTTGCGATGCACTATTCCTTCTTTACTGCATCCCTCGCTCCCTCACTTTGTCGAATTAAATCTGAAATTGCGTCGCTATGAAATACTATGGGTTTTGTGTCTTCTCTATCTAAATCTAGTAACGTTTCTATGGAAACGACAGAATTTTCTTTTGGGAGGCGAGTATCTCCTTTCCGATGCACTATTCCTTTTTTTCTGCATCCCTTGCTCCCTCACATTGACGAATTAACACAGAAATCGCGTCGCTATGGAATACTATGGGTTGTATGGCTTCTCCTTCTAAATCGAGTAACGTTTCTATGGAAACGACAGGATTTTCTTTTGGGAGGCGCGTATCTCCTTTCCGATGAACTATTCCTTCTTTACTGCATTCCTCGCTCCCTCACATTGACGAATTGACAATGACATTGAGTCGCTATGAAATACTGTGTGTTCTATGACTTCTCCTTCTAAATCGAGTAACGTTTCAATGGAAACAACAGGATTTTCATTTGGGAGGCGAGTATCTCCTTTCCGATGCACTATTCCTTCTTTACTGCATCCCTCGCTCCCTCACTTTTTCGAATTAAATCTGAAATTTCATCGCTATGAGATACTATGGGTTTTGTGTCTTCTCCTTCTAAATCTAGTAACGTTTCTATGGAAACAACAGAATTTCTTTTGATAGGTGAGTATCTCCTTTCCGATGCACTATTCCTTGTTTCCTGCATCCCTCGCTCCCTAACATTGTCGATGTAACACTGAAATTGAGTCGCTATGAGATACTGTGTGTTCAATGACTTCTCATTCTAAATCGAGTACGTTTTTATACAAACGACAGGATTATCTTTTGGGAGGCGAGTATTTCCTTCCGATGCTCTATTCCTTCGTTACTGCATCCCTCGCTCCCTCACATTGACGAATTAACACTGAAATTGAGTCTCTATGAACTACTGTGGTTTCTATGCCTTCTCGTTCTAAATCGAGTAACGTTTCTATGGAAACGACTATTGCTTGTTTCCTGCATCCCTCGCTCCCTAACATTGTCGATGTAACACTGAAATTGAGTCGCTATGAGATACTGTGTGTTCAATGACTTCTCATTCTAAATCGAGTACGTTTTTATATAAACGACAGGATTATCTTTTGGGAGGCGAGTATTTCTCTCCGATGCTCTATTCCTTCGTTACTGCATCCCTCGCTCCCTCACATTGACGAATTAACACTGAAATTGAGTCGCTATGAACTACTGTGGTTTCTATGCCTTCTCGTTCTAAATCGAGTAACGTTTCTATGGAAACGACAGGATTTTCTTTTGGGAGGCGAGTATCTCCTTTCCTATGCACTATTCCTTCTTTACTGCATTCCTCGCTCCCTCACATTGACGAATTGACAATGACATTGAGTCGCTATGAGATACTGTGGGTTCTATGACTTCTCCTTCTAAATCGAGTAACGTTTCTATGGAAACTACAGGATTTTCATTTGGGAAGCAAGTATCTCCTTTCCGATGCACTATTCCTTCTGTACTGCATCCCTCGCTCCCTCACATTGAGGAATTAACCCAAATTTAGTCGCTATGGAATACTATGGGTTCTTTGGCTTCTTCTTCTAAATCGAGTAACGATTTTATGCAAACGACAGGATTTTCTTTTGGGAGGCGAGTATCTCCCTTCCGATGCACTATTCCTTCATTACAGCATCCTTGGCTCCCTCACATTGACGAATTTCCACAGAAATTGCGTCGCTATGAAATACTATGGGTTCTATGTCTTCTCATTCAAAATCGGGTAACGTTTCTATGGAAACGACAGGATTTTCTTTTGTGAGGCGAGTATCTCCTTTCCGATGCACTATTCCTTCTTTACTGCATCCCTCGCTCCCTAACATTGACGATTTAACTCTGAAATTGAGTCGCTATGAAATACTGTGGGTTCATTGACTTCTCCTTCTAAATCGACTAAGTTTCTATGGAAACGACTGGATTTTCTTTTGGGAGGCGAGTATCTCCTTTCCGCTGCACTATTCCTTCTGTACTGCATCCCTGGCTCCATCACATTGACGAATTGACAATGACATTGAGTCGCTATGAAATACTGTGGGTTCTATGACTTCTCCTTCTAAATCGAGTAACGTTTCTATGGAAACTAAAGGATTTTCATTTGGGAAGCAAGTATCTTCTTTCCGATGCACTATTCCTTCCTTACTGCATCCCTCGCTTCCTCACATTTACGAATTAACTTAGAAATTGCGTCGCTATGAAATACTATGCGTTCTATGACGTCTCTTTCAAAATTGAGTAAGTTTCAATGGAAACGACTGGATTTTCTTTTGGGAGGTGAGTATCTCCTTTGCGATGCACTATTCGTTCTTAACTGCATCCCTCGCTCCCTGAATTTGTCGAATTAAAACTGAAATTGCGTCGCTATGAGATACTATGGGTTATATGATTTCTCCTACTATATCGAGTAACGTTTCGATGGAAAAGACAGGATTTTCTTTTGGGAGGGGAGTATCGCCCTTCCGATGCAATATTCCTTCTTTACAGCATCCTTCGCTCCCTCACATTGACGAATTTACACAGAAATTGCGTTGCTATGTAATACTATTGGTTCTATGACTTCTCCTTTTAAATCGAGTTGCGTTTTATAGAAACGACAGGATTTTATTATGGGAGGCAAGTATCTCCTTTCCGATCCACTATTCCTCCTTTACTGCATCCCTGGCTCCCTCACACTGACGAATTGACAATGACATTGAGTCGCTATGAGATACTGTGGGTTCTATGACTTCTCCTTCTAAATCGAGTAACGTTTCTATGGAAACTACAGGATTTTCATTTGGGAAGCAAGTATCTCCTTTCCGATGCACTATTCCTTCTGTACTGCATCCCTCGCTCCCTCACATTGAGGAATTAACCCAAATTTAGTCGCTATGGAATACTATGGGTTCTTTTGCTTCTTCTTCTAAATCGAGTAACGATTTTATGCAAACGACAGGATTTTCTTATGGGAGGCGAGTATCTCCCTTCCGATGCACTATTCCTTCTTTACAGCATCCCTCGCTCCCTCACATTGGCGAATTAACACAGAAATTGCGTCGCTATGTAATACTATGGTTTGATCGACTGCTCCATTTAAATCGAGTTGCGTTTTATAGAACCGAAAGGATTTTCTTATGGGAGGCGAGTATGTCCGTTCCGATGCACTATTCCTCCTTTACTGCATCCCTGGCTCCCTCACATTGACAAATTAACACAGAAATTGCGTCGCTATGAAATACTATGGGTTCTATGTCTTCTCATTCAAAATCGAGTAACGTTTCTATGGAAACGACAGGATTTTCTTTTGGGAGGCGAGTATCTCCTTTCCGATGCACTATTTCTTCTTTACTGCATCCCTCGCTCCCTCACATTGACGAATTAACACAGAAATTGCGTCGCTATTAAATACTATGTGTTCTATCACTTCTCCTTCTAAATCGAGTAACGTTTCTATGGAACCGAATGGATTTTCTTTTGGGAGGCGAATATCTCCTTTCCTGTGCACTATTCCTTCTTTACTGCATCTCTCGCTCCCTCACATTGACGAATTGACACAGAAATTGGGTCGCTATGGAATACTTTGTGTACTATGACTTCTCCTTCTAGGTCGTGTAACGTTGATACGGTAACGACAGTATTTTCTTTTGGGAGGCGTGTATTTCCTTTGCGATGCACTATTCCTTCTTTACTGCATCCCTCGCTCATTCTTTTTGTCGAATTAAAACTGAAATAGCGTCGCTATGATATACTCTTGGTTGTATGACTTCTCCTTCAAAATCGAGTAACGTTTCTATGGAAACGACAGGATTTTCTTTTGGGAGGCGAGTATCTCCTTTCCGATGCACTATTCCTTCTTATCTGCATCCCTCGATCCCTCTTTTTTGTCGAATTAAAACTGAAATAGCGTCGCTATGATATACTGTGGGTTATATGAATTCTCCTTCTAAATCGAGTAACTTTCCTAAGAAAAAGTCAGGATTTTCTTTTTGGAGGCGAGTATTACCTTTACGATGCACTATTCCTTCTTTACTGCATCCCTCGCTCCCTCACATTGACGAATTAACACAGAAACTGCGTCGCTATGAAAAACTATGCGTTCTATGACTTCACCTTCTAAATTAAGTAACGTTTCTATGGAAACGACAGGATTTTCTTTTGAGAGGCGAGTTTCTCCTTTCCGATGCACTCATACTTCTTAACTGCAACCCTCGTTCCCTCACATTGACGAATTAACACAGAAATTACGTCGCTATGAAATACTATGGGTTCTATGACTTCTCCTAAATCGAGTAACGTTTCTATGGAAACAACAGGATTTTCATTTGGGAGGCGAGTATCTCCTTTCCGATGCACTATTCCTTCTTTACTGCATCCCTCGCTCCCTCACTTTTTCGAATTAAATCTGAAATTTCATCGCTATGAGATACTATGGGTTTTGTGTCTTCTCCTTCTAAATCTAGTAACGTTTCTATGGAAACAACAGAATTTCTTTTGATAGGTGAGTATCTCCTTTCCGATGCACTATTCCTTGTTTCCTGCATCCCTCGCTCCCTAACATTGTCGATGTAACACTGAAATTGAGTCGCTATGAGATACTGTGTGTTCAATGACTTCTCATTCTAAATCGAGTACGTTTTTATACAAACGACAGGATTATCTTTTGGGAGGCGAGTATTTCTCTCCGATGCTCTATTCCTTCGTTACTGCATCCCTCGCTCCCTCACATTGACGAATTAACACTGAAATTGAGTCTCTATGAACTACTGTGGTTTCTATGCCTTCTCGTTCTAAATCGAGTAACGTTTCTATGGAAACGACTATTGCTTGTTTCCTGCATCACTCGCTCCCTAACATTGTCGATGTAACACTGAAATTGAGTCGCTATGAGATACTGTGTGTTCAATGACTTCTCATTCTAAATCGAGTACGTTTTTATATAAACGACAGGATTATCTTTTGGGAGGCGAGTATTTCTCTCCGATGCTCTATTCCTTCGTTACTGCATCCCTCGCTCCCTCACATTGACGAATTAACACTGAAATTGAGTCGCTATGAACTACTGTGGTTTCTATGCCTTCTCGTTCTAAATCGAGTAACGTTTCTATGGAAACGACAGGATTTTCTTTTGGGAGGCGAGTATCTCCTTTCCTATGCACTATTCCTTCTTTACTGCATTCCTCGCTCCCTCACATTGACGAATTGACAATGACATTGAGTCGCTATGAGATACTGTGGGTTCTATGACTTCTCCTTCTAAATCGAGCAACGTTTCTATGGAAACTACAGGATTTTCATTTGGGAAGCAAGTATCTCCTTTCCGATGCACTATTCCTTCTGTACTGCATCCCTCGCTCCCTCACATTGAGGAATTAACCCAAATTTAGTCGCTATGGAATACTATGGGTTCTTTGGCTTCTTCTTCTAAATCGAGTAACGATTTTATGCAAACGACAGGATTTTCTTTTGGGAGGCGAGTATCTCCCTTCCGATGCACTATTCCTTCATTACAGCATCCTTGGCTCCCTCACATTGACGAATTTCCACAGAAATTGCGTCGCTATGAAATACTATGGGTTCTATGTCTTCTCATTCAAAATCGGGTAACGTTTCTATGGAAACGACAGGATTTTCTTTTGTGAGGCGAGTATCTCCTTTCCGATGCACTATTCCTTCTTTACTGGATCCCTCGCTCCCTAACATTGACGATTTAACTCTGAAATTGAGTCGCTATGAAATACTGTGGGTTCATTGACTTCTCCTTCTAAATCGACTAAGTTTCTATGGAAACGACTGGATTTTCTTTTGGGAGGCGAGTATCTCCTTTCCGATGCACTATTCCTTCTGTACTGCATCTCTGGCTCCATCACATTGACGAATTGACAATGACATTGAGTCGCTATGAAATACTGTGGGTTCTATGACTTCTCCTTCTAAATCGAGTAACGTTTCTATGGAAACTAAAGGATTTTCATTTGGGAAGCAAGTATCTTCTTTCCGATGCACTATTCCTTCCTTACTGCATCCCTCGCTTCCTCACATTTACGAATTAACTTAGAAATTGCGTCGCTATGAAATACTATGCGTTCTATGACGTCTCTTTCAAAATTGAGTAAGTTTCAATGGAAACGACTGGATTTTCTTTTGGGAGGTGAGTATCTCCTTTGCGATGCACTATTCGTTCTTAACTGCATCCCTCGCTCCCTGAATTTGTCGAATTAAAACTGAAATTGCGTCGCTATGAGATACTATGGGTTACATGATTTCTCCTACTATTTCGAGTAACGTTTCGATGGAAAAGACAGGATTTTCTTTTGGGAGGGGAGTATCGCCCTTCCGATGCAATATTCCTTCTTTACAGCATCCTTCGCTCCCTCACATTGACGAATTTACACAGAAATTGCGTTGCTATGTAATACTATAGGTTCTATGACTTCTCCTTTTAAATCGAGTTGCGTTTTATAGAAACGACAGGATTTTATTATGGGAGGCAAGTATCTCCTTTCCGATCCACTATTCCTCCTTTACTGCATCCCTGGCTTCCTCACACTGACGAATTGACAATGACATTGAGTCGCTATGAGATACTGTGGGTTCTATGACTTCTCCTTCTAAATCGAGTAACGTTTCTATGGACACTACAGGATTTTCATTTGGGAAGCAAGTATCTCCTTTCCGATGCACTATTCCTTCTGTACTGCATCCCTCGCTCCCTCACATTGAGGAATTAACCCAAATTTAGTCGCTATGGAATACTATGGGTTCTTTTGCTTCTTCTTCTAAATCGAGTAACGATTTTATGCAAACGACAGGATTTTCTTTTGGGAGGCGAGTATCTCCCTTCCGATGCACTATTCCTTCTTTACAGCATCCCTCGCTCCCTCACATTGGCGAATTAACACAGAAATTGCGTCGCTATGTAATACTATGGTTTGATTGACTGCTCCATTTAAATCGAGTTGCGTTTTAAAGAACCGAAAGGATTTTCTTATGGGAGGCGAGTATGTCCGTTCCGATGCACTATTCCTCCTTTACTGCATCCCTGGCTCCCTCACATTGACAAATTAACACAGAAATTGCGTCGCTATGAAATACTATGGGTTCTATGTCTTCTCATTCAAAATCGAGTAACGTTTCTATGGAAACGACAGGATTTTCTTTTGGGAGGCGAGTATCTCCTTTCCGATGCACTATTTCTTCTTTACTGCATCCCTCGCTCCCTCACATTGACGAATTAACACAGAAATTGCGTCGCTATTAAATACTATGTGTTCTATCACTTCTCCTTCTAAATCGAGTAACGTTTCTATGGAACCGAATGGATTTTCTTTTGGGAGGCGAATATCTCCTTTCCTGTGCACTATTCCTTCTTTACTGCATCTCTCGCTCCCTCACATTGACGAATTGACACAGAAATTGGGTCGCTATGGAATACTTTGTGTACTATGACTTCTCCTTCTAGGTCGTGTAACGTTGATACGGTAACGACAGTATTTTCTTTTGGGAGGCGTGTATTTCCTTTGCGATGCACTATTCCTTCTTTACTGCATCCCTCGCTCATTCTTTTTGTCGAATTAAAACTGAAATAGCGTCGCTATGATATACTCTTGGTTGTATGACTTCTCCTTCAAAATCGAGTAACGTTTCTATGGAAACGACAGGATTTTCTTTTGGGAGGCGAGTATCTCCTTTCCGATGCACTATTCCTTCTTATCTGCATCCCTCGATCCCTCTTTTTTGTCGAATTAAAACTGAAATAGCGTCGCTATGATATACTGTGGGTTATATGAATTCTCCTTCTAAATCGAGTAACTTTCCTAAGAAAAAGTCAGGATTTTCTTTTTGGAGGCGAGTATTACCTTTACGATGCACTATTCCTTCTTTACTGCATCCCTCGCTCCCTCACATTGACGAATTAACACAGAAACTGCGTCGCTATGAAAAACTATGCGTTCTATGACTTCACCTTCTAAATTAAGTAACGTTTCTATGGAAACGACAGGATTTTCTTTTGAGAGGCGAGTTTCTCCTTTCCGATGCACTCATACTTCTTAACTGCAACCCTCGTTCCCTCACATTGACGAATTAACACAGAAATTACGTCGCTATGAAATACTATGGGTTCTATGACTTCTCCTAAATCGAGTAACGTTTCTATGGAAACAACAGGATTTTCATTTGGGAGGCGAGTATCTCCTTTCCGATGCACTATTCCTTCTTTACTGCATCCCTCGCTCCCTCACTTTTTCGAATTAAATCTGAAATTTCATCGCTATGAGATACTATGGGTTTTGTGTCTTCTCCTTCTAAATCTAGTAACGTTTCTATGGAAACAACAGAATTTCTTTTGATAGGTGAGTATCTCCTTTCCGATGCACTATTCCTTGTTTCCTGCATCCCTCGCTCCCTAACATTGTCGATGTAACACTGAAATTGAGTCGCTATGAGATACTGTGTGTTCAATGACTTCTCATTCTAAATCGAGTACGTTTTTATACAAACGACAGGATTATCTTTTGGGAGGCGAGTATTTCTCTCCGATGCTCTATTCCTTCGTTACTGCATCCCTCGCTCCCTCACATTGACGAATTAACACTGAAATTGAGTCTCTATGAACTACTGTGGTTTCTATGCCTTCTCGTTCTAAATCGAGTAACGTTTCTATGGAAACGACTATTGCTTGTTTCCTGCATCACTCGCTCCCTAACATTGTCGATGTAACACTGAAATTGAGTCGCTATGAGATACTGTGTGTTCAATGACTTCTCATTCTAAATCGAGTACGTTTTTATATAAACGACAGGATTATCTTTTGGTAGGCGAGTATTTCTCTCCGATGCTCTATTCCTTCGTTACTGCATCCCTCGCTCCCTCACATTGACGAATTAACACTGAAATTGAGTCGCTATGAACTACTGTGGTTTCTATGCCTTCTCGTTCTAAATCGAGTAACGTTTCTATGGAAACGACAGGATTTTCTTTTGGGAGGCGAGTATCTCCTTTCCTATGCACTATTCCTTCTTTACTGCATTCCTCGCTCCCTCACATTGACGAATTGACAATGACATTGAGTCGCTATGAGATACTGTGGGTTCTATGACTTCTCCTTCTAAATCGAGCAACGTTTCTATGGAAACTACAGGATTTTCATTTGGGAAGCAAGTATCTCCTTTCCGATGCACTATTCCTTCTGTACTGCATCCCTCGCTCCCTCACATTGAGGAATTAACCCAAATTTAGTCGCTATGGAATACTATGGGTTCTTTGGCTTCTTCTTCTAAATCGAGTAACGATTTTATGCAAACGACAGGATTTTCTTTTGGGAGGCGAGTATCTCCCTTCCGATGCACTATTCCTTCATTACAGCATCCTTGGCTCCCTCACATTGACGAATTTCCACAGAAATTGCGTCGCTATGAAATACTATGGGTTCTATGTCTTCTCATTCAAAATCGGGTAACGTTTCTATGGAAACGACAGGATTTTCTTTTGTGAGGCGAGTATCTCCTTTCCGATGCACTATTCCTTCTTTACTGGATCCCTCGCTCCCTAACATTGACGATTTAACTCTGAAATTGAGTCGCTATGAAATACTGTGGGTTCATTGACTTCTCCTTCTAAATCGACTAAGTTTCTATGGAAACGACTGGATTTTCTTTTGGGAGGCGAGTATCTCCTTTCCGATGCACTATTCCTTCTGTACTGCATCCCTGGCTCCATCACATTGACGAATTGACAATGACATTGAGTCGCTATGAAATACTGTGGGTTCTATGACTTCTCCTTCTAAATCGAGTAACGTTTCTATGGAAACTAAAGGATTTTCATTTGGGAAGCAAGTATCTTCTTTCCGATGCACTATTCCTTCCTTACTGCATCCCTCGCTTCCTCACATTTACGAATTAACTTAGAAATTGCGTCGCTATGAAATACTATGCGTTCTATGACGTCTCTTTCAAAATTGAGTAAGTTTCAATGGAAACGACTGGATTTTCTTTTGGGAGGTGAGTATCTCCTTTGCGATGCACTATTCGTTCTTAACTGCATCCCTCGCTCCCTGAATTTGTCGAATTAAAACTGAAATTGCGTCGCTATGAGATACTATGGGTTATATGATTTCTCCTACTATTTCGAGTAACGTTTCGATGGAAAAGACAGGATTTTCTTTTGGGAGGGGAGTATCGCCCTTCCGATGCAATATTCCTTCTTTACAGCATCCTTCGCTCCCTCACATTGACGAATTTACACAGAAATTGCGTTGCTATGTAATACTATAGGTTCTATGACTTCTCCTTTTAAATCGAGTTGCGTTTTATAGAAACGACAGGATTTTATTATGGGAGGCAAGTATCTCCTTTCCGATCCACTATTCCTCCTTTACTGCATCCCTGGCTCCCTCACACTGACGAATTGACAATGACATTGAGTCGCTATGAGATACTGTGGGTTCTATGACTTCTCCTTCTAAATCGAGTAACGTTTCTATAGACACTACAGGATTTTCATTTGGGAAGCAAGTATCTCCTTTCCGATGCACTATTCCTTCTGTACTGCATCCCTCGCTCCCTCACATTGAGGAATTAACCCAAATTTAGTCGCTATGGAATACTATGGGTTCTTTTGCTTCTTCTTCTAAATCGAGTAACGATTTTATGCAAACGACAGGATTTTCTTTTGGGAGGCGAGTATCTCCCTTCCGATGCACTATTCCTTCTTTACAGCATCCCTCGCTCCCTCACATTGGCGAATTAACACAGAAATTGCGTCGCTATGTAATACTATGGTTTGATTGACTGCTCCATTTAAATCGAGTTGCGTTTTAAAGAACCGAAAGGATTTTCTTATGGGAGGCGAGTATGTCCGTTCCGATGCACTATTCCTCCTTTACTGCATCCCTGGCTCCCTCACATTGACAAATTAACACAGAAATTGCGTCGCTATGAAATACTATGGGTTCTATGTCTTCTCATTCAAAATCGAGTAACGTTTCTATGGAAACGACAGGATTTTCTTTTGGGAGGCGAGTATCTCCTTTCCGATGCACTATTTCTTCTTTACTGCATCCCTCGCTCCCTCACATTGACGAATTAACACAGAAATTGCGTCGCTATTAAATACTATGTGTTCTATCACTTCTCCTTCTAAATCGAGTAACGTTTCTATGGAACCGAATGGATTTTCTTTTGGGAGGCGAATATCTCCTTTCCTGTGCACTATTCCTTCTTTACTGCATCTCTCGCTCCCTCACATTGACGAATTGACACAGAAATTGGGTCGCTATGGAATACTTTGTGTACTATGACTTCTCCTTCTAGGTCGTGTAACGTTGATACGGTAACGACAGTATTTTCTTTTGGGAGGCGTGTATTTCCTTTGCGATGCACTATTCCTTCTTTACTGCATCCCTCGCTCATTCTTTTTGTCGAATTAAAACTGAAATAGCGTCGCTATGATATACTCTTGGTTGTATGACTTCTCCTTCAAAATCGAGTAACGTTTCTATGGAAACGACAGGATTTTCTTTTGGGAGGCGAGTATCTCCTTTCCGATGCACTATTCCTTCTTATCTGCATCCCTCGATCCCTCTTTTTTGTCGAATTAAAACTGAAATAGCGTCGCTATGATATACTGTGGGTTATATGAATTCTCCTTCTAAATCGAGTAACTTTCCTAAGAAAAAGTCAGGATTTTCTTTTTGGAGGCGAGTATTACCTTTACGATGCACTATTCCTTCTTTACTGCATCCCTCGCTTCCCTCACATTGACGAATTAACACAGAAACTGCGTCGCTATGAAAAACTATGCGTTCTATGACTTCACCTTCTAAATTAAGTAACGTTTCTATGGAAACGACAGGATTTTCTTTTGAGAGGCGAGTTTCTCCTTTCCGATGCACTCTTACTTCTTAACTGCAACCCTCGTTCCCTCACATTGACGAATTAACACAGAAATTACGTCGCTATGAAATACTATGGGTTCTATGACTTCTCCTAAATCGAGTAACGTTTCTATGGAAACAACACGATTTTCTTTTGGGAGGCGAACATTTCCTTTGCGATGCACTATTCCTTCTTATCTGCATCCCTCGATCCCTCTTTTTGTCGAATTAAAACTGAAATAGCGTCGCTATGATATACTGTGGTTTATATGACTTCTCCTTCTAAATCGAGTAACGTTTCTAATAAAAAGTCAGGATTTTCTTTTTCGAGGCGAGTATTACCTTTACGATGCACTATTCCTTCTTTACTGCATCCCTCGCTCCCTCACATTGACAAATTAACACAGAAATTGCGTCGCTATGAAATACTATTCGTTCTATGACTTCTCCTTCTAAATTGAATAACGTTTCGATGGAAACGTCAAGATTTTCTTTTGTGAGACGAGTATCTCCTTTCCGAAGCACTATTCTTTCTTTACTGCATCCCTCGCACCCTCACATTGACGAATTAACACTGAGATTACGTCGCTATGAAATACTATGGGTTATATGGCTTCTCCTTCTAAATCGAGTAACGTTTCTATGGAAACGACGGAATTTTCGTTTGGGAAGAGAGTATCTCCTTTCCGATGCACTATTCCTTCTTTACTGCGTCCCTAGCTCGCTCACATTGACGATTTAACACAGAAATTCCGTCGCTATGAAATACTATGGGTTCTATGACATCTCCTTCTAAATCGAGTAACGTTTCTATGGAAACGAAACGATTTTCTTTTGGGAGTCTAATATTTCCTTTGCGATGCACTATTCCTTTATTACTGCATCCCTCGCTCCCTCACTTTGTCGAATTAAATCTGAAATTGCGTCGCTATGAAATACTATGGGTTATATGCCTTCGCCTTCAATATCGAGTAACGTTTCTATGGAACCGACTGGATTTTCTTTTGGGAGGCGAGTATCTCTTTTCCGATGCAGTATTCCTTCTTTACTGCATCCCTCGCCCCTCACATTGATGATTTAACACAGAAATTGCGTCGCTATGGATTACTATGGGTTCTATGACTTCTCCTTCTAAATCGAGTAACGTTTCTATGGAACCGAATGGATTTTGTTTTGGGAGGCGAGTATCTCCTTTCCGGTGCACTATTCCTTCTTTACTGCATCCCTCGCTCCCTCACAATGACGAATTAACGCAGAAATTGCGTCGCTATGGATTACTATAGGTTCTATGACATCTCCTCCTAAATCGAGTAACGATTCTATGGAACCGACTGGATTTTCTATTGGGAGGCGAGCATCTCCTTTCCGGTGCACTATTCCTTCCTTACTGCATCCCTAGCTCCCTCACATTGACGAATTAACACAGAAACTGCGTCGCTATGAAAAACTATGGGTTCTATGACTTCTCCTTCTAAATCGCTTAACGTTGCTATGGAAACGACAGGATTTTCTTTTGGGACGCAGGTATCTTCTTTGCGATGCACTATTCCTTCTTTACAGCATGCCTCGCTCTCTCACTCAGTCGAATTAAAACTGATATTGCGTCGCTATGAACAACTATGGGTTATATGACTTGTCCTTCTTAATCGAGTAACGTTTCTATGGAAACGACTGGATTAGCTTTTGGGAGGCGATTATCACCTTTCCGATGCACTATTCCTTCTTTACTGCATCCCTCGCTTCCTCACAATGACGAATTACCCCAGAAATTGCGTCGCTATGAAATAGTATGGGTTCTATGACTTCTCCTTCTAAATCGCTTAACGTTTCAATGGAAACGACAGGATTTTCTTTTGGAAGGCGAGTATCTCCTTTGCGATGCACTATTCCTTCTTCACTGCATCCCTCACTCCCTCACTTTGTCGCATTAAAACTGAAATTGCGTCGCTATGAAATACTATGGTTTTATGACTTCTCCTTCCAAAACGAGTAACGTTTCTATGCAAACGACAGGATTTTCTTTTATGAGGCGGATATCTCGTTTCCGGTGCAATATTCCTTCTTTACTGAATCCCTTGCTCCCTCACATTGACGAATTAACTCTGAAATTCAGTCGCTATGATATTCTGTGGGTTGTATGACTTCTCCTTCTAAATCGAGTAACGTTTCTATGGAAACGAAAGGATTTTTACTTTTGGGAGGCGAGTATTTCCTTCCCGATGCACTATTCCTTCTTTTCTGCATACCTCGCTGCCTCACATTCACGAATTAACACAGATATTGCGCCGCTATGAAATACTATGCGTTCAATGCCTTCTCCTCCTAAATTGGGTAACGTTTCTATGGAAACGACAGGATTTTCTTTTGGGATGGGAGTACCTCCTTTGCGATGCACTATTCCTTCTCTACTGCAGCCCTTGCTCCCTCATTTTGTCGAATGAAAAGTGAAATTGCATCGCTATGAAATACTATGGGTTTTAGGACTTCTCCTTCTAAAATCGAGTAACGTTTCTATGGAAACGAGAGGATTTTCTTTTGGAAGGCGAGTATCTCCTTTCCGATGCACAATTCCTTGTTTACTGCATTCCTCGCTCCCTCACTTTGTCAAATTAAAACTGAAATTGCATCGCTATGAAATACTATGGGTCTTACGACTTCTCCTTCTATATCGAGTAACGTTTCTATGGAAACTACAGGATTACCCTTTGGGAGGCGAGTATCTCCTTTCCGATGCACTATTTCTTCTTTACTGCATCCCTCGCTACCTCACATTGACGAATTAACACAGAAACTGCGTCGCTGTGAAATACTATGTGTTCTATGACTTCTCCTTCTAAATCGATTAACGTTGCTATGGAAACGACAGGATTTTCTTTTGGGACGCGGGTATCTCCTTTGCGATGCACTATTCCTTCTCTACTGCAGCCCTCGCTCCCTCACTTTGTCGAATGAAAACTGAAATTGCATCGCTATGAAATACTATGGGTTTTAGGACTTCCCCTTCTAAATCGAGTAAC
The DNA here is from genome assembly GCF_023864345.2 of Schistocerca serialis cubense. Classification (NCBI taxonomy): domain Eukaryota; kingdom Metazoa; phylum Arthropoda; class Insecta; order Orthoptera; family Acrididae; genus Schistocerca; species Schistocerca serialis. The sequence goes on along the minus strand of NC_064640.1, from coordinate 1,062,423,511 downwards.
GTTTCCATGGAAACTACAGGATTTTCTTTTGGGAGGCGAGTATCTCCCTTCCGATGCACTATTCCTTCTTTACTGCATACCTCGCTAGCTCACATTGACGAATTAACACAGAATTTGCGTCGCTGTGAAATACTATGTGTTCTATGACTTCTCCTTCTAAATCGCTTAACGTTGCTATGGAAACGACAGGATTTTCTTTTGGGACGCAGGTATCTTCTTTGCGATGCGCTATTCCTTCTTTACAGCATGCCTCGCTCTCTCACTCCGTCGAATTAAAGCTGATATTGCGTCGCTATGAACAACTATGGGTTATATGACTTGTCCTTCTTAATCGAGTAACGTTTCTATGGAAACGACTGGATTAGCTTTTGGGAGGCGATTATCACCTTTCCGATGCACTATTCCTTCTTTACTGCATCCCTCGCTTCCTCACAATGACGAATTACCCCAGAAATTGCGTCGCTATGAAATAGTATGGGTTCTATGACTTCTCCTTCTAAATCGCTTAACGTTTCAATGGAAACGACAGGATTTTCTTTTGGAAGGCGAGTATCTCCTTTGCGATGCACTATTCCTTCTTCACTGCATCCCTCACTCCCTCACTTTGTCGCATTAAAACTGAAATTGCGTCGCTATGAAATACTATGGTTTTATGACTTCTCCTTCCAAAACGAGTAACGTTTCTATGCAAACGACAGGATTTTCTTTTATGAGGCGGATATCTCGTTTCCGGTGCAATATTCCTTCTTTACTGAATCCCTTGCTCCCTCAAATTGACGAATTAACTCTGAAATTCAGTCGCTATGATATTCTGTGGGTTGTATGACTTCTCCTTCTAAATCGAGTAACGTTTCTATGGAAACGACAGGATTTTTACTTTTGGGAGGCGAGTATTTCCTTCCCGATGCACTATTCCTTCTTTTCTGCATACCTCGCTGCCTCACATTCACGAATTAACACAGATATTGCGCCGCTATGAAATACTATGCGTTCAATGCCTTCTCCTCCTAAATTGGGTAACGTTTCTATGGAAACGACAGGATTTTCTTTTGGGATGGGAGTACCTCCTTTGCGATGCACTATTCCTTCTCTACTGCAGCCCTTGCTCCCTCATTTTGTCGAATGAAAAGTGAAATTGCATCGCTATGAAATACTATGGGTTTTAGGACTTCTCCTTCTAAAATCGAGTAACGTTTCTATGGAAACGAGAGGATTTTCTTTTGGAAGGCGAGTATCTCCTTTCCGATGCACAATTCCTTGTTTACTGCATTCCTCGCTCCCTCACTTTGTCAAATTAAAACTGAAATTGCATCGCTATGAAATACTATGGGTCTTACGACTTCTCCTTCTATATCGAGTAACGTTTCTATGGAAACTACAGGATTACCCTTTGGGAGGCGAGTATCTCCTTTCCGATGCACTATTTCTTCTTTACTGCATCCCTCGCTACCTCACATTGACGAATTAACACAGAAACTGCGTCGCTGTGAAATACTATGTGTTCTATGACTTCTCCTTCTAAATCGATTAACGTTGCTATGGAAACGACAGGATTTTCTTTTGGGACGCGGGTATCTCCTTTGCGATGCACTATTCCTTCTCTACTGCAGCCCTCGCTCCCTCACTTTGTCGAATGAAAACTGAAATTGCATCGCTATGAAATACTATGGGTTTTAGGACTTCCCCTTCTAAATCGAGTAACGTTTCCATGGAAACTACAGGATTTTCTTTTGGGAGGCGAGTATCTCCCTTCCGATGCACTATTCCTTCTTTACTGCATACCTCGCTAGCTCACATTGACGAATTAACACAGAATTTGCGTCGCTGTGAAATACTATGTGTTCTATGACTTCTCCTTCTAAATCGATTAACGATGCTATGGATACGACAGGATTTGCTTTGGGGAGGCGAATATCTCCCTTTCGATGCACTATTCCTTCTTTACTGTATCCCTCGCTCCCTCACATTGACGAATTAACACATAAATTGAGTCGCTATGGAATACTATGTGTTCTATGACTTCTTCTTCTAGATAGAGTAACGTTTCTATGGAAACGAATGCATTTTCTTTTGGGAGGCGACTATCTCCTTTGCGATGCGCTTTTCCTTCTTTACTGCATCCCTCGCTCCGTCACTTCGTCGAATTAAAACCGAAATTGCGTCGTTATGAAATACTTTGGGTTTTACGTCTTCGCCTTCTAAATCGAGTAACGTTTCTATGGATACGACAGGATTTTCTTTTGCGAGGCGAGTATCTCCCTTCCGATGCACTATTCCTTCTTTACTGCATCCCACGATCCCTCACATTTACGAATTATACACAGAAATTGCGTCGCTGTGAAATACTATGGGCTCTATGACTTCTCCTTCTAAATCAAGTTGCGTTTCATGAAAACGACAGGATTTTCTTTTGGGAGGCGAGTATCTCCTTTCCGATGCACTATTCCTTCTTTACTGCATCCCTCGCTCCCTCACATTGACGAATTAACACATAAATTGAGTCGCTATGGAATACTATGGGTTCTATGACTTCTCCTTCTAAATCGAGTAACGTTTCTGTGGATACGACAGGTTTTTCTATTGAGAGGCGAATATCTCCTTTCCAATGCAGTATTCCTTCTTTACTGCATCTTTCGCTCCCCCACGTGGTCGAATTAAAACTGAAATTGCATTGCTATGAAATGCGATGGGTTATATGACTTCTCCTTCTAAATCGAGTAACGTATCTATGGAGACGACAGGATTTGCTTTTGGGTGGCTAGTATCACCTTTCCGATGCACTATTCCTTCTTTACTACATCCCTCGCTCCCTCACAATGACGAATTAACACAGAAATTGCGTCGCCATGAAATAGTTTGGGTTCTATGACTTCTCCTTCAAAATCGAGTGTCGTTTCAATGGAGACGACAGGATTTTCTTTTGGGAGGCAACTATCTCCTATCCGATGCAGTATTCCTTCTTTACTGCATCCCCAGTTCCCTCACATTGACGATTTAACACAGAAATTGCGTCGCTATGAAATTCAATGGGTTCTATGACTTCTCCTTCTAAATCGAGTAACTTTCCTATGGAAACGAAATGTTTTTCTTTGGGAGGACAGTATCGCCTTTACGAAGCACTATTCCTTCTTTTCTGCATCCCTCGCTCCCACACTTTGTCGAATTAAAACTGAAATTTCGTCGCTATGAAATACTGTGGGTTCTATGACTTCTCCTTCTAAATCGAGTAACGTTTCAATGGAAACTACAGGATTTTCTTTTGGGAGGCGAGTATCTCCTTTGCGATGCATTATTCCTTCTTTACTGCATCCCTCGCTCCATCACATTGACAAATTAACACTGAAATTGTGTCGCTATGAACTACTGTGGGTTGTATGACTTCTCCTTCTACATTGAGTAACGTTTCTATGGAAACGAGAGGATTTTCTTTTGGTAGTCGAGTATCCCCTTTCCGATGCACTATTCCTTCTTTGCTGCATCCCTCGCTCCCTCACATTGTCGAATTAACACAGAAATTTCGTCGCTATGAAATACTGTGGGTTCTATGACTTCTCCTTCTAAATCGAGTAACGTTTCTCTGGAAACGACAGGATTTTCCTTTGGGAGGCGAGTATCTCCTTTACGATGCACTATTCCTTCTTTACTTCATCCCTCGATCCCTCACATTGACCAATTAACACAGAAATTGCGTCGCTATGGAATACTATGGGTTCTATGACTTCTCCTTCTTAATCGAGTAACGTTTCTATGGAAACGACAGGATTTTCTTTTGAGATACGAGTATTTCCTTTCCGATGCACTATTCCTTCTTTACTTCATCTCTCGTTCCCTCACATTGATGTATTAACACAGAAATTGCGTCGCTTTGAAATACTACTCGTTCTATGACTTCTCCTTGTAAATCGAGTAACGTTTCTCTGGAAACGACAGGATTTTCCTTTGGGAGGCGAGTATCTCCTTTACGATGCACTATTCCTTCTTTACAGCATCCCTCGCTCCCTCACTTTTTCGAATTAAAACTGAGATTGCGACGCTATGAAATTCTGTGGGTTCTATGACTTCTCCTTCTAAATCGAGTAACGTTTCTATGGAAGCGACAGGATTTTTACTTTTGGGAGGCCAGTATCTCTTTTCCGATGCACTATTCCTTCTTTTCTGCATCCCTCGCTCCCTCACATTGACGAATTAACACAGAAATTGCGCCGCTATGTAATACTATGCGTTCTATGGCTTCTCCTTCTAAATCGAGTAATGTTTCTATGGAAACGACAGGATTATCTTTTGGGAGGCGAGTATGTCCTATGCGATGCACTATTGCTTCTTTACTGCATCCCACGCTCCCTCACTTTGTCGAATTAAAACTGAAATTGCATCGCTATGAAATACTACGGGTTTTGTGTCTTCTCCTTCTAAATCGAGTAACGTTTCTATGGAAACGACAGGATTTTCATTTCGGAGGCGAGTATCTCCTTTCCGATGTAATATTCCTTCTTTACTGCATCCTTCGTTCCCTCACATTGTCGAATTAACACAGAAATTGAGTCGCTATGGAATACTATGGGTTCTTTGGCTTCTTCTTCTAAATCGAGTAACGATTTTATGCAAACGGCTGGATTTTCTTTTGGGAGGAGAGTATCTCCTTTGCGATGCACTATTCCTTGTTTACTCCATCCCTCGCTCCCTAACATTGTCGATTTAACACTGAAATTGAGTCGCTATGAAATACTGTGTGTTCAATGACTTCTCATTCTAAATCGAGTACGTTTTTATATAAACGACAGGATTATCTTTTGGAAGGCGAGTATTTCTTTCCGATGCTCTATTCCTTCTTTACTGCATCCCTCGCTCCCTCACTTTGACGAATTAACACTGAAATTGAGTCGCTATGAGCTACTGTGGTTTCTATGACTTCTCCTTCTAAATCGAGTAACGTTTCTATGGAAACGACAGGATTTTCTTTTGGGAGGCGAGTATCTCCTTTCCGATGCACTATTCCTTCCTTACTGCATCCCTCGCTTCCTCAGATTTACGAATTAACTCAGAAATTGCGTCGCTATGAAATACTATGGGTTCTATGACGTCTCTTTCAAAATCGTGTAACGATTATATGGAAACGACAGGATTTTCTTTTGGGAGGCGAGTATCTCCTTTGCGATGCCCTATTCGTTCTTAACTGCATCCCTCGCTCCCTCACTTTGTCGAATTAAAAGTGAAATTGCGTCGCTATTAAATACTATGGGTTCTATGTCTTCTCATTCAAAATCGAGTAACGTTTCTATGGAAACGACAGGATTTTCTTTTGGGAGGGGAGTATCTCCTTTCCGATGCACTATTCCTTCCTTACTGCATCCCTGGCTCCCTCAGATTGACGAATTAACAAAGAAATTGCGTCGCTATGAAATACTATGGGTTCTATGTCTTCTCATTCAAATTCGAGTAACGTTTCTGTGGAAACGACAGGAATTTCTTTTGGGAGGCGAGTATCCCCTTTTCGATGCACTATTCCTTCTTTACTGCATCCCTCGCTCCCTAACATTGACGATTTAACACTGAAATTGAGTCGCTATGAAATACTGTGGGTTCTATGACTTCTCCTTCTAAATCGAGTAAGGTTGTACGGAAACTACAGGATTTTCATTTGGGAAGCAAGTATCTCCCTTCCGAAGCACTATTCTTTCTTTACTGCATCCCTCGCTCCCTCACATTGAGGAATTAACACAAAATTGAGTCGCCATGGAATACTATGGGTTCTTTGGCTTCTTCTTCTAAATCGAGTAACGATTTTATGCAAACGACAGGATTTTATTTTGGGAGGTGAGTATCTCCCCTCCGATGCACTATTCCTTCTTTACAGCATCCCTCGCTCCCTCACATTGACGATTTTACACAGAAATTGCGTTGCTATGTAATACTATGGGTTGTATGACTTCTCCATTTAAATCGAGTTGCGTTTTATAGAAACGACAGGATTTTATTATGGGAGGCGAGTATATCCGTTCCGATGCACTATTCCTCCTTTACTGCATCCCTGGCTTCCTCACATTGACAAATTAACACAGAAATTGCGTCGCTATGAAATACTATGGGTTCTATGTCTTCTCATTGAAAATCGAGTAACGTTTCTATGGAAACGACAGGATTTTCTTTTGGGAGGCGAGTATCTCCTATCCGATGCACTATTCCTTCTTTACTGCATCCCTCGCTCCCTCACATTCACGAATTAACACAGAAATTGCGTCGCTATTAAATACTATGTGTTCTATGACTTCTCCTTCTAATTCGTGTAACGTTTCTATGGAAACGACAGGATTTTCTCTTGGGATACGAGTATTTCCTTTGCCATGCAATATTCCTTCGTTACTGCATCCTTCGCTCGCACACATTGACGAATTAACACCGATACGGCGTCGCTATGAAAAATTATGTTTTCTATAACTTCTCCTCCTAAATCAAGTAACGTTTCTATGGAACCGAATGGATTTTCTTTTGGGAGGCGAATATCTCCTTTCCTGTGCACTATTCCTTCTTTACTGCATCTCTCGCTAACTCACATTGACGAATTGACACAGAAATTGGGTCGCTATGGAATACTTTGGGTACTATGACTTCTCCTTGTAAATCGAGTAACGTTGCTACGGAAACGACAGAATTTTTTTTTTGGGAGGCGTGTATTTCCTTTGCGATGCACTATTCCTTCTTTACTGCATCCCTCGCTTATTCTTTTTGTCGATTAAAAACTGAAAGAGCGTCGCTATGATATACTGTGAGTTATATGACTTCTCCTTCTAAGTTGAGTAACGTTTCTATGGAAACGACAGGATTTTCTTTTGGGAGGCGAGTATCTCCTTTCCGATGCACTATTCCTTCTTATCTGCATCCCTCGCTCCGTCTTTTTATCGAATTAAAACTGAAATAGCGTCGCTATGATATACTGTGGGTTATATGACTTCTCCTTCTAAATCGAGTAACGTTTCTAAGAAAAAGTCATGATTTTCTTTTTGGAGGCGAGTATTACCTTTCCGATGTACTATTCCTTCTTATCTGCATCCCTCGCACCCTCACAATGACGATTTAACACAGAAATTGCGTCGCTATGAAATTGTATGGGTTCTATGTCTTCTCCTGCTACATCGAGTTACGTTTCTATGGAAGCGTTAGGATTTTCTTTTGGGAAGCGCATTTTTCCTTTCCGATGCACTATTCCTTCTTTACTCCATACCTCGCTCCCTCACATTTACGAATTAACACAGAAACTGCGTCGCTATGAAAAACTATGCGTTCTATGACTTCACCTTCTAAATTAAGTGACAATTCTATGGAAACGACAAGATTTTCTTTTGAGAGGCGAGTTTCTCCTTTCCGATGCACTCTTACTTCTTCACTGCATCCCTCGTTCCCTCACATTGACGAATTAACACAGAAATTACGTCGCTATGAAATACGATGGGTTCTATGACTTCTCCTTCTAAATCGAGTAACGTTTCTATGGAAACGACACTATTTTCTATTGGGAGGCGAACATCTCTTCTGCGATGCACTATTCCTTCTTTACTGCATCCCTCGCTCCCTCACTTTGTCGAATTAAATCTCAAATTGCGTCGCTATGATATACTATGGGTTCTATGACTTCTCCTTCTAAATCGAGTAACGTTTCTATGGAACCGACTGGATTTTCTTTTGGGAGGCGAGTATCTCTTTTACGATGCACTATTCCTTCTTTACTGCATCCCTCGCTCCCTCACATTGTCGATTAAAATCTGAAATTGCATCGCTATGAAATACTATGGGTTTTGTGTCTTCTCCTTCTAAATCTAGTAACGTTTCTATGGAAACGACAGAATTTTCTTTTGGGAGGCGAGTATCTCCTTTCCGATGCACTATTCCTTCTTTTCTGCATCCCTTGCTCCCTCACATTGACGAATTAACTCAGAAATCGCGTCGCTATGGAATACTATGGGATGTATGGCTTCTCCTTCTAAATCGAGTAACGTTTCTATGGAAACGACAGGATTTTCTTTTGGGAGGCGCGTATATCCTTTCCGATGAACTATTCCTTCTTTACTGCATTCCTCGCTCCCTCACATTGACGAATTGACAATGACATTGAGTCGCTATGAAATACTGTGTGTTCTATGACTTCTCCTTCTAAATCGAGTAACGTTTCAATGGAAACAACAGGATTTTCATTTGGGAGGCGAGTATCTCCTTTCCGATGCACTATTACTTCATTACTGCATCCCTCGCTCCTTCACTTTTTCGAATTAAATCTGAAATTGCATCGCTATGAAATACTATGGGTTTTGTGTCTTCTCCTTCTAAATCTAGTAACGTTTCTATGGAAACAACAGAATTTCTTTTGGGAGGCGAGAATCTCCTTTCCGATGCACTATTCCTTGTTTCCTGCATCCCTCGCTCCCTAACATTGTCGATGTAACACTGAAATTGAGTCGCTATGAAATACTGTGTGTTCAATGACTTCTCATTCTAAATGGAGTACGTTTTTATATAAACGACAGGATTATCTTTTGGGAGGCGAGTATATCTCTCCGATGCTCTATTCCTTCGTTACTGCATCCCTCGCTCCCTCACATTGACGAATTAACACTGAAATTGAGTCGCTATGAACTACTGTGGTTTCTATGACTTCTCCTTCTAAATCTAGTAACGTTTCTATGGAAACGACAGGATTTTCTTTTGGGAGGCGAGTATCTCCATTCCGATGCACTATTCCTTCTTTACTGCATTCCTCGCTCCCTCACATTGACGAATTGACAATGACACTGAGTCGCTATGAGATACTGTGGGTTCTATGACCTCTCCTTCTAAATCGAGTAACGTTTCTATGGAAACTACAGGATTTTCATTTGGGAAGCAAGTATCTCCTTTCCGATGCACTATTCCTTCTGTACTGCATCCCTCGCTCCCTCACATTGAGGAATTAACCCAAATTTATTCGCTATGGAATACTATGGGTTCTTTGGCATCTTCTTCTAAATGGAGTAACGATTTTATGCAAACGATAGGATTTTCTTTTGGGAGGCGAGTATCTCCCTTCCGATGCACTATTCCTTCTTTGCAGCATCCTTCGCTCCTTCACATTGACGAATTTCCACAGAAATTGCGTCGCTATGAAATACTATGGGTTCTATGTCTTCTCATTCAAAATCGAGTAACGTTTCTATGGAAACGACAGGATTTTCTTTTGGGAGGCGAGTATCTCCTTTCCGATGCACTATTCCTTCTTTACTGCATCCCTCGCTCCCTCACATTGACGAATTAACACAGAAATTGCGTCGCTATTAAATACTATGTGTTTTATCACTTCTCCTTCTAGGTCGTGTAACGTTTCTATGGAAACGACAGGATTTTCTCTTGGGATACGAGTATCTCCTTTGCCATGCACTATTCCTTCTTTACTGCATCCCTCGCTCGCACACATTGACGAATTAATACTGATACTGCGTCGCTATGAAAAACTATGGTTTCTATGGCTTCTCCTTCTAAATCGAGTAACGTTTCTATGGAACCGAATGGATTTTCTTCTGGGAGGCGAATATCTCCTTTACTGTGCACTATTCCTTCTTTACTGCATCTCTCGCTCCCTCACATTGACGAATTGACACAGAAATTGGGTCGCTATGGAATACTTTGTGTACTATGACTTCTCCTTCTAAATCAAGTAACGTTGCTACGGTAACGACGGAATTTTCTTTTGGGAGGCGTGTATTTCCTTTGCGATGCACTATTCCTTCTTTACTGCATCCCTCGCTCATTCTTTTTGTCGAATTAAAACTGAAATAGCGTCGCTATGATATACTCTGGGTTGTATGACTTCTCCTTCAAAATCGAGTAACGTTTCTATGGAAACGAGAGGATTTTCTTTTGGGAGGCGAGTATCTCCTTTCCGATGCACTATTCCTTCTTATCTGCATCCCTCGATCCCTCTTTTTGTCGAATTAAAACTGAAATAGCGTCGCTATGATATATTGTGGGTTATATGACGTCTCCTTCTAAATTGAGTAACGTTCCTAAGAAAAAGTCAGGATTTTCTTTTTGGAGGCGAGTATTACCTTTACGATGCACTATTCCTTCTTTACTGCATCCCTCGCTCCCTCACATTGACGAATTAACACAGAAACTGCGTCGCTATGAAAAACTATGCGTTCTATGACTTCACCTTCTAAATTAAGTATCGTTTCTATGGAAACGACAGGATTTTCTTTTGAGAGGCGAGTTTCTCCTTTCCGATGCACTCTTACTTCTTAATTGCAACCCTCGTTCCCTCACATTGACGAATTAACACAGAAATTACGTCGCTATGAAATACTATGGGTTCTATGACTTCTCCTAAATCGAGTAACGTTTCTATGGAAACAACACGATTTTCTTTTGGGAGGTGAACATCTCCTTTGCGATGCACTATTCCTTCTTATCTGCATCCCTCGATCCCTCTTTTTGTCGAATTAAAACTGAAATAGCGTCGCTATGATATACTGTGGGTTATATGACTTCTCCTTCTAAATCGAGTAACGTTTCTAATAAAAAGTCAGGATTTTCTTTTTGGAGGCGAGTATTACCTTTACGATGCACTATTCCTTCTTTACTGCATCCCTCGCTCCCTCACACAGACAAATTAACACAGAAATTGCGTCGCTATGAAATACTATTCGTTCTATGACTTCTCCTTCTAAATTGAATAACGTTTCGATGGAAACGTCAAGATTTTCTTTTGTGAGGCGAGTATCTCCTTTCCGAAGCACTATTCTTTCATTACTGCATCCCTCGCACACTCACATTGACGAATTAACACTGAGATTACGTCGCTATGAAATACTATGGGTTATATGGCTTCTCCTTCTAAATCGACTAACGTTTCTATGGAAACGACAGAATTTTCGTTTGGGAAGAGAGTATCTCCTTTCCGATGCACTATTCCTTCATTACTGCGTCCCTAGCTCCCTCACCTTGACGATTTAACACAGAAATTCCGTCGCTATGAAATACTATGGGTTCTATGACATCTCCTTCTAAATCGAGAAACGTTTCTATGGAAACGACACGATTTTCTTTTGGGAGTCGAATATTTCCTTTGCGATGCACTATTCCCTCTTTACTGCATCCCTCGCTCCCTCACTTTGTCGAATTAAATCTGAAATTGCGTCGCTATGATATACTATGGGTTTTATGACTTCTCCTTCGAAATCGAGTAACGTTTCTATGGAACCGACTGGATTTTCTTTTGGGAGGCGAGTATCTCCTTTCCGGTGCAGTATTCCTTCTTTACTGCATCCCTGGCTCCCTCACATTGACAAATTAACACAGAAATTGCGTCGCTATGAAATACTATTCGGTCTATGTCTTCTCCTTCTAAATTGAATAACGTTTCGATGGAAATGTCAAGATTTTCTTTTGTGAGGCGAGTATCTCCTTTCCGAAGCACTATTCTTTCTTTACTGCATCCCTCGCACCCTCATTTTACGAATTAACACTGAGATTGCGTCGCTAAGAAATACTATGGGTTATATGACTTCTCCTTCAAAATCGAGTAACGTTCCTGTGGAAACGACAGAATTTTCGTTTGGGAAACGAGTATCTCCTTTCCAATGTACTTTTCCTTCATTACTGCGTCCCTAGCTCCCTCACATTGACGATTTGACACAGATATTGCGTCGCTATGAAATACTATGAGTTCTATGACTTCTCCTACTAAATCGAGTTACGTTTCTATGTAAACGAGAGGATTTTCTTTTGGGAGGCAAGTATCTCCATTCCGATACACTACTCCTTCTTTTCTGCTTCCCTGGCTCCCTCACTTTTACGAATTAAAACTGAAATTGCTTCGCTATGGAATACTTTGGGATCTATAACTTCTCCTTCTCAATCGAGTATCACAGCAACGACAGGATTTTCTTTTGGGTGGCGAATAGCTCCCTTCCGATGCACTATTCCTTCTTTACTGCATCCCTCGCTCCCTCACTTTTACGAATTAAAACTGAAATTGCGTCGCTATGAAATACTATGGGTTATATGCCTTCGCCTTCAATATCGAGTAACGTTTCTATGGAACCGACTGGATTTTCTTTTGGGAGGCGAGTATCTCTTTTCCGATGCAGTATTCCTTCTTTACTGCATCCCTCGCCCCTCACATTGATGATTTAACACAGATATTGCGTCGCTATGGATTACTATAGGTTCTATGACTTCTCCTTCTAAATCGAGTAACGTTTCTATGGAACCGAATGGATTTTCTTTTGGGAGGCGAGTATCTCCTTTCCGGTGCACTATTCCTTCTTTACTGCATCCCTCGCTCCCTCACATTGACGAATTAACGCAGAAATTGCGTCGCTATGGATTACTATAGGTTCTATGACATCTCCTCCTAAATCGAGTAACGATTCTATGGAACCGACTGGATTTTTTATTGGGAGGGGAGCATCTCCTTTCCGGTGCACTATTCCTTCTTTACTGCATCCCTCGCTCCCTCACATTGACGAATTAACACAGAAACTGCGTCGTTATGAAAAACTATGGGTTCTATGACTTCTCCTTCTAAATCGAGTAACGTTTCTATGGAAACGACAGGATTTTTTTTCGGAGGCGTATATCGCCTTTGTGATGCACTATTCCTTCTTTACTGCATCCCTCGCTTCCTCACATTGACGAATTAACACAGAAACTGCGTCGCTTCGAAATACTGTGAATTCATGAATTCTCCTTCTAAATCGAATAACGTTTCTATGGAAACGACAGGATTTTCTTTTGGGATACGAGTATCTCCTTTGCCATGCACTATTCTTTCTTTACTGCATCCCTCGCTCCCTCACATTGACGAATTAACACAGAAATTGCGTCGCTATGAAATACTATGGGTTCTGTGACTTCTCCTTCTAAATCGAGTGACATTTCTATGGAAACGAAAGGACTTTCTTTTGGGATACGAGTATCTCCGTTCCGATGCACTATTCCTACTCTACTTCATCCCTCGCTCCCTCACATTGACTAGTTGACACAGAAATTCCGTCGGTATGAAATACTATTCGTTATATGACTTCTCCTTCTAAATCGAGTAACGTTTCTATGGAAACGACAGAATTTTCGTTTGAGAGGCGAGTATCTCCTTTCCATTGCACTATTCCTACTTTACTGCATCCCTCGCTCCCTCACTTTGTCGAATTAAAACTGAAATTGCGTCGCTATGAAATACTATGGGTTTTATGAATTCTCCTTCTAAATCGAGTAACGTTTCTATGGAAACGAAAGGATTCTCTTTTATGAGGCGAGTATCTCCTTTCCGATGCACTATTCCTTCTTTACTGCATCCCTCGCTTCCTAACATTGACGAAGTAACACTGAAATTTAGTCGCTATGAAATACTGTGTGTTCTATGAGTTCTCCTTATAATCGAGTACGTTTTTATATAAACGACAGGATTGTCTTTTGGAAGGCGAGTATTTCCTTTCCGATGCACTATTCCTTCTTTACTTCATCCCTCGCTCCCTCACATTGACGAATTAACACTGAAATTGTGTCGCTATGAACTACTGTGGTTCCTATGACTTCCCCTTCTAAATCGAGTAACGTTTCTATGGAAACGAAAGGATTTTCTTTTGGGAGGCGAGTATTTCCTTTGCGATGCACTGTTCCTTCTTTACTGCATCCCTCGCTCCCTCACTTTGTCGAATTAAAACTGAAATTGCGTCGTTATGAAATACTATGAGTTTTATGAATTCTCCTTCTAAATCGAGTAACGTTTCTATGGAAACGACAGGATTTTTTTTTTGGAGGCGAGTATCTCCTTTCCGATGCACTGTTCCTTCTTTACTGCATCCCTCGGTCCCTCACATTGACGAATTGACACAGAAATTGGGTCGCTATGGAATACTTTGGGTACTATGACTTCTCCTTCTAAATCGAGTAACGTTGCTACGGAAACGCAAGAATTTTCTTTTGGGAAGCGTGTATTTCCTTTGCGATGCACTATTCCTTCTTTACTGCATCCCTCGCTCATTCTTTTTGTCGAATTAAATCTGAAATTGCGGCGCTATGATATACAGTGGGTTATATTACTTCTCCTTCTAAACCGAGTAACGTTTCTAAGAAAAAGTCAGGATTTTCTTTTTGGAGGCGAGTATTACTTTTCCGATGCACTATTCCTTTTTATCTGCATCCCTCACTCCCTCACATTGACGAATTAACACAGAAATTACGTCGCTATGAAATACTATGGGTTCTATGCCTTCTCCTTCTAAATCGAGTAACGTTTCTATGGAAACGACTCGATTTTCTTTTGGGAGGCGAATATCACCTTTGCGATGCACTATTCCTTCCTTACTGCATCCCTCGCTCCCTCACTTTGTCGAATTAAATCTGAAATTGCGGCGCTATGATATACTATGGGTTCTATGACTTCTCCATCCAAATCGAGTAACGTTTCTATGGAACCGATTGGATTTTCTTCTGGGAGGCGAGTATCTCGTTTCCGCTGCACTATTCCTTCTTTACTGCATCCCTCGCTCCCTCACATTGACAATTTAACACAGAAATTGCGTCGCTAAAAATACTATTCGTTCTATGACTTCTCCTTCTAAATTGAATAACGTTTCGATGGGAATGTCAAGATTTTCTTTTGTGAGGCGAGTATCTCCTTTCCGAAGCACTATTCTTTCTTTACTGCATCCCTCGCGCCCTCGCATTGACGAATTAACACAGAAATTGCGTCGCTATGAAATACTATGTGTTCTATGACTTCTCCTTCCAAATCGAGTAAGATTTATGTGGAAATGACAGGATTATCTTTTGAGATGCGGGTATCTCCTTTCCCATGCACTATTCCTACTTTATTTCATCCCTCGCTCCCTCACATGACGAATTAACACAGAAATTGCGTCGCTATGAAATACTATTCGCTCTATGAGTTCTCCTTCTAAATGGAGTAACGTTTCGATTTAAACGTCAAGATTTTATCTTGTGAGGCGAGTATTTCCTTTCCGATGTACTATTCCTTCTTTACAGTATCCCTCCCTCCCCCACATTGACGAATTAACACTAAAATTGCGTCGCTATGAAATACTATGGGTTCTATGACTTCTCCTTCTAAATCGAGTAACTTTTCTAGGGAATCAACAGGAATTTCCTTTTGGGAGGCGAGTATCTCCTTTGCGATGCACTATTCCTTCTTTACTGCATCACTCGCTCCCTCACTTTGTCGAATTAAAACTGAAATTGCGTCGTTATGAAATACTATGGGTTTTATTAATTCTCCTTCTAAATCGAGTAACGTTTCTATGGAAACGAGAGGATTCTCTTTTAGGAGGCGAGTATCTCCTTTCCGATGCACTATTCCTTCTTTACTGCATCCCTCACTCCCTAACATTGACGAATTAACACTGAAATTGAGTCGCTATGAAATACTGAGTGTTCTCTGACTTCTCCTTCTAAATCGAGTACGTTTTTATATAAACGACAGGATTGTCTTTTGGGAGCGAGTATTTCCTTTCCGATGCACTATTCATTCTTTACTGCATCCCTCGCTCCCTCACATTGACGAATTAACACTGAAATTGAGTCACTATGAACTACTGTGGTTCCTACGACTTCTCCTTCTAAATCGAGTAACGTTTCTATGGAAACGAAAGGATTTTCGTTTGGGAGGCGAGTATCTCCTTTGCGATGCACTATACCTTCTTAACTGCATCCCTCGCTCCCTCACTTTGTCGAATTAAAACTGAAATTGCGTCGCCATGAAATACTATGTGTAATGTGACTTCTCCTTCTATATCGAGTAACGTTTCGATGGAAATGACAGGATTTCCTTTAGGGAGGTGAGTATCCCACTTCCGATGCACTATTCCTTCTTTACAGCATCCCTCGCTCCCTCACATTGACGAATTTACATAGAAATTGCGTTGCTATGTAATACTATGGGTTGTATGACTTCTCCTTTTAAATCGAGTTGCGTTTTATAGAAACGAAAGGATTTTCTTATGGGAGGCGAGTATATCCGATCCGATGCACTATTCCTCCTTTACTGCATCCCTGGCTCCCTAACATTGACAAATTAACATAGAAATTGCGTCGCTATGAACTACTATGGGTTCTATGTCTTCTCATTCAAAATCGAGTAACGTTTCTATGGCAACGACAGTATTTTCTTTTGGGAGGCGAGTATCTCCTTTCCGATGCACTATTCCTTCTTTACTGCATCCCTCGCTCCCTCACATTGACGAATTAACACAGAAATTGCGTCGCTATTAAATACTATGTGTTCTATGACTTCTCCTTCTAATTCGTGTAACGTTTCTATGGATACGACAGGATTTTCTCTTCGGATTCGAGTATCTCCTTTGCCATGCACTATTCCTTCTTTACTGCATCCCTTGCTCACACATTGACGAATTAACACTGATACTGCGTCGCTATGAAAAACTATGTTTTCTATGACTTCTCCTTCTAAATCGAGTAACGTTTCTATGTAACCGATATGATTTTCTTTTGGGAGGCGAATATCTCCTTTCCTGTGCACTATTCCTTCTTTACTGCATCTCTCGCACCCTCACATTGACGAATTGACACAGAAATTGCGTCGCTATGGAATACTTTGGGTACTATGACTTCTCCTTCCAAATCGAGTAACGTTGCTATGGAAACGACAGTATTTTCTTTTGGGAGGCGTGTATTTCCTTTGCGATGCACTATTCCTTCTTTACTGCATCCCTCGTTCCCTCTTTTTGTCGAATTAAAACTGAAATAGCGCGCTATGATATACTGTGGGTTATGTGACTTCTCCTTCTAAATCAAGTAACGTTTCTATGGAAACGACAGGATTTTCTTTTTGGAGGCGAGTATCTCCTTTCCGATGCACTATTCCTTCTTTACTGCATCCCTCGCTCCCTCAAATTGACGAATTAACACAGAAATTGCGTCGCTATGAAATACTATGGGTTCTATGACTCCTCGTTCTAAATCGAGTAACGTTTCTATGGAAACGACAGGATTTTTTTTTGGGATACAAGTATCTCCTTTCCGGTGCACTATTCCTTCTTTACTGCATCCCTCGCTCCCTCACATTGACGAATTAACACAGAAATTACGTCGCTTTGGATTACTATAGGTTCTATGACCACTCCTTCTAAATCAAGTAACGCTTCTATGGAAATAACAGGATTTTCTTTTGAGAGGCGAGTATCTCCTTTCCGATGCTTTATTCCTTCTTTACCTCATCCCTCGCTCCGTCACATTGACGAATTAACACAGAAACTGCGTCGCTATGAAAAACTATGCGTTCTATGACTTCACCTTCTAAATTAAGTAACGTTTCTATGGAAACGCGAAGATTGTCTTTTGTGAGGCGAGTATCTCCTTTCCGAAGCACTATTCTTTCTTTACTGCATCCCTCGCACCCTCACATTGACGAATTAACACTGAGATTGCGTCGCTATCAAATACTATGGGTTATATGACTTCTCCTTCAAAATCGAGTAACGTTTCTATGGAAACGACAGAATTTTCGTTTGGGAAGCGAATATCTCCTTTCCGATGCATTATTCCTTCATTACTGCGTCCCTAGCTCCCTCACATTGACGAATTAACACTGAAATTGAGTCGCTATGAACTACTGTGGTTCCTATGACTTCTCCTTCTAAATCGAGTAACGTTTCTATGGAAACGAAAGGATTTTCGTTTGGGAGGCGAGTATGTCCTTTGCGATGCACTATACCTTCTTAACTGCATTCCTCGCTCCCTCACTTTGTCGAATTAAAACTGAACTTGCGTCGCCATGAAATACTATGTGTAATGTGACTTCTCCTTCTATATCGAGTAACGTTTCGATGGAAATGACAGGATTTTCTTTAGGGAGGTGAGTATCTCCGTTCCGATGCACTATTCCTTCTTTACAGCATCCCTCGCTCCCTCACATTGACAAATTTACATAGAAATTGCGTTGCTATGTAATACTATGGGTTGTATGACTTCTCCTTTTAAATCGAGTTGCGTTTTATAGAAACGAAAGGATTTTCTTATGGGAGGCGAGTATATCCGTTCCGATGCACTATTCCTCCTTTACTGCATCCCTGGCTCCCTAACATTGACAAATTAACACAGAAATTGCGTCGCTATGAACTACTATGGGTTCTATGTCTTCTCATTCAAAATCGAGTAACGTTTCTATGGCAACGACAGTATTTTCTTTTGGGAGGCGAGTATCTCCTTTCCGATGCACTATTCCTTCTTTACTGCATCCCTCGCTCCCTCACATTGACGAATTAACACAGAAATTGCGTCGCTATTAAATACTATGTGTTCTATGACTTCTCCTTCTAATTCGTGTAACGTTTCTATGGATACGACAGGATTTTCTCTTCGGATTCGAGTATCTCCTTTGCCATGCACTATTCCTTCTTTACTGCATCCCTTGCTCACACATTGACGAATTAACACTGATACTGCGTCGCTATGAAAAACTATGGTTTCTATGACTTCTCCTTCTAAATCGAGTAACGTTTCTATGTAACCGATATGATTTTCTTTTGGGAGGCGAATATCTCCTTTCCTGTGCACTATTCCTTCTTTACTGCATCTCTCGCACCCTCACATTGACGAATTGACACAGAAATTGCGTCGCTATGGAATACTTTGGGTACTATGACTTCTCCTTCCAAATCGAGTAACTTTGCTATGGAAACGACAGTATTTTCTTTTGGGAGGCGTGTATTTCCTTTGCGATGCACTATTCCTTCTTTACTGCATCCCTCGTTCCCTCTTTTTGTCGAATTAAAACTGAAATAGCGCGCTATGATATACTGTGGGTTATGTGACTTCTCCTTCTAAATCAAGTAACGTTTCTATGGAAACGACAGGATTTTCTTTTTGGAGGCGAGTATCTCCTTTCCGATGCACTATTCCTTCTTTACTGCATCCCTCGCTCCCTCAAATTGACGAATTAACACAGAAATTGCGTCGCTATGAAATACTATGGGTTCTATGACTCCTCGTTCTAAATCGAGTAACGTTTCTATGGAAACGACAGGATTTTTTTTTTGGGATACAAGTATCTCTTTTCCGATGCACTATTCCTTCTTTACTGCATCCCTCGCTATCTCACGTTCACGAATTAACACAGGAATTGCATCGCTATGAAATACTATGGGTTCTATGACTTCTCCTTCTTAATCGAATAACGTTTCTATGGAACCGACTGGATTTGCTGTTGGGAGGCGAGTATCTCCTTTCCGGTGCACTATTCCTTCTTTACTGCATCCCTCGCTCCCTCACATTGACGAATTAACACAGAAATTGCGTCGCTTTGGATTACTATAGGTTCTATGACTACTCCTTCTAAATCAAGTAACGCTTCTATGGAAATAACAGGATTTTCTTTTGAGAGGCGAGTATCTCCTTTCCGATGCTTTATTCCTTGTTTACCTCATCCCTCGCTCCGTCACATTGACGAATTAACACAGAAACTGCGTCGCTATGAAAAACTATGCGTTCTATGACTTCACCTTCTAAACTAAGTAACGTTTCTATGGAAACGCGAAGATTGTCTTTTGTGAGGCGAGTATCTCCTTTCCGAAGCACTATTCTTTCTTTACTGCATCCCTCGCACCCTCACATTGACGAATTAACACTGAGATTGCGTCGCTATGAAATACTATGGGTTAGATGACTTCTCCTTCAAAATCGAGTAACGTTTCTATGGAAACGACAGAATTTTCGTTTGGGAAGCGAGTATCTCCTTTCCGATGCACTATTCCTTCATTACTGCGTCCCTAGCTCCCTCACATTGACGATTTGACACAGAAATTGCGTCGCTATGAAATACTATGGGTTCTATGACTTCTCCTACTTAATGGAGTTACGTATCTATGGAAACGAAAGGATTTTCTTTTGGGAGGCAAGTATCTCCATTCCGATACACTACTCCTTCTTTTCTGCATCCCTGGCTCCCTCACATTGACGAAAATAACACAGAAATTGCGTCGCTATGAAATACTATGGGTTCTCGGACATCTCCTTCTAAATCGAGTAACATTTGTATGGAAGCGAAAGGATTTTCTTTTGGGATGCGAGTATCTCCGTTCCGATGCACTATTCCTTCTTTACTGCATCCCTCGCTCCCTCACATTGTCGAATTAACACAGCTATGGCGTCGCTATGGATTACTTTGGGGTCTACAACTTCTCCTTCCCAATCGAGCATCACAGAAACGACAGGATATTCTTTTGGGTGGTGAGTATCTCCTTTCTGATGCACTATTCCTTCTTTACTGCATCCCTCGCTCCCTCACTGTTACGA